>NC_052099.1:28503736-29103736 GCF_015852505.1 Tachyglossus aculeatus | reverse complement strand
TTCATTTATAACTGCCAAGCTTTAATAGCAAAGTGTTGGAGTGAATGAATGTGTTTAGTCTCTCAATTCCACTTCAGTCTGAAACTCAGCATTAAGCCATGAATAGATTTGTTATTTCTAAGGAAATGGCCTCGTGAAACACATAGTGTACCACACACCACATTGAGGTTTACTGTGTGCCACTGAATTAACATTCAAATATGTCCAAATGAGCCCTTTAACGACCTCTCTGTGTAATGTTGTCTTTTAACTGAATTTAGAGTCCCACTTATCCCCACATAAAACCTCGAAAAGAATATATTTAACTACAACTGTAATGGTCACTGAAATGCCTTCCTGAGAAACCAAATATAAGTACTTTGATGTTTCATTGGAGAACTGCCATAATCTTATGACAGTTATACTATAAGTTATGGCTAAGGAGACAGGACAGTGCATTAGATTAATACTTTGCCTTTTTAATCTATTAATCTACCACCTTTGGGACATGCTTTTAAATCCACTCCAGACCAAAGTGACTGAAAATCATTCTGCTCTGACAGCTTTAAAAGATCACAAGTGAAATGTGTTAAGAAGGTCTCAACCCAGTTGATACTGAACAGAAACAGCCTGAAATTGTACCCTGCAGTGAAGCTATTTTAACATTCTCCCTCCTGAAAGGTCCCCAAATGGACCATCGTGTTTTAGCAAGAGAATGTTCTGATTAGGCAGGGGTTAAAAGGAGTGAGATAGATGTTAGAGCAGACCTTACTGGTTATATTTATCACTGATAGATTTAAAAGATCATCTCGGTAATTCGGGAAAACTTGTTTCTTCTGTGACAAGCGATGAACATACCTGGGAACATAAGTGTGGTAACGATGCCCTCTCCGGCTCCTTCTCCAATAAGGAGAAGGATAAAGAGAGAGAAAAACTACCAACAACCGCCATTAGCGTTCCCACAACAACAGAAAGGGTGTTCATGTTATTGACCGGAATCAAAACACAGGACTAGTTTTCAGTTAAAACTGCACCTGGGGCATATGTCTTGTAATTATGATAAGCTTTGTTGGGCAAATGTTCACCTGAGTTGCAAAATCCGGTAGCGTATGCTGCATGCTACATCAACCGTTCTTATCTTTTAGACTGTGAGCCCACTGTTGGGTAGGGACTGTCTCTATATGTTGCCAACTTGTACTTCCCAAGCGCTTAGTACAGTGTTCTGCACACAGTAAGCGCTCAATAAATACGATTGATGATGATGTAGAAAGATCAATCTCGGCTTTGATATTTTTTCCCTCCTAGTGGAATCCTTATCAATTTGCCTTTTTCAATAAAGAGCATCTTCCCACAAACCCTCCCTGCCCCACCCCCCACCGTCACCCCTCAATTTAACCAGTTTTTTCAGGTGTTGCACTGGAAGAAAGTCCCAAAGAAATACAACTGGATGTTGTTGGTTTTTTTTGTCGGCCTCCCCTTCTAGACTGTGAGCCCATTGTTGGGTAGGGACCGTCTCTATATGTTGATGACTTGTACTTCCCAAGCGCTTAGTACAGTGCTCTGCACACAGTAAGCGCTCATGGCTCAGTGGAAAGAGCACGGGCTTTGGAGTCAGAGGTCATGGGTTCAAATCTCAGCTCCACCTCTTGTCAGATGTGTGACTTTGGGCAAGTCACTTCACTTTTCTGGGCCTCAGTTACCTTATCTGTAAACTGGGAATTAAGACTGTGAGCCCCCATTGGGACAACCTAATCACCTTGTAACCTCCCCAGTTCTTAGAACAGTGCTTTGCACATAGTAAGTGCTTAATAAATGTCATTATTATTATTATTATCATCAATAATAAATAGAATGAATGAATGAATGAATAAATGAATGAATGAATGAATGAAAAATTAGAGCCATACAGGCCGGAAAACAATAGCACATTCTCAGATTCCTATTACTATAATACCGCGTGTGCTATTTTCCTCTGGAAATCATCAACAAGTGGTGTTCTACCCATTACAGAAAATGTAATTACTGTGCTCTAATTACTTCTTGCATTTATCTTGGTGCCGTTGCCACATTCTTTCTATTTAGCATTATCCCCTCTCCCAAACCCCGATTTGCAGCTGTCGCTACCATTTATAAAATCTGACTTGCCTTTTTCAGCTGTATAGATGACCTCTGCTGTTAGTCTGATTAAGTTTCTGCTCCTACAAATTGTTCTCTGTTCATCATGCAGCTACGTTGACTTCAGGCAGATGCAACTCTGGGACTCAAATTGACTTTTAAAGTCGCAGGTATTTTTACTGAGATTCAACATATCGCATCTTTGAAAAATTGCCCTGTAACAGGCCCCATTCAATCAGCCATATTTATTGAGCGCTTACTATATACAGAGCACTGTACTAAGCACTTGGGAGAGTACAATATAACAGTGGGTAGACCTGTTCCCAGCTTACAGCAACAGAATACCGCACCAAAATTGACAGGGAAGGTGATAATAATAATGATGGCATTTATTAAGCGCTTACTATGTGCAAAGCACTGTTCTAAGCACTGGGGAAGTTAGAAGGTGATCAGGTTGTCCGACGTGGGGCTCACAGTCTTAATCCCCATTTTACAGATGAGGTAACTGAGGCCCAGCGAAGTGAAGTGACTTGCCCAATGTCACCCAGCTGACTATTGGCGGAGCCGGGATTTGAACCCATGACCTCTGTGATTCCAAAGCCCATGCTCTTTCCACTGAGCCATGCCTTTGGGCAAGTCACAACTTCTCTGTGCCTCAGTTACCTCATCTGTAAAATGGGGATTAAGACTGTAAGCCCCCCACCCCCCCCTCCATGGGACAACCTAATCAACTTGTAACTTCCCCAGCGCTTAGAACAGTGCTTTGTACATAGTAAGTGCTTAATAAATGCCATTATTATTATTATTAACAATCTCGGGAACAGAGGCCTGGCAATGCAGGAGGCATTCTCCCTGTATAAAGCTATACAGTTGTAAGTCTATTAAGTGGGAGAATTGTCACAGTTCCATTGCTCAGAGCACCATTTTTGATGTGGTTACTCTAAGCAAAGAACCATGGCTTCGTATAGCAACTTGAAAGCCCACCTCCTCCTATATGTCTTCCCTAAATAACTCCCAACATCCCAACTTCATATAATCAATCCATGATATTTATTGAGCACATACTCTGTACCGAGCACTGTACTAAGTGTTTGGGAAGGTGCAGTGCCATGGAGTTGGTAGACATAATCCCTTCCCATGAAAAGCTTTAAACCTTCTGCCATGTCTCGCATTTACCTTCGTATTTATAATTATCCTTAACACAGATGTATTTACATCTATTTAGCTGTATATCCCATTATCAATGTTGATCAGATTAGAGAAGCAGTGTGGCTCAGTGGAAAGAGCCCGGTCTTGGGAGTCAGAGGTCGTGGGTAGATAAGTACTCTCAAGTCCCGGCTCCGCCACTATCAGCAGTGTGACTTTGGGCAAGTCACTTAACTTCTCTGGGCCTCAGTTCCCTCATCTGGAAAATGGGGAGTAAGACTGTGAGCCCTGTTTGGGACAACTTGATTACCTTGTATCTACCCAGTGTTAGAACAGTGTTGGGCACATAATAAGTGCTTAACAAATATCAAAATTAGTAATTATTATCATTGTTATCACCCTGCAAATGATTTTATGTCTGTAGACAGGGTATGTGACACTTGTTTGTTTATAACCATGCTGTTTACTTACTGTGTGCCAAGCACTGTACTAAGCCCTGGAGTAGATATCTTGTACTTCCCAAGCACTTAGTACAGTGCTGTGCATGCAGTAAGCGCTCAATAAATACGATTGAATGAATGAAAACAAAATAATCAGGTTCCTCATGGGGCTCAGCCATGCAGTGCTCTGCCTGCAGTAAGAACTCAATAAATATGACTGAAGGAATGAATGAGGACAGGTATTGAACCCCCATTTTGCAGATGAGGGAACTGAGGCCCAGAGAAGTACATCCAGAGGGTACTCAATAAATACTGGTGTTTCTACTTCTACTGTTAGGTGGAGAATTCTCTTAACTTTCTCCATCTCCAGTTCTCCAAATGACTTGCAAGGATGCCCAAGAAGACGCACTTTCTTCCCAGCTGCAGGTCCCTGATGAATCAGAACCATTATGGAATTACAAAGAAAAACTAGATTCTATGTGCTTGCTGTCAATTTTTATGAGCAGTTGTCCAATTTAAGCAGCAGTTTAAAATGTGTAAGCATTTCTTTTCACACCCAATAGGCAACCCAAAGTGCAATTCCTTAGAAAAACAAAATTCCTAAAACTAATCCTAGAAGAAAAATATTCTGTCAACTTGTGATTCATAGACAGTGTATTCTTGTCTTCAAGAATGATGTCAGATCATGTGTAGTTTAATTCATTATTAAAACAAATGCGAACAACTAAGCCTTAAAGAAGAAAATGTGTGTTTAGTTGTAATTCATAGGATAGCAGTACCGATCACTGTGAGATGTGTCATGCCTAGTAAATGGTTAAGACTCTTGGGTAAGTGTGCTGTGCTTAGAACAATATAACATAGAGAAACAGCGTGGCTCAGTGGAAAGAGCCCGGGCTTTGGAGTCAGAGGTTATGGGTTCAAATCCCGGCTCCACCACTTGTCAGCTGTGTGACTTTGGGCAAATCACTTAACTTCTCTGTGCCTCAGTTGCCTCATCTGTAAAATGCGGATTAAGACTGTGAGGCCCCCATGGGACAACCTGATCACCTTGTAACCTCCCCAGCACATAGTAAGCACTTAATAAATGCCATCATCATTATTATTATTATTATTATTATCATAACGTGTTTCAGTAATGCACTAAACTACTCTTATCTCCACTACTCTTACGGCTGAAAAACTCCAAATTATAAGTTCACCCGAAATGAAAACTAGCCGAGGTCTTTATCTCAATGAAATATACTATTTAACTAGTCATTTTCTACAATTCATTCCGATGGAGCTCCCATTGTCTTTGGGAGGTTTGCTTTATAACTACAGTTTTTAAAAAGCTTTTGTTGGTATTATTATTGAATGTGACTGCCGGCTATTGCAATCCCCCTTCCAAGAGCCAAGGAAGCTGGGGGACACGATGGTCCTCTGCCTTTCCCTCTTTTTAATAATAATGATAGCATTTATTAAGCGCTTACTATGTGCAAAGCACTGTTCTAAGCACTGGAGAGATTACAAGGTGATCAGGTTGTCCCACAGGGGGCTCACAGTCTTAATCCCCACTTTCCAGATGAGGTAACTGAGGTACAGAGAAGTTAAGTGACTTGCCCAAAGTCACACAGCTGACAATTGGCAGAGCCGGGATTTGAACCCATCACCTCTGACTCCAAAGCCCAGGCTCTTTCCACTGAGCTACACTGCTTCTCTTTTTCTATATGAATCAATAAGTCAATGGTACTTACCGAGCACTTACTTTGTGCAGGGCACTGTATTGAGCACTTGGGAGAATACAGTACAATAAAATTGGTAATCAGGATCCCGACCTCAAGGTGCTTGCAGTCTAGGTGTTTATTTACTACACACAGAGAATCCCTGGAGACAGCAGCAATATACAGGACCATCTCCCTATTCCTTCTGAACATGGAAGAGAGCAACAATGACCAATCAGTGGTATTTTATTGAGTGCTTACTGTGTGCAGAGCACTGTACTAAGCACTTGGGAGAGTACACTACAACAGAGTTGGTAGACACTTTCCCTGCCAACAAGCTTACAGTCTAGAGGGGAAGACAGACAACATAAATATATCATTTATAGCTATGTACACGAGGGTGGGGTGCTTAAATAGGCATGTGCAGAAATCATGAGAATGGGAATAAAATACATAAACGGGCTGATTCATAAGAACTCTCTTCCCCTGCCTCCCCTCCAAATCCCAACAATGTTTGAGTCCTGTTCTCCCATCCACGACAATGGAGGGCCCAATTTCTAACTCATGGGGAGAACAATGTCTCTCCCTTATTCAGACAGAGAGCCAGCCCACGGTGGATCCTTAGGACGTGGTGACCCATTGACCTCCTCCAGAGGCAGAGAAGCACAAGTGGCCAAATACGGCTGAAAAACGTGTTGCAAATAGGCTCGAAGATGAAAAGTAGTGCCTTTTTCTCATCAGAAGTGACAGTTAAGGCAGATGCTATAAATAAGTGTAATAGAATATGTTATTTTAAGAGGATTTAGACCGTGAGCCCACTGTTGGGTAGGGACTGTCTCTATATGTTGCCAATTTGTACTTCCCAAGCACTTAGTACAGTGCTCTGCACATAGTAAGCGCTCAATAAATACGATTGATGATGATGATGATGATGATGACTGTCTCTATATGTCGCCAACTTGTACTTCCCAAGCGCTTAGTACAGTGCTCTGCACACAGTACACGCTCAATAAATACGATTGATGATGATGATGATGATTTCATTCTTCAGACTATATGACGAAGTGAAACGAAGAACCCATTTAAACATACATAAAATGAATCTCAGACTTCAGGGCCGTTTCAGAATTTAGAAGAGTGCTTAGGTATTTGCATCAAATAAATAACTCCCTAATATGGATATTTTAAAGGACAAAAGTATTCATTTTGCGGTATTAAATAAAAAGTGATTATAGTCCAGAGAGACTGTAAGTTCCTTGTGGGCTGGGAGCATTTTTACCAACTCTGTTTTATTGCACTCTCCCAAGCACTTAGTATAGTGCTCTGCAAACAGTAAGGGCTCACTAAGTACCATTGATTGATTACTCATTGCCTGAAATAGAAATATCTCTAAATATATATTAAATTCAGTTGAAATGCCATTAAAACCATAGCTGAACTTCTGACAGATGAATATTTTAGAAAGATTCAATGGCAGTGAGCTCAGTTTTTTACCTCAAGACAAGAAGATAATTTTTAATATGCATCGTTGTCATATATTCCTACAATTTTCAACAAAGTAAAATTTCAGTCTTAAAAATGTTTAAAAATCACTAATGAGACTTGGACTCTGAAGTTATTTTCTTAAGCTTCGTTCATTACACTATCAATTTTCACTCTTCACCTATCCCTGTGAGAAACTAATTGTTTGGAATGAATGCCTAGTAAATTGTTTCAAATGATTCATTTATTAACATCCTCTAATAGGATAACTTGTCTTTCTCTGGGGAACACAAGTGATTTTATAATGTGTTATTGGTGCTCCATTACACCCGTGTTCTTA
The DNA here is from genome assembly GCF_015852505.1 of Tachyglossus aculeatus. Lineage (NCBI taxonomy): Eukaryota > Metazoa > Chordata > Mammalia > Monotremata > Tachyglossidae > Tachyglossus > Tachyglossus aculeatus. The sequence continues at coordinate 29,096,534 of NC_052099.1, read as the reverse complement.
AATATGGAGAAAGGTGTGATACACCTTAATTCCTATTTTCTTCTAAGAATGACTAAAGGTGTTGATGACTAGGGAACACGCCTACCAACTCTGTTATACTGTTTTCTCCCAAACGTTTAGTACAGTAAGCCCTCAATAAATACAATTGAGTGGTACACATGCATGTTTGTGACAATTACATGTGCACACATATATATTTAGGATAGGGTCGCTATCTCTCTGTGTTCACACTGGTTGGAATGTGCATGTGTCAATGTGTTGCAATGGTCTTGAAGAGAACATTTCCTTTCATGTTTAAGCGAAGCAACCCACCTAAAGAGGCTTTACTTTCTCTCTCCTGAGATACTATTTCGTGTCATGGGAGAGCTAGAAGCCAGACAAACACCCCCAACTTGGTGCTGCCAAACTGAGAGCCCCCTTGGTACGTGTCACACAAAACTGTTTGCCTTTTGACTGTCTCTATATGTTGCCAACTTGTACTTCCCAAGCGCTTACAGTGCTCTGCACACAGTAAGCGCTCAATAAATACGATTGATTGATTCTGAGTGTGGAGAAGGGAAAAGAGAGACAATTCAGAGAGGACAGAGAAGTGAGAGAGCAAGCAGGGGATGGATGGAAGAGTGTGGGGGGAAGACAGAGAGATTCTGCCTTTAAATTCAGGGATCGCTGCATTGCATATCCAGTGAGGGCTCAATATGACATTACTACAAATAATACCTTTTTTTTCCTATTTAACTTATGAAGACCCAAGTCTTCGTAGGACTAACAATCTTTCCAAGTGTCCACAAGTCATCATCATCATCAATCGTATTTACTGAGAGCTTACTGTGTGCAGAGCACTGTACTAAGCGCTTGGGAAGTACAAGTTGGCAACATATAGAGACAGTACCTACCCAACAGTGGGCTCACAGTCTAAAAGTCGATTTCTATTCTGTTCTTTCTGTGCTTTCCAACTTTCCCTTCCCAAACAGCTAATATTGCAGTGATGCCACCTTCATGAGTTTTACTCAAAGCATTGTTCAAGTCTACTATAATATATATAATAATATGATGTCCTACATATATAAATACATATATAATGTACACAGGCATTTTAAGGTTTTGAAGACCTCAAAGGCTCTATGTTCAGTCAAAATATTTAAACTGAAAAATCCCAGGAAACAACTTCCTAACCTATGTCTCTCTATCTCCAACCGTACTAACAGCACTTAGATATTGGTTGGCCTTTTGGTGTCTTCCTTCAAACAAACATTTGAAACTCCCCAAAGGAGAATGTAATTACTTATCCCAAATCTTCAATTTGTTGTACAAGCATATCATGGCAAATATTGTCAATGGCCTTTAAACACACACACATGCACACAAAAGCTTGAAGGCCAAGCTAGTCTCCTCTCCCTTTGTCAATTTTAAAACATTTCATTGTGGGGTTTCTGCTCTTGAAGACTCTGAAAAGGAAATGCTTGTGGTGGGTTAAATCTACTGTTCTTTCACAGAAATTGGTTTTGATGACATTTCCAATCCTTGAAAATAATGCATTCGTTTATCCTTTATATTGCTGCTCAAGTCTTCATAAATTGTATTATTCCTGTGCCATCTGTCTTTTTTTTTCCACCCCGAGCTGAACGCAGTGAACTTTTTCTGAAAGGTCTAAACTACTGGTATAATTCTATTTTTCGAACTATTTCCTCAGCTTTCTCCACAGCTTTTCTGTCACTCCAGTGCTACATTGGTCAGGCCCAAGAGAGATGGAGATAATATAATATATACGGGACTGAAACAGAAAGATGGGAAGATAGAAAATGAGAGAGGAAGAGAGAGACAGTGACAGAGAGAGAGGGATGGGAAGCAAGTACTCTGGTTGCCCTCTCTAAGGAATCAGCGTGGCCGAGTGGATAGACCATAGGCCCAGGAGTCAGAAGGGCCTGGCTCTTGTCTGCTGTGTGAGCTTGAGCAGGTCACTTAACGTCTCTGTGCTTCTGTTCCCTCTTCGGTAAAATGGGAATTAAGAACTGCGAGCCCCATGAGAGGAATGGACTGTATCCAACCTGATTACCTTATATCTACCCCAGCGCTTAGAACAGTTCCCTGAATGTAATAATCGCTTAATGACTACCATAAAACAGTGCTATATAACCCTTTCTGAGCACCAACTTACTAGCCATACTCCTTCGAACCTACAGATTTTCACCGAAGGGAGGGATGTTATTGCATTTCTAGGGTGACTGTTGCATTTCTAAGCAAATGCATTGCATTTCTAAGTAAAGGGTGAAACTGGAGACAAGGTAATGGAGGAGAGCACATCTGCAGTGCAAGGCAGGAGGACAGGAATACCATGAGAGGAACTGGAGTGGGTGGACTGAGTTTGCAAAGAGGCAGAAGGGAGCGAGATGGCATGCATAGTGTGGTACTAACGGTATATCTTTGCTGGTGGACAAGAAGTCTGAGCTCTGCTAAAACTGCTACCCCTAATCTAATCCAGGCAGGGGCTACCAGACATGACATTTATGGCTGGGATGGCAACAAGGGAAAAGGAGCACTCTGACCCAATATGCAGGGAGAGGATTGGATAATTTCATCCATTCTTTCCTGCCCAAAGTGTTCCCTATTTATTCTATTTATTTGCTTATTTATTTTACTTGTACATATCTATTCTATTTATTTTATTTTGTTAGTATGTTTGGTTTTGTTCTCTGTCTCCCCCTTTTAGACTGTGAACCCACTGTTGGGTAGGGACTGTCTCTTTATGTTGCCAACTTGTACTTCCCAAGAGCTTAGTACAGTGCTCTGCACACAGTAAGTGCTCAATAAATACGATTGATTGATTTATTGATTGATTCTCAGCCTAGTCTTTGCCTTTTCTCCTAATTTGCTCATCTTCTCTTTCTCCCTAGCTCTTTTCTAAGCAACTTCTCTTTAAGAACTGCCCCTGCTAGGTATTTTTGCTCAAAGTTTGCCTTAGTCAAGCTTCCCAAGTTAAATCTTGATCTGTACTCATTCCTACCTGTCTGGCAGAGGAACAGGCACTTAATCATCACCTTTCAACGATGAAAAGTGCAGGAAAATCCCAAGCTAAACATAGTTTATCTCTGATCCCTTCTGAATGGGAGGTTCCTGTATGACTTGCCTAGTTGCCCATGAATTTATTGGCAGTGATGTCTAGCCTAAAGACATTCTTTCTTTTTGAATTCAGTTTTTATTTTTCACAATCACTTGAAAATAGAATGTTGTATTTACAAACTGTCGCACATTTTGCCACTAGTTGTTCAGGCAGACACTCCTATCGCAGACTAAGCCCCCCTTTTCCTCTGCTCCCCTTCCCCCTCCCATCACCCCAACTCACTCCCTTTGCTCTACCCCCTCCCCACCCCGCAGCACTTGCGTATATATGTATGTATTTATCATTATAATGATATTTATTTTCGTTAATGATGTGTATATATCTATAATTCTATTTATAATGATACTACTGATGCCTGTTTACTTGTTTTGATGTCTGTCTCCCCCCTTCTAGACTACGAGCCCATTGTGGGCAGGGATTGTCTCTATTTGTTGCTGAGTTGGATTTCCCAAGCACTTCGTACAATGTTCTGCACACAGTAAGTGCTCAATAAATGCGATCGAATGAATGAGTGAATGAAGAGGAGAATCAGACTTGGTAGCACCAGTTTCTGATTCATAATCACTGGATAATGTCAGAAGGGTCTTTCTTCTGCCTGACTCTCTGAAGTGCCAGCAAAACCTTGAAAGAATGGTATGAAGCAAGCATAAATAGGGGTTTGAGTAAGTCACCAAATTGGAGGGAAGATATGGGGAAAGTATTGGTTTCATCGAGGCAACTCTCACCACTGTCATCGGAAGCATTTCGTGGTTTCTGTGCTGGTGTCACTGGATTGGGAAAGGGAAGGAAAGGAAATGGATAACTCACACCTGAACTAATTTACCCCTGGATATAGAGTGCGCTGTTTTATAGAAATACGGTCTATGATCACTTCAATAATTGCTTACTGCTTTTATGGGCAGGAAATGTGTCTGCTAATTCTGTTGCACCGCACTCTCTCAAACGCTTAGTACAGTGTTCTGCACACAGTAAGCGATCCAATCGATTCAGCAAATGCATCCACCACACTCACCACACTAAAAGCTTTCTAGCCGAAGTGGACAAAATAGATTTTATTTGGTAACTAAACATTGAAAATTTAGACTCTCCTGGTGGGATTCCTTGATAGTCGTGATGAACTGGACACTGAATAATCACTAACCTCAAATTTTGCCGGAGGAGTCTCCATTTGAAAAAGGTCACATTTAATCCAATGTGGCTTTGAGCATTACCCATTTGAATTACTTTATATGTAGTGCAGCAAGAGACTCTGGGCATTTTTCTCATTGAAAAAGAAGAGACCTCAAGATGACCTAAAAGAGATTTTTTAAATTATGAAAAAAAATCAATAATATGGAAAGCTATTTTTCCCTGCAGATAAGCCGTTCCATAGCAAGAGATATAATAGAAATAAAATCAGTCAACTCTGGCTGATAACTTTATACCAAATATTTTCAGTACTTGAAAAAGAAACTAATGGAAGTCAAGAGAGATCTCTTTTTTGCTTCTGAAAATTAAAAGACTGAATAAGGTATAGGGAAAAGACAGAAAAGTGGAAAGAACACAAATACAAAAAGTATCGAGTAGTAAGGGAATTTCAATTCCTAAAATTTTAGATGCATACTCTTTTCTTTTCATCAAGCTTCCATCATTCACACTGACATTGCTTGGAATTAGGTATTGACATTAAGCAGCGTGGCTCAGTGGAACGAGCCCGGGCTTTGGAGTAAGAGGTCATGGGTTCAAATTCCGGCTCTGCCAATTGTCAGCTGTGTGACTTTGGGCAAGTCACTTAACTTCTCTGTGCTTCAGTTCCCTCATCTGTAAAAAATGGGGATTAAGACTGTGAGCCCCCTGTGGGATAACCTGATCACCTTGTAACCTCCCCAGTGCTTAGAACAGTGCTTTGCACATAGTAAGCACTTAATAAATGCCATTATTATTATTATCATCATTATTATTAATAGCACTAAATACAACAAACTTGGAATTTTTACACCAAAAAAACCGGAAATATCCCACTTCGTTTTGTTTTAGCGTTATGAGACTTTGGCTCATCTAAGGGGGGAAAATATGTATTACCTGCCTCCTGACATTTGCAGTAAAATGTTTGGTAATTTGATTACGACAGAGAACCAGGTGATGGTGAAAGGTTGGGTGTCTCCTGGCTTGTTTGCCAATCAAGAAATGCTCATGCCCTTGAATGGAAAGATGGTGACTTGTCTTCCACGACACTGAAATCAGGTGGAGATTGCATCCTGGCCTGGCCCCATGCCCCACTCCTCAACATTACATCAGCTTCATCTATGAAGAGAGATAACTGTTGGTCATGAAATGTCATGAGCCCTCTTACCTGGAATTCCTGTCTGGCAACAGCTGTGAGCCTATTGTTAAGATTCCCACAAGCCCATCACAGAAGCCTCAGGTAAAATGTTCTCTGCCTCAGGGTTGTTCCTTGGGTTGGGGAAATATAAATGTTGCATGTTGTTTGGTGCCCTGAAGTTTGCAGAGGAATGCCTTTCTTTGGTCGGAGAAACTGAACATCAATAACAAATTTCAGCAGTATCCATCTCTATTATGATAAACTTCTTTTTATGAACCTCCAGGGATTCTATATTCATGTTTTGTTTATCCAAAATTTTGTCACTCTGAAATTTGGCTCAATTTGGAACAAATACACTTTTTAAAATGTCTTACCAACAAAACTCTTTGGGGGTGGTGGTGGTATGAGAAAGAGATTTGACAATATACAACACTTTTCTTTATTTCTGGTATCTTGTGGCACGATCACATTCTCCTGAGCTGTAGGGGCAATTGCTCATTCATAAAGAGCCCGTTGTTGGGTAGGGACTGTCTCTATATGTTGCCAACTTGTACTTCCCAAGTGCTTAGTACAGTGCTCTGCACATAGTAAGCGCTCAATAAATATGATTGAATGAATGAATGAATAAAGAGGGCTTGGCTTGAGGTCTAAAATCTACAGGCCTGGATGCTAATCAGTTCAGCTCCAATTCTCATCCTGTAAATCAGAGATCCCAAATACTGCTGTAATACCTTCCTAGTTTTTTGCAGACTCTGCCTCACTTAGTTAAGGGAATGTCATGATGTAATGGAAAGAACATTGGAACCTGAGTTTGAATCCTGCATCTGAGAATGACAAATAATATTCACTTCAGTTTGAGGGGTGTAGATTTACCATTTTTGATGAAATATACAAATAGCTTTATCCAACCTAGTATTTATATTTTACATAATTAGTTTTTGGTATGGAAAGAGCGTGGGATTGGGGGTCAGGAAACCTGAGTTCCAATCCTGATTCCACCACTTGTCTGCTGTGTGATCTTGGGCAAATTACATAGCTTTTCTCTGTCTCAATATCTTCATTTGTAAAATGGGGATTAAATTCAAGTTTTCTTTCTCCCCCATAGACTGAGTTCCCCACGAGGGACAAAGTCTGTGTCAGATATTATATCTACCCCAGTGCTTTACAGAGAGGCTGGCCCATAGTAACTGCTTAATGTACAACACAATTATTATTATTTGATGTGATTTTAAGAAATGGATTTATAGCTGAACGACCTCAGATATTTTAAGACAAGGAGAGCCTTTTTCCTAAGACGTAGGTAAGATGGGTAAATACAGCATGTGAAGGATACAATTCCATGTATATATCATATCTGTAACTTATTTGTATTAATGTCCACCTTCCCTCCAGACTGTAAACCTATTGTGCGAAGAGAACCTTTCTACCAACTCTGTTGACTGTACTTTCCTAAGTGCTTAGTACATAGCTCCTCACACAATAAATTTTCAATAACTACTATTGATTGTTTTTCAGTAAATGGTAGTTGTTGAGCACTTACCATGTACAGAGCACTGCACTAAGCACTTGGGAGAATACAATAGAACAGAATTAGCAACATGTTCACTGCCCATCATGTCAAACTAGGATATCTTAAAATCACAGAGTCAGTCAGTCAAATTTATTGAGCACTTAATGTGTGCAGAACACAGTACTAAGCACTTGGGAGAGTACAATACAACAATAAGCAGACACAGTCCCTGCCCACAATGAACTTACAGTCTAGAGAAGAGAAACTGAAATAGGAAAGTCCTTAATTAGAACACCTCATCATCAGTATCGTTTTACTAATACCAAATGCAAATAAACTATTGGGTAGATTCATATTTGTGACGAATCTTCACTTAGCGCATTGTTGGCACCTGGCAAGGGCAAAACAGGAATATTTGCGGTACCATTTTGATGTTATATCCTATAACAAAGGACAACTTGCTCTAGGGCTTGGCAGGGAGGTATGAAGCCTTTCATAAGAGGTGAATCCTTCAAACTGCACTCATGTAGCTAGATATCCTGAAACAATATCAGCCGATTGCAACGCAGTTGCATATGGGAAGCAAGGCAATCAACAATTAGCGACTAGCTACGCTCATTTTAAGGCCAACTGAAAAAAGACCTGCGTACTCCATTGGATAGAATACGGGCCCAGGAGTCAGAAGGACCTGGGTTCCAATCCCGGCTCTGCCACTTTGATGTGTCACCTTGGGCTGGTCACATAATTTCTCTGTGCCTCAGTTATCTGGAAAATGGAGATTATGACTGTAAGACCAATGTGGAACATGGACTGTATCCTACCTGATTACCTTGTATCTACCCCAGTGCTTAAAGCAATGCCTGGAAATAGAGTAAACCCTTGAAAAATACCAAAAAAACAAAACAAAACAAAACCCCAACAAAAACCCTCTGCATCTGATCTTCTAACAGGAAATCAGGAGCATTGGAGCCATACCTGATGCTGCTAACTGAACCACAAGAGAAAAGGAGTCCAAACTATTTGTGGTTTCATTGGGCACCACTACTATTTCCCCTTGGGGGAAATACTTGGGAGGGAGTACTATTATAATAATAATAATGATGATGATGGCATTTGTTAAGCGCTTACTATATTCATTCAATTGTATTTATTGAGCGCTTACTGTGTGCAGAGCACTGTACTAAGCACTTGGGAAGTACAAGTTGGCAACCTATAGAGACGGTCCCTACCCAATAACAGGCTCACAGTCTAGAAGGGGGAGACAGACAACAAAACAAAACATGTGGACTGGTGTCAAGTCATCAGAACAAATAGAAATAAAGCTCTATGCACATCATTAACAAAATAAATAGAAAAGTAAATATGTACAAGTAAAATAAATGAGTAATAAATCTGTACAAACATATATACAGGTGCTGTGGGGAGTGGAAGGAGGTAGGGCAGGGTGGATGGGGAGGAGGAGAGGAAAAAGGGTCCAGCACTGTTCTAAGCGCTGGGGGGATACAAGGTAATCAGGTTGTCCCACAGGGGGCTCACAGTCTTCATCCCCATTTTCCAGATGGGGGAACTGAGGCACAGAGAAGTTAAGTGACTTGTCTAAGGTCACACAGCTGACAAGTGGCGGGGCTGGGATTAGAACCCATGGCATCAGTGATACTATGGCATCAGTGTCAATGTTGTTTCCACCATGACTCTGCCTCACCCTATCCTAGAAGAAATCCCAGTAGGGGAGGAAGTGAGTGGAGCATATGACACTCACATAGCTAATAATGAGCAGGGTACATATTTGTTTATTGTTCTATCGTATTCTCCCAAGCACTTAGTACAGTGCTCTGTACACAACAAGTGTGCTCAATAAATACGATTCAATGGATATACATGGGACTGAGCTTTTCTCACTCTTTCTCCTCTGTGTAATACCTCGCTGGCCACCTGGTGAGATATTCTGAAGTCCTGTCCCCACTCCAAGGCAGGGAGGATCGGCCCCTATCAGAGCTGAAAGAATACTGCAGAAATGAGATTTAGTCACCCAGATGAATGTGTATCTCACCTATCCTTTCAAAATCAAACAAAAAAAAATGATATTCCATAGCCTCCCTCTTGAACCCCTATCAGTTTACCAGCCCCTTTAGTCCGGATCAACATAACCCATATCTCCCCCAAGAGTCAGACAGTAAATGCTCCTTTGGTCCGGTTACTCTTATGGAAGCCCTACTGAGAGCTCACCTCCTCCAGGAGGCCTTCCCAGACTGAGCCCCCTTCTTCCTCTCCTCTTCCCCCCCACCCTACAACCTTCCCCTCCCTACAACACTTGTATATATTTGTACAGATTTATTATTCTATTTATTTTACTTGTAAATATTTTCTACTCTATTTTGTTAGTGATGTGTATAGAGCTATAATTCTATTTATTCTGGAGGTTTTGACAATGTCTACATGTTTTGTTTTGTTGTCTGCCTCCCCCTTCTAGACTGTGAGCCCATTGGTGGATAGGGACCATCTCTAAATGTTGCCGAATTGTACTTCCCAAGAGCTTAGTACAGTGCTCTGCACACAGTAAGCATTCAATAAATACAATTGAATGAATGATTGTAAAAAAAGAGAGAGAGAGAGAGATTACGGACCCAGAATTAGGCAGATTGCTGCCTATGCTGCCCAGATTCACTGGGGGATTGGTAACTCACCACATCAGTTTCTACTAGGTAGCCCTGGAAGTGTTTCCCAGTGTCTAACCTAAAGCTCTTTGGCTGCAGTTGGATTAATATCCACCCGGTCCCAGGAAGGACAAGATGTCAGGTGGGCTCTTTGGCTAATGTGTATGGGTTGTCAGTCTCCAATATTGTTCATGCCACCTTAGTTGAACACTGAAACTTCCCAAAATTACTTTTAAAAAATTAAACAGAAAAGATGTGAGACATCATAAAGGTGGTTCAGATCTTTGTAAATGGTGAAACTGAGTCTGCATCATTTGTAATTCTGAAGACATAATCAGTATTTGATGGATACTTCCTTTTTCAGATCCAAAGTACAATAGTATTCAACTTTGAAGTAGCAAACTCCTTTTGCGTTATCGCCCCATCTGAGAGGTCCAAATGTTTCAATGACTTGAAACGTTGCCTTGGTGATAAATAGACGTGCCAGTTCAAGCAAACTAGGGAATCCAATTTTGATCAATTTTGTAGTTGTAATCTGGCAAGTAGTGTGGCCTAGTAGAAAGAGCAAGGGCCTGCGAGTAGGAGGATCTGGATTCTAATCCCAACTCTGCCCCTTGATGGCTGTGTGACCTTGGACAAGTCACTTAACTTTTCTGTGCCTCCGTTTCCTCCACTGTAAAGTGGGGATTCAATACCTGCTCTCCTTCCTTTTTAGACTGTGAGTGCCATGTGGGTCAGGGACTGTGTCCTACTTACTTAAACTTGTATCTACTCCAGCACTTAGAACATGAAATGTTCCATAAAAAAATCAGAGTATGTTGCATCGAAACTACCATCAACTTGGAAAGTGAGGATAATGCATTAAAATAACATTTGTCTTTGAAACAGCACTCGTAATTTTCTAAAATAAGGTCAGAATCAAAATTGAGTGGCATTTCCCAGATACTGTGCTTGCAGTTATTCCTGTAATTTCACCCTAGCTAACAGCTTCTATTTCAGTTGTTTTTTATCTGCTGCAAGTAATGTGAATGAAAAAGTCACATGAGATAAAGTGTAGTTGACAAAACAAAGAATTAGTTTCAAGCGATTACTAAAACCTCTAGAACTTTTAGTGTGCATAATATGCATTAAAGCATGTCAGAAATTAAGCCCATAAGTCACGGAACCCATTTTGGATTCAGATTCCAGTTTAGGAATAAAATGATGAAAGTATAATTATGTGGCAGAATTATGTTGAACACAACTGAGAGTTACTGAGGATTGAATTGCTTGTCTTTCCCCACCTTGTCTTCAGCCAAGTGGCAGGAAACAGCTGGCCAGAATTTTCGAGTGCCTTTAATGAAGTGAATTCTTCATCGTTAGGATTTGGTGATTAAATGAAATAAGACTAATATTCCTGTGTGGATTTGCTGAAGGATGATTGCCCTGAAAAGCAATTGACTCTCAAAGTCAGTTACAAGCCCTGTGTGAGGAGAAAATACATTTGGAAATTCAGTTTCTGATCCAAAATTCTCCCGTGTCTGATGTCTTTTAGTGGATTTTCTTCTGAAATGGCTTTTCTGGCTTTTTAAAGTTACCAAGCTAGGTGATAGAGGCCATGTTTATTTGGTTGGGATTTCTGTCCTCGAGAGAGAATACCAATAATTTGTAAGGTAAACAAACTCATTCTGCTGTCAGAACCTCTCTAGTCTCCTAATATAATGAACTTTAAAGCCCAAAGAGCGCACTAGGGCAGCAACGGGAAAGCCGAAGGCTTCCAAAGGCAGGGACTCAAATCTCGGACCCATTGGAAGCGCCGTGGAGATGTTTCCGGTTCACTGTGCACGTGTTTTGGCAGCTGCCTGCTTTCCCTAATGGCATAGCTTGGAATAATAGTGGTGGTCACCATTAGCAGCATCATCTGTTATTTACACCCAAAAACCCCTCCCGGTTCATTTTCCACATTCTTTTTTTCTAGATCATTCAAGTCCCAGAGGTCTTGATGAAACAACCAGCTCTCCCCGTTCATTAGGGTGGTGACGAGGGAAGACGAGGGTGATGAGGGAAGAAGAAGAATGTATAGACATGGGCAGGTTATCGTCTCATGGGTTTAAACAGGGAAGAGGAGAGAAAAGAAAAAGTCTCTAACCGCTTCCTGATCCATCCTCGGGGGTCTCTGCAGGAATTGTATATAAATGCCCGATCACGTGGCACACCCCTTCTGACGGTGAAAGTGAATGTAGGGATGATATTAGTACTTGAGGAGCACTGGTCTTGATACAGCTTACATCCTCTAATCTGTAAACTCGCCGCGGGCAGGGAACATGTCTGCCAACTTGGATAGTGCACGGGCCTGGAGTCAGAAGGTCATGACTTCTAATCCCAACTCCACTACTTGTCTGCTGTTGTGTGACCTTAGGCAAGTCACTTTTCTTCTCTGTGCCTCCGTTCCCTCCTTTGTAAAATGGGGATTAAGACTGTGACCCCTTTGTGAGGCAGGGATTGGGTCCAACCCAATTACCTTGTACTTACTGCAGCATGGCTCAGTGGAAAGAGCACGGGCTTTGGAGTCAGAGGTCATGGGTTCAAATCTCAGCTCTGCCAATTGTCAGCTGTGTGACTTTGGGCAAGTCACTTAACTTCTCTGTTCCTCAGTTACCTCATCTGTAAAATGGGGATTAAGATTGTGAGCCCCCTGTGGGACAACCTGATCACCTTGTAACTTCCCCAGTGCTTAGAACAGTGCTTTGCACATAGTAAGTGCTTAATAAATGTGATTATTATTATTATTATTATTATTATTATTAGTTCCTGGCATGTAGTAAATGCTTAACAAACACCATAATAATAATAATAATAGTTATTATTACTCTCCCAGGCACTTAGTACAGTGCTCTGCACAAGGTAAGCATTCAGTAAATGCGATTGATTAAATATCATCGATCTGGAGTACATACCAGATAGGAGAGAGCAGATAGGACACTATCCCTGTTCCACATGGGTCTTACACTCTAAGGGGGAGGGAGAACAAGGATTTTATCCCCATTTTCACAGATGGAGGAACTGAGGCACCGTTAAATTAAGGCACTTGCCCAAAGCCATGCCACCAGCAAGTAGTGGGAGTCAGGATTAGAGCACAAGTCCCCTGACTTCCAGTCCTGTGATCTTCCATTAGGTCATGTTGTTTCTTGAAAAATTTCCAAAAGGCAGGGAAAGATTGGGGTTTTCTGACTCAGTAGTTCTGTGAAACCTACGTGCCACTCCCAAGATCCATCCTACTTTACTTCCTCACTGCCTTCCTACTCAACCAAAACTTTTCTTGGTACTCAGAAGGGCAAGTGGATACCTGTCTAGATGTGTTTTGTTGTGTCTCCCCCTTCTAGACTGTGAGCCCGTTGTTGGGTAGGGACCGTCTCTATCTGTTGCCGACTTGTACTTCCCAAGTGCTTAGTCCAGTGCTCTGCACACAGTAAGCACTCAATAAATACGATTGAATTTATGAATACTTACAAAGTGGCATTTTAATTCCATAAAGTCCCAGTCCTCCAAGGCTGCCTCCTGTCTTGGGAAACTGTACTCTTTAGGGATTACAGATTAGGGGTTGCGCTCATGAAGAATGGCAGCTGCCTAGATAACCGGACCTCATAGACGTACCTTATGTGCTGATTTTACAAATAAACCCCCGAAATTGTACCAACCCTTAATTGCTTCTCACCTGGAATAAATCGTTATTTACCCTTGGCGCTTGGAAATGAGGTTATTTGCAAGGCTGGGCCACGCTATTTTCATTAGTTTTTAGAATAATATATACAGTCAGCACATATAACACATAACAAACAGCCTGTTTGTTAATGAGCCATTATGATCTATCACTTTAATAGTAAAATTCCATAAATGGCATAATTAGGTTTCTCCTACTCAATAATAAGAAAAAATAATAAATACACCTTATTGGTTACCAAAACATAATCCAAGGTATTGTGTTGTCAGTACTATGTATGTTTTTCTTTAACTACTCTTACTATGTTTTTAAAAGGGCATTGTCTTATTAATGTATGGTGTTGAATGGGCAAATTACAGGTGTAATTTTTCCATACATATTTTCCTGGTCCACAAAATCAATTATCTGCCCTTTATTTAATATATTTTTCAGAACTGTATCAAAGTCCTTTACTAAATCGTCATAGTGCTCTTAAGATGCAAAGAAATGTAGTTACATTTCAAAATTTATGAGTCTCATAACATTGAGCAAATATGTACTTTTAAAAATTATGAAAACTATATTTTGACAGTCTCCTTTAATGCAACTGAATAGACTCCAGTAACTCATCTGATAAGATTCAAGCATCGTATTTCCAGTTAGTATCTAATTTTATGGAAAGCTTAGTCATAGTTGGAAAATTTTTCCTCCCAATTGTGCTCTTTTGGGTTCTTTATTCTTATGAATCTTTTTCAAAGAGGCAGTTTAATAAAGAAGAAAATTTAAATTTCACTTTGGGGTCAAAACTGTACGATGCTCCGGATGATAGACTGTGTATGCCAAATTACTGATTAGTGATGACTGACAGTCCCAAAATGTTCTGAAATGCATGGACCACTTGATACGTTTTGCTGGAGGGTTGGTACTTTTAGTGAAATAAAGTATGCATATATCTAACTCCAAAATTAGATGTTGCAGACAATGTGTCAATCGGAACTGATCAGCCCTAGAAGTTTCCATAAATGGTTCATTAGAAAAAGATTTTGTCCCACTTTAAAACATTTGACATTGTAGTTCAACTGTATAACTGGACATATGGGGATAAAGGTGGGAGGGTAGGGTAGGGTAGTGGGAAAGAAGGGAAACAGATGGCTAGCTTTTTCACAGCTTTAAACCATTTGGATTAGAAAGACAAAAAAATGGCTGATGGGCAAGAAAAAGAGAAAAAAGGGTAGATAAGGAACTGGGAGAGTTTGGGGAAGTTTATGTGTGTTTCTCCCTCAAGTAATTATAAATATCAGATGGCCTTGGCAGGTTTCATGTTCATGAATGAGAGCTTTGGCCCAACAGTTTGTTCATTAGAAGAGAAAAATTAATAGGAACTTTATTTTCCTACTGAAGATGAACCCCTCAAATCTTCTCCACTTTTGCTTTCCTCGCATATATCAATGCCGCATCTTCTCTGTCTCTCAAACCTGCAACCTTGGCATTATCCTTAACTCTTCTCTGTCTTTTAAACCCCACATTCAGTCTGTCACCCAAACCTGTCAGTTCTTCTACAACATTTCTAGAATCCATCCCTTCCCAGCCACCCAAATGGCTGCAGTTTTGGTCCAGGCATTTGTCTTATCTCATCCTGACCACTGCATCAGTCTCATCCCTGATCTACCTTCCACCTGTGTCTCCCTTTCTAAGCCAAACTTTGCTACCTTGATGATTATTTTCAAAATATCTTACCACACAAGGCTTCCCACTCCTCAATTTTCCAATGGCCACCCACTCCTACCTGCATCAAATGGCAACTCTTCACTGTTGGCCTTAACCATTCAAAAAGCTGTCTCTCCTTTTGATCCACTCTCTTCATGCACTACATCCCAGCTCACAATGTCTACTCTCAAGCCCTGTGCCTTATCTCTCCTGCTACTGACTTCTTGTTCATATCAGCCTTGCCCCTTGCTTAGAAGTCCCTTTCCTTTCACACTTGACCCTACCTCTCCCCATCTTCAAAGCCCTTCTTAAGTCACATCTGCTCCAGGAGGCCTTGCTTGAGCAATCTTTCCACCTTACATCCCTCAACTGTCACTCCAGTACTCCTCATCACCTAAACACTTCGGTTATCACACCTTCTCTAGTGTTGATGTACAAAACTTATATGCTCATTACTCCCCTGTCTATAATTCATTAAGGTCTGTCTTCCCCGCTAGACTACCAGTGCCTTGAAGTCGGGAATCAAGTATTCTAAGTCATCTGTACCTGCCTAAGAGTTTAGTACATGGCTCTGTCTGCATTAGGTGCTCAATAAATGCAACTGATTGATTGATTAATTGGGTGAGTCCACCAGAATCTATGTATTGTATACATTGCAAACTTCTCTCTTTCACATCCTTTAGCTGTGGTGAATAAGGCTATTTTTCATTTATTGTACTTTCCCAACACTTTAATAGAGTGCTCTGCACACAGTGAGCACTCGATAAATATGATTGAATGAATGAAATTATGGAATTTATGTTTTCTTTTATTATATTTGGCAAAAAGAGAAAAGAACTTCAGGGATTATTTTTTTGTTTCTTCCAGCTCACAACCAGCCAGGTGTGGGACTGGATACGTTTCCTCCAGGCATACCCATCTATGTTCATTCCCTGTGATAGAGCCCATCATGATATCACAGGTTCAATTCTGAGGTGTGGTAACCTATAGAAGGAGTTAGTCATTCTTACTGCTCTTTCCGATTTACCATCTTGGATTACATTAACTCCTTTGGGTAGTTTCTGAGAGAATTCCAGTTCTTGTAATTATTCCTGAAAGGAGAATGAAAATGAATAGTTGAACCACCTGAACTGGTTTAGTTTTCTTGCTTAAATTCACAATAAATCTCCACCCTCCCTGAATCATGGCAATATGTAAACCCCATTAAATTTGGGTACTGAGAGAAACCCATTGTATTGGGCTCATTTGACATGCACCATACTTTCCTATCAGACAGATTATTTGGACAGCTTCTTTTGGAGATAATGAATAAATCTTTCACACATGGATGAAGGCTAAATTTTTTAAGAATCTGATTTTTCAGTATGTTTAAAGAAGTCCAGCCTAATTCCCCATTAAACCGGAGCTCGTTGTGTATATAGAGTCTGCCACCTTGTGAAGAACAATGGTCTGCTGGAAGAAACATGTCTGGGAACCAGGAGACTTGGGTTCTGGTTTCATCGTTATCCTGTTGTGTGACCTCAGGCAAGTCATTTAACTTCTTTGTGCCTCGCTTTCCGTGTCAGTAGCACAGGTATAATAATACATGTCTCTCCCTGCCCCAGAGCGATGTTGGGAGGATAAAATGAGATAACTGAGGTAAAAGTGCTTTGGAAAAATAAAAACAAGTGGTAAATTTAAGGCGGTGTTATTTTTAAATGCTTGTATAATATAGACTGGTGATACAGATAATAGATAATATAGATAACTGACATTAACCCAGACGCTATACAAACATGTAGCCTCTGAAGAGATTCTGTATATGCTCCTGATCTCCATATATATAGCTGTCCTTCTTATAGCAGACTGTGAGTGCATAGCTCATCCTCTAGACTGTAAACTCATTGTGGGCAGGTAATGTACTTTCCCAAACCCTTAGTCCAGTGCTCTGCACGCAGTAAGTGCTCAATAAATACAATTGAAAGAACAAATGAGGTTCAGACAGCTCAGCACCTTTTTTCAATATCACAGTTTAACATTAATGAGTGACCACTGATTGCAATCCACTGAAGTCAGTGGAGGAATCTAAATGAATCAGGGTACCACGGGGAACTAACTAACTCATTGCTAAAACATCCACATGCATTAGCAGAGATTAAATTGTAACACAGTGAGATCCAACAGGACACCCAATATGACTTTGTGATAAAATCAAGTTTTTTTCTATGGTCACTGCTGACAAATCCTAATTCACTGCTGCAGTCAACTAGTTCAATACAAATGCAGTCAAATAGATTGCAGATTGTTTTAGTTAGCTGCTTGTTTCCAACAATCAAAAGCAAAATAAAATTTGCTCCTAAAGTACAAAAACAGTTACATGACACAAGTCTCTTTCTCTGTGTTGACTCGATGCTTTTTTTCTGTTTTGTTTTAAATGTGACTGTATCAACCTACCTGACTAAATTTAGTGATCTAATGTAGATTTTACTTTGATTAACCTTAAAGTCCCCTCTTGCAAAGGAATGCAATCTTGTATATACACTGTGACGTTTTGGAGTCCATTAGTACAGTGCTTTGCACACAGTAAGTGCTCAATTATCATGATTAAATGAATGAATTCAATGTACTTTCATGCCTAGGATGGCCAGGTGTTTCCACTTTAATGAATTAGAACCCCCATTCCCTTCACTTCCCACGGACCACTCTCTCCCCAACTTCAAAGCCCTTGTAAAATTGCATCTCCTCCAGGAGGTCCTCCACGATTAATCTCTCATCTTCCCACTATTTACCCTCTCCCACCCGACACCCCAGCTTCATCCCTCCTCCATCACTGGTACTCATCATAGCACTTACGTACATATTGTTAAGACTTTTGGGTCAGGATCCTTACTTATCACAAGTTGATTTTAAAGACCAGAACTTTGTCCTGTCTTTATTTAGTTAAAAAGCGATCCGACCATGACCAGGAGTAGGTTTGTCATAGGATCAGCCCAGAACCTGAGGAGACTGTAGGCGTTCTGTGGTCAGAGAATGTGTCTATTTATCGGTCTATTGTACTCTCCCAAGCGCTTAATACGGTTCTCTACTCACAGTAAGCACTCAATAAATACGATAGTTGGCCGGGAAATGCTAAAGGATCACTCTTGTTCCCTGCAGAGTCACTTTACGTTGTGTCTCCGAGGGAGAAGAGGCATCAAAAAAGCTGAATCTCGAGTTCATGCCAACCGACTGCCTATTCATTTCAATTATTGGCTCAGCTAATGATGCTCTTTACCTTGGACAACACAGAAGACATTTTTCTCCTTCTATATTGGGCTTCTTGACAAGACAACTATAAAACACCTAGCATTTCTTAAGCTAAATGAGTAGCAGGACAACTGGATTTTTTTTTTTATGTTGAGTGTTCCGAGGTGACTAAATTTGCCTTGTTGAGCCTTGTAAAATCCTGACTTAATCATGTAAACTTCTGTGTAAGCAAAATAGAAGAAACTTCAAAGGGTCAAAGAGCCTTTAGGGATTTGTGCTGAGACGCCAGCAACAGATCCTAATCTGCCTTCTGAATTCTGGCTATATTTGTCCAAGGAACTGGTTACCAGCAAACTGTCTAAGGTAGAGATAGTGGGTTGATTCAGCCTTTATCCCCTTAGAGAGTATTGGCTTTGTGAGACTCTAGCCAGCACTTCAATGCCAGGGGGTCTCCGCTTGCCCCCAAAGCTTTAAAAATGAAGTACAGGAGTAATTTGAGATAATGACTTTGTAACAGGCTTGGGCAGACCTTGGACAGAAGAAGTGAGAGATGTTATCACCTCAGCATTCCTCTTAAAATGCAGTTTTTTCCCCTTGCTTATTCCCAGTTAGTCAAACCTACATTAACATTCCATCCAGGGCTGCTAAACAGAATCTTAATTAGTCCTGATACTCTTGTGCAAGGGGTTTATTCATTGCACTCTTAACTAATGGTTGCTGTCAGGGCTTTTTTTTTCTCTTTGGGTTCTTTGGGGATATCGTGTTCTGCTGCAAAGCATGACTGAAATGTAATGTGCATGCAAAAAAAAAAAGCAAAAAAACCCCCAAAACTTGCAGATCAGAAATCTGGAGGCTCACACTGACTCCAAGCCCTGTCTAATGGTGAGAGGTTGTTAGGACTAATGAGTGTAACTTTCATAACAGCTTTTTTTTCCTCACTTGTTTATAAAATTTAATGGTGCACTTTTTCTTTTCTCCGACAGAAAAAGCATCAGAAACGTTTTCATATTATTCATTCATTCACTCAATTGTATTTATTGAGCTTACTGTGTGCATTTCCAGCCAAAGGTGGGGGGAAATATCATCTATAGCTGAAGAAAAGAACTCGTCTTGGACGCTGTGGGGTTGAGACTTCTTGCCAAGTTGCTCAGGGGTGGATAGGTTTAAACAGAACCTTCCTTTTTGGCTTTATGACGTTTCCAGTTACCCACGAGTGTGGGAGGATGGGTGGGTGGAAGGTTAATGTGTGTTATGTGGGGAGTCGGGGGGTGGAGTGTGTACATAATGTGAAAATCCAGCAGCATGGTGATCTTAGCAACTGGATCTGAATATCCATACAGTCCGCATACCAATCACTTGACATGAACATCCCTCAAGGTTATTTGCAGTGCTGAGTCACAATGATGATAATCCCCCATAAACACTCATAATGGAAAGAGGGAGAGATTACAACAGTAATAATAATAAATTTTGGTATTTGTTAAGCGCTATGTGCAAAACACTGTTTTAAGCACTGGGGAGGATACAAGATGATCAGGTTGTGCCACCTGGGGCTCACAGTCTTCATCCCCATTTTACAGATGAGGTGAATGAGGCCCAGAGAAGTGAAGTGACTTGCCCAAAGTCACAGAGCTGACAAGCGGCGGAGTCAGGATTTGAACCCATGACCCCCGACTCCCAAGCCCGTGCTTTTTCCACTGAGCCACGCTGCTTCTCTATATAATTATATAATAGGACCTCTATGACTTTGACGTTAAACCCAAGTGACTCCTTTTTTTTTTCCTTTACTAGCTAGGGCGATTAGACTCATTTGCCTAGAAAACGACGTTGTGTTACAACCGATTTCGGAAACGGGTTTCCTCGACTATAAATTAGTGCTGATCTCCTTCTGCAGATACTGTACTCCGTCCAAGGAAGGCAGATTTAGCTGCTTTTTCTCTCCCTTTCCCTCTCTTGCGTAACATTGATTACTCACAAAGAGTTCACAATAACTATCATGTAGCTAAACTAATTGAGACAATCATGCTAAGTTATAGTCAGTCTAAAGGTACTATTGATGTGGTAATGCCTATAGAAAATCAGACATGCGACTCACTACCATTTAATTACTCTCTTTAACCTGTTATTACTATGTTAACTGGCTTAAGTATATATTGCTGCCTTTTATTGCCTTGATGTGACAAATTAAAACATACAGTCTGGAAGCGGCTCTTAGTTGCTGGACAGAGTTACGGAGAGTGGGAATTACGAGTAGCAGAGTTTGCAGATTACTTACAGGATTTATCCTGGGCGTTCATAGATAATTCGTAAATGGGGTGCAGTCGATTCGTGCATGGGACTGAGGATTTTCAAACAGGGAAGACGGTGAAATGACACAGGCCTGTGACACCTGACTGTCTTGGAGGGAGATATTTCAAAGACCTTGTGAAGAATTCCCAGTTTGGAACCAACCCCATTTGCTCGTATCTGCCCCAGCGCTTAGTACAGTGCCTGGCACAGAGTAAGCGCTTTACAAATACCATGATTATAATAATAACCGCGTTGGATCGTGAAATGGTTAATGTGGCTCTTCTGGCATCTGTCTTCAGCCTGAAGTATTAAACGGTCCCCTAAAATCCTGGGGAATAATGCGAGTCGGTGATTATTCCTGTCTTCACACAGTTAGGGCTTTCCAGCTAATTAACCTTCGTTTTAAAAAAGGGTCTTCCACGTTATTAAGATGTATGAGGGTAGTGGCTTACCGCGGGAAGTCTTAATTATTGAAAGTATTCGAAGGCGTGGTCTGTCCCGGGAAAGGTAACATTTCTGCCCTCCTAGAGGTCATGGGTTCAAATCCCTGCTCTGCCAATTGTCAGCAAGTCACTTTACTTCTCTGTGCCTCGGTTACCTCATCTGTAAAACGGGGATTAAGACTGTGAGCCCCCCGTGGGACAACCTAATCACCTTGGAACCTCCCCAGCGCTTAGAACAGTGCTTTGCACAAAGTAAGCGCTTAATAAATGCCACTATTATTATTACCCCGAGATGCTCCCAGTTCAAATCCTGCTGCCTGGCTGTTTCAGGTGTCCCCTCTGGCTCTTTAGCTGGGGTAGCTGTTTCTCCATCATATTTTTAACTTTGCTAAAACTTTTCGACGTGGGAGAAGCATGCAAAACACACTCTCTTCTCTCTCTCTCTCTCTCTTTCTATCCCTCCCTCTCTCTTTTTCTCTCTTTCTCTGTTTCTCTCTTCCCTCCACCCCCAAACCATCTCTAATGGACAGTTTCTCTCCAGGCGTCCTGCGCTCACCTCTCCATCTTCTGCTCAGGCTAAATGATCTTGAAGGTATTAGGGATGGCCTGAAATCAAACCCCCCTTTCCTCCTGCAAGAAGATGTCAGAGGTTAAAATGTTCGCCTTGCCCTTTCTCTTGATCTTGGGGGAGGGGGAAAAAAAAGTCCAGCGGCTGCCGGCACCTTTATGGGGCTTCAGTCCCGCTGCTGCTTTGAGCAGTTCCAGCCTCACGAACTTTGATCAGCCTTATTCATTCCAGCTGCGGTCTATTTGTTTGTCATTTTCCCCTTTTCCTCTGGAATCGTTATTTATGGAGAAAACAGGACAAAACAAAACTGTGAACGCCGCGAGAATTGTCTGCGAACTGCAAGGGAGTTAAAGGAAGGGGAAAAAAAGCCAGGGTAAAAATAAAAAAGAGGGAGAATTTAAATCATAATCAAATCAGCTTTACACAAGGGCATTACCTAATTACTAGATCAGAGAGGAAAAAAATAAATATTCCCTAAAATAACTGAAGGTAATTGTAACCCTGTTGTTGACACTAACGATTAATAATTGATCAGAAGTTATACACAATAACTTGACAATTTATCTTCCCATGAAAACACACGTGGCTAATGCTTTTTGGCTTTCATATAGAGGCAACATGCTTGCATTTGCCTGTTTTTACTTTTTACTTGTTGGGTTTTTTTTTTCAATCAGACTTGATTCATTTTTCCAAGTTCCTTATTTAATCATTCGGGGCACCAATTTTTTTCTAAACCGTTCCTGAGAATCCGAGAGCCAGGTTTAAAAATAACCACGCTCTTCCTCTTCCCTTCTTTATTATTACACCCAGATTGCCAAAGGACAGAGACTGTACATTTCGCAACAAATTTCTGCTCATTAAATCACGACGATCGTCCTGTTGAATCTTCTCTCGTATCTTTTTTTTTTTCTTCGAAAAGCAGAAGGCACTCTGCCCTTGTTGGATACCAAACAGTCAAGTCTATTATCCTGTGATTTGGAAGTTGGGGTAGTAGAGAGGGAGGGAGGGGGAATCTGGTCCTGATTGCAGAAACCTTGCTGTCAGCTCTGTCTCAAACTGTTTACAGGTAAAAAGCTTCATCAGAATCAGTTATGCCATAGTAAGGTCTACCTAGTGGCATTTATTTACGACTTAAAACAGCGAATAAAGGTTTTCTCTATCTCTCCCTACGTCAGATTATTCGGCGTGTATTCGTATCTCGTATATGTACCAGCAAAAAATCAGAGAAAGGAGCGAAATATCCCCATTTAGGCCACTAGAAAGAGATTTTTCCAAACCATCAACTCATATTAGTCATAAATTATTCGTCCTTATAATACTCCCTTAAAAAATCCTCTGGGTTTTGTCATAGATATAAAGATTTAAAAAAAGAAACTTCAAAGGGGAAAATAGCTCTGACAATTTCTAGTAATGCAACTGATTTTTTTTCTGTCCCAGCCACATCCAGCATTTACAGATTTGCAGTGTATAAAATTGCATTTGAAAGCGCCTCCGTAGGCTCTCCATTTACCTCGATTATACTGAGCTTGCCTTTTGCCATAAATACAGCAAATTTCCCACCCTAAATAATTGTTATGGATACAGTCAGGGAGCAGGTTCTTCTTTTTTAATGACATTGTTTTTGTTTTATTGTCGAAGAGTGAGACGTTTTCGTTAAATGATTAGAAGTCACTAAAAAATGTATATAGGCGAAAATTCATACAGAGCATTTTCAATATATGCAACAAATCTTTTTTCTCAGTATCAGGAAGTACATGATTTTTCAGCATCTATTTTCTGCAGTGATTTTTAAAACAAAAAAATCTGACTTTCTGAGTCACGTCTTGTATTTCGGATATGTGAAACAGCACTTATGTACATATCTGTAATTCATTTACATTAATGTCTGTCTCTCCCTCTAGATTGTAAGCTCATTATGAGCAGGAAATGTGTCTGTTTATTGTTATATTGAACACTCCCAAGCGCTTAGTACAGTGCACAGATTGACCGAATGACTTAAATCCTACTCTGGAAAGGACAAAGATTTAAAAAAAAAAAAAAACAACTGGGGATATAGTTTTCTTCCTGGTGGTTTTAATACAATCCAATGTGTTGAATTGTTTCGTTTGACTTTAGTCCAGCAATCTGATTGCTACCCATCGCCCAACTTTCGTTTCTCATCTAAATGGAATAAATTCCTTTTCCATAATCACAATTTCCTCCATATGATTGCGTGATAAAGAAACGCTAATTATTTACAATCTGCTTTTATTACTTTGCTATTTCTCCTTCCCCTTCTCCAGTTCTCAAGTCTCCAATGATGGTACTTTCCCCAGCGTTTAGTTCAGTGTTTTGCACAGAGTAAGCACTCAATAAACACGATGGACCGATCCAAATGCAATGCAAAGAGAAATGTGGGTTGGGGGACGGTCGTTTGAACTCTTCGGCTCAATTCCCCCTGCTCCCCATCTACCTTCAACTTGGCTCTAAAAGTTGAGGCAGCAAGTGAGTTTCCCCCCTCCTCATCTTCCCCTTCCCCTCCTCTTTTCCTCATCTCTGCTCTCCCCCCTTTCCTGGAACAAATAGAAGGTGAACGAAGTTCTTTCCGAGTCTCAAAGGCAGTTAGTTGGTGAGCAGCTTTCCCGAAACAATAACTCTTTTATTGAGAACAAATGTTGACATTTTCAGGCAGCAGGGAATAGGCCCAGGCCCAAGGGTCCGAAGTGGAAAACGCCTCTGGTCCTCTTGGCAGTCCGTTCTAGAGGGAGCCCACCTAAGATTAAAACTCGTGTTTCGATAAATCAGCTGTAATGAACACCCCCCTACCCACCCCCGGCCCCGGGACAGAAAACATGAGCTCTGAGGTCTTCATCCCCAGCGGAATGTTGGGGACAGGGGGTGGTGACAACACTGATGCATCACAAAACACCCAGAAAGTACTTGGTTTTCATTATCCAAGTGTCTTCTTTTCCCAGGGAATGCCTCATTCCCTGCCAATCACCTACAACCCGGAGAATTCCAGTGATTAAGGCTCAAAAAGACTAAAGCTGATCTGTTACTGGCCTCCACTGAGGGCCCTTCCATCCTTTCACCCTTTCTCCCTTCTCCATTCTTTCTTCCTTCTTCCCTTCTATCGGTTGCATCCTGTTCGCTTAATAAATCACTGGTGACCTACCTGGTTGGGGAGGGGACGTGGTGGCAGGAACCCTTGTGGGTTTGACATTCATAGTGTATATTGAAAAGCGGGTTCTCCAGGTCTTTCTGCTTTCCTTTCCAGAAAGAAATGCAAGTCTAAATGCTACCAAAGAGTGAGTAAATTCTGGAAATCTTTTATAATTCGTTGGACGTCTAAACATCAAAGGATTGTTGTGAGCCTTTTTCTAATCTTAACCACTGAAATTTCTCATTGTCCCATAGACAACCTGGGACAGTTGGAGTGTGTGTGTGTGTGTGTGTGTGTGTGTGTGTGTGTGTGTGTGTGTGTGAGAGAGAGAGAGAGAGAGAGAGAGACATAGAGAGTTTTTAGAAAAAAAGACAAGAGGGTTGGACAGAAGAAGGGAGAGAGAGATCCTTCTGTGAGTTGCATTTAGAAATCGAAAGGGTTTGTTCGTTTCATCCTTATACACTTGTTTCAAAGAGAGGTAATCCCTACAGGTTTTCTTCGTATCATTACGGATGGAACCTCTTTTTTAAATTTGGTAAATAATGTTGGGATTTCTAGAATGGAAGTCAAAATCAGGAAACATATACATATATGTATGTATGTGATTGACCTGTGGCGTAGTTAGTATGGGTGGTTAAAGTGGTAGTTTTTACTGTTGAATTTTGATCCATCATATTTAAGCTCTCAAAGTGGCCACTTCAAAGTGTTTGGGGAAAAAAACAACAAGGTAATGTTCTTATTTTCACAAACCTTTTAAAAAAATAGAGTGAAAGGCTTAGATTTTATTTCTTCTCTCCCAAAACCTTTCATTCATCTTTGCACAAATGCATAATAGGGGAAAAGGCAATTGTGTTTTCCTAGTTGTAAATCATGGCAATATACAGTCTAACACTATCCACTGGGGGTGGGGGGTGAGAGAGAGAGAGAGAGAGAGAGAGAGAGAGAGAGAGAGAGAGTGTGTGTGTGTGTGTGTGTGTGTGTGTGTGTGTGTGTGTTTATAAATGAAGGCTCTGCCATGAAGACTTTATTCCATCATACCATTAGGCCAGTTAGAATCTTTGTTTCTGACAATGGGGAGATGACCTGCCTTTTTTTTTTCTTATTACACAGTGTTCTTTACCTTGATCCAAAACACTAGTAGCACAGTAACAAAAAAAAAATACAAAAGGAAAGAAAATGAGCGAATTCAAAATCCAGCCATTTTTCCTCGTCTCCGCACAATCCGAACAGATATTCTAACTCGAGACTCCAACGGCTCCTTATCCAGTTAACATTCCCCAGGCTGATGCGTGAAGTATCTAAGATCACTTTCAAATGCCCTTCCTAACAAGACCTGAGCAAGAGGCCACTAATTTTCACTGAACAAAAAGCCACTGGAGAGAAATCCGTTTGTCAATATCAACTGGTCCAGCAATTTCCCATCTTCAGACACATCGGCCTATCTGAGCTGGCAGATGTTTAGACAAGATTTTATAAATTGTTCAATATCAGCCGATAATGAACCCCAACTGACCATTCCAAAGCAGCTAAAAGCATCCAGGATCTCCCCCATTGGGATCCAGTAATGCTCTCACGCTGGAACGTTATTAATCATGGAATAAAATAGATGAGCCTCTTGAAAAATAAGTGTATGATTGATTAAAGGGCAATCTAAGAAGCTATTATTCTTGTTTTATAACCGTAAGTTATATTCACTCAATTTATCTTTGGGGAGGAAATAAATGATTGTTCGTTTATGTAGGGAGTCAACTAATTTTGCCGAAAATTAAAAAGATAGTTTTGCTGCTCTCATGGCACTAATCAAGTGGGGAATGTTCCTTGAATACTGAATTTTAGAGATGGTTGATATGATTTAGAAAGCTAATTGCATGAAAGAAAGATGGCTATATTTTAACTTAATTTTATTTGTGGAGTATTGGAAGAGGAAATGAACGCTAAGGTCATTTAGCCCATCTACATGGTACTCGGGTTAGTCTACACAACCAAGTGAAATGGGGAGTTGAGCAATTACCTGGTGAAATTGATTAATGAAGTCAATCTGGGACTTCAGAGCCCCAAATGGTGTCTTTTCCTTTATAGCAGGTTTTTATACTGCACCTTGTCTGTGTAGACATAGGCTTAGCCAGAGTCAGAAATAAACACATTTTCTTTCTCCTGAAAATTACAGGGAAGATGACTCAAAGAAAAAATCATTATTGTTACAAGTTCCATTTATTAATGATAGTAATAATAATAATGGCATTTATTAAGCACTTAATAGGTGCCAGGCACTGTTCTAAGCCCTGACTTATATTTGTATTCCTAAACCTTCAGAAAAGTCTATACTTGCATACATACACATATGTTATATGTGAGATACACACACACACACACACACACACATCTATCTATATATAAATATGTAGACAACCGTATATATGAAACAGTCTTCCTGGGGTTTCACTTTCTCTAAAAACCATTTCTGTTCCTCCAAATTCAAGGACGGTATCTCTTTGTTGAACTTGTCTATTGTTTTCTAAATCAAGTACCCTTTCAGGAAAAATGAACCCAAAACACCATATTGTTGCAGACTAGTCTGTTTTATTTACAATTAAAGATATAAATTAGTAAAGAATTCTCGTTAAACAACCAACAAAGATTGTATAACCATCAATGTTTCAAATAAAAACCAGGCAGAATTTATTTACAAAAAGTTCAGATTCCATTGCAATACAACTTGCATAAATTACTAGAAGCTTTATATCATTACAAAAATAAATATCAAATTTGTTTCCACTTTTTAAGTACTCAAGTTCTTCAATCACATTTTATTATCTCTACTGTGTACATCTTTTACAAATAAATTTTACAGTAAATCCTATCACACCTATAGAATATATTCCGTGGCAATGAAGTGATCAATGCAAGATATCCTGAGAAAAACAGTTGGTTTTCAAAAGTCACACATACATTGGGAAACTATACTATACCAACAAACTCACATATGTCTGACTAAATTTTGTATTAATAGAGACTGCAGATTTAGTAGTGCTCTGTGGGTTCTTCTTTGATACAGTGGCACAAGATGTGATCTGGATTTAGAGATTCATTTTATATATACATATATATGTGTGTATATATATGCATATAAGTATACATATATATATACAAATATATATTATATATATGTATATATATTAGCTTGGGGAGAGATGATGACTTGCTGACTTTTTTCAAAGCAATTGTGACACCTACCTGTGAACCAAGGAAAAAACCCAATCATCCAAAATCTTTCAGTTTCACCCTAACATCGTTAAAAATTGCAAAAATGAGGCATTCTGAAAAACAATCCTTTTTCCTTTTTGGAAAGACGAATTTTTAAAACTTTTAATGTTTAGAGAACCCTAAATTGTCAAGATGCTCCTGAACATAGGGCAAGGAGCACTGTACTTAATACCTGCACTGTGCCAATGCACTCTCGATATTCTCTTTGGATTCTTACGTGTCAGAGTCCATTGAGACTGAGATTCTCTAGTTTTAACATAGTCATCCTCTTTAAAACTGAATCGAGAGGAGATGACTTCACTGACGCTCTATGAATAAAATATATTTCATCTCAAGTTCTCTGCAAATAGGATTCTTTGAAAAGAAAACCTCGGTCATAAAATTTAAATTGCTCTCTTTAAATTAAAGCAAGCTCAATCGTCCAGGAAAAGCTATCTGTTTTGATATTATCAGATGAATTGGAGAAATGAAGTAAATATATTAAAATATCCTTTTCAAAAAAGCAAAAGGAACGCACGGACCAGAGAGGACTCGATGTAACGAAGCAAGAAATAAACGTGAAGCAAGTTTACAGCTGCACAATATGTCTTGGACCGGATCCCAAATGATCAGTGTAACAGAAAATGTTCCCACTTACTTGCATGGCTGTGTGATTGCACTTCTATAGGTACGGTTGTACTCCTACTGTGCAGACTTCAGTGGAATCTGTCAAAATAGAACCGTCAGTTAGTCACAGGACACAGCCGGCTAACTAGATTATACAGTCTGCCCCGACTGTCCCACTTGCTCCAACTTCACAGTTAAGCCATTTGCGACACTTCTTTATGTGCCACTATTTTATTTGGGAAGTGGATCTTTTTAATTCCTGCCCTCTTTTCCCCCTCGTTCAGAAAACCAATTCAAAAGTCTTACCAGGGGCTGAAGGGGGAGGGAAGGAAAAGAAAAAGAACACTCGAGTTGAAAGATTTTTATACCAGGCAGGTTCCTGTTAGTAACTGGTAGAGTTGGTTTCGCTCAGTCAAGCTAGAGGAAATGATCTTTAACTCAGACCAGTCAAGGCCAGCGATATTTGATTTCACAAAAGTCTAGGTACAAAAAGAAGTGGGAGCTGTGTTTTTACTTAGGTTCCCCCATATCCCCCTCCCCAACTTGTTACTTTTTCAACTTGCAGAAAGAGCCGCCCCTAGTATTAGAGAGATAACGGGGGCTCCTTCTCCTTTTTGTCTACTCAAGACACAGAAGGGGACGGTTGTGCATTTTTCCAGTATTCCCTCTATTTGGGGAGGGAGTTCTCCAAGAATATCTAATCGCCCCTCCCCCCAGGGAGCTCTTAAGAGATAACGGGGACTCCTTCTCCTTTTTGTCGACTTAAGACAACCACGTAAGGGGACGGTTGTGAATTTTTCCCCTTTTCCCACTCTTTGGGGAGAGAGTTCTCCAAGAATATCTAATTCCCAACCCCCTGGGAGGAAGAGTACCGGAGTGTTTAATTCCCACCTTTGCCACAATCTGCTAGTCCTTTGCCGCTCTTGCTGAGCATTCTGCATCCTGGGGGGGCTTGGGTTTTGCTGTTCCCTTTTTATCCCTTTTGCTTTTCCAGAGTCCCCCAGGCCCTCTCCCTCCCCGGGAGTTATTTTTATTTTCTTTTTTCCCCTGGAGAGCAGGCATCCCCGCACTCACCTTTCTTGGGCTCGTAACCGGAGGGCCTGTAATGCGTGTCCAGCTGGTGAGGGCTGGTTTTCAAAGAGTCCCCGTTCTGCTTGTGGCCGGGCCCGGCGTGGAGGCCCGTCTGACCCAATCCCTCGTTGGCAGCCACGGCTGCCGAGTTGTACCGCAGGATCCCCTGGCTCTGGAGCGCATTAAAGTTCCCATAGTTCGTGTAGTTGCCGTAGAAGGGCGACGTGTAATAAATATGCCTTCCCAGGAGGGAGGACGCGGGGTAGGCCGAAGGCGGTGCCCCGGACAGCGGGGTGGTCGGGGGGCAGGCCTGCTGGCCCAGGCCCTGGTGCTTGAGGTCTGAGGTGGCGATCTCGGCCAGGGACCACAGCTTGGGCTTGGCGTTGGGCTGGACGCTGGGGGAGAGTCGGTGGTCCAGCGCCTTGCCGGGGGTCGTCGGACGGTCCAGGACCGGCGCCTCCACGCCCGTCAGTGGAGACGAGGTCACGACCTTTCCCGGAGGGCCTAGCCGCTCTCCCTCCTCCTCCTCCTCCTCTTCCTCCTCCTCCTCCTCCTCCTCCTCGTCCTCCTCGTCCTCCTCCAGATCCTCGTACTTGTCCTTGGGCTCGGGCCCGAGACCGGTCAGCTTCTCCCCATCCGATTCGGCCGAGCAGGAGTGGTCGGTCAGAGAGTCCACGTGCAGGCTGATCCCTGCGGACCCGCCAGGCCGAGGGTCAGGGCCTGGGGGTGGGGGGGGGGCACACAACCGGACCCTCCCCTCCTCCCCCCCACGTCGGCCACAAGGTCCACCCCATCCCGCCTCCCCCAGCCCCAGGGGGCCGGACTGACCAGTCCAGTGGAAAATCCAGGGCCGGGGGCTCATCTGGGCCTCACTCTCCAAGCCAGGGGGGTCCCCAAGTGGAAGGGAAATAGAAGACCCCCCACACACACACACCCCTTCCCACCCTAAACCGTTGACACTCCCACCAACTGAACCCCAGGGAGAGCGGGTACATGCACACACACTCTCCCTCACATTCATGGGTATCCTCACATGTGCACACTTCCTAACACACATGCACACACATACATGCCTCCTCCTCCCACTGCAACCTCCCCAAGCACATGCATTCACACTCACACTCTCCATTCCCCTTTCCAGCACACACATACACACCCATATACCCCACTCCCCTTTCCAGCACACACATACATACTCACACACTCCATTCCCCTTCCCAGCACACGCATGCACACTCATACTCTCCATTCCCCTTCCCAGTACACACATACACACTGACACGCTCCATTCCCCTTCCCAACACACACATGCACACTCACAAGCTCCATTCCCCCTTCCCAACAAACGCATGCACACTCACACTCTCCATTCCCCCTTCTCAACACGCACATGCACACTCACATGCTCCATTTCCCATCCCAACACACGCATACACACTCACAAGTTCCACTGCCCTTTCCAGGACACGCATACACACTCATACAGTCCATTCCCCTTCCAAACACACACATGCACACTCACAAGCTCCACTGCCCTTCCCAGCACACGCATACACACTCACACAGTCCATTCCCCTTCCCAACACACACATACACACTCACACGCTCCATTTCCACCGTCCCGCGCTCACCTTCATCCTCCGCCGACGTCTCGTTGCTCTCCTGCGCCTTGTCGGGACTGTCCTCTTTACTCCTCGCCCCCTCCCCTTCATCCTCATCCTCATCCTCGCTTTTGTTCCTCGGGGCCCACGTCATCTTGTTCTCCTTCTTCAGCCGGCGCCGGGCGTTGGCGAACCAGGTGGACACCTGGGTGAGGGTCATCTTGGTGATGATGGCCAGCATGATCTTCTCGCCCTTGGTGGGGTAGGGGTTCTTGCGGTGCTCCTGCAGCCAGGCCTTCAGCGTGGCCGTGGCATCGCGGGTGGCGTTCTTCCTGTAAGCGGGGTCGTTCAGCTGGTAAGGGTAGGCTGGGCTACCGTAAGGGTGGTAGCCGATGGCCCCAGTCATCCCCGTCGTGTGGGCATCGTAAGGCGAACCCTGGCAAGGACAAAAATGGGGATGAGCCATTTGTTACCGCGGCCAGGCCGTTGGCCAGTCGAGAGAGCCACTGATGATATTTATATAATAAGAATAATAATAATAATGGCATTTGTTAAGCACCTACAATGTGAGCAGCACCCCCGCCCACCCCCGAGCATAGATATCTCCCCGTTCATGATCCAATACCGAAAGCAAAATGCCCCGAACTCTCCAGCCCTTCAAAATTTTTTTAAAAAAAGCCCCCCAAACCCATTTGGAACCGATTTTTACCTCCCCTCCTCCCCCACCTCCAAATCTTCGATGCTTTAATCCTCAACCATTTCATCTTTTCGTAACGAAATAGTCTCCCAAATCGTTTTGTTCCATTAAGGCATTAAGAACAACAACAAAAAAATAGGCCTACAGGTAGTTTCTTGATATCTAAATTTCTTTCAGCGGTTCAACTAATGCCCCCCCTCCCCTTTTTTTGGCTATAGAAAACACAACAAAGCCACCACTTAGCAATTCACTGCACTAATGCATTGCAAATCCAATTTGCAAATCAGAAGATATGCACCGTTTCGAATTGTTCAAATGCGATGTAATTAGCATTTTAATTCGCCCTTTAACGTTTAAATCGCGCTTATTTAAGCCTTCATAATGCAAGAAAGTTGCAGATATCGCTAAGGAACTGGCTAACTTTTTAGGCCGTCTAGGAATTCTGCCGAGGATGAATAACAATCGCAAGTCCGCTTAATGATCTTAATGGGCAGAAACACACTCTGCAACTTCCAGGCACCGATCCACAGCTGTTGAACGGGAAAGTCCAACGGGAAAGATTGCATACGGCCTCGAACAAGATCGTAAGACAACTTATCTCGGGCATTTAATACAGATCCATTCGTTTAATAGACGGCTACAATTAAACAGGAAGATAAAACTTGAAACGTCTGTGGAAAACGATGCTTAAAATTCGCAATAAAAAGGCCGGTGGGGAGGAGAGCTGGGGGGGGGGCGTGAGAGTAATGACAACAAAGTGAAATCTGAAGCTGCCGCCAACACAACCATCTTGTGTATAAGCGGAGCTCCCAGATAGCAAACAGATGCTCCTTTTCATCCCCTAAAATCCAGTTAAACCATTAGCACAAAAGCATTGAAAGTAAATAAAAACCGCACGGGGAGAAATAGCCAAAGGTCCACTCGGGGCTGACTAAAACACACACACAACACCCCAAACACTGTGTGAATTAGCCCATACTCTTTTTTTAATGAAAAGGCCTGGAAGATATTTGGGGAGGAAGATCTCGGGGTTTTGCTCTCCCAAAGTCGGCCTGACAAATAACACCTAAAGTCCTTTCCTGCACGTTTTTTTTTTTTTGTCTTTCCTCCACTATGGGAGGGCCCCCATAACGTTAGTAGCATTGGGAGAGCTCCTCTTTTTTTATTCTCTTTCAATTAATCGTATTGATTGAGCGCTTACTGTGTCTGGAGCACTGTACTAAGCGCTTGGGAAGTACAATTCGGCAATATTTGCGAGCGCTTACTGTATGCAGAGCAAGCACTGCACCAAGCGCTTGGAAAATACAATTCGGCAGTATTTATTGAGCGCTTACTGTGTGCGGAGCACTGTACTAAGCGCTTGGAAAGTACAATTCGGCAATATTTAGTGAGCGCTTACTGTGTGCGGAGCACTGTACTAAGCGCTTGGAAAGTACAATTCGGCAATATTTATTGAGCGCTTACTGTGTGCGGAGCACTGTATTAAGCGCTTGGAAAGTACAATTCGGCAATATTTAGTGAGCGCTTACTGTGTGCGGAGCACTGTATTAAGCGCTTGGAAAGTACAATTCGGCAATATGTATTGAGCGCTTACTGAGTGTGGGGCACTGTACTAAGCGCTTGGAAAGTACAATTCGGCAATATGTATTTGAGCGCTTACTGTGTGCGGAGCACTGCACCAAGCGCTTGGAAAGTACAATTCGGCAGTATGTATTTGAGCGCTTACTGTGTGCGGAGCACTGTACTAAGCGCTTGGAAAGTACACTTCGGCAACAGATACTTGCAGATACAGAGAGATACAGAGTGACTTTCTTCTTTCTGTCTGTCTGTCTGTCTGTCTGTCCCTCCATCTCTTTGATTTACAAGCCAAGGGCCTCGTTGCCTCGAGGACCTCGCGGTGGGGCGAGGGCGAGTTTCCACAGGGCCCAGCACAGTGTTGGAGCTGGGGAGGATGGGGGAGGAGGAGGAGAAGAGGGGGAAGAAGGGGGAGAGGGGACTGCCTGGGGTAATTACAGAGAGATACGGAGAGACTTTCTTCTGTCTGTCTCTCTGTCTGTCTGTCTGTCTGTCTGTCTGTCCATCTCTTCCATGGAAAGACAACCCAAGCCAAGGGCCACGTTGCCTCGAGAACCTCGCAGCAGGGAGAGGGGCCAGTTCCCACAGGGCCCAGCACAGTGTTGGAGCTGGGGAGGATGGGGGTACAGTGCTCTGCACACAGTAAGCGCTCAATAAATACGATTGAATGACTGAACGGGGGAGAACGTGCAGTGATGGAGGAGGCGGGGAAGGGGAAGATGGGGGAGAAGGGGCTGGGTGACTTTCTTCTGTCTGTCTCTCTGTCTTTCTTTCTGTCTGTCTTTCCGCCTGTCTGTCTCTCTGTCTTTCTGTCTCTCCGTCTATCAGTCTGTGTCTCTGTCAGTCTGTCTCTCCACCTCTTTGATTTACAAACCAAGGGCCACGTTGCCTCCAGGACCCCACGGCGGGGAGAGGGCGAGTTCCCACAGGGCCCAGCGCAGTGTTGGAGCTGGGGAGGATGGGGCTACAGTGCTCTGCACACAGTAAGCGCTCAATAAATACGATTGAATGAGTGAAAGGGGGAGAACATGGAGTGATGGAGGAGGAGGGGAAGGGGAAGAGGGGGGAGAAGGGGCTGGGTGACTCTCTTCTGTTTGTCTGTCTTTCTGTCCATCTGTCTCTCTGTCTCCCTATCAGTCTGTAGGTCTGTCTCTCTGTAAGTCTGTCTTCCTGTCTGTCCGTCCGTCCCTCCACCTCTTTGATTTACAAGCCAAGGCCCACGTTGCCTCGAGGACCCCGCGGCGGGGAGAGGGCGAGTTCCCACAGGGCCCAGCGCAGTGTTGGAGCTGGGGAGGATGGGGAGGGAGGAGGAGGAGGAAGAGGAGGAGGAGGGGAAGGAGAGGAGAGGAGAGGAGAGGAGAGGAGGAGAGGGGTCTGTGGGCGGTAGTTACCATGTAGGAGGGGAATCCCGTGGCCGGGTCAGAGGAGTAGTGCAGAGGGCTGGTGAAGCCGGTGGCCGCCTGGGCGGAGAAGGCCGCGGATCCCGGGTAGGGGCTGAAGGCGGAGCCGGCCGAGGCCCGGGCCAGCTCCTCGCTCCTGGGAGTCGCCAGCGCCGAGGCCCCGTACGCTGGGCACGAGTACAGAGCAAGGGAGCCCGGCCCTTGGTACAGGTAGCCCTGGGGGTAGGACATGACCGCGGCCGGCCGGGGGCGGGGGGCGCTCGCCAAAGCGGCCGGTCCGGAGCCGGCCGGCCGGCCGGGGGGCGGGGGGGGGGGGGGCGGCGGCGGGAGGGCTTCAGAGGGGACCCCCCATCCAAGGGCCGGGTGGGGGGGGGGCGGCGGCGGGGGACGGCCACCGGGGGGGACGCGCTGGGATGGGGAGGGGGCGGGCCAGAAACTAAGAGGGCCGAGGAGCGGGCATGGGGAAGGGGGGAAAGGGGCAGGGGCGGCCGGGGGGCGGCGGAGGGGAAGGGGCGGAGGGCTCCCCGGAGGAGGGGGCCGGCGGGGGTCCCGGGGGTCTCGGTGGCCTCGGTGGTCCCGGCGGCGCTGGGCTGAGCGCTCAGCCCCGGCCGGCTGCCCCCGGCGCCCGCGAGCCTCGACTGGGGCCGAACGACGGACGGCCGGGCTCCAGTGAACAGGCGAGGGAAGGAGCGCTCCAGTTTCCCAGGGACATTGGAAAACGGAGCTGTCCGTCACGGAGGCTTATCTGCATATTCAGGCGGGCCCGCCCCCCTCCTCTTCCTCCTCCTCCTCCTCCTCCTCCTCCTCCTCTCCTCCTCCTCCTCCTCCTCTCCTCCTCCTCCTCCTCTCCCAGCCTGGGGCCGGGAGGGGAGGGGCGGGCCGGGAGGGGAGGAGGGAAGCCAGGCTTTTGTAATGCCAACCACCCTGTCCATCGGCCAGAAAACGCGCTGATGGAGCCAAAGGATGAGCCTGCGGACCCGGCTTGCCCGAGGCCCGAGCGCACACAGCTCAGCACACATATCCGCCCACACTCACCCCCTCATCTGGGTACACGCGCACTCCTCCCCCCTTGCACTCTCAGGCACAGACACACTTTCACAGACATCCACTTCGGAGACATCTGCTTTGCGCGCACATGCCCATTTCCACAGACATCAACTCTTGCGCACACATTCCCACTTCCACAGACATCTGCTTTGGGGGCGCATTCCCATTTCCACAGTCATCTGCTTTGCGTGCACGTTCCCGCTTCCACAGACATCTACTCTTACGCGCATATTCCCACGTCCACAGACATCTGCTTTGCGTGCCCATTCCCACTTCCACAGACATCTGCTTTGCGTGCACATTGCCACTTCCACAGACATCTACTCTTAGGTACACATTCCCACATCCACAGACATCTGCTTTGCGCCCACATTCCCATTTCCACAGACATCTGTTTTGGGTGCACATTCCCACTTTCACAGACATCTGTTTTGGGTGCACATTCCCACTTCCACAGATCTTCCACGGACATCTACTCTTACTCACACATTCCCATTTCCACAGACATCTCTTTTGCGCCCACATTTCCACAGACATCTGCTCTGAGTACACATTCCCACTTCCACAGACATCTCTTGAGCATACAGCCACACAGTAGTCCCTTGCACATTCAGGTACGCACCCCGACGCGCGTTCCCACGCTGCCCGATTTGGTTTTTTGGGGGGGCCTTCCTCTGGTCCGGGGGGAATCCCCCTTCTCCCCCAAATCACCCTACTCCACCTCTCTGAATCCCTGACTCTTGAAGCGATAAAATCAGATATCGTTACCGGCTCCGAGCACGGATGGAGTTGGGATTTGAGGGGTTGAGAAGCAATCACCGGGATCTTTTGGGGGCGCAGATGTATTGATCCCACCCCCCGCTAGCCGATGATGATGATGATTTGGGGATAGCTCTGGAAAAGGAGGCGGCCAGGTGATTCTGGGACCTAACTCGGTTTCAGTAGCCATCAGAGCCAATATTCTTAGCTCGTTTTCAGTAGCCATCAGAGCCAATATCCTTGCCGCGATGATTCTCCCATTTTAGCGGCGGTGGGGAGCCGGGGCGGGAGGACTTTTCCTGCCGAAGACAGGGACAATCTTGGGGCTACACTCTTTCCGTGTCCGGAATGACAGAGAAAGGAACCTGCCCCGGAGGAGACTAGAGAAAGGGCAAGAATTCACTGGGCTCTGGGACTTTGGCTTTTGTTTGAGATCTGGAGTTGAAGTGGTGACTTGCTGAGTGCAAGGACCCGTTTTTTTGTTCTGGTCCTGGCCTGATCTTCTGCCCTTTGGGATTTCCTCTTCCTCCATCACTACCTTCGCTGAGCATTTCCAGTCCCCGACCTAGATAGCCCTGCTGGACGCCCACCTTCTGCCACTCCTAGCCACTGTGGGTTTCAGGCAGGGCGTTAGAGCTTCTCTCTCGCTCATTTTCTCCATCTCTTCCTCCCTCCGCTCTCCCCCTCCCCCCTTTTCCCCTTCCTTTCGTCTAGCGCATTCATTACTTACGTGGAGGCTCCCAAATTTATCACTATGGGCTCTAAACCCCCAGTACCGGTCCTAAGTATTTATTGAAACTCCAGGTTCTAATGAACTGCTCAGAGCAACCAGCTTTTATTTAAAAAAAAAATGGATTTAGACGCTGCGTTTAAGCAGAAAATTAAACCCTGGAATGGAACGCCCGTGTTATTTTAACTTAACATTCACCGTTGTCGAAAATCGGCTCAATTAGCCTCTTCTTCACTGCCCTTGCGAGCGCATTTCCTCCGTATTTCAGCAGGTAAAATACTTTAGCCGAGTGGATGGAATCCGGCCGTGTTTTGGGAGTTGTTGTTTTGTGGGGGGTTTTGGGAAAATACTCCAGATAATTACATCGGGTCGGACAAAAAAAAATAAGAAATCAAATCAAGGAGCTCTAGGGAATTTATTAGAAACCAACCGGAAGATAAGATGGCAACAGCTGACAAATTTGCTGGTGAGCAAAGGTAACTTATTTTTAATCAACTCAACACAACGTGAATAACACGGTGCTGTGTGAAAATGTCAGTTTAATGATCTTCCTAATAGAAGGGGGAGACTTTTTAGAAACCGCTGAAGGTCTTAGGCTAACCAGCTAAGTTCCCCCACTTTAGAGTCTGGAAGGTTTCGGGCATGATCTCAGTTTCGATTGATTTTCTTTTTTTGGCCGGAGACACTACCACCCCCAAATCCCCTCACCCCGCAATCCCCAAACACTTTTCTCTGCATTGGTGCACGCAGAAGAAATCAGGCCGCCAGACACGAGGGGTTCATTAATATACAGATCTATCAGATGGCCTATAGGAAATGCAGCCTTCAAAATAAAACTCGAAGGGTGGGGGGTGAGAGAGGGTGAGTACCAACAGGTATCTGTTAGATTTCCTGAGATTTTACACCTTCTCCATTTGTTATGCGTTGCAAGCAAGGAAGAAAATAGTGAAATGGTGAACCTCGCCAAGATGTTCACGGAAAGACAAATCGTTGCTACTTCGTGTCAGCCTCTCCCTCCCCTTCCCCATCTCCAGCTCCCCCTCCCCTTCCCCATTTAGCTATTCATATATATGCGTATTCCTAGGAAGCCCCGGGAAAACAGAAGTCGAAGACGCCGGAGCGTTCTGCGGTGCATCGTCCTATTTTAAATTAGTCGTGTGAAATAATCGATATCCGCGATCGCAACCGAATAAAACATCTGCTGGGTGTCTCACACCGACTCTTCTGCTTTCGGTGGGGCGCTTTCCAGCTGCAGAAGCCGGAGGTTGGGGAAGGCAAAATTAATTATCCCATCATAAAGACAGCCTCGAATTTCTCTCTAAGTCAGACTGAACAAGTTGCAAACTGCAGTTTGCTCTCGCGTTCTTTATTTAGGAAGGGAAACCCATTCTTTCCAGCAGGGGTGATGGATGTAAGTATTTGTCTCCGCGAATGGACTGGCTTCAGTGCCTCCTCTTTAATAATTAGTCGTGCAATTCAGGTTGGGAATACAACGGTCGTTTTGTTTACATTATAACAGGGGATTAATACTATTAAGTGAATGCTACAGTTCTGCCCCGGGAAGAGTGTTTAAACAAATACCGTGATCCCATGTTGAAGGTTGTAATTCAGTCAGAGGAGATACTTAGAGTAAATTATCACTGATGGAAGGAAAGCATTCTGGGTTTGCCATATATAGCGCGTAGTTGATGGGATTTGTGCCTTTTTATCTATCTTGGAGGAAATTCCACCGGGAAGAAGCTATGAAGAAAAAGAACAATGACTAACAAATACGAACAGTAACAGATTATACTGGTCACATTTTTTTTTTACGTCGCGCATTTCCAAAAAAGATTAGTTGCGCGCAAAAATCAGGGCTAATTTTGCCATAGGAGATTAATGGAGTATAGTATTTCCATTTCAAAGGACAAGTTCGTGCTTTGGTTTGATTTGCATTTTTTTGTATAGCTGCGGAAAGGCATATGATCTCTGCCACTGCGAGAAGAAAAAACACTGCATTATAATAAAAAAAACCCCCTTCCAACTGGAGTCAGCAGTATATGCTTCAAAAAGTTAAGCCTATTCTGAGGTTATTTTAATACAACAGGGAAACTCCACGTGATTTCGGGGGGTCAATATTGTTTCCCAGTTTGGGTCAGAATTTATCATTACACTTTCTTTTTATTTCTCTCTAGTTCAGTGCGTCTGGATTTGAAGACGTTTGCTGCGATGCTTTTTTAAAATAATTCCCCAGCAATCGTGCTCATTCACGGATCTAAATTTTCCATGGCTCTGTCTGTTACTAATAAAAATCGTCTACCTTGCGCTATTAAACAGTAGAATAGTACTACATGTGCTTTTTATTGGTAATAAGCGTAGCAAATTAAAATGCCTACACATAGGCATTAAAAACTTACACATTGC
Source organism: Tachyglossus aculeatus (assembly GCF_015852505.1). Lineage (NCBI taxonomy): Eukaryota > Metazoa > Chordata > Mammalia > Monotremata > Tachyglossidae > Tachyglossus > Tachyglossus aculeatus. The sequence continues at coordinate 29,056,744 of NC_052099.1, read as the reverse complement.
ATTGCTATTTGAATATATAATCGCCACGATTTCGGCGCGTTCACCCCGAGATTAAAAGCGCCATTCCCTTCTGCTTTGTTTTCTTCTTAACTTGAAGTTTGCTTGAGCTGCAATTAATAATAAATCGGATAAAAAAAAAGAAGATCAAGGCGTTCCACCTCTTGGCCATTAAAGGTTTGGGAAAGTTTTTATTCGGGTGGCGGTTGGAGGGGGTGGAGAGGGGAGGCTGGAATGTGTTAGATGCTAATTAGGGGTTCACAACCACTGCAAGGTGAAGTTTGAAAAAGCAAGCGAGTGGAGAGCAGGTGTCTTTCTGAGTGTTACAAGAACAGTGTCTGTTTGTTCAGTGTAATGGGTGGCCCAGTTCCTGCGTCCTTCCCAGGACTTTCACATATATAAGGGAGCATCTCCCTGCTAAGTGTGTGCTCTATATGTACTGGACTGACGTTGGTTTTTTCAATTTATAGTCGGTTCTGGGGTTGAGTCACACATTCTGCACAGAGAGACAAGGCTTAATAGAAACCTACTGTTTGCAACTATTCAATCCGATTTGCGTTTCCTGGGTCGCACCTACCTAGTGAGTTGTTGTTTTTTTGTGGCGTGGGCTTAGTTGGGTTTTTGTTTGTTTGTTTCTCCCGTCCTTCGATTGGGTTGTGCGTATTGCTGAAAACTCTTCATCACCTGGAAGACGTTCGGAACCCGTAAGCCCTTTGATTTTAACATCGCAATGCACCCTTTCAAATGAAAACAGCCCTCTGGTCGTCTGTGCCAAAAAAAAAAAACCACAAAAAAACAAGCCAGTCCGGGACGCTATTTATCCAATTCATTTTGCTCCAAGAGGGTCTTCTCTAAATGAACTTGGGGGAAGAAGAGATGGAAGGCGTGAGCTATTTAGATCAATGCACCCATCTCGCAGGGGCTCTCTGGATCATTGGAAATAGAAAGGAGAAATCAAGTGGGCTGGAGGGGTTGTTTGGGGGGTTTGGTGGAGAACTTTTTTCCCCATTTTTTAGGCTAAAAATCATGAATTCAGACTGAGTGTGTAAGGGGGCGCTGTCGCCGTGGCATTCACAGCTGCGCTCCCCAGCCTTGGCAGGATAATTGTTTGTGGATGACATTTCTCTTGGGTTTCTTTTCATATTTTAGTCATTTATTTCCAATAACAATCTCACCTATCTGCCCTAGCGTCCCCGGCAATAAAAGAAGAGCCACCGGCAGGATTTTCGAGCCACTCGACTTCTTGTTCGAGATGATCTTTTTTTTGCAGCTCTCATTTCAATCCGGTCAAGAATGGAAATCATAATTAAGCATTTCAACAGAGCGAAAGAATCCACCAGTTCTCCCTTCCGCAGCCCGGGACGCGCCTTGCATCTGACCGAGTTTTGCACGGGGTTGACTTCTGGGGGAGCTTGTATTTGTATTTTAATTACCTATGCAAAGTAAACGATGGTTTTGCATTATAGAATTCAGCCCTTCACAAGACGAATAATGGGTTTCCATCGAATGAGCTTTCCCTTTTTTTAAGGCACTCCAGAGACAGATTACTCTTCCTTCGGGACGTTACTTTCCGTACATGTTCATTCGGGTCTTAGAACTCTGGTTTATTTAAAAAAAAAAAAAAAAAACAAACTAAAGTGGCATAATAGTTGAATAGTTGAATAGTTGAAAGTTGAACTCCGAGGGTATTGTCACCATCTTTTGCGTATATTTTGCAATTATATAAACACATTTGTACCAATGGCATGAAGCGCTATACCCCTCTCCACTAATCTCCAGTATCTGAAATAAGCATCAATCTTCCGAAAAATACGCCTCATTATTTCGAGTAAAAACACGTGTAAAAGCTACAGGTAGGTTTTTTTGGTGTTGTTTGTTTCTCTCTGACTATTAAATGATTGACCAATTCGTGGTTTTGATAATAGGATGTAGGAATCCCGGGGAAATTTAAAAAAAAAATGCCTGGACGGTAGAGGAGACCACAAACTCCTCTTACTTTATGAAACTGCTCTCACGAGAGACATCTTACGGAATTTCAAAGCCAGAGAACGCGAGTCCGGCTGGCTTAGAGATAAAATGGGCAAACACGCCCGATTTGAACTTTTCTGTGCAAGGGGAAAGCAAGATGGATGGATTCCAGGGCAAAAGGCATTTTATTCTTCCTGGTCCTGAAAGGAAATGTCTCTCAAGAGCTGTCTTCTTGTGCTTTTTTACACATTTTTAATCTTTAACTCTGGGCTTTATCTTGAGTTCTTTCCTCTTTGCTCACTTGCAGACAGCAACATTTGTAGAATAACTGCAGTGTGAAACAGCACCTATAGAAACGTCTTTTCTCTCTTATATTTTCAGAAAGTTTGTCGAAGTCTCCCCCCCCCCCCCCCCAAGGCTTGCTCTATCTCTTTAGCTCTGTCTGTTCCTATCTCCCAATGTGTTTCTCTCTTTATATGTTATATATTTTTCTCTCTCCCTGTTTCTCACTCTCTCTTTCCCTTCCCCTCTCTCCCTTTCCCCAGTTCTCCCGCACCCTAAACCTCCCCATGAGTTGCTTGTGTAAGCAGCCGAGAGACAGATTTCTCTTCTCTTTCACCTTCTTCCCCTAACCCACCTCCTCCTTCTCCTCTCCATCACCTCTTCATTTCGCTCTCCTCCCGACGGGAAAGCGCCCATGGAACAAACTCCAGTCCATGCCATTTCCTCGCTTCTGGACTGTGTTCTCAGCCAGCATGCACTGGGAAGAACGCTTCATCCTTGCCATCAGATCTAATCCCTTCAACGCATAGTAAACTTGGAGAGTGGATGATGGACAGAGAAAAGGAAAAGTGGACAATTTAATTGAAGTCGTCAGAGCTCTTTTATTTTAAGGGATAAGAGAAGTTTCTCCGGGGCAAGAAAAAATTGAAGTCCTCGGTTTCCACCAAATTCCTTTTTTTTGGCAGCAAAAATCTCTAAAACACTTTAGTAAATATCAACTTTACACACACAACACATATTCACCCACACCTTTTCCAGGGTTGATAATCACTTCTCCCCTGTAGCTATACTGGGCAAGTGGAAACAGATGATTGGGTGTCAGATTTTTAAAAGCGTTTCTGTAAGACAATTTGAAAGAACTCTGCCTCTGCCCCTCCCCTCCCCCCTAAAGCAGCTGCTACCATCACATTTTATTCATAGTTTTAAACACCAGAGAGCACCTGTTTTGTAGCATGCGTGAAAGCGTGTGCATACACATCATGTATACCCTCCCCTTACTCCCCACCCAAATACACGCGTACACATACACACATTTTATTCGTCTTCTGAAGGCTGAAACATCTCTGGGGACAGGAGGGACAGGCCAACGGTAAGGTACTCCTAGCTCAGTCAATAAGGTACAACCGTAGAGAAACTCTTTGGAATCAAATATCTTCAGGGTCATAGAGACTTGCAATTTCTGCATTAGAAAAAAAATCAAGTGGGAAATTGAGGCATTTAAGTAATTCAGGCCCTTCCTTTCCCCTTGCCAACAAAAGCATCTGCCCAAAATATACAAATATTTGAAACACAAGCAATTTTGGGCTCTATTTTCTGGCTAATTGCCTCTGAGTTTTGCTTCATTTTGCTATTGTAGCCCTGGTCTGTATATTATAAGCTATTCCTCCCCTGGGATTAGGTACAATTTCTTATATAATTATCATGAACTTAATTCTATATATACAGGCTGAAGTTATCGTTCAGTTCACTGGCAAATACAAATAGCAGATGATTATTTACTCAGACAGTCACTTTTCTTCGTTCTCTTCAACCCATTTTCATATGCTGTACACGGAAGTGACACACAGCCGAACACCTACATAGACTCTCATGGTCTCATGTAACTCTGCACATTTGCACCCAATCTATTTTATACCCGCCCCTTTCTTCCATTAGGACATTATCATCTCTATCCAACGCACTTTTAATTTTGCTCCTCTTGTTGGCACAGTGGAAAGACACTTGGTCTGGAAATCTGGAGCCCTGAATTTTAATCTAATCTGAGTTGTAATAGAGAAGCAGTATGGCCTAGTGCATAGAACAGGGCCTGGGGAATCAGAAGGACCTGGGTTCTAATCCTAGCTCTGCCACTTGTCAGCTGTGTGATCTTGGGCAAGTCACTTCTCTTCTCTGTGCCTCAGTTACCTCACCAGTAAAATGGGGAGTAAGACCACGAGCCCCATGTAGGACCTGGGCTGTGTCCAACCTGATTAGCTTGGGTCTACCTCAGCACTTAGTACAGTGCTTGAAATTTAACAAATACCTTAAAAAAATCCCATCTTCACTTGTAAGGGAATGGCTGCCACAACTATGTCTTAATGGCCACTTATGGAAGAACTACTTAGGGAATTCTCTGATGTGGACAAGGCCAAAAGGAATCCTGAAATAAGCTGGCTAATGTGGGTGACAAAGATTGCAGCAGCGACTGCATGTCTCGCCTCGAACCCTGCCCAGATTTTTCCCACAGACAAACATAGGGATGCAAGCAGGCTGCAAGATATGGCCACCCCATAGTCACTGTATTAGGGCCTTCCACACACTGAGAAGGTCCAAATTTGGTATGGGAGAGGCACAGGATGGCGGGGAGGAGGGAGAATTTGACTAGGAAGATGGGCTATCCCCTGCCCAGCCCGTCTCTCTCCGGTCTTAGTTCCAGATTCCTGCAGTCCTTCCTCAAGCCCCCTGAGCAAGCAACATAATAATAATAATAATAATAATAATGATGATGATGGCATTTATTAAGCACTTACTATGTGCAATGCACTGTTCTAAGCGCTGGGGAGGTTACAAGGTGATCAGGGTGTCCCACAGGGGGCTCTCAGTCTTAATCCCCATTTTTCAGATGAGGTAACTGAAGCCCAGAGAAGTGAAGTGACTTGCCCAAAGTCACACAGCTGACAATTGGCAGCATGGGGATTTGAACCCATGACCTCTGACTCCAAAGCCCGGGCTCTTTTCCACTGAGCCACACTGCTTCTCACATGGCTTCGTGAGGATGGTGGCTCATCAACTTATGGCAGAAATCACTCGGCCTGAGAGCTTTGCAGAAGCTGAGTGTTTAATAATAATAATTTTGATATTTGTTAAGTGCTTCCTTTGGGCTAAGCAGTGAGTTGGATATAAGCAAATTGGGTTGGACACATGTCCCTGTCTCATACGAGGCTCAGTCTTAATCTTCATTTTACAGAGGAGGTAACTGAGGCACAGAGAAGTACAGAGTATCTCCAGAAGGATAGCCTGGTTCCAAACTGAATACTGAGGATTCTGAATCTGATCAAACAATGGGGGCTTGGGGGGGGTGTGGGCCAAACCAGCCATCCCAGAACTATCCATGTGAGCAGCCCAGAACTGCCCCGAGAGGCTCTAGAACTGACCACTATCTTGGACAGACCTCCAGTATGGATACTGAGTCACGTCCAATCAAAGGGTCCTGGAATCTCCAGAACAGGCATGGGTTCAAGAAGCATGGGCTGACCTGTTTCTGTGTAGCCGACCTCCAGGGACTCTTAAATGGCTTGGCACCTTTCAATCCAGTCGTGCCTCAAAGACTGCTATAATCGACTCCTGGCTCTGTCACTTACCTGCTCTGTGACCTTGAGCAAGTCACTTTACTTCTCTGTTCTTCAGTTTCCTCGTCTGCAAAATGGAGATTCAATTCCTGTTCTCCTCCTACTTAGACTGTGAAACCCATGTGGTACTTGATTATTTTGTATCTATCCCAGCACTTAGCATGGTAAGAGAGTTCTTGGAGGATACTAAATTGTGCTTTTGTGCTCCTTAGAAGGTGCCAACTTATCACATTGTGTACATCAACTTATCACACTGTGTATTTCAGAGTTGCCAAGGTGCCACGGTCAAAGCCTTAACGAACTCACATCTCCTCCAATAGGCCTTCCTGACTAAGCCCTCCTTTCCTCTTCTCTCACTCCTTTGTATGTCATCCTGACTTGCTCCCCTTATTCATCCCCTTCTAGACCGTAAGCCCGTTGTTGGGTAGGGACCATCTTTATATGTTGCCGACTTGTACTTCCCAAGCGCTTAGTACAGTGCTCTGCACACAGTAAGCGCTCAATAAATACGATTGAATGAATGAATGAATCCCCCCTACCAGATGCACAGCACTTAGGTTCACATCTGTAATGTATGTACATTATTGTCTCCCCCAGACTGTAAGTTTAGTGAGGACAGGGAATGTGTTTGTTTATTGTTATATCATACTCTCCCAAGCACTTAGTGCAGTGGTCTGCACACAGAAACACTCAATAAATACAACTGACTTGTATTTATTTCATGTGCACTTCCATGTGCACCTTGGGAACACAAAAGCACTTAGGAGTCCTGTCCCATGAAATGGTGTTTTCAAAGAGAGGATGCTCAGAACACAAGAAAGTTTTGTCCGGTAGTCATTTAGACCTCAGAAATGTGTTATGTACATAGCTGTAATTTTATTTATTTACACTAATGTTTGCCTGCCCCTCTAGACTGTAAGTTCATTGTGGGGAGGGAATATGTTTCTTATATTGTTATATTGTACTCTTCCAAGTGCTTAGTACAACGCTCTGCCCACGGTGAATGCTCAATAAATATGATTGACTGACTGACTGAATCATTCTTTGTGTTGCGAACATCACTTGTACTTTTGGCTGCCTGAGAATAGGCTTGGCAGGGATTTTGGTCCAGGCTGATGAAAATAAAGTGGCTTTCTCCAACCAACGAGGCTTAAAGACTGGGATCTGGATCTCCTAGAACCATGAGCCAGAATTATGTTCCTGAAGATGTACAAAAAGGCCACATGAGAAGCTGATCTGCTGGAAGCAGCACTTAGCAGCATGCTCTGCACACAGTAAGTGATCAAAAAATGCCAAGAATTGAGTGCTTCTCTTGTGTGGAAGTTCAGAGCAAATGGGGTGTACCGTGCAGCACTGGAGTGAAGTGGATTTCACAACGAGTCTTGCAGATAGAACTGAGGAACATTTCATAACATCTTGGCGGTCTTCAAAACAAGGCTGCAAGGGACCACATTTCACCAGCTCTGGGCAACAATCCCACTCTTGCCTTCCTAGGTCCCTGCCTGTAAGCTCCTTGAGGGCAGGAATCATGTCTAATCATGAAAAGCAGTGTGGCCTAGTGGATACAGCATGGGTCTGGGAGACAAAGGGACCTGGGTTCTAATCTAGGCTCTGCCACTTGCCTGCTCTGTGATCTTGGGCAAGTCACTACTTGTTCTGTTTTGCTGTCTGTCTCTCCCTTCTAAACTATGAGCCGTTGTTGGATAGGGACCGTCTCTGTATGTTGCTGAATTGTACTTTCCAAGTGCTTAGTACAGTGCTCCGCACAAAGTAAGAGCTCAATAAATACAATTGAATGAATGAATGAACTTCCCCCCGCCTTACCTCCTTTCCCTCCCCACAACACCTGTATATATGCACATATGTTTGTACGTATTTATTACTCTATTTTATTTGTACTTATTTATTCTATTTATTTTATTTTGTTAATATGTTTTGTCTCGTTCTCTGTCTCCCCCTTCTAGACTGTGAGCCCACTGCTGGGTAGGGACCGTCTCTATATGTTGCCAACTTGTACTTCCCAAGCGCTTAGTACAGTGCTCTGCACACAGTAAGCACTCAATGAATACGATTGAATGAATGAATGAATGGGCCTCAGTTACCTGATGGGGATTAAGATTTTGAGCCCTAATGCCAAATAGGGATTGTGTTCAATCTGATTCGCTTACATCTACTCTAGGGCTTAGTACAGCGCCTGGCACACAATAAGTGCTTAACAAATACCACAATTTTTTATTTATTATTATTACTTGTTCTATTGTACTCTCTGTGATGGAAGACAAAGAAAGCGGTGCCCATAAGGACCAATATTTCCCAGTTGAGGGTTCAGTCCGCATTAGCAAACCTTCACCTGATGATCCGAAAGAAGAGGATGCTGAGAAGAAGAGAAAATCCCTTCAGCTCCAGAGGAGACACCTTATGAAATCACTAGGGATGACCATGTAGATGAACAGAGAGAAATCATTGTAACAAAGGCCAGAACTGAATGAAACTGTATTTGTTGGCTTGAAGATGATGCCAGTTGTCCTGAGTTGAGTAACTCTTTATGTAATTAGAGGACTCTCATTTGAAAACCTGGCTTGTTTTTTGTTGTAAATCAAAACTGCTTTGCTCTATGGGGCTTGTCTCATCAAGTCCTTAATTCACCTCTGCCATGCCACAGTCCGCTCTACCTGCAAACTTTCTGGAGAGTTCCCTGAGAAAAAAGCCTGAGGACATTACCTTTTCTCAGGTACACTGTTTTTGGCATTTGTCAAAAGTTTCCACTTGAAATTAGTGTGAGATTCTATCTTTCCCCAAACTCTGGCTCAGCCTCTATCGTCAGCCGTGGGAGGCTGAAGAATAAGATTTGAGATGAATTCCAGGATTCCACTACTAACAGGGACATCATTATCTCTAGTTGACAATGCCAACATCTTTTGAATTCCAGAAAGTCTTTACAAATCTCAGAGACTAAAAGTGGTGGTATCATCAGTGGCTAGAGTACTGATTGAGAGTCAAGAAATTGGGGCTTTTGTATAGCTTGGGTCTGTCCACATTCTTGCTTGTGAAAGAAAGAGAAGGAGAGAGAGAAGAGAAAGAAACATCCTTTATGATGTGAACATGAATTAGTTCAAGTTTCTTGGAGAAAACGATTCTTCCTTGAGTTTGGAGATGTGTGCAAATACTTTCAGAGCTGTGAAAATGTTAATGGAAGTGAAAATGGAAGATGATTCAGAAAGGATTGACTAATAAATTTAATAAATTGGGAGTCCTCTCCGTCATTTCTCTTGGTAAAATTTGGTCCTGATTACAATAAGACTTTGGATCATTTAAATCACCCACATCCATATCAATCAGTCAGTGGTATTTATTGAGTACTTTACTACATACAGAGCACTGTACTAAGCCCTTGGAAGAATACAAAGTAACTGAATTAGAAGATACACGTTTGTGCCTAGTATAATCATTAGGGACACAACATCTTTTATATTATTTCTGTTGTGTTATTTCTCTTGTATGAGAAGCAAACAACACACTGCAATTTTTATGAAGCACCAAATAGCGTAATTATATATGAGGATCCATTGTTATAAGCACCGGGATAGATACAAGTTAATTAGGTTGGACACAGTCCCTGTACCTCGTGGTGCTCACAGTCCAAGTAGGAGGGAGAAGAGGAGAACTGAGGCCCAGAGAAGTTAAGCTACTTGCCCATGGTCTCACAGCAAGCATTGGGCAGAGCCGGGATTAGAATCCAGGTCCTCTGACTCGGCCCGTGCTCTTTACATTAGGCCTCACTGCTTCCCCAGTTTTCAACTAGTCTGTTCCCTGTCTGGAATGGAAAAGGTATTGGATGCCTTTAGGTCTGTCTGGTATTTTCATTTTAAGCAGCAAGGCCGCAGCAGTTGACACCGAGTTCTACAGCTCAGAAGCAATGTCTGTGTTTATAAGGACCTGGCAGGAAGTGCAATGTTTTGAAGTGAGGGAGAGTTTTGGGATGGCACTGAAGTATTTGCCACAAGCCTACATCCCTCAGATTAATGGCTTAGTGAATGTTAGAACCATTCTTCCACAGGGGTAAAAAAAAAAAACAAAAAAAAAACCCCAGAACTATGGAATCACTCAAAAACTGTGATCCTCAGTGCCCCTGATCAGCAAAAATGTAAGCAGTTTTTGTGAAAGTTGAGGTTGGAACTGAACTGCACAGTTGTTAGAAATCCTGAAACGACGAAGAAGGTAAGTAAGTAGAAGGTCTCAAATCCCGTCATTTAAAAATTTCCAACTTCTTTCATTGAAATGTGCCCTTAGCCACTCTGACCAATTCACATTTCAGTGTTTATTCTAAGTAGATCCTCGTCCCTTGGAAGTTTGGAAAAACAACCTGTTGAGCACAGAGTACTGAGCTGAGGTTTAAAAAACAACACTAATGTATTCCTTCACCTGCTGCCTCTGTTACTCACCTGTTTGGCAGTTCCTGAATTGAGAGTGTGCTTAACAGTAGAGGCTGGGCCAGAGGTGCTGAAAGACAGTCGGGGAGAGGGGCAGGGCACGGACCATCTCACACCACTTTTGCAAGCCCACAAGGCCCAAAATTGCTATGAGGTTGTCATCTTAATCCCAAATTATACTTCTCGGTCCCGAGGTGACTTTTCAAGCCCGGCACACAGGTGAGGTAAATCCTATAAAATCTCATTCCATAGTTTGTGTAATGCTCATTTCACCTCTTCACATTGGCAAACCTTTATCCTTGGGCATGAAGGAAGAGAGCCTCCTTTACATTATCCCACTTCTGAAAATTCACTCTCACTCAACTTCATGCCTAGAGAAGCAGCGTGGCTTAGTGGAAAGAGCACGAGCTTTGGAGTCAGAGGTCATGGGTTCAAATCCCGGCTCCACCACATGTCTGCTGTGTGACCTTAGGCAAGTCACTTCACTTCTCTAAGCATCAGTTCCCTTATCTGTAAAATGGGGATTAAGACTGTGAGTCCCCCATGGGACAACCTGATCACCTTGTAACCTCCCCAGTGCTTAGAACAGTGCTTTGCACATAGTAAGCACTTAAATACCATTATTATTATTATTAAAATAGGGATTAAGACTGAGAGCCCCATGCAGGATAGGGACAGAGTCTGACCTGATTACCTGGTATCTATTCCAGTACTTGGAACAGTGTTTGGCACATAGTAAGTGCTTAACAAATTCCACAGTTATCATTATTATTATTGTTCTCTGTCCATAATGAGCTTTCAGTCTAGAGGGGAAGACAGACATTAATATAAATAAATAAATTACAGGTATGTACATAAGTGCTCTGAGCCTGGGAGAGTACATTGCTTTGCACACAGTAAATGCTCAATAAATACAATTATATGAATGAGAGGGGATGAATGAAGGGAGCAAGTCAGGGCAATGCAGAAGGGAGAGGGAGAAGAGGAAAGAAGGAATACAACACTTAGGATGGGCAGAGGGAGACCTGCCTCTAAGCCCAGTGCTTAGAACAGTGCTTTGCACATAGTAAGCACTTAATAAACGCGATCATTATTATTCTACCTACTTTCTGGTTGGGGATGGAATGGACAGGTGTGGAGTTGGGTTGTAACTGGATGGAAAAAGGATTGAAAACCTAAAGCTCCTAGAGCAGAATAATGTGCTCCTTTGATAGGGTAACTTGTTTTTGAGGGAGAAATATTCATATACTCAGCTTAAAAAAAAGCTACGGTCAAAGAGAGATGGCTAACTGGAGCTGATTCAAAGAAATATTGGTTCCACCATTTATGGGGGAAGAGATTAACAGGGATTAACTACTGAGGAAAGATGGACAATATTTTGCTCTTTCTGATTTTCCCTCAGGGTTGATTCATGAAGACCAAAATGTGATTTAAAAGGTATTTAAATGTATACCTTGCCTGGTTTTTAGACAATTAATAAAATAATGAAAGTAATAAAATATTTTCAATTTCTCCTTTAGGCTACTGTGGCTCTGGCTTCCTTTTTGCTGATACAGTATTGAAAATGATGTTTCGAAGAGTTATTCCACCAAAGGCGTGAGTTTGACAATTCGAATGTGCTGTGTGCTGATGCCGGGCAATTTGTGTTATACAGAAACAATGGCTCTGCAACTTCTGATTCCTTAAACAGGCCACTTCTGTGGAGAAAAAAATGATAACTTGTGGCATCTGTGAGGGGGAAATGATGGCAATCTCAGATGTCTAAAATTGAGTCCATTCTTTAGTATGCGTGACAATTCCTCTCAAATCAATGAGGCTTTTTCATGCATGGGAAGAACGGATGAAAAATGAGTCTCCAAATAGACTTTTCCCTCTTTTCTGCTGGCTTCTAAATCTGTTCTGAGCTGATTAGTGAAGTTTTTCCATGTTTCCATCTTCTAATTGGAGTATATATTGATTTTTGTTTAATTGGAGCAGATATTTGATTTTTGTTTAATTTGCCCTGGAGATAGCTAATCTGTTGACACAGGGAATTAACCTGGGGATGCTACTTGATAGTATCTTCATTTTTTTTCTTTCTTATCCTACATAGTGGCCTGTTTTGAATCGGCTGTGAGCCCTATTTCCACCATCAGTTATTCCCAGTTTATCTCTTATGTGGGAGGCAGGTTTTTTTCTTTTTTATTCATCAATTTCCTTGCATTTGCTTTCTTATGTAGCAACTAGACTGCAGCCTTCTGAATCGGCACACCATTCCCCATTGTCCTTCGTATTCAAAGAAGACGCATCACTCACCACAGATTTGACACATTTTTCAAAAGCAAGAGCTAAGAGTGTGATGTCAAAACCTTTCACTCGATATCAAGAAGGCCCTAAAGCCGAAGAGAACCAGAGATGTCTAGTAGTTGTTCAGACCACTTTGACTGGACAGTAGAACCTGAATATGATTAATATTCTGAAATCACACTTTTCAGAGGTGAATAATGTTGAGAATTTTAACCCCTTGAATTTTGGGTACTTTCTTAATTACCCACTCTTATGATTCAGACTTAGTGTTTTTTATCTCCCTCAAACAAAATGGAAACATGGCTGATGGCTGAATACTGGTTTAGAAAAGTGTAAGTTTCTCACCCCTGTCTGGGCTGGTTCAGGAATAATTTATCTTAAAGGGTCTCCACGAATTCCTCCCAAGAACTTTATAAAGATAATGCCAACTTATCGGTCTGATCAGCCTGTTCTCTGCCCAAGTGCTACAGTAGCTGAGCTAATAATTACATTTAGTGGAAAGTAGTATTAGTATTTATTAAGCGCTTACTGGTTGCAGACCGCTATGCTGAACACTGGGGGAAAATTCACAAGTGAGAATAAAACAAAGTGTCTTTACCTCTTGGGGCTCACAGAATATACATAAAGAAATGAAGAAAATGTGAGTGACCAGATGAACATGATTCAGTCAGGAGCAAAAATCCACACTGGCATCAATTCTCTCTTGTGATCCATGCCAGCCACACTGACCATTTCCCCACCCCAAAATTAGGACCCCAACAATCTTTTCTCTCTTTCTCAGCCCCCTGAAGATGAGGCAGAAAGACATAGTGGAAAGAGTTTAGCAAATGAAGTGCTCACCAGGCATTCATTATTATTATTATTATTACATTTGTTAAGCACTTATTATGTGTCAAAGATGTTCTAAGAACTGGAGTAGATACAAGTTAATCAGTTTGGACACAGTCTCTGTCCCACATGGGGCTCACAGTCTAAGTGGGAGGGAGAACAGGTATTTAGTCCCCATTTTACAGGTAAGGGAAACTGAGGCACAGAAGCTAAGTGACTTGCCCAAGTAATTGGCAGAGCTCGAATTAGAACCTAGGTCTTCTGACCCCCAGGCCAGTGCTCCTTCTGCTAAGTCATAGCTGCTTCTTCCAGCATGTGAGTTTTGGCCAGGATGCTTATAGAAAATTAAGGAAATGTTCTTTTGTCAATTCGTGTCTGGATTAAATGCAATATACAGTCAGAAGAAAGAGTTGTGCCCATGCACAAAGCAATGGTCAGAGAGTAGATATTATCATATGAGTTTTCCTTTATTCATCAAGAATGCAACCCTGAATAATAATAATATTATTTATGGTGTTTGTTAAACGCTTAGTGTATGTCAAGTGCTTAAGGTAGATCAGGTACAACAAATAATAATAATAATGATGGCATTTATTAAGCGCTTACTATGTGCAAAGCACTGTTCTAAGCACTGGGGGGATACAAGGTGATTAGGTTGTCCCACGTGGGGCTCACAGACTTAATCCCCATTTTACAGATGAGGTAACTGAGGCCCAGAGAAGTTAAGTGACTTGCCCAAGTCACACAGCTGACAATTGGTGGAGCTGGGATTTGAACCCATGACCTCTGACTCCAAAGCCTGTGCTCTTTCCACTGAGCCACGCCGCCCTGTCCCATAGGAAACTGAGAGTCAAAAGGTGAGGGAGAACAGATATTTAATCCCCATTTTATGGATGAGGAAACAGAGGCACAGAGAAGTTGAGTCATTTGTCCAGGGTCACACAGCACACAAGCAACAGTGCCAGGATTAAAACCCAGGCCTTCTGGTTTTCAGTCCTGTGCTCCAACCACTTGACAACACTTCATTATAGCAGGGCACACTGTAGTTCTGGACACCACATCTCAGAAAAGAGATATAGAGAAAAGAGAAAAGAGATATAGAGAAGCAGCGTGGCTCAGTGGAAAGAGCATGGGCTTTGGAGTCAGAAGGCATGGGTTCAAATTCCAGCTCCGCCACATGTCTGCTGTGTGACCTTGGGCAAGTCGCTTAACTTCTCGGAGCCTCAGTGACCTCATCTGTAAAATAGGGATGAAGACTCTGAGTCCCCCGTGGGACAACCTGATCACCTTGTATCCCCCCCAGTGCTTAGAACAGTGCTTTGCACATAGTAAGTGCTTAGCAAATGCCATTATTATTATATAGGACCTGGAAAAGATTCCAAGAGTGACAACTAAAGTGATTAGGTGGGTAGAGAAGTCACTGAATGAACAGGAGTGCAAGTGGTTGTTATCTCAGGCCTGTTGGCTGTCCCACATTTACCCGCCTGCCCCTTATTTCCTGACCATCTCCCGTTTTCCCAGAAAGTCTGTGAGGAAAGTACACATAATTGTGCTTTTGAGTGACACAGATATCACCTCTCTGCGGGAGTGGAAAGCAGGCAAAGCCAGATTGCAGCCAATATCCTCTGTTCTCAAAATGGAAACCTGACAATTCTAAGTTATCCACAAGGCTAATTAAGTTATACTTCAGTGATTTAATGGCAATTCCTACGGCAGTTTCAGTTTCTCTTCATTCAGAGACAGGCAAAGCATGCATATATGTTTATATATAATCCAGAGTTTAAAAAAACTACTTTTTTCCATCTCCTCTTGTGTTAAAATTTTTTTTTCTTTGTATTACTTTGTTTTTTAAATTAGGGTTGCTTAGGAATGGGCCTTTTTTCCTGAAGATGGGACAGGGAGATCTAGACCGTGAGCCCGTTATTGGTAGGGACCGCCTCTGTATGTTGCCAACTTGTACTTCCCAAGCACTTAGTACAATGCTCTGCACACAGTAAGCGCTCAATAAATACAACTGAATGAATGAATCTAGAGAGAAGAGAATGAAAAGGGGATGCACAACATTCTTAAAGCGAGCCTTACTTTTGATTTTTTCATTTCACATTGTCATCTGCTCATATAAAAGAAATATAATTGTCCTTTGTATTCCAAGAAGTCACCACTAAGGGTGAAATTTACCGGTTAGTGTGTGAGTGGCTGAGGAGTCCAATGTGAGGTCCACAACCCTAGCCATATTGTCACCACCAAATGGCTGCCCCTTATGTTATCGCACATAATGTTTGTTTGCTTTTGTGTCCTTGTCGCTCATACTTCTGAAATTTGTATTTGAAGAGGGCCCGTTCACCTTAATAGTAGCACTCCATGTTGGTCTTTCCTCGGTAATTGGCGGTGTGTTTGCAGTTGCTATGCAGCATTGTCTTAGGTTTGTTTTACAAGCCCTTAAAATCTTTCTTCTATCCTTCCTTTCAGTTTCCTAATTTCAGGTCCCCATGCAGCAGCTGTTTGATTATCTTGCTTTTTAAAAATTTCTTTAAGCACTTATTCTATGTCATGCACCGTAGCAGCGTGGCTCAGTGGCAAAGGACCCGGGCTTTGGAGTCAGAGGTCATGGGTTCAAATCCCAGATCTGCCAATTGTCAGCTGTGTGACTTTGGGCAAGTCACTTCACTTCTCTGGGCCTCAGTTCCCTCAACTGGAAAATGGGGATTAAGACTGTGAGCCCTCCGTGGGACAACCTGAACACCTTGTAACCTCTCCAGTGCTTAGAACAGTGCTTTGCACATAGTGGGTGCTTAATAAATGCCATTATTATTATTAACTTCTCTGTGCCTCAGTTCTCTCATCTGTAAAATGGGGATTAAGATTGTGAGCCCCATGTGGGACAGGGACTGTGTCCAACCCGATTACCATGTATCTGCCCCAGCATTTAGAATAGTGCCTGGAACATAGTAAGCGTTTAGCAGTGTGGCTCAGTGGAAAGAGTACGGGCTTTGGAGTCAGAGCTCATGGGTTCAAATCCCGGCTCCGCCAACTGTCATCTGTGTGACTTTGGGCAAGTCATTTAATTTATCTGTGCCTCAGTTCCCTCATCTGGAAAATGGGGATTAATACTGGGAGCCCCCCGTGGGACAACCTGATCACCTTGTAACCACCCCAGCACTTAGAACAGTGATTTGCACATAGTAAACACTTAACAAATGCTATTATTATTAGTATTATTATTATTATTAACAAATACCCTAATAATTATCATCATTATTATTTGATTTTGAGGACGGCCTGTAGGTGACGCTGGTGGAACTGCTCAAGGAGCCCGATGAGGTGCCTATTTCTGGTTCGTGTCTCAGAGCTGTAGCAAAGTGTGGACATCACTACTCTTTTGTAGAATCTTAGTTTCATCTTGAGTCCGTGCCGTGCTGCCACCATAATCTACCAAAGGATCTGCTGGCCTTCTGGATTTGGTTTTCTATTTCCTTGTCTATCATTTTGTCATTGTGGGCAGGGACTGTGTCCATTTATTGTTATATTGTACTCTCCCAAGCGCTTAGTACAGCGCTTTGCACACTGTAAGCTCTCAATAAACACAACTGAATGAATGAATGGGTCAGTGTTTAGGTAAAGGAGAACACATCTATCTCTCTTCCTTCCTCTCTACCCATCCTCTCATTTCACCCCCGTGGCTCAGTGGAAAGAGCACGGGCTTCGGAGTCAGAGGTCACGGGTTCAAATCCCGGCTCCGCCAATTGTCAGCTGTGTGACTTTGAGCAAGTCACTTCACTTTTCTGGGCCTCAGTTCCCTCATCTGTAAAATGAGGATTAAGACTGTGAGCCCCCCGTGGGACAACCTGATCACCTTGTAACCTCCCCAGCACTTAGAACAGTGCTTTGCGCATAGGAAGCACTTAATAAATTCCATTATTATTATTATTATTATTAATATGGCTTGTGTTTCCAATATTAACATAAATACTTTTTAGTGTTGTCCTTTTGTTAAGAAAACAAATGGAATGATCATTTCAGACTCTAAGAATAGCACTGGTTCATGGGCAGATAAGGAAAGAATAAGATGCTTTGAAACCCCTCTCCCTTCTTCATGGAGAGGAAAAGGTGCCCATGATGAGGAGTATCAATTTGGTATGCACTACAGTGAGAGTGATGTTACTGTTTAAGCTTGTCGTGGCCCGGGAACGCGTCTGAAATATTGTTGTGTTATTCTCTCCCAAGCGCTTAGTACAATGCTCTGCACACGTAAGCATTTAATACATGTGATTGATTGGAAGAATAAATCAAGGAGGCAAAAGAAAAAAGTAACTGAGAACAATCCACCAGCAAAAAACAAAGCTCACATAGTTTGTCTTAAGCCATACCACAAGAATGTTCAATTTAAAGGTAAGGAAATGAGAAACCATGCCAGTTTATGTTGAAAATAGAAGGAAAGGTTTCAAACGTTGGATTGTAGATTTCAAGAGGGAAATGGGAGTTATGAAGTCATATTTCAGGTACTAATTGCTTTGGGTTGAAAGTTCTTATTAAATGTGTTTCATGAAAAATCTCATTGAAGTGGGAGGAGCTGGGAGTACTTTCAAGTGTAGGAAATAGATTGAAGCACTAAGAAAGCAAACTCCAAATGCTCCATCTCCTCTGACCCATATACCTATTATTTCTTGCCATTATGTGGTGTTGGTTAGAACTTCAGCTCACCTCTAAAAGTGATTTAGAAACAGTGCAATTCAGACTCATCTTTTGGGCAGCCTTTTGTGATGTATCCCCTGGCAGCTCATTACAGACTGAAAATGTGAGGGAAAATAGATGTCATGTAGTCTGTTTACTGCACTTAGGAGTGTATCCTTCACACCAACATCCAAGAAGGAAAGTTTTGTCTGTTCATTTTGAATGCTCTCAGGCTTAAGTGAAGGTTAACTATTCAACTAAGTGGGGTAATCTCCTTGCTTGCTAAATGATTGAACTTACACTCAAGAAGTCGTTGGTTAAAATGACTTCAGGTGTGCAGTTTCAAACAAATGCTCACATGTGTGTGTGTGTGTGTGTGTGTGTGTGTGAATGATAGGCCAGATATTGTGATTCCAGGAGAAAAGGTGCTTTCTTAACTGGGGGTATTTATCCAATTTATCCAACACGCCTCTGACTCCATTCCTACCACTCCAAAAATCCATCAGTCTCTGATTCCCCCTCCCTGGGGTGAGGACTAGGACTGTCATCAGAGGCATATTTACCCCATGCTGCTTGCCTCATCTACTGGGTTCTTCTCTGGCTCCCACCTTCCTCTCAGAATAAGTCCCAGCTGGGAGGAGTGGATTTCCCCTTTACATAGGACCAGGTTATTCTTCACCGTACAGCTCCCCAGGTATTAACTTTTTATCTTTGCAGCAGACCCAGTAATCAGATGGTGTCTACTCTGGATTTTTCCAGAATAGATACAAGAAAACGGCATCTAAATTTGGTAGCTGCAATTCAAGCTTTGCCTTCTTGGGGTGGGTATTTGCAAACTGGGCAGAACAGATATTCCCCCACCCTTTTCCTCCATTTCCCCCTTCCCTAAAGGCTATTAAGAGAAGGTGTTTAAGCTTAGGGAGGGTGGGAACTGACCTATTCCTGGGCAGCTTTTATTTTAACTCTGGGAAAGTCCCTCTTTCAGCAAGAGAGAATTCAGTGCCATAGGACAACAGCTGCAGAGGAAGCACAGCTGGTTCTGGTGTGGGTGAGCAAACACACTGAGTGGTAACATTTTTCAAGTACTGGTTGGGGAGAAGAAAGAAAAATATGCAAAACGTGTCTCTGGCATGGCTATTATTTACTTATTTTGGAGCCAGCCCTGTTATTTGTTGTCATTACCACAGTCGATGTCCCATGTCTTTGGTTACTTTGTATCACAGCTGCTATTTCCGTTGTGACAGGTATGAATTTTTTGAATCATCTTTTTATCCCTCAGCCCTAATGGGAATGTTTTTAAAAACTGTTATCGGCTTAAGCGATCACATCACATTTTGCCTGGAAGCGGTATTGACTGATTGAAAAGAAGGGGCAAAGGAATTTCTAAATCCAGGAGTGGGGTGAGGGGGGAAAAAATCCCTTTTTTTCCAAATAGGGTAAGGTTGGTTTGCATTTTATTTTTAAAACAAAGTCTCAGGCCTGTGCTTGTACTAGAGAAGTTTTATAACCTTCTTCCTTATGCAAATTTGTGTTTTCAAAAAGCGGGCCACAACGCACTAGGAATATCAATGGTTACGTAGGGTTGGCAAAAATGTAAATAAGGCAAGAGCATCTTTGTTTAAATCATTCATTTATATACATTATGAAAAGCCACTTCAGGCTTTGCAGAGAAGTAGAGTGTTTTATTTCCAAATAGAGTATTTCAATTAGCCAGGATCCATGGAAGTCGAGGTTTTGTCATCGGTGCCAAGTGGAAAAAA
The DNA here is from genome assembly GCF_015852505.1 of Tachyglossus aculeatus. Taxonomy (NCBI): domain Eukaryota; kingdom Metazoa; phylum Chordata; class Mammalia; order Monotremata; family Tachyglossidae; genus Tachyglossus; species Tachyglossus aculeatus. Next base: position 29,037,193 of record NC_052099.1, on the reverse strand, counting down.
AAAATCCATGTTCTTGGCCTTGGGGAGTTTTGTCCTGTTATTGTTCCTAGCTACAAAGTCTGTCTGACTTCAGGCTTTTGCTGATGCTCCCTTCCTCCCTTTCCCCAAGCTGAATGCTGTCCCTTGATGGGAATTCCTGTCTTTTTTGGAGCCATTCCTGCTTTGGGGCTGAAAAGGCTCTGGGTCTCCAGGGATGACTTTGCCAGTAAGGGGCCCTGTTTAGTGGGAGGCCTGTACTGTGTTTCCCCACCCTTTTCCCCTGGATCTCAGGGGCTTGGAATGCCTGACCTCAGCTCATAAGTGACTGGGGATGAATAAAGACTCATTGTAGTGATACTCTGATACAGACCACCTCAAACCCCTTCTAAAACCCCTCCAATCTATCAATGGTAATTACTGAGTGCTTCCTATGTGTAGAGCACTTTATTGAACACTTGGGAGAGTACACTGGAGTAGAATTGATATTTATTTATTCATTAATTCATTCAATCATATTTATTGAGCGCTTACTGTGTGCAGAGCACTGTACTAAGCACTTGGGAAGTACAAGTTGGCAACATATAGAGACGGTCCCTACCCAACAGTGGGCTCACAGTCTAGAAGGGGGAGACAGACAACAAAACAAAGCATATTAACAAAATAAAATAAGTAGAAAAAATGTGTACAAATAAAATAGAGTAATAAATACGCACAAACATATATACAGGTGCTGTGGGGCGGGGAAGGAGGTTAGGCGGGGGGGAAGGGGAGGAGGGGGAGAAGAAGGAGGGGGCTCAGTCTGGGAAGGCCTCTTGGAGGAGGTGAGCTCTCAGAAGGGCTTTGAAGGGAAGTAGGGCTTTGAAGGGAGTAGGGCTTTGATAGACACAATCCCTGTTCAAATGGAGCTTATAGACTAGAAGAGGCGCTAGACATGAAAATAAATTACAGCTGCATGTGTGCTTAAGTGCAGTAGGAGTGGGGGAGAAATGAATATCAAAGAACTTAAGGGTTACGGACCCAAGGGGATGCAGAAGGGAGGGAAGATATGTGATTTTTTTCCCTAGGATTTTGAAGATTGGGAGAGTGGATCTGAAGGAGGAGGTAATAGAAGATTGTTGTAGGTTGTAGTAGGAGATCAGCAGTAACGTAGGAGGGAGAGGGTTGATTGGTTTTAAGGCACTCAATGGTAAGGAGTTTCTGTTTGATGCTGTGGTGAATGGGCAACCATCGGAGGTTTTTGAGGACTGGGGAAAAGAAGACCAAATGATTTTTTTTAATGAAAATTATCCAGACAGCAAATGAAATGTGGACTAAATAGGAGAGAGAAAACGTGGAGGTCAGTGAGGAGGCTGATGCAGTAATAATTATAATGATGACATTTATTAAGTGCTTACTATGTGCAAAGCACTGTTCTAAGCGCTGGGGAGGTTACAAGGTGATCAGGTTGTTCCACGGGGGGCTCACAGTCTTAATCCCCATTTTACAGATGAGTTAACTGAGGCCCAGAGAAGTGAAGTGACTTGCCCAAAGTCACACAGCTGACAACTGACGGAGCCAGGATTCGAACCCATGAACTCTTGACTCCAAAGCCCGTGCTCTTTCCACTGAGCCATGCTGCTTCCCCCCAGTAGTCAAGACAGGATATAAATTCTTGGAACAGTGGAAGTGATTTGGATGGAGAAGAAAAGGTGGATTCTAGAGATTGTAAAGGTAGAAATGACAGGGTAGGTTTTAGGGAGATCACGTTTAATAATAAAAATGACATTTATTAAGCATTTACTATGTGCAAAGCACTGTTCTAAGCCCTGGGGAGGCTACAAGGTGATCAGGTTGTCCCTCGTGGGCTCACAGTCTTAATCCCCATTTTCCAGATGAGGTCACTGAGGCACAGAGAAGTTAAGTGACTTGCCCAAAGTCATTCAGCTGACAATTGGCGGAGCCGGAATTTGAACCCATGACCTTTGACTCCAAAGCCCGGGCTCTGAGTGTCAAGGTCATTAGGGGCATGGGATGGGGAGGTGGAGGGACAGAGGGCTTGAAGAGGGAGTTAAAAGGAGAGGGCAGAGTTTAACAACTGAGAATGAGTTTGAAATAGAAGAGGTTGTGCTAAAGTCCCAGTTTTTGTCAGCAGCATTCTGTACCTCGAGCACAAAAATGGAGGAAGAAAACTGTGGAGGTGATTCTCCTCCAGGAGGCCTTCTCTGATTAATCTCGTATCTTTCCCTCCTTCCTGCATGATAATATAATAATAATAATTATGGTACTCATTGAGTGCTTACTATGTGCCAAGTACAGTTCTGCCAAGCTGGGGTAGATATAAATTAATCAGGTTGAAAACAGTCTCGGTCCCACATGGGGCTCACATTCTTCATCCCCATTTTACAGGAATCTGAGGCACACAAAGAAGTGAAGTGACTTGCCCAAGGTTACACAGCAGACGTGGTGGAACTGGGATTAGAACCTATGACCTTCTGACTCTCAGGCCCATTCTTTACCCACTGTGCTATGCTGATTCCCCAGTTGCAAATTCAACATAAATTAATAAATATGTTTCCTAGAAAGTCAGCTGTATAAATGCTCAGTGCATAAAGAGAAGCAGCGTGGCTCAGTGGAATACAGCACGGGCTCTGGAGTCAGAGGTCATGGGTTCAAATACTGGCTCCCCACTTGTCAGCTGTGTGACTTTGGGCAAGTCACTTCACTTCCCTGGGCCTCAGTTACCTCATCTGTAAAATGGGGACAAAGACTGTGAGCCCCCCGCCATGGGACAACCTAATCACCTTGTAACCTCCCCAGCACTTACTGTGTGCAAAGCACTGTTCTAAGTGCTTAATAAATGTCATCATTTTTATTATTATAAAGCAAATGGATTAATAATCAAAAGCCAGTATATTCATAAGTAAATTTACTGAACCTATAACGTGATCCAAAGTATACTAATTAAGGAATCTGTGCATGCCTTCCATTTCTGGAAGGGGAGAGGAGATTGCTTGCAAACTATATGATCTTTATTTTTAAAAGTCATTCTTTCTACTATAGGTACATTTTGACTTCGAATGTGCTAGAAAAACACAAATGTGATGTAGATGAAGATTTTCCAAACTTGGAGATTCAGTCTCTTAGCAACCGTAAAGGTTTGAAGAATTCACTTTTTCATACCCATTGAAAAGTGGGTCAATGATTAAATGTTTCCTAAAATAAATACATTTAGTTCTATAGTCATTGGAAAGTTCAAGAAGAAAGCTAATATGATTTATGACCTCAGTCCTGTATAAGGATAGCATCATAATGTTCAGTCTACCTTTATAGCAGCTTTTATATGAAAAAGCCAGTTTGGGAATTTGGTACGGCATTCAGTGGATTGTTAAAAAAAATAACTTTTGTTGAGTGCAAATCTCTTTATCCATAAAGAGATTTTCAAGAGATACATCTGTATCCATAAACAGATGTAATGTTTTTCTAAAAATGGTTAATCTAATGCTTCACAACTGCAACTATGCCAGTTTCCTAACCCAGAACAATGCATGTGAATCTGGAATAGGTGCTTCTATTAGGATGAAAAATATTCAGGGATAGTATTTGACTAGAAACCAGTAACTAGTACAAGTAAATATATATTATAGAAGAGGTCCCAAAAGAGGGAATTTGGGATGTTAATATTTTATTTTATAGACATTATTAAATTAACTAAAAGATCATCTTCATTAGAAAGAGCTTTCTAAAACAAAAATATATTAGTTCATCCAATGGGTATTTGTGTGATTAATCATTTTCATTTTAGATGAGGATTGGTATAAATATAGTCAGTGATGAATAAATGCATTGAATTTAAAATTTTTAGTGCTAGCCAAAATAGTCGAAGCAGCATTAAGCTCATACGTATTGGCATTCAGTCAGTGTACTTGGTCTGTTCTTTATCTTGTTCCCTACTTTTTTTCTGGAGGAGGTTTAAGCAAGAGCAGCCTGACTTAAGCTCTGGGAGGCTACAGTTTCCTCTACCTTCCCTTTGTCATTGGAAGATCTGTGAATCATAGCATTTCCCATCAATTCTGAGTGGTGTTATAGGTTGAAGACCTAGATACTTTCTTCTGTTCTTACAAATCCTTAGGTGTAGCCTCTCAAAATCTCACAAAGTTGAAGGTTTTGAAATTATTTAAGTTTTCACCAGGGGTGAGCAGGACAAAAAAGTTTATAGGAACAATTTTGGGTGAGAAACTGCCTCCCATCCCTTTCCCTAGTTTATTAGGTACTTTCCAAATCTCACACTTGGATTTTCCTGTGGCACCCTCAACTGAATTCCCCAGAGAACTGTGGCTTTCTTTGCTACTCTTGGGGTGATGAAATCACCCATCAGGAGTGACAGGATGAGCCTCGGATCTGAGACTTTAATAATAGTAATTATGGTACTTGTTAAATGCTCACTATGTACCAAAGACTGTTCTAAACACTGGTGTAGATACAGGTTAATCATGTTGGATACAGTCCCTGTCCCACATGGGACTCACACTCCTATCTCCATTTTACAGCTGAGGTAACTGAGGCACAGAGAAGTGAAGTGACTTGCCCTAGGTCACACAGCAGATATGTGGCAGGGCCAGGATTAGAACCCAGGTCCTTCTGACCCCCAGGCCCGGGCTCTACCCACTAAGCCATGTTGCTCTCTCTCTAGGAAAGAGGAATTGATTGTAATACCAGTGGCTTGTGTTATTTACTCTGTCACCTTCCTGCCAGACATGTTGTCTTCACTCCTACCTGATAAAGTAGGTGTGCAGTTACCCATTATTCACTAGCTGCTCCTTAACTTCATGTTTTCTTCTGATCTTTGATACCTCGGGTCATTGTACTAAATGCTTAGTACGGGGCTTTGTGCACAGGAAGTGCGCAATAAATACGATTGAATAGAATTTCCATATAGTTCAGGGACACACTAACCCAAATCATTTCATAACTCACTCATTTCTCTTTCCCCACAAATGTAGCTATTCAATCAATCAGTGTGTATTTATTGAAGGTTCACTGTGCATGGTGCATCGTACTAAACCTGCATGCCTAAGCTATTCCTCTTTTGGGTGTTCTCTTTCTCTTTTCCCCATATCTGCAGCAGAGGTGAGAAGATAGCCAAGGTATCTGATGAATGGGAAAGGAGTTCATTAATCAATTAATCAATCGTATTTATTGAGCACTTACAGTGTGCAGAGCACTGTACTAAGCGCTTGGGAAGTACAAGTTGGCAACATATAGAGACAGTCCCTACCCAACAGTGGGCTCACAGTCTAGGGGCTCACAATACCCCAAGGGGTTTACTTGCAAAATTATGGAGCGCTTTCCACGCAGAAAGGGGATTCTTTTCCAAGTAAGGGAGAGGTGGCAGTTTCAGAAGGGTGGGAAAGTGAGGATGAAATGGCTAATATCCCTCCATCTTTCTCCCCTCTACTTCTCCCCCTTTTTCCTATTCTAAAGGCATAGCAGATCTTGGAGTTCTTTAGAGTACTGCTATGTCTGGTATGTGGTGATGTCCAGTGTATAGACACTCAGCAAGAGTGTTTAGTGTTCAAAGATGTCTTTTATTTTCCAAAGATGTGGTAGAAATAGTAGAAATAGTCTGTAGCAGGAGTAAGCAAAACACTGACTGTGATCTCGCTTAATCTGACCACAAACTGGATTTGGCTGGACTTGTGGCCAGCCATGGATACATAGTAACCCTGGCCACGAAGACCTCTTGATCAACTTGTACTTCCCAAGCGCTTAGTACAGTGCTCTGCACACAGTAAGCGCTCAATAAATATGATTGATTGATCAGTGGCGTTTGGGATTATTGGTTGACTCTGTAACTGCCTTAGGGCCCGGTGGCTTTGAGCACTAGCTTGCCCTTCTGCGGTCTATACATCCTCTTTTCTCTCCCCACCCCGGCAGCCAGCGGTCACCTCCGTATGCCCAAAAAGTCCTTAAGTGACCATCTCACTAAAACAATTGCCCCGCTTTGAGGTCAGTAGATGAATGGTGACTGGGAAAGTGTTTGTGTGACAATGCGTTACTAGTTGTCAGACAGGTGCATTGGAGTATGCCTTGAGCCCATCATTTCTAAAAACTCTGTCAAGGTGAACAGTTATTTATTTTCTCCCTCACCTGAACACAAAGAAAAGTCCTGGGTGAGGAGGTTGAGCAGTGTTTGCAAAACTGAAAGAAGTGACACTTGTTTGTAGCCGGTTGCCTATTAATTGCATGTCATAAAGGAGTGATCAGAAGGATTGGCACCAGAATTTCATTTCAGAAACCGCAACCTAAAATTTCATGGAAGTAATCATCAGGTCTTAGTTGTGGGTAAGAGGTTTTGTGCTTTTTAAGAGCTTAATTCCTGCTCAGAGGTTTAAAATACCCTTGCATCTTGGCTGTAATTTGAAGTTAAGAATTCCCGAAAGGCTGGGGAACTAAAATGTTCTGCTACCTTGAAATAATAGAAAGAGAAGTTAGTTTTTTTAAAATGTCTCATTGTACAACATCCGATGGGGTCTATTTTCTGGAAGGGTTTGGCCAATGTTTTGCTTTCTAACACTTACAGATTTCAAGGCTATTCTTTTGCAGTCAGTGATGGTGCCCTAAAATGAATTTAGCTCCTGATCTGTTCACCTGTCAAGTTGGTCATTCTATAGAATGACTTATCATGGAAGTAGCACTGTTAGGCTAAAGTGGGCATGCAGATTTCTTTTTTTCCCAGTGTTATGGACTCTTGCTAATTGAAGCAACCGTTCCCCAATTTAGAATTGTTGCTTTCTTACCTGGGCAGTTATGATTGGATTGCGCCCTGTCAAAAATTCAATAGGTGTCTTGGGGGAAAATGTAAGAAATACTGTGATAAAATTTCCAGGTTGAGGGGGTGATGAAAGGGTTTTGGGGATGGGAATCACCTCACTGCTGAAGAGAAAGTGGGATCTGGAGTTACTAGTGTCAACCATGCAAAGTTAAAGTGGAGAACCGTGATCCAGTGTCACCACGTTGTTAATTGTTTCCTTTTACCACAAGAACATTGTGATAGACCGTTTTTGCATGCCTGTTCAATTTCAGCAATTTTTTGCAATTGCCTCAATACTGTACGTTTAAGGAAATTCAGCTGTCAATCACCATTAAACAACACCGAGTTTATATTGTTAATTCAGTTGTCTTTCACACTCTGGCTGCTAAACCCAAAGAACTCTTTACAAAGGCAGATTTATGATGGATGCCATCTGGCCTGATAGAAGGAAACAGATATTGATTTTTAATATTTTCTCCAAACTTGTTTACTCTAGGATAATACAGCAGCTGTGTGGCTGCTTGTCTCAGAGTGGAAAGGATTATTACCAGTGCCTTTTGATGAGATAAATTACCTAGAATGACTTGAATGGCTAAAGGGTATACTTTGATGTTATGTCGCTTCATTTACCCTTATGACTAAATGATTATTGATTTTATATTTTTAAGCTCTTGAAACGTGAAAATAAGTTGGTCGAGAAGCCTAGCTGTGTTAGTTTTATTAATTTATTTCTGCAGGGCATAATTCACTTTGGACCAGGTTGTGAAGGTTTTGGGTTCATGACCGGCTCCAGATACAGTTGCAAAGAAATGGCTTATTTATATAGTCATTGCAAGTAGTTCCAAAATCAATACAGTCTGGGATTGGATGATTAAACTTAGTCCCTTTGTGGGATTCATTCCTGTAGCTACCTCTGAAATGATCTTGACTGAAGCAGATTCATGTGATCAAGTCTACAAATAGCAAGTTTGTTCAAGTTGAAATATTAGTTTTTTGCTCATCATTTTTTTTATCTGCTATGTTCACTCAATGACATTTTAACAGCCAGGAAAAAAAAAAGCAGTTGATTGACTACTTCAATGAAATCACTAATCTACATTCAAAGAGTTGCCTCCAAAGACTACTTAGATTTTCCATGGATAGATTTAACTACTGCTTTGATCAGCTCTTCCCAGTATGCAGTGGATTTAGGTCTCTGTACTTATGTAGGCAGGAGGAATCCAAGGTGTACACTAAACCTTTAAATAGTCTTTACAGTTCAAAACAGCTATTTGCCTTTTATAGGTGGCAGACAGCTACATATTTCTGTGAAGTGTTGCCTTTTCTATCATCATTTAACATGTTGGTACTATTTAATGTTTGTCTGAAACATGCTTCTTGTCATTTTGCTGCTGAACACTTTTTTTTAACATCCTGGGACAAGTGCATAATTATTGCACCACCAAAAGGGTGATTCTCTTCTGTCTTGCCCTCGTTACTTCTTAATATATTTTCAGGCTTTTTCTTCCTTTGTTCTTTGAGAAGTTAATCCCCATGGCCAATCCTTGCTGGTCAAATCACTTCCTTCAAAAATCCCATGACATTCTGTGGTTTCAAAATTGTTAAATACGTGTCAGTGATTAGTTTCATTTTCGTACTTTCCTTGCTTTAACTGTGGTACTGAGTAAATTGTAAATGACAACAGCCATCTTCCCCATGGAAGGGAATCATTCCTGGGGAAGAGGATACCTGGATTTCTAAGCAAACTTTACATTTATTTACTCACTAACTCAACTGACTGGAAAGTACCAGAAGCAGTCCAGCAGAACTGACAGCCATGACTCATATGTTATTTTTGATTCAGAAAAGTTCTCAGTTCGTTACTCAAAGGTTTCAATAGGATTCCCTGGGCTCAAGAATTTCACTGGATACTTTAATGTCACTTACTAATTTGTCTTGTCCTACCTGGAAAAAAAAAAATTCAGCTCTCAGATTGGGAGTATGATTGGACATACTGAAAATTCTTTCATCTAAAGCTTCTCATTCCCCAAACCTGAAAATTTTCTGAAAATTGGGTTTTATGTAGATAAAAGGTTTTATTTTCAGGCAGCTCTCTCTTTAAGTAGTGAGACATTTAGTTTTATGGAGAGAACTTTTTATTATTATAAGCAATGGTGACATATTTTACAGAGTTAAAAAAGGTGTAAAACACTTTTCCTTACTTTAGTCATTCTATATGTATAATTAATGTATGGTGAATTATATGGCCCAGTTTAAAGCTTGTTTAAATGCATGGAATTTGAAGTCTAATGCAGAAATAAAATAACTTTTGGATCAGTGTAATGTAATATGTTGATCAATTTTACAGGGGAGTGGTGATTATTTAATTAATCACCTTTTGACAATTATTCACACTGGCCCAAATCAAGGTCTCCATTAAAGCCAAAGAATAGCTTCATTACAAATGACCCATAAAAGTGTCAAGTACTAGCAGTGAAGACAAGTAATTTCCTTTCCCTTTAAAACCATTAGATCGAATGATGGGGGTGGGGAAGGTGATGAATTACGTAATAGTGTGATTACAAAGAAAGGCTTAAACAGTAAATTTGACAGGCCATGTTAGAGTGGAGAGGGGATAAGGGTTATAGAGTGTTGGCTCTATACCTTCAAAAAGCTTTTAATTTCACAAGAGGACAGGAATGAGAGGATTATATTTTTGCCAAACTTTTTTTCTCCTCTGATAATTACTTATGAATTGAGTTTTGAATAGCTTCTACTATTTGAGATATGTGAATAGAAGAGTAACGCAGAATTTCTTTCAGCACTCCGCTTGGGATTGCTCTGAGTAAAATCTTTTTTTTTCTTCTTTTACCATCCAGACATTTTCAAAAATCACTTGCTCTAAATTTCCTTTCTCACTTGATAGGAATAGGGAAATCAAAGCAGGATTTAGGCATCCGTTGTATTATTCTGAACTATTTCGGAGCTTTGCTTTCAGAGCGAATGAATCACCGGGTTTCCATTTGCACCTGAAAAAAATCTCTGTTTGAATGCCACGCAAATGGCTTATGTTCCCCGGAATCCTGTTCTTAATTTGTCAGAATTGACAGAGAAACTCTGAGGCCCCAAATGTCAAAAGGAAGCTCTCTTTCTGAAGCAGTGGCAGGGTTTTGCAGAATGCTTAGTTGTTCCTTCCTCCTAGAGTGGAAGGTGAAACAGAATGGACAGGCACAGCATCCTAAATGTGGCTCAAGAAAAGGTGATTGGAATTGGCTCTTTGAAATGTTTCCTCTATGTTTCCATCATCTTGGGGCTCTCTCCTTCTGCCCAACCCAACTCCCCAAAAGAGCAGAGGAGGAGAAACAGCTTGGCTTAGTGGAGAGGGCACCATCCTGGGAGTAAGAACTGAGTTTTAGTCTGCCAATTGCCTGCTGTGTGATCTGGGTAAATCACTTAACGTCCCCATGCCTCAGTTTCTTCATCTGTAAAATGGAGACTCAGCAGCGTGGCTCAGTGGAAAGATCTTGGAAGGGCTTGGAAGTCAGAGGTCATGGGTTCAAATCCCAGCTCCGCTGCTTGTCAGCTGTGTGACTCTGGGCAAGTCACCTACCTTCTCTATGCCTGTTACCTCACCTGTAAAATGGGGATTAAGATTGTGAGCCCCACATGGGACAACTTGATCACTTTGTATCCTCCCCAGCGGTTAGAACAGTGCTTTGCACATAGTCAGCGCTTAACAAATACCAAAATTATTATTATTACCACTTCTCCTTCCTACTTAGACCATGAGCTCTTTGTGAGGATGGCTCTGTGTCCAGTTTAGCTTGTATTTACTCCAGTGCTTAGCACATTGTAAGTGCTTAACAAATACCACAACTATTACTATTATCTCCCCCTGCCCTCTTTTCAAGGGACAGGCAAAGGCCTTATATGATGTCATTTTGGGGGGCCTGTAGACATTAAATTTACCTAGACTTAGTCTCGTTATATGGTAACCCACATTTTATAGCCGTTCGTTATATATTAAAACCTAGATCATTTCCAGAAGGCTGTTTTCAGTTTGTACAGAAACACATCTAAGTTTCGTAGGTTTTCCAAGGGGTAAAAAGGACAGGCCACCTCTAAGATGCGCTTCTTAAGTCTGCTTGTCATTCTTCCTTTGATCTTCATTTATTTTCCAATATTGTACTCTTGGATAGACGGGTTACAGTAAAAAAAAAAAAAAAAAAAGTTCAAGAGCCGCTTCTAAAAACTAATGGCTATTGACTTTCATTAGGATTTCTATGATGTTATCTAGCCCTGTGAAGACATTTGTGGTATGCAGTTTACATTGTATCTAGTGATTGTATAATCATTATTGATTTTCCTTGTGTGTAGTACCTATGTCAAACAACCTAATATATTTAAATGGTGATTATTTCAGCAATATATCTATTATTAGATAAGATCAAAGGTAGTTAAATGTGTGTGGCAGATAGAGTGAAAAGATAACATAATGTTTACTGGTGCCAGTACCCGTGCCCTACTCTACATACCCCAGCAATTCAAGTATTTAATGATTAACTTTCTCAAACATGTTGAGATTTTGGGCCTGTTGAAGAATGAAGTATGACAGATGGATTAAAAGAAGTCTGCTTTTGAAGCAAAAGACAGAGGAGTTATGTAAATGCAACAAAATTAGATGAATTGCTTTTCAAAGACCTTGGGAAATCAGTCTGTATACTTCATTCACTTGTTTTTCTTTTTTACAAATACTTCTGGAGAAAACGAGAAATACATTTAGATTGATGCATGATTTCCCATAGGATGTATACTCCCTGTTAATCCCCTGAGTATGGATTAATGGAATTACCTACATTGGTGGTTGCTGATTTCTTTTTAGCGTAATCCCAAGAACAGCATGGTTATTTTCTCTTATTAGTGATCAAATGATATTCTGTTTACGGGGTAAATATATCGAAGCTAATGCTTCCACTTGTATCAAAGAAGTCAGAATTTTTTTTTATTGTGAAATATCCTTGTTTTAGGAAATGTCATCTCTTCATAATAACCTTTATGTTCAGAAGAAAATGACCGGAATCTTTTTAGAAGATTTCAGTAGACTAAAAGAGTATGTATTACATAGCTGGAGAAATATAATAGCGCATTTAGGGTATTTGGTTCTTCTTTTGAGAAGGAGAGTAATATGAATCAAAACCATCTATTTCAGTTCTGTTAAAATGAAAGATGGCAAACATAATTTATTGGGATTTGATCAAGTATTTTAGAAAGTTTTTCCTTTTGTCCTCCTAAATTTTTGCTTCTTGCTTTCTCCTTCTGTCTGTCAAATCTGTCAGAGGCTGGAAATGTTAACTGTCCTGAGGGTTTTTCAAGTTGCTTTCTCTTTTCGGACATCCAAAGGAGTTTTGTGGGCATAGAGGGGCCAAATCTGGTTGCATTATTAATCTAGAGGGCAGCTCATAGAAGCTATTTGTGGGTGTGATGGCAGGATTGAAAAATTTATTCCTATTAGCTACTTCAAACAACTCTTATTTCCCATTATCAGGTAATAAAATAATTATAAAAATTATGGTATGTGTTAAGTACTCATTATGTGCCAGTCACTGATCTAAGCACTGGGGTAGATACGAGATAATCAGGTTGGACATAGTCCCTGCCCTACAGTGGTCATGGGTTCAAATCCCGGCTCCACCAATTGTCAGCTGCGTGACTTTGGGCAAGTCACTTAACTTCTCTGTGCTTCAGTTACCTCATCTGTAAAATGGGGATTTACTGTGAGCCCCCCGTGGGACAAACTGATCACTTTGTAACTTCCCCAGTGCTTAGAACAGTGCTTTGCATGTAGTAAGTGCTTAATAAATGCCATCATTATTATTTTATTATTATTTTGCAGATGAGGGAACTGAGGCACAGAGAAGTGAAGTGACTTGCCCAAGATCATGCAGCAGACAAGTGGTGGAGCTGGGATTAGAACCCAGGTCCTTAATAATAATAATGATGATGGCATTTATTAAGCACTTGCTATGTGCAGAGCACTGTTCTAAGCGCTGGGGAGGTTACAAGGTGATGAGGTTGTCCCACAGGGGGCTCACAGTCTTAATCCCCATTTTACAGATGAGGGAACAGAGGCACAGAGAAGTAAAGTGACTTGCCCAAAGTCATACAGCTGACAATCAGCAGAGGTGGGATTTGAACCCATGACCTCTGACTCCAAAGCCCGGGCTCTTTCTACTGAGCCACGCTGCTTCTCAAGGAGTCCTTCTGATTCCTAGGCCCATTCTCTGTCTACTACGTCAGGTTGCTTCTCTAGACTAGCTCAATCAATCAATGGTATTCATTTATTTATACTTTTTATCATTTTTTCCTTTATTTCTTAAATGCTTACTATTAAACACTGCCAAACACTGGGGTACATACAAGTTAATCAGCTCAGACACAATCCCTGTTCCGCATGGGGCTCACAGTCTGAGTAGGAGGGAGAACTGGTATTTAATCTCCATTTTACAGTTGAGAAAACTGAGGCACAGAGAAGTTAAATGACTTTTCCAAAGTCGCACAGCAAAGAATTGGGACAACTGAGATTAGTACCCAGTCCTTTGACTCCCAAACCTGAGCTCTTTCCACTAGGCCATGCCACTTCCCGCTAGGCCATGCTGAGCTGTTACTGTGGGCAAAGCACTGTACTAAGCACTTTGGAGGGTACAGTACAGTTGGTAGATACAGTCCAACTTGTGTTGCCAACATGTACTTCCCAAGCGCTTAGTACAGTGCTCTGCACACAGTAAGCTCTCAATAAATACAATTGAATGAATGAATGAATCCCTTCTCTTAAAGAGCTTACAGTCTAAGGGGGTCATACAGTCATCATTTTATTTTTGTTTTAAATCACAGTTGTCTATATAGCAGTAAATGTTCTGACTTTTCTGAAAACGTATAATCTATTCACTGGTGCTCATTCAACTTGAGCTTAGTTTGAAATATGAAATTCGGTTTTCAAATTTCAACATTCTCTCTGACCTAAGTATATATGCATCTACTTTTTGACGGATGCTGTTTAGTACAAGTCTCTACGTAATAGTGTATAATTCTCCTTGAAGTGTATATGGCCAGCGTTTAGAACAGTGCTCCAGCACTTAGAACAGTGCCTTGCACATAGTAAGCACTTAACAAATGCCATCATTATTATATGTGTTCCCACTAACACAACTCATGCTTTATTTGTGATGGATTGGGAAGGGTATGTTACTTCTACTGTGCGTATCCTAGAGCCCAGTACAGTTGCTTTTATCTGTAAATCAGTCAGTGCTATTTATTGAACACTTACTATGTGCAGAGCACTGTACTGAGTGCAATAAAACAAAGTTAACAAACAAGTTCCCTATCCACAATGAGCTTACAGTCCAGAGGATGCTTCTCACAGTCTATAACAGCTGCTGATATTTATGATGATGATTAATTAATCAGTAGTATTTATTGAGTTGATAAGGTAACAAGATGAAATAAAGCAGGAGAACTTTTGATAGGGGAATGGAAAGAGACGTCCTCGCCGTCGATGTGAGAACGCACGGAAGAGCTTACCAAAAATGGTTAGGAAGTGTCCGCCTCCCCTGATATTGTCAAGAAAAGACTAGATGGAGTTCTTTTCTGTATGTATTAATCATTGATCTAGAGGAAAGAAATTAAATCAGTTGATTTATCTCAATCTTTTCCACTTCCACAAAAATATGGGTTAGTGATTCTCTACCTTGGTTTATTGCATAGGCATGATCTTTCCCTGCAAATTTTTTTTAAATACCCATGATTATAGAATTATGGCTATTTTTGTAGGTAAGGCTTTAGATTTGAGTGATACAAACTCACAGTACATTAGGAATTTATCCAGAGGTCAAGCAAATCATTAGCATTGCTCTAACATTCTCCCCTTTTCTGTTCATAAGTATTTTCCCAAATGCTTAGTATACAGTGCTCAGCACACAGTAAGCACTCAATAAATATGATTGAATAAGTGAATAAAGACATGTAGTAAAAAGTTTTGATTTGACCTCCTTTTTGACAAATATAGTGGATTCTATTCCAGTTCGCCTCTCAGCTGTCTACTCATTTTGATGTCTGTCTCCCCCCTTCTAGGCTGTAAGCCCGGTGTGGGCAGGGATGGTCTCTCTCTATTGCTGAGTTGTACTTTCCAAGCACTTGGTACAGTAAGCGCTCAATAAAAATGATTGAATGAATGAATTAATTCAGTGCTTTGCACATAGTAAGCGCTTAATAAATGCCATTAAAAAAAATGCTGCAGACTACCCCTTCCTTCTAGATATGCTATCTATTCTTGTTTCTTTTTCTGGCCCAGTTCTCTCCTTTCTGGCTCATTTTTCTCAAAACTCTTCTTGGTCCTCTCCTCTTTTCACTTTATATTCACTTCCTTGGGTAGCTCATTCACTTTAACTACCACCTCTATTCGGATGACTCCCAAATCTACCTTATTAGCCCGGATGACTGTTGAATACATGTTTCTGAAGAGCTTTGATGACAGTAGTTTTGCCTTATTCCAATTTATCCACTACTATCCTGTATTCGTGACCTTTCAGTGATTTATAATAGAAACTACACTCATTTAGAATTTTCCTAACCACTTTATAATATTCATATATATGGAACTGAAGTCATAAGAGACCTTTGCTATTCTCTTGACATCTTAGAGCCAGTGCTAATGGTACTAATTCTAGAACAAACTGTATTGGTAATAAGGGAAACTGCGTCTTGTTTCTCTCCATAATCTAATGGGTAATGACCTTCTTGCTCCTGTCTGGACACTTGCAGTAGGGTTAGAATAAATTGTTTTAATTAGCTCTTCAAAATTTGGTCCAAATCCCACATTATATACTCCATTTCTCTCTTCTTCTGTTATTAGCCTTATGACTGAATCTCTTAATTTATTCTCCATATGTCTTTATAGCACTGGGCTCTGTAGTTTATGCCATATCTTGCATTAATTAGCTCCATAAAGCAATTTGGGCTACAGTTTGCAAGAAAGATTCTATTAAAATACAATTGTACTGTAACATGGCAGTTTTGCGTATAAATTGCAGTTTCCTTTTTTTTTCAGTGTAACTTTCCCTTGTATTCTTCCATAATATCCTTATGGTCTACTATTTCCCCTATCCCTGACCTATTTTAATGTTTGTCTTCTCCTATGGATTGTTAAGCTCCCTTTTGGGAAGGGATCATGCCTACCATCTCTGTTGTATTATCTTTTCAAAAGTGCTTAGTTCAGTGCTCTGCATACAGTAAGTGTTCAATAATCAGTGTCATTGATAATAGCTTCAAAATTATCCCTTTGAATGTTAATTTTTTATGTTTCATCCCAGTGTAAGTAATCTTTCAAGGAGAATTTGAGAGCATTTGTTCAGAAATTTTGGAGTTAATTCAAAGGGGAAGTGCATTATTTTTCACTTGAAAGTATTTAAAATCAATTTTTTTCACTTGCCTATAACTTGAGGCACCTGGATTTTACATCTTCAGAATTCACATTTGGCCAGTCTTTAGTGAAAAATAGTTGTTATCTAAGTTTGAGAGAAAAATTGAAATTACAAATAATGTTCCACCACTTTCTTCTGTGTCACCTTGGGCAACTACCTTAACTTCTCTGTGCCTCAATTCCCTTTTCTGCACAATGAGGATTCAATAACATTTCTCCCTCCTATTTAAACTGTGAGCCCATGTGGGACCTGATTATTTTGTCTCTACCTCAGCACTTATTACAGTACTTGGGCACATAGTAAACACTTAAAAATACCATAATTGTATTATTATTAGTAGTATTATCATTATTATTTATTTGAAAATAGAATAAACTGATGAGCAGTTTTGAAAATACAATCAAGAAGAAAGGTTAAGGGGATTGAGAGAATGTAACTTCAAGGAATTGAGGTTAGATGATAGTTAATAGTTAAATTTTAGGTATGTTAGACAATAATAAGTGGCCACAAATAATACCATAAAGGATTTAAATTAACCACAAGAAGAAATTAAAAGTAGGATAGGTAGCTTATCTGGGGAGAAAAAATAATTTCTAGGGAGCAGGAATATGTACTGAATAACATGTTACAAACACTTCAAAACTCTCAGAAGGAAAATTACTCAGGAAGGAAAAATTAGCATTCTCATCATGTTAAATGTCCAATTTAATTTAATGTTCTGGTGACGGCCTTAATTATTTCATTTTATGAATTTTTGTTTTTGAGTTTGCAACCTTATATTAATGTACTTTTTGTTGACTATATGTGTCAATAGTCCAGTTACATTCAATTGAACTTTAGTGCTAAAGTGGTGCCTACATTCTGTAGAATAATTATTATTCAACATAATAATGATTATAATTAATTATATTAATAATAATTAATATTGTTTTTATTATTATTATTCTACATTCTGTAGAATAATTTCCTTATGTAATTGGATTTTCTAGTGTTCTTCTAAACCTGAATCTACTTAACTTGTGTGAACATTTTCATTTTGAGGTATGATACTACGTTTGTATTTTTATGTCAACAGCAGTGAAAAAAATAGGAAATTTAAATCTGCTTTAGATTTTAGCATTGTGGTCTTCGACATTAAGATTTGTGAGCAGGGAATGTGACTGTTTATTGTTGCACTGTGCTCTCCCAAGCACTTAATACAGTGCTCTGCACACAGTAAGCACTCAGTAAATGTGATTGAATTAATATGTTGGTACTTTGGTTTTTCAAGTGACTTTAGAAATCTCAGTAACAATGTTTTTGAACTATTACTTGCTTGCCTTAAAAATTGCCTAATGGTAATTTTTGTTGGCTTGTGTCTTTCTATATACATATACCTGTTCTACATTTTTTTTTGGGGGGGGGCTACAAGAATTTGCTGACAAGTCTGATATTTGACTGACAGTCTTTCTGTGATGTGTACACTAATGCATTTTGCAAATTATTGCCATCTTTCCTTAAATGGTAAAAGGAAAGACTGAACTGTTTGCAGCTTCAAGCAACCGGGTTGTATAAAAACAAATTCTGCTAAATCCCACTAAAAGATGATAAATTTATTTTGGTCTTTTTAACTTTAACAGATTTTTTTTAAATTAGAGTGAACCTGCTAGACTTTTTAGGAAATTAATGAAGGAAAAGATGAAATACGTAAATGAATCAATCCCAGACATTTCAAAAGATCCTTCGCTTGCCTTGGTTACACCAGATTTGACCCAATCTGTTGTTGTTTCTCCGTGCAAGATAGGATAAAGCCAAGTATATAACACATGGTGATCCATCTTTTAGTGGGTGGTTTGAAATGATGCTGATAATTTACTATATGAACTTACTTTCCGTTTTCAGTGCTGTTTGAAAATTAACTCAGTAACAGTAGTAATATTAATTTAATAAGTGCTACTGTGTGCAGAACACTGTAGTGAGTGGTGGACAAGAGTATACAGGTGGGAATTAAAGAAAGATTCTGTCCCCTTTTCCACTCAAGACTCTTTAAAATGGCCCGTTTCTTCCATTCACCCCCATGCAATGGAACGCTTGGTTGAATCTCATTTAGTGTGTTTGAAATCTATATCGTTACTTCACTATTGGAAGTGTGTTTGCTTTCTGTGGATAGAACAATTTGAGAAAGAGGGAATGGATTTTGGAAAATTAACATCATATTTGAAAGTGGCTTCAACTTCTTAGAAGACACCATTAATGCTTGCTTTCGACAATTTTTTTCATTCAGGATCTAATGAGCATTTTTGATCAAAAGCAGTGAAAAGGTCTGATTTGCATTTAGTTGCATTCATATTTTGTTTAATTTGATTGAAATGAACCCTGTTGTCTCTTGTATATCATTTTTTCTATAATGAACTGACCACTGCAGATGTACGTTATCTACTTTATTTGGACCACCCACTGAAGATGACTCTGTGACTCAGAAATATTTGACCTCATGAGGTGCTTACTTGGATTTTCCAAATTTCATTCATATTTTAGAGGATGCTGTATGGCCTAATTGTTTTGAATATTTCTACTAATAAAGTAGTATTTTCAGTCTGGCCTTTACCTTAGGCATACTCAACGGTTTTACTCCTCCACCTGATTTTTGGCCTGAATTATCTTCTCTACGTTGTTGCTGCACATTTTGGAGGATGCTACAATTTAGAACTTCCCTGGGAAGGCAACATGACTTAATGGGAAGTCATATCATAGCATCATAGAACTCAGGAGACCTGGATATTTTTCCAATTTTGCCACTCACTCCGTGAACCTCGGGCAAATCACTTAACCTCTCTGACTCAGTGTCCTGTTCTCAAAAATGGTGATGATAAAGCCAACCTCCTAGGATATTGTTATGAAGATCAGTGAGATAAGTGATGTAAGGATAATTACGATAGATCTGCCTTTGGGATTTGATTTTGTCTGTTCTGTCCAAGTTGCATTATAGAGAGTGGAAGGAAAATATTCTTTTAGGGCCTACATTCTCAAGTGTGTCACTGCATCTTCACCTTAGGATACTCCACCCCTGAAATTACAGAAGTATAGATAATCGGGATGCAGTGAACATGAGGCAACGGTGTTATGCACTCCTTGTAATTTAGGCATATCCCTGTACTGGGGAACTCAATTTCAAGGGGATAGCTAATCCCCTCAATCAAACGAGCTGAAATTGTCCTTGCCAAAGGTCTACTGATATTTCCCCAAGCCTACCTGCCACACTTTGGTAATGTCACAAACACACATGTATTTATCTCTATAATCTATTTATAATACCTTTTCTTACAGGAACATATCAGAGCACAACCATTGATGTCATAACCCATCTAGTTTGGTATCTGTCTCTGACAATGATCTATGCTGGATAGTTCTGAGAATGGCATATTATACCATGGGGGAAATTCCTTTCTGACCCTCTATGAAGATAAATTCATTCCCTGAAGCGTGAGGATTGATAGCATTCACAGTCTTTACACAAGAAGGTACTAGCTATAGCTATCGAATGTAGTAAGCTACCATGCTAGGTAAGAGAAGCTTCCCCAAGGAAACATTTGCATAATTATTACTTTGGCCTATTTCCAATGTTTTGCTTTTTTACTCTTCTTAAGAATCCCCAGTTCTTTTGCTGCCAAAGGGGTTACATAGAATATGTGGTATAATTTATTATGATCATGATACATTTCATTCATCTTCTTCTTCCTCTTTTCTTCTGCAAGCTGACTAACCCTGGTGGCCTTTCTTCATGTGGAATGTCCCATGGCTGCTCATTATTTTGTTACGCTTTTATATTTCTGCTATTCTAATTTTTAGTAATAAAATTCAGTTGGGTCTATGCCGTGCAAATTATCAGTCGAATGGAGAAAAATCCATTTTATTCATCTACCAGTCACACTTCCAGTAGTTAACATAATTTGCATCTGTAAAATAATGGAAGCTAATTGGGAGGTTAATAAATAAATACATTCTTTAGAACTCTCTGAGATATGAAACATCAAAACCCTTTTTATTATATTGAATAGCATGGAGCTACGTTATTTTTGGTTGGGGGGGAACCATTCAATTTCAAGGAACTTTTCAATCCATTTCCAAATGAATTTCAATTTCAAGGAACCTTCCAACCCATGGCCATGACTACTTTGATGTTCTCCACAATGCGGTGACAATCAGATGCTAACCAAGGTGTCATGAGGGAGAAGGTGTCTAACTTTCAGATACCCTACCTTGATTTAGGATGCTTTGCCAGACCCCAGAATTCTAATAAGTTCTGGATTCAGCACCCTATATATCTTCTGGAACTTGGTTGCCTCAGAGAAGCACAACATGGTTTCAAAACGATGTGACTGGGTAAGCCACACTGAACAATAGTTCTATATCCTGCCGTACGTTCATTAACTAGAAAAAGAATGGTCATGGCCTCCAAGGCAATACTTACATTCGGAAAATAAGTTTGGCAGCCAAAGTTAAGCCAGCAAAGGCATTAAAAAAACTTCAGCCAAACCTTTGGAGTTTTGGACAATTCGCTTTTGGGGTACAGACCTGACTTCAATGGGAGGTGATACCTCTGAGGGAGTGTTTTCTCCTAGTAGGAAGGGTGAGTGTCGGAAGTCTTGATCTGATTTAGCCTTATAGTGGCCTGCTGAGTGACTTGGGCAAAGTTACCCTCACTGTTTCTCAGTTTCCCAAACTATATGTGGAGAATTTAAGATCTCAGATTTCTTTCCCATTCCGTAACCATTGGTCCTTGGCCCTCAACCAATCAATCAATCAGTGGTATTTATTAAGTGCTTACTGTGAGAGGAGAACTGTACTAAGCACTCAACTACTTCTCTCTGGGCTCAGTCTTCATTTGGCTTTACTGTTAGAGTCCTAGCCCTCCTACCACCCCCTTCTCTTCTTTCTTAGGTCTTCCAAACTCCCGACTTTCTGCTCAGAACATTTTGCCTTGACTTCAGACCAGAAACATTCAGTGACATTTTCTCACCCCTCCCTCACCTCATATCCCTTTCCTCTTGCTCAGATGGGTACACGGGGATCTAGACATGATGATGGCAAATAGGTCCTTTATTCAAGTATTTACTGATCTCATGGAATTATTTTGAGCATTAGTGTCTCCTGTTCCTCCCTGACTGTTTCCATAGCTCCAACACACCCACCCCACTGTCGTCATCACTCCTGCTGTTACCAACACTACCATTCTCCCCAGCCTCCCCTGTGGCCTTGAAGTAAGGGGGCAGGAGAAGGGCGTGAAATTGGGGAGTAGTGGAAGAGGAGGTAGAGGAGGAGGAGGTGTAAGAATTAAAAATTCCGAGGTAAATGACTCACGAATGTATTTTGTGGATATTAGCTAAGTATTTTTATAAAAAAACCCCAAATGTCTGTGTTGGCATAACAAAAAGAATTATGAGCCTTTTAGACTGTCTTTTAGACACAGTCTTTTAGACTGTGAGCCCACTGTTGGGTAGGGACTGTCTCTATGTGTTGCCAATTTGTACTTCCCAAGCGCTTAGTACAGTGCTCTGCACATAGTAAGCACTCAATAAATACAATTGATTGATTGATGAGCATTTTCATCATGCTCCTCTCCTTTATCTCTCCTCTCCTTGCTCCTCCTCATCCAGTACTGGTCTGGCCTCTTATCTCCCCTCTCCTCTATCTCTCCTTGCTCTTCCTCATCCAGTACTGGTCTGGCCCAAGTGTTGGCCATCTGGCTTTTTTTTTTGCCTGGGAACAGCAATCACTGCATTAACCGGGAGGAAGATTGGTTTTTTTTGGGGGGCAGGGGAAAAGTTGCAGCAACAACATGGTCCACCCTATTTGACTAAAAAAAAAATTTACAAAACTTGATTAGACAAAAGGAGGCATTGGCCCGGGGGGCTGGTGAGCCAAGGGTGTGGAAGATGGCCCAGGAAACTCCTGAGGAGGACTGGTTAGGATGGAGAGGGCAGAGATATTTCCCTGTCAAAATTCTCTAAAGAGGAGACAAGACCTTAGTGGCTTCAGAAAAAGTGATTTCTGCCTGGCTGATGTGAATCAGGCCATTCAATGGCTAATTTGTTATTGGCTTTTCTCAAATATTGCCTATCAATTGACCAGCCATGGCCTAATACTAAGCCTTATAATGTTTCATATCTTCCACCAGGGCCATAATATATTAAAAAGCATCCTTTAATAAGGATATTTTTTACAATATGTTTTATGCAATTCTTAAAGATCAGTTTCAATAAAAAAAGATGCAGTCCCATGCGAGGAAGGCCTAGAAACATTAATTTTCTGAGGTCTGCCTGATTCTATGCAGGCCTCTTCTGGTATGAAAGGTAGATGTTTTTTTCATTGATGCCAAACCGCCCACAAAGTTGCAACTGAATCATTGAGATTCTATTGAAATCCACACAAGGGGACAGTTTTTTAATGGCGTATCTCAATGAAAAAATGCTGATAATTCTATTTGTTACACCAACATAGACATTTGGGTTTTTTTTTTTTATAAAAAGACTTAACTAGTATCCACAAAATATATTCACTAGTCATTTACTTTGAAATTTTTAATTCTTGCATTTTAAAGATATTCTTTTCAGCTTAGCAACAGCAACTACTAGAGTAATTCCCTCTGAAGGAGATGTTCTGTATAAACAAGGCAGCAAACAATAGTTGATTTTCACAGCACTTCAATGAAGTGAAGCTTAATGTTATTAAACAATAATTAAGCACTTGAAGTGTAGTCTTTTACGCTTGCTAATCTTGGTGACTGTTTACATGCTACTGTTTGTTAAATGGCAAAGTTTATTGATTTGGCAAATTCAGTACCACATTGTATATTTCTATTCAGACAGTGTTCCTACATGTGGTTCAGCATTTTAAAATGTCAACTGCAAAGTATTATTGATCTGTAATTAAAAGTGCAGAGAAAAATTAGCATAGTAGAAGTTTACGGTCATTAGTACAATTACTGTTAGGCAATTATTTAGCTTGTTTTAACATTTATTTTCTTTCCAGATATTGACATACAGTATGATGCCCATCAGAACTATTTTTATTTTGCTAAAAGGAAAAGTTTAAAGATCAACACACACTAATGCTTTACTGTTGTTTTGATATTTGTCAGGCAGTAAAGCTAAACTCCAAATGATTTTCTTAAGAGAGAAAAATGAAATTAGGAGAGGAATAGTTAACTATGTAAACAAAAGGGACATGAATTTTATTTTGCTGTTTTACATGGGCATAAATATTTTGTTTTGTTGTTTTATATGGTATTATTTTTTTTTCAATCTTCAGAGGTCAACGAGACCCTGAATGCAACATTAATATAATTTGTATTAAGTTTTAGTAGTGTAGTCTGGTAGAAAGAGCACTGGTCTGGGAGTTGGAGGATCTGGGTTCTAAGTTTGGTTCTGCCACTTCCCTGCTGTGTGATCTTGGGCAAGTACTTCACTTCCCTGTGCCTCAGTTTCCTCATCTCTAAAATGAGGAGTTAATACTTGTCTCCTTTATACTTAGAGTGAGAGCCTCATATGGGACAGGGACTGTGTGTGACCTAATTATCTTGTATTTACCCCAGCACTTAGTAGGTAGCAAGGACTTAACAAATATTACAATTATTAGAAAGAAAAAGGTTGCAATAAAGTGATTTGTTTCGGTTCATGTCCGTTGTCTTGTTTTTGTTTGCTCGTATGCTCTGCACAGGAAGAGAACAGATGCTTAGGATCAGAAGTAGAGTGAATTCAGGTGAAATAAGTATTAAAGTCTGGTATGTTGCTACAGTCCCTTTTAGACTGTGAGCCCACTGTTGGGTAGGGACTGTCTCTATATGTTGCCAATTTGTACTTCCCAAGCGCTTAGTACGGTGCTCTGCACATAGTAAGCGCTCAATAAATACGATTGATGATGATGATGATGATGGAATATTATCAGTTTAAATGTTCAGTCACCTGCATTAAGGCAGGATTTTAGAGGCTTTATCAGTGCATCTCGTGCAAATCTATAGTAAATTTGGATGAGAATATAACATATCATCAAGGTTAAAATAAAGGATTAAAAAAGTAAAGGGAAAAGTTGGATATGGAAAATATCATTCTTTAGAAATAGAGTAGGCAAGTCGTTCCAAATGTAGGTATGCTTTCATTCAACTGTGTGTCACAATGCTATAGAGGAATGCATTGCCCATTAGAAGGCAGCCCATGGATTAGATGAAGGAGTTATCAAACTAGTGGCAAATCCTAATCCCACATTTGGTCAAGTGAAAATTTAGAGAAACACAAACCAGTTGCTACAGTTTTAAAAACAATACAAAATTAGAGCCCAGTGAACCGTTCAACTGAAAAATTCTGGACACGAAGATATGAGAAGCAAGCTGGCTTAATGGAAAGAACATGGTTTGGGACTCAGGAGACCTGCGTTCTAATTTCAGTTTGCCACTTGCCTGCTGGGTGTCCTTGGACTAGTCAGTTAACTTCTCTGGGCCTCTGTTGCCTCATTTGTAGCCAGTAAGCTTGTTGTGGGCAGGGAATGTGTCTACCAACCCTGGTGTACTCACCCAAGCACTTAGTACAGTGCTCAGCACACAATGTTCAATAAATACCATTGATGATGATGATCTGTAAAATGGGGATTAAAATGGGGTTTACATAGAGAAGCAGCATGGCCTACTGGATAAGACATGGTCCTCGTAGTCAAAAGGACCCGCATTCACATTCCAGCTCTGCCACATGTCTGCTGTGTGACCTTGGGCAAGTCATTTAACTTCTCTGTGCCTTAGACTATAACAAAAATTACCTGTTCTCCCTCCCCCTTAGATGTTGGGATCCTTATGGGACAGGGGCTGTCACTGACCTGATTGCCCTGTATCTACCCCAGGGTTTAGCGTATAGTATTTGGCACATAGGGAGATCTTAACAAATACCGCAGTTATGATGGTGATGGTTCTGGAATGGCAGAGAAAGCCCATTCTGTCTGACATCATTGTGACTGCTAACCTCGGTGCTGACACAGGTGTGAATATATGATTGTTTAGCACTGTCCTGTGGATGGTTGAACTGCAAAATCTGCCCCCGGAGAAGGAACTCCCCATCCCACTTGTTGGTAAGTGTGAAAACTTTTGAAAAATTTATACTCTTGAGATGGATCATAACCTGGAAAAAAAAAGTGGAAGTAGAGGATTGTTCAAGTGTGTTGGTTTGGCAGCAAAATATTAGCATCTTTTTCTTGGAGTATTTAATGGAGGAGTTAGCTGGAGCTAACTAAATTAAATGTTTCCTATTAGTTTTGCTCACTTATCATTTTATTTTATTATTTAAAACACACAAGAAGCAAATTAAAAATATAATCCCGCCCAAAAGGGAGCCATTAGAACAACTAGGGGTCAACAGAACTGGTTGGCTCTGGATTCAGAGATCCTCTTTAATTTGCTGCACTTTTTTTTTCTAGCATAGTATTCCATTCTTTGAAATATCATTTCTGGGTCTCAGACTTCTTGGAATCCCCAGAAATTAGTTTTGTCTCTGCAGCTTCTAATTTTTAACGGACATTTTATTCTTGCCAAACATTGTAAGACCTGATTTGATTATCCAGCTTAGCTGAGTACTCAAGCACTGTTCTCTTTAATGTCACTTAACTTGAATGTAATGAATTAAACATGGTCAGGATGTATTTTGGGGACAATTCAAAAAATTTTTGACATGAGGTTGAGTCTTTGAAGAACACTAGGCACTTTTCTCACAGGTCCAAGAATGATCATTTCACAACACGTTTTTCAAAATTTGGGAATTAAAACACCCCAAAAGATGACATTTTGGAGGAAGATTTAATGACTTGTGTATTTGACATTGAAGAGCCTCGGTTCTAACCTATTTAATTTCTTGGGTGTTCTGTTTGCCCCTGGTACTTCCATTTATCTGAAAAGAAAACTGAATGCTGGGCAGGTAGGTTCTGTCAGAATCATGTCTATATGATCTCCTTGCAAAACCCTTTTCATAAATGTTAACTGTAGTCAATTTTTATTTTAAAGAAAAGAAAATGAAAAGATGTTGGTCAGCCAAGAAAACCTAATTTAGTGTTTTGAAAATGTGAAAAGGAAGAAGAGGAGAACCATTTTAATGTGTCCCTCAAGGATCCAATTTTGGCTTCTGTAACTGTGGAATGCAGTAGGCCTTTGAACCTTGTGTGGGCCCACAGTCTCAAAGCTCCTGGTTACTGAATTATATATATTTTTTGTCATCAGTGTGGCATAAATCCATTTAATATTATTTAGTAATGGCATTTCATGCAGTTACTTCCTGTAAAATTTACCATTGCTGTATATAATCTTGATGAACAGCTATCAAACTGCCCATTTACAGTTAATTTTAAAATAGAATTTCCATATGGTAGTTGGTAGACAAACCATTCATTCTGAGAAGTCTGACTGCTAAACAGTGGTTTTCATGAAAGTTAAAGATATAATTCAAGATTTGTTTGTAGCACAATGTGATATACTGGTATCGATATTGAAAATCTCAAACCCTTAATCGTAGCTTTCATTATGAATTACTGAGTTCCTCTTAGGTTGAAATATTTCATAGTTATTTTCTTCATACTAGTTGAATAGAAGGATTTATTCATTTTTTTTAACCAAATGTGAAATTTCTGTTAATATGCTGCTTTGACTCATGTCACAAAATAATACAAATAATTATTAAAGTAATTTGTAATTTACAGCTACAAAGCCACTTCTTTCTCATCTATAGATTAAATTTTTCTTTGAAGTAAAAGTTTAAATGGTGTTCACAACCCCATCTAGAATTCAGAAAAAATCAGGAGATGTTTTTCCTAAAGAAAAGTAAAATAAAATGAAGTAAAATACACAAGGAAAATTTCAGCTGAAAGTGAAGTTTTTTTAAACCTATATAAAAGTGAAAACGGGTATTTTTAATGGAAGTACTTCTCCAGTTTGACTAAGAAGGTCATTACAACATTTTATGTCTGAGTGAAAACAGGCCAATTGAAAAGAAATAAGAAAGATTTTCCCCCGCTTCTATTGCAGGCCAATGAAATAAGTTTAACTTTTGTCCTTCATGTCAATTCATCTCCAACACGATCCAAATTGAGGCCTGAAAGATTCATTCATTCATTCAATCATATCTACTGAGCACTTACTGTGTGCAGAGCACTGTACTAAGTGCTTGGGAAGTACAAATGGGCAACATATAGAGAAGGTCCAAGTACTTGTAGAGATTCTGTGACGACACAGAGAATCCTGCGTAAATGTATCTTCAAAACTGAAACTTCCTGACTTCATTTTTTGGTTGCTACCCTTTAAGTAATTGATTAGCATTGCAGAACAGATGTGCAAAGGAAAATGGCAGTAAGTTTTCATTATACAATATTTGAAGATTATACAAAAAATGGATCAGAATTAAATGTATGAGGTTTAATAGTGTATCTCACCAGAAGGCATTCCTCTAACTTCATCTGAGTGATCTCATAGATCTAAAACAGGGTGATGATGATGATGATTAATTATATTTAGTGAGCACTTACTGTGTGCAAAGCACTGTACTAAGCGCTTGGGAGAGTACACTATAACATTAGACACATTCCCTGCTCACAACGAACTCAAAGTCATGAGGGATGATGAAAATATAGCCCCCAAAGTTAGAAGAATTTATTTGCTCCTGCGTTAGTGGTGATTTGTGAACAGAGGGTGATCTGTGAACAGAAATAAGTTATGGTCCTTGATGTTTGCGCAAGCACTTTCTATACCCAATTTTGCCTTCAGTTATACAGTACACATATTGTAAACAGCCAAACCAGTAGGGAATCATACGCAATTTAGGGAAGCGTTTGTTGCATTAATCTGAAATTGCTTCAGCCTAATTGCTCTAGAAATATGATGACTGGGTAGAGCATTATATACTAAGTCTTTTCGGATTTGAATTCCTGCTTTATTTCTTTTGTATGGGGTTATAACAAGTTACTGCTATGTACATATGTTAAGTATTTTTGTAAATCCCTTTGAACTATATCCTGTTACTTTAGAGATACACGTACGCCTGCATACACACACACACACAAAATATCATCACGAGCCCTTTCACTGTAATAGTAACCTTTTCATAGACTTTCCAACTTGTCTGGGTTTCCTTGAAGGTCGATTGAGTTTTCAACTCTGTTATCTGCTAGGTGTTTGATGGAGTGGTCCAGATAACAGAGGAGAGAGCAAAGGAAAAAGAATTTTTTGAAGATCAAAAGTGGCTGTTCATTTTGTTATCTGACCCTATCTGTTGTCATAGTAACAGGTTTCTTTTAACCTCTGCCATCAGATGATTTGTCTCTATGTTATGAATTCTTTTTTGATTGACTTGTTGGTACAGTATAAGCTATGACTTTTTTCAGTTTTTTATTGCAATGCTCTATTTAGGAATCTGATTTCTTTTACGATTGAAATTATTTTAAAAAATTATCAAATATCTTAGGTGATAAAATTGCCACACACATATACATACAAATGTATATCCTTTAATTCTACTGTGTTTAACAAATCCTACTTAAAAATAGAAAGAATTAGCATATTAGGTTTCCTGCCTTAGAGCAAAGACAGCTTTTACTATAGAGAAATATTTGGATGGAAATTTGATGTTAAACATAAAATGATATTTAGGAGCAAATGTTTGTTGAAAATGAGTCTATCAAAACTTATCAGATTCTTTCTTCTGTTCTGTTTTGACTTACCATTTCCCAGAGGTTATCTGAGAGTTGTCATCACTTTAAAGTCAATGAAAAATTTAAAATTAAATTGACTTATAGTATAGAAATTGTTTTGAGAACTAGGCCTACTGTGCAAATTTTTCAACAAAATTTGGTAATAGTAGAATACTTAGTCATTATAGAAGAATCATCTTCAAAAATGATGGCTGAGAATTTCCCTGGGAAAGAGGCCTGAGTCACAATTTTTGCCTTTAGATCTGACAGTGTGTTGATATTCCTCTTCACTGAAGTTTAGAACTTTTGTCCTACTATTCAGCTACCCAAATAAACCAGTAAAACATTCTAGTATTGATTTTTGTATGTGTGTGTGATTTTCTAGACTGTAAGCTCCTTGTGTTTGGAGAATGAGTCTACCAACTCTGTTGTACTCTCCCAAGTGTTTAGTACAGTGCTCTGTGTACAGCAAGTGCTCAAAAAATATCACTGATTGATTGATGGATCAACTCATAGTCTACTGACAGCAACCTCAATGATCATGGCAGCAGAGCCATATTTAGATGGAATAGATTGAATGTTTGAGACTAATATTCCCTGGCTTTTCCTTCAGCAATGCACATCCTTCTCCTAATCAACAATGCTTACTCGGTGGCTATTTTGTGCAAAGCTCTGTGCTAGTCTTAGACATGATCTTTGCCCTGGAGGAGTTAACAATCTAATAAAGGAAAACTGCAAACCCAAAGGTAGTTCTAGAAAAGTGAAGGTATATAAATGAAAGAGCGCTTAGTACAGTGCTCTGCACACAGTAAGCTCTCAATAAATATAATTGAATGAATGAATATATGTGCAAAAAAAAGATTTGCATTGATTCTGAGGTAGTGCTAGTAGTAAAGTTACTTATTGGTAGTTTACTAGGTGCGACGCACATTAGAAAGTACCTTAGAAGCATGAGGCATAATCATTGCCCACAAGGAGCATGCATTCTAACAGGAGAGACAGACATAAAAATATTTACAAATAAGGTAATTAGAATAAACTGACTGTACAAGTGATCATATGTATGAACATTGAACGCTGAAGGAAGGTAGAGATAAATATAAGCGCTTAGTACAGTACTCTGCACACAGTAATCACTCAATACATATGATTGAATGAATATATGTTGCCAACTTGTACTTCCCAAGCGCTTAGTACAGTGCTCAGCACACAGTAAGCGCTCAATAAATATGATTGAATGAATGAATATATGTAGGTGCCTGAAGTGGCTGATGGGTTAATGTAATTTGGATTTGGTTAATGTGATTAGCGTTAATTCTTCCTCCAGTGCAGTTTGCTTGGGGTCCAGATTCTTGTAAGGATGTTTGCCCAGTGATTGGATTCCCTGGAGAATGTCATCGGGACAGTCTCCTGAATCATCTGAAGCAGTTCTCTCGGGCAAAGCTTTTCTCTGATTACTTGCAGCTCTAGGGTAAATCCATCTGCCACTCCAGTTGCATTCTCCAGGGATTTAGG
The DNA here is from genome assembly GCF_015852505.1 of Tachyglossus aculeatus. Taxonomy (NCBI): domain Eukaryota; kingdom Metazoa; phylum Chordata; class Mammalia; order Monotremata; family Tachyglossidae; genus Tachyglossus; species Tachyglossus aculeatus. The sequence goes on along the minus strand of NC_052099.1, from coordinate 29,006,764 downwards.
TCTATGTAATATCTCGGCTCCACTGTAAACTTTCTCTGAACCGCTTCAGATCTCATAATTTTTCTCTCTCTACTCTGAGAAGGAGCAAGGCTTCATGAGAGTGGTACAGACCTAAGGAGTCACGAGACATTTGTTCCAATCCCAACTCCACCACTTAACTGCTGTGTGACCTTGAGCAAGTCACTTGTTTTCTCAGTGCCTCACCTTACTCATTTGTAAAATGGAAGGCAAGTACTTGATCTCCCATCTTCTTAGGCTGTGAGCCCCCAGTGGGACAGAGACTGTAGTCTGACCTAATTATCTTGTATCTCTCCCAGTGTTTAGCACAGTACTTGGCACATAACAGATATCACAAGTATCACTGAAGATCCCTTCTCATTTCTAATAATTCCCAGTGCCTGAAGAACTTTTCCACTGTTTCCCCAAATTGGTAGCCTGCAAAAAGTGAATCTTACCTGAAAATTTGCAGTACTTCCCTGCCTTTTCCTTTATTAACCCATTCTTCACTAGCCAATCCAGTATCTCTTTAAGGCTCTCACATCACTTGGCCAACAGCATTTTCCTTCAGAGAACATACAGCCAGTTCTCCTAAAACTTGAGGTTTCATTTGTGTAACGAAAACTCACATTTTGAGACAACACATCTCTTGCCACAGGTATAGCGCAACCGTAATTTATTTCAGTCATCTGTCTCCTCCACCAGATTGTGAGCTTCTTGAGAGTAAGAATTATGTCTACCAACTTTATTGTATTGTGCTCTCCCAAGCACTTAATGCCATGACCTATCTCTACTAAGTGCTCAGTAGATAGCATTGATTGATTAAAAATCATAACAACAACAATAATAGAGGTATTAAGTGCTTATTATGTGACAGGCATTGAACCAAGTGCTGGGGTGAATATAAGCAAATTGGGTTGGACGTAGTACCTACCCAACATGGGGTACACAGTCTTAATCCCCATTTTACAGATGAGGTCCCTGAGGCACAGAGAAGTGAAGTGACTTACCTAAGGCTACACAGCAGACAAATGGCAGAGCAGGGATTAGAATACAGACCCTCCCAACTCCCAGGTCTGGGCTCTATCCACTAGGCCAAATGGCTTATCAGTGATTGATTGACTGATTGATTCCAGTACCACCCGATGTAGCATCCAGCAAATGTGAATTGGTTGGAACAGACTTCTCTAATTTTGTCATCCAGTTCTATCCAAAACACATTGTGAACACACACATTCTAGGACATCTGACTGCAGTTCTTCCAACCACTTCGGTCCCATGAAAATTAAGAAATAAACTCAGAAAATACGGTGCTTGAATTCTCATTTGATAATTATTTTAGACTCTTGCCATTTGAAACCGTGTTTACGTTAATGGCTGCTCTAAATTATTAGTTAATTTTAGCAAACTGCTTTAGAAGCAAGGACTAAGCAATTTTTAATACTATTCAGAAGTTGTTTTGGCTTTGGTATTCTTATTTTTTTTAGTTTGGCCCTAGGCTTCACATTCCTCATGTTCAATACTCTTTTTTGATAATCACCCTTCAGTGGCAAAATCTCTGCAAACTTTAACAATGAAGATTTGATCCTTCTAGTAAAGGTCAAGTAATGTGATTTATAGACATAAAGCCACCTATTCTCAGGTTTAGCATCTCTAGCTATTTAAGATAAATGAGACAGCCTTAAAATAAATGAACGAATCTGCCAATAATATATACTGAATGCTTACTCTGTGCAGAGAACTGTACTAAGCTTTTGGGAGAGTACAATATAGTAGAAATGATCCCTGCCTTCAAGGAACTTACAATCTCAGGGGAGAAGGACATTATTGATGCCAAAGAGGTATCACAGGGAAGATAGTGTAGATTCACAGAAGACTGATAACGTGTTTGGAATTGGATATGTTCAGTTCCTTAGTTTTCAAGGGAATTGCTAAGGAGTGTAACGTAATCTGCCAAGCTGGAGCAGATACAAGTTAACATATGGACATCACAGCTTTAGTCCCCATTTCACAGATGAAGGTAACTGAGGCACAGAGAAGTGAAGTGACTTGCTCAAGATCACACCACAGAAAAGTGGCGGAGCTGGAATTAGAACCCAGGTCCTCTTTTTGTGGATACTGTAGAGTTTCTTCTCATCCTCCTTAAAAATGGAAAGGCCCAATTGGAATATTCATTAGAAAATCAGTTGTTCCAGTGAACTGTGACTGAGGCTACTTCAGATACTCCAAAGTTCATATAACCAAAGCTCATTTTGTTAGGCTATTTTATAAAATCGTTTGTCCAATTTTTCTTGGCTATTCAAGTTATTTTTAATGTTTAATTTTTAACTGAATCTAAGCTAACCTCATTTTGAAATATCTCCTGTTCATTTAACAGACATTCAGAGCAATAGGAAAATGTAAGAAATGTCATTACTTGGGTTAGGTCAATGGGCCCATCCAACTAGTATTCTCTCTCCAACACTGGCAACAAGAGAAGCAGCTTGGGTTTTGGAAAAAGCAGGGGACTGGGAATCAGAAGGGCTTGGGCTCTAATCCCGTGTCTGCTGCTGTGTGACCTTGGGCAAGTTACTTCCCTTCTCTGAGTTGCAGTTACCTCATCTGCAAAACAGGGATTAAGAATGTGATCTTCATCTGGGACAAGGCCTGTGTCCTTGACTTGTATCTACCCCAGTGCTTAGAACAGTGCTTGGCACATAGTAAATGCTTTACAAGTGCTATAATTATAATGATAGTCATCATTATTATTACTAACAGAGGCAACAAGATGCTTGGAAGAGCTACATGATACTTGCCTTCCAGAACATACATCCAAAGCTTAGTAATGGACCATCAAAATCCTTAACTTTTACCTTTATAGCCCTCGCTCCCCTTCTAGTAGCCCACTGTAGGCTGCTTAACCATGAATGTATCCAAATCACCTTTGAACCTGTTGATATTTTTGGCTTACATAACTTCCTGAGGTAACAAATCCCATATGCTTTTTACCTGCTGTGTAAAGAAGTGTTTCCTTTTGTTTATTTGTGCAGGCCACCACCAAGCTTATAAGGGATGCCACCTTGACCTACTGTTCTGGAATTCAGCTAAGAAAAATTCTGTTTGCCCTTTCCATAATTTTTATGGTTTTGTAAGACTTCAATCTAGACTCAATTTGCCATGTTTCAGCTGAAGACTCCTAATTCCTTGCTACCCCCATAAAACAGCTTTTCTATTCCCTGATCATTTTGGCTACAACCGTTTATTCCTTCTATATATCACATAAAAATGATACCATGGTTTTCTATAGTGCTTTTTGGCCCAAAACACTCTCCACATTTCTTTCTCATTTTTGAGGAGAACGGCAGGGATTATTACCCCCATTTTGTGGATGAGGAATCCGATGACTAAAGAGGTTTAAACGGCTTATACAAGCTCACATAGCAGGCCAGTTTCAGAGCTGGGACTAGAACCCAGTTCTTCTGGCTCTTGCTCTTTCTCTTGCTGCCTCCCAAATCAATGTGTTCCTAAAATCAGTGGGCAAAACCAAACGCAGATTCCAGGTGTAGGCAGACATGATTTTACACTGAGGTAAAATAGGGTCTTTCATTCTGTTTTCTATTCCCTTTCTGAAAATACCAACTACTGGTTTTACCCTTTGTGCCCTTGTTCCCTTTGTGATACCACTGATGTTAAAGTTTACTTACAAGTCCCCTTTTGGCTGAAAAAAATATATTGTAGGACCGACGGTCCTGGCCGTGATAACTGTGGTACTTGTTAAGAACTCACAATGTACAAAACACTGCACTAAACTCCAAGGAAGAAACAAGGTAATTAGATCGGACACAGTCCCTGTTCTACCTATGGCTCACGGTCCAAATATAAAGAACAGGTATTTAATGCCCATTGTACAGACAAAAAAAATCAGAGGCAGAGAAGTTGTGATTTGCCCAAGGTCACCCATTAGGCAAGTGGCATAGATGGGATTGGAACCCAGATCTTTTGGGTCCCAAACTTGTGCTCTTTCCAGTAGGCTATGCTACTTTTCATGCACCCACAAAGACTGCCCTTTGTTGTGCTACTGTGCTTTTGTTTGTAGGGTTAACCAATTCTACTTCAAGACGTAGAATAACTTCCATGTTTTCAGGTCCTAGGGAGGTGAGTCCATTTTAATTTGAGTTTCTGGTTACATTTAGAGTTTCAATTTCACATTTGTATTCTTTGTCATTTGACAAGTTCTCAATCTTTGGAAGAGCTCAAAGCACTTGATCAATGATGTAGCATTAAATCATCACACCACGTCCCTTGAGTACAGGGATTTATCACCAGTTTCGGCGGATGGAGAAATGAGACAAAATGATGCAAAATCTCCCAAATTAGCTTGTTTGTGAATTAATAGCAAGTCATGGAATAGGTAGCCTGACCATCTAGGTTTCAAGGATTCCCATCCTTTCCAATAGATTCCATCTTTTAGGACCTCGAAAATTTAAAAGACTGGAATTTAATACTCCAAAGAGGGAAAGGGTATTTTTTCCAGAAGGTAAGGCCAGGCTCACTTCTGTCCTATTACATGAAGCATTGTCTTTATAATCGTTCTTGGTTGTGTTAATTTCAGAAATCCCTTTATGCAAGATTGGGTTTTGAACATTCTGACATTCTTTCCTTCTTCCCTTTTTATTCAGGCAATATTTCTGGAAAGAATTTTAAAGTAGTTTTCAAAAGCCAGACTTACCTAGATTCTTCTCTATAGAGCAAGGAGGAAGAGCGTCTGGTTCTTTCAGATCTGGGAGCTTGGGAATCTACCGGCAGGTCAGATCTCAGGAGAGGAGTTTGTCATATGGAAATGTTTAACTGTCCTGCTTATATTCTGCAGAGTCTGCCTTTCATCTTTTTAGGGTTTGAACATGATCCTTTCAAAGCTAGATAACCCAGGAAAACCATCCTAGTGACTACTGTTCTGCTAACTCCCCAATTCTTAGAATCACAGTTCAGGAGGGATAAGTTTCTCTGACTATATCGCTCTTAGCTTTTGGAAAGATCGATTTGTTTTAGCTTCTATTTGGGCTGCAGTTTTCCTGGCCTCTGCAAAATTATATTTTGGTGGGGGGGGGGGAGCTATCTTTAATATATCAGAAAGTATTATTGAGGTGGGTCAAATATTTTAGTATCAATTTAGAGAGTTATTTGAACTAGCTGCATAGATATACACCACATGAGCCCATTTTGGAATATATGAATATGAAATGTTTACCTTTGGAAATACGAGAATGCATGACCTAAATTCTCATGTTCATCCTATTCTGTCCTGCCCCTATCTTCTCCTCATCTCATAATTTTCTAGTAATTTTTCAGAATTAGATTTATTTCACGTTTCACTTTACCCAGAGCCTTTGACCTAATGGTAATTCTTCAAGTCTACAAAATCAATATCTCACTGAATAACTTATGCATTGTCAGTGATCATAGACTATTGAGATCTATCTGAAGTCTACGGCGGTGTTTGACTGAAGCAGGCAAATACTCTATGTAACATTATGCCTCAAATCTCTGCACCTTTTCTATTTTATAACAAAAAAAGTCTTCAGCTGTTTTAGAGGCCGCCTCCCAATTGCTGCCCGCTAGACTGCTCTGTTGTCTGTGATGAAGTCTCATCAGTCTGCAGCAATGTTTCATTGTTTGTAATTATTTTGGACTGCCACATCATCACTATTGTCACCCTGGGGCTGCTCAGAAAGGTCTCCACTTCAGGAGAATAAGTGTATTTCAAAGTCAAGAGATTTTCCCCTGAGAGAGCTACTTAACAACCTGAAAACGCCAGTTTTCAGAACTGAGATCAAAACCTAAAAGTATACACACACCCGAGATGGAATGAGTGGTGTGATATGTGCTCAGAGTTAGAGATCTACTAATGCCATTACAGTGAAAATCATTCTTCACTGAAGACAATTTATTGTTTCCTTTCATCAGTGTCCTGAAAATGTACAAACCCAGTTTCCCTGTGCCCTGAACACTACTTCCTTCTTCAACTCTGTATTTGTTGGGCAAATATAATTACTGCAGCTAATCCAAAGAAAATCTCACATGCCAGGGGAGAGCGAATTTGTCTTTGTCCTCTTAGATTGTCCTTAGGCTATGGTCTTCAAAAGCAGAGACAGTGTTTAGTGAGCTTTTGTTTCCAGCAGGTCTCTCTTGTGGATTTGAAAAAGAACCCCGCCTTTCACATGTTAAATTCCATAAGGCAGCCCTTGAACTCCCTGGCATCCATGATGGGTAGAGGAAATATTGAAGCAATGGCCACTCCTGAGAAAGAGAAGAAAGCAAAAGATATTTTCTGATATTATAAAGCCAAGCTCTTCTAGTGCTGTGTGTAGTAAGTTTTGGAATGTCCACTTAGTATCTAGTTGGAAATAGAATTTAGTGAAGTTCGTTCTTTTACTCATTCCTCTGATTTTGAAGATGGCCTCTTTTTCATAAACCTAACATTGGAACACTGTAGGCCAAGAAGTGATTGCGAAGTAGTCTGGTTGAATTTACAGGGTGTCACTGCCCTTCCCAGTGAGAACTCCCTAGTGCAGTTTATTGTCATTGGCAAGTCAAGCAATTAATCAATTGTATTTATTGAATGTTGGGACAGTACAGAGTTGGTAGACACATTCCCTGCCCACAATGGGCTCACAGTCTAGAGGGGGAGACTGACGTCGATATAAATAAAATAAAATATGGAGATGTACATAAGTGGGGCTGAGGGAGGGGTGAATAAAGGAGCAAATCAGGATGGTGGCAGAAAGAAGTGGGAAAAGAGGAAATGAGGACTTAGGGAAGGCACACTTTCTTACCAATAAATCAATCAGTTGTATCTTAGTGCTGTGTGCAGAGCACTTGTACTAAGTAACCACTTGGGAGACTACAATAGAGCAGAATTAGTAGACACATTCCCTGCCCACAAGGAGCTTACAGTCTTTACCTCTCCTTTCCCCACCCCTATTATTCTCTAGCCTCTCTGTCATCCATCTCCCATTCCCATCTCTGTTCCCACCATCCTGAGCCATCTCTCCAGGGGAGGAGAACATTTAGTAAAAAACAAACCTCCAAAACCCACTGCCCGCCTGAAGACCGATAACAGCAAATTTCTCGCTGGAAATGACAAGAACATGAAGTGAATATCCCAATCCAATGGTTAAGCACATTCAGAGCTGAGTGGATAGTCAAATGCTTTGTAGAGTTTCTAGGCTTCTCCAAACTTACAGATTGGGTGATAGGTTATGGGGCCCTTCAATATTAGTGTCAGGAAGAGTATCTAACAAATGTTACAGAAATGAGTTGGATTTCTGGAGGAAAAATATCCAACTAAATCTTGGCAGCATGTGTTCCCTTTTGTAGCTACAAAGGTGAGGATTAAGTAATTCTACAGTGAATGAACAAATTGGGACAGAAGTTCAACCAGTGTGACGTGCTCTGCTAAATTGAAAATCAAACCATCTTTAGAAAGTGAGTTGAGTTTCTTAAATAGTTTTCATCTGTGCGCTCCTGAGCTTTGTAATGTGGTTGCTACTGAAGGGCACATTCCAACAGTACCCTAGAGAGGGAGGTTGACTCTAACTCTAACAGTTACCTCATTGTGGGCTGGGAATATGTCCGTTATATTGTGTTCTTCCAAGCACTTAGTACAATTCTCTGCATGCCGTAAGCTCTCAGTACTGTTCAAGACTATTGCTTCAAATGAAGTTGAGCTATTTTATTAGTACATTTCCAAGTTCATTTCTCTGTCAGTGAACAACTGGAAAAATTTTTATTCCATTCAGTCTTATTTATTGAGTGCTTACTATATGCAGAACACTGTACTAAGCACTTTGGCAAATACAGCAATAAACAGATACATTCCCTGCCCACAACGAGCGTACTATCTAGAGGAAGAAAAATAGCACACCAGGAATATCACTGAAAATCTTGATTTTTCATGTGTCTTGAGTAATGTGTGTCCAGAGTGGGCAGGGAATATCACTGTCTATTGCTGTATTGTACTCTCCCAAGCGCTTAGTGCAGTGCTCAGCACACAGTAAGTGTTCAATAAACACGAATGAATGAACAAAATTGATTAAATTTATGCCTACCAAATTATTCTTTTTTGATAATTTGGATATTCTCAATCATTTTACCGGCCTGCAGTATGCCGTTTCCTGAAGTTACTTGTTTAACTTTGCTCTTTCTCAAAATTTAATTTGAGAGAAGTTCCCAGAATGCACCAAAAAAGATATTAAACACGTTCTAATTCTTTGGTGGGAAGAGGATGACGAACACCAGGAATTCCAGAAATACCACATGGCCATGTGTAACTTCAGGTGAGAAGCGTGGTGCACGCACAGTGAGGAGGATGGGTAATATAGTCAGTCATGTTCAAGTAACGATTGTTGCATCACTCCTTCGCTTGGAAAGATGTGAGAAGAGAGTGGATATAAGGAGGAAAGACCCAACGGCAGTGGAGCAAACTGCCAAAGACACAATGAAGCAAAGCCTATGTGGCGGAGCATAGGACAGCTAGGTGATGACGTTTAGAAGTAGGGTGACTCTTTTAGGACAGAGATGTTGTGAGACTGCTGCATCAAGAGGCCAGAATGAAAACAACTTGAAGCATTTGCGAATAGGAAATTCTGCAGTGCAGCAAAGAACAATTTTTACACACATTTATGTGGAAGGAACTGTTGGCCCAGCATTCAACTCCTATATAATCTCATAAGTAACAATCCTAATGCATAGGAGCTCATGAAAAAAGGACCAACCTTTCCGCATAAGTTTGAGCTATCATTTTTGTCAGAGAGCAAGGCCACAGGACTAACCGAGATCCAGCTTCCCTCTCCCTCCCCAAACTGCAAAATTGTTTGGAATATTCTGGGAGGAGCCTGACTCTTCTGCCAGTAGTAGAAATGTTCCACTCGTGGGGGTAGGGGGATGGAACCAATTTCTCCTGAAGACAGATTAGGAGAAGAAAGACTATTGGGATCCTCCTTGTTTGCTTTCGGTTATGCTGCTTAGTTACTCCTCCGAGATTTAGCCAGAAGAGATCTTCATGAAGTAAATGCATTTTCCCCTATTATTACATTTAAATTATCATTTACTAATAATACTAGTTATTACCAATAATTACTAAATTATATTTCCCAAGTAAATAACCTAGGATAAAAAGAAAGCAAGAGTTATTTTAGACTAAACCATATTTCCCACTCTCAGCATCACCCTAATGATCTTGAACTTCAGTGGCTTTAAATCTTACCTTGCAAACCTTGATTTTAGTATTTTCTGCTGTGATCCTTTCCAATTTGAGGTACTAATTAAATCTCAACTTTGATCACATCTTGTTTGGGAATCAGTTTCTGCCAGAATTCACTGCATCTTTCACAGACCTAGCAATTGGATCCTTAATGGAGTCCCCAATTCCATATTTTCCTTTGGAAGTACTAAATCCAGGATGGCTGATTTTGATCCTTATTTGTGGTTCTGTAGCGCAGTGGCCCCAATTTTGATCTCCCAAGGGAAATGCCTTAGTGGAGTCTAATAACTTTTAAACTTTTGAAGGTAACTTCCCTGCCCATAACAAGCTTAGGATCTAGAGGGACGTACAATTTTAGAGGTAGAAATAATCATATGAACAAGTGGTTGTCTTTTAGAAACAAAATTCTGTGGAGGCTGACGTGTGAACAGGGAAAAATGTCCTCACCTATTGCCCCCTACCAAGTCCAAGGTGAAAATGCTGAGACAATTACATAAATAAAGTCGAAGTGTAGGAGAAATAATGAATTTTTCTAGACTGCAAACCAGGTGTGACCCCATTAAATTGCTTACTGCAAACCCGTTGAATAAAACTTTCCATTTTTTTTTCAAACCAGAAGGATGCTGGGGAAAAAAAAAGTCTAAAATGATTTTTGATTTTATAGCATTTGCTAAAGTCAGGTACTTTTTGATATGTTTTCTTTCAAAGTGTACTAATGCAGTTTTGGCAAGTTTGCTATTTCATTTGAAGGGAATATAATAAAGTGTTTTCTTTGTATTGATTGAAGAAATATAGTGCTTATTTTTTGCTAGGTTTTCTAGTAGTTATTCAATAGGTTAAAGGGCAACACCATCAGTTTCCTAACAGGACATTTTGTGTAAGATTTGCAAGTCCTACAGGTACCTTTAAGCATGGATAAATATGCACTCATGGTTTCAGTTGGATAGTTTTTCACCACCAAAGGATGATTATGTTGTGTGCCCTGAGACATTGGCTATAATATATTTCCTGTCCCTTTATTGCATTTTGGAATCATAAACAATGACTGTTTGGCTCAAAGCCATTTATTCAGCCCAAAAAGACATTATTTGCACAACAAAAATCAATAAAAATGTTACTGGGTCTGGCTGGATACTTTGCTTAACTGTGATATTTGTCTGTCACTGATGGCATGCCATCTCTCGTAGGAGACTGGGGCCAAAACAGAGCTATTGATCCAGTCATCAGTGATGGATACCGGCATTTGGAAAGGGCTGCTGCAGAGAATCTCGATTAAAAAAAATATTTCTATGTTTTGCCTGCAGCACAGTCAAGATAACCTGAATGAGGAGATTTTCTCTGTTATACTGGGTTTCTCCCTCTTGTGGTTGTTAAGTGCTCTGGACCAAAGTTCATTATTGAAAGAATTAAGTCAATCTGTGTTTAGCCAAAGGCTTTGACATCATATCTAACTCTGCTGATTTAGACATGAACGAGTTGTCCTTTTCATCACCTTAAAAGTGTAAGGGAAACATTTTAGATATACCAGTGATAGATACAAGTGATATGCTATGGCGGCCTTTCACTTTTTTCGGTCCAAGAACCGAAAGATTCACTCCTATATTAAGAGAACACAATTTCTTGGATGTACAGTAGTCATTTTCTTAGGACCAAATGACCTTATGAACATAGACTCATAGAAATTACTCTATCGATGAGAAACTGTATCAAAGAAGCTCTAGATAGCGCATTTCATTGTTAAAGAATCGGATCATAATTTTAACCTGGATAAAATTAATGAGAAACCGGAATTGAGAAATGGGAGTTGGGTTTTTTTTTTTCTTTTCCTGTCACTCGTCTTTAAATTTAGGGTTGGTTTTCAAAACTGTATAAACCACAAAGTAGTGACTGAAACATGGAAAGGCATATTTCTAATTTATACTATTTATGGATGTTGGGTGAATGAACACAAGTGCAACTCACTGGGGTTACTAGTTGATTTGCTAACTCCATACCTTAGCTTGACCAGTTTTCAGCAAGACTGAGTTTGTAGTTACAGCTGTTCATTAGATCCTGAGCTGATGAAACCAGAGTAGTTCTCTTGATCATTTAAGCTAGTCTAAAGGAATTATATTTCCCTGAAATTATCTTCAAGTACTAAGGTGAAAGGCCAGAGGAGTCTAAAATTTGCCACCCTGTTTCTTGAGCTTTGTTTTTAAACCAAAAACTCCCTGTCTCATTGGAGGTTCTTTGTTTCGTTCAAGTTCTTTGGTAGTTTTCTGTTTTCCTAGAATGCTTTGTGTTTGGTGCGATACTATTAGAAATCCCAATCGATCAATCAATTATATTTATTGAGTGCTTACCATTGGCAAAGCACTGTATTAAGCACTTGGGAGAGTACAGTACACTAGAGCTGCTAGACATGTTCCCTGCCCATGTTAGACATGCTAGACATGTTAAGAGAACACAATTTCTTGGATATACAGTAGTCATTTTCTTACCAAATGACCTTATGAAAATAGACTCATAGAAATTACTCTATCAATGAGAAACTGTATCAAAGAAGCTCTAAATAGCGCATTTCATTGTTGATCGGATCATAATTTTAACCTGGATAAAATTAATGAGAAACCGGAATTGAGAAATGGGAGTTGGGTTTTTTTTTCTTTTCCTGTCACTCGTCGTGTAAACAGAGAGTTTAGAGGGGGAGACAGACATTAAAAAAAATTACAGATAGAGGAGATGACAGGGTTTAAGGATACATATTTAAGTGCTATGAGGCTGGGTGGGAATGGGTTAAATATCAATGCGTTTAAGAGGTAAAGAGCTAGGAGCACAGGAAATGCAGAAGGGAAAGACAGATAGGGTGGGGAAATGAGCGATTAGTGAGGGAAGGCTTCTCGGAGGAAGCATGGTTTTAGTAGGGCTTTGAAGACGGGCAGAGCCTGATACAAAATGGGGAAGAAGTTTCAGATCGGAGGGCGGATGTGCTCGAGGAATCAGAGGTGAGACAGATGAGAAGGAGCTGCAGTATCCAACCCGATTAGCTTGTATCTACCTCAGCGCTTAGAACGGTGCCTGACACATAGTAAGTGCTTAACAAATACTATCGTTATTACTATTATTATTATTAAGAATAAAGTGGGGAAAATTGACAATAGATACAAATAAAGATGAAACAACAACATAACATGGATGAAACACAATACTAAAAACTGAAGGCAAGAAGAAATAGCATAGGAATTACAGTTTCAAACTCCTCAGCCCCAAGCAGGGCTATTCAGAACTCAACAGTTACAACTGCCACAGCCACAAGAACCCCAATTCCAACATTCTGAAATTTTAGGTGTCAGGCTGCTGCTTCACCCCTGTATTGGCAAGAAAGGGGAGAATGCAAGATGAGGGCCTGATGTTGAGGGGAGGGGGACTACAGGGAGTTGTCAAAGTTGTCAAAGAATGGTCATTTTTTTCCCCAATTAGAAAATTAAAAAACCTTCTTCATTTGAAAACAGAGGCCTTTGTGATACACCTCTGTGTTAGTGACCCACTTCCTATGTTAGAGTTACTACTACTGAAACATTTTTTTCAATTTAGTATGAGAAAAATGAGTATCAGTGCCCTAGAATGTGGTTTTCATCTTTACCTGTTCTACAAAAATTGCAGTGAGATTTTTAAAATGTCTATTCTTCATGGTGAAAATATACCACCAGGTTTTTTTGGTCTGGCCATCTCAACTCTCTTTAGGAGTCTATGTAAACTTCATTTAACCACATTCTTTTGGTAGCAACAGTAATCTACTTTGATTTATTATCTTTTGATCTAAATATTAATTTATATTATAAACTCTTTGTTGGCAGGGATCATCTATTCCTACTTTATTGTGTAGTACTCTTCCAAGTGCTTAGTACAGTGCTCTGCACACAGTAAATGTTCAATCAATACCATCTATTGATTGATTAAAATATCCACAATGTGGAATAGCTGAGTATATACATGCTGCTTATAGCTGTGAGCACATTTTACCTCTTAGTAACAGTATTTTTTTTCTCCTTTGCTGCCTAAGAAAAATGGCCTGATACTAATTCATTTTTACTGAATTGTTCAGTGTAGGTAAAGTTGAGGTAAATTAAGAGACCACATTGTCTCAGGGACAAATACTTCAGCAGAATTGTGTGTGTCTGAATAGAAGACACCAGTGGATTGAAATTATTTTTGTAAAAGGATGCAAATTAGTGTAACTTTTTCTTTTCCTGTAAAAGAAAGCCAAACGTTTTGTGAGTCATCAACCACAAGTCTTACTGATTCTAAAGCATCCTCTTTTTCTATTTTAAGAAAAATATCTTCCTACTAATGACAAAACATGCTGCTCCTATAATGTCAAAACAGTAAAAACTAGTTTTACAGAAATTTAGTTAGCACCTAATTTATTGGTGATTCAAGTACTTTAAAGAGGTGTTACATACTGATGATGCTCAAGGAATCTAAATAGAGACTGTAGCACATGGTAAAGATTTAGTAAATACTTTTCTACTCCCGAATCAATTCTATCGATTGCCATTAAAGCAGCAAGCTGAAAACAATGAAGTGGTTTCTAATTTTCAGGCTCCTGGTGGAGTCTGTTCTATCTCTTCCTCTTTTCAGTTAAGAGCATCATTAAATGGTAAGAGCAAACAGCATATCGAGAGGCCAAGTGTTTTATTAATTCATCATCAGAATTATCTCAGTGCATTAATATTAATAGCTTCAAATTGGATTTCATTTAGGAGGTGAAATAAATATGCTGATAGTAAAAGCCCACATAGACAACGAATCTTCTGAAATGGCACTTACAAAGAGCCGTACTAAAAAATAGATTGGCTACATCATACTGACTTCCTGAGAATTGGGGGGCACCTTAAAGGTAGAATTTCAGGTTGGTTAGTGGCGCACTGAAAGGCTAGCTTCAAATTTAGCCTTCCCGTTTTGACAGAAGGAAATCTTCATAGTCCTGTCTTAGAACATGCAACCATGATGTGATGTCTCAAATTCAGCTGTCAATGAACAGTTTTATTGAGCACTTACTCTGTACAGAGCACTGTTTTGAGCACTTGGGAGAGTAGAGTAAATTTGGTATATGCAATCCCTACCCTCCAGGAATTCTAACGGGGTAAAGGCCCATTATACTTTGTTCTTAGCTCACCTGGTTAAGTATGTCTTTACTAGTTTCTATCACCTTTATTTCACCATTTGTGTTTTGAGTAAAAGTGATTTTGGAAAATGAACTGATTGCATAATGGTGATTCTGTTGTACAATACCCTAAGCATGGAAATATGGGATGTTAAATAATGGACCCAATTTTCCTAACCATCTAGTGAGGCAATTCTCTGTCCATGCTAGAGAAAGCTGGGTGCATTTTTTTTTTTATGGAGTTGGGAAGCCCCTTTACACTGCACCCTCACTCCAGTGTTGGTAGAGAAGCAGCGTGGCTCAGTGGAAAGAGCACGGGCTTTGGAGTCAGAGGTCATGGGTTCAAATCCCCGTTCTGCCAATTGTCAGCTGTGTGACTTTAGGCAAGTCACTTAACGTCTCTATGCCTGTTACATCATCTGTAAAATGGGGATTAAGACTGTGAGCCCTCCGTGGGGCAACTTGATCACCTTATAACCCCCCCGGTGCTTAGAACAGTGCTTTGCACATAGTAAGCACTCAATAAAAGCCATTATTATTATTATTATGAATTAATAATAATAATAGTGGTATTTGTAATTTTTGTAATTACTAAAATTGTAATTTGTATTTGCAATTTGTAATTGTGGTATTTATAATAATTAATAATAATAATAATTGTGGTATTTGTTAAAGGCTTACTATGTGTAAAGCACTGCATTAAGGGCTGGAATAGATAAGATACAATTAGATTGAAAACAGGCCACATTCCACCTGGGGCTCTCAGTCGGAGGAGGAGGGAAAACAGGTATTTAATTTCCATTTTAGAGGTGAGCAAACTAAGGTTCAGATAAGTTAAGTGACTTGCCCAAGGTCACACAGCTAACAGGTGTAAGAGCTAGGATTAGAACCCAGGCCCTTTAACTACCCATGCCTTGGCCTTTCCACTTGTTGGCCCTTGTGTTTCTGCAGCATGTAGATCTCCATGTTCTGCACAATGTGCTCCCTGGGCTGTCTTTCTTACCTGACCCCGAGAGAAAATATGCACAGGGATGTGATTGGCTCTGCTGGGCATCCACTCCTCTGAAACCTCAGGCTCTCTCCCCTTACACATTCATAATCCTGGGTAAAAGAGAGAAAGGGAGAAAAGAGGGAGAGGAAAGATCACAGTAAGTGTGAATTTTTCAGCCTGTGCTGATGGAGCTCACAGACGGCTCAAATAATAGTTCAGTGATATCATTTCAGTTTTTAGAAGTGAAATCCTCCAACGCATCATAATTTATATCAGTGGGGAAATGTAACCCATGATAAATCCACATAGACAAGGAACATAACCCATATGGATTGGGTTCATGCTCATATTAAATATCGTATAATGATACACCAAGACAAAGAAATACAAGCCATATAGTAAGGCTGAAGCAGAGGTTGTGACTCAGAAGTCATGAGTTCTATTGCCAGCTCCACCACTTGTCTGCCGTGTGACCTCGGGCAAGTCACTTCACTTCTCTGTGCCTCAGTTACCTCATCTGTAAAATGGGGATCGAGACTGTGAGCCCCACGTGGAACAGGGACTGAGCCCAACCTGACGATCTTGTATCTACCCCAGCACTTAGTACAGTGTCTAGCTCCGGTATTGTAATTTTCAATCCCCAGTCTGCCCCCCACTATTGTCTCAGTCCTTGCTCCAAGTTTCATGACCTGTGTTTATAGGGATTTGAGATTAAATGGTTTTGCAGTGGAGAGGGTTAGAAATCCACCCAGAAAAACACTCCAAGTTCTGTGAATTTCCACAAAGAATTCAGTATGATGTCATTGCATTAATAATAACATATAATAATAATAATAGTGATGTTTGTTAAGCGCTACATGCCAGACACCGTACTAAGCCCTGGGGTAGATACAAGGTAGTTGGGTTGGACGCTGGCCCTGTCCCACATAGGACTCACAGTCCCAACCCCCATTTTACAGATGAGGTAACTGAGGCACAGAGAAATGAAGTGACTTGCCCAAGGTGACATAGCAGACAAGTGGCAGAGCCGGGATCAGAACCCAGGTCCTTCTGGCTCCCAAGCCCGTGCTCTACCCACTAGGCCACGCTGCTTCGGCTCCTTCATCTGTAAAATGGGGATCAAAACTGTGAGCCCCATGCGGGACATGTCATTTCTAAGCCGACCAGTTTGCATCCACCCCAGCGTCCAGTACAGCGCCAGCTACATGGTAAGCATTATGTTGCACTAGTTGCATAAGGCACGTCACGTAAAATTCACCCGTCGTTTCTGGGTCAGCAAAGGTGGTGTCTCCAATATCTGCAAGTGCAGCCCGGACTAACCAAGCTGCTGCCAGATCCGTACTCTGTTCTTCTTGGGGAGGGGGAGGCAAGTGGGAGCAAAGTGGCTGGGTAATGGTTGTCATTCTTCTCCTTCTCTGAAAGTGGCAATCAAAATGAAGTGCTTCCCTAGCAAAAAAAAATTGCTTTCCGAGGTGAATCGGCAAAAGGAAGGCAGGTAGCAGCCAGTCTGATGATCTATGCAGTGGAACTAATAAAGAATTACCTCTTCCTTTAGTGTTCCAAATAACAAATATCCTCTAGCCCCAAAGCTTTTCCTCAGAAATTCTTCCCATTATCCATAGAGGCCTTTCCTCATTGCAGCCCCTTCTCAATTCTTCTGCTGGGAGAGAACACAAACCTTGTTCGTTCCTTGCATTACTGGAGAAAGGCCTTGAAATGACTACGGCTATTTCCCATTCCAGGGTTTCCGGCGGAGTGAAGCTGAGCAGGATTATTTTATTGGCTTTCAGGTAGTCATTCATTCATTCATATTTATTGAGCGCTCACTGTGTTCAGAGCACTGGTACTTAGCGCTTGGGAAGTACAAGTTGGCAACACATAGAGACGGTCCCTACCCAACAACGGGCTCACAGTCTAGAAGGGGGAGACAGACAACAAAACAAAATATGTGGACAGGTGTCAAGTTGTCAGAATAAATAGAAATAAAGCTAGATGCCCATCATTAATTGGCAGAGCTGGGATTTGAACCCATGACCTCTAATTCCCAAGCCTGTGCTCTTTCCACTGAGCCATACTGCATCTGGGTCACCTTTTGGGAACTAGGTGGAGGAATCCTCCACTCCTTTTCACGTCCATTGACTTCGACAGGAAGTTGTCTTCCCTGCTGACAATAGGATCAGACCCCGTGAGAGTCTTTTAATCTGGAAAATTTAATCATTGGCAGTATTTACAGCTGAGGCAAATGATGGAACTGAATGGAGTATGTGAAACGGAATGACATTCCTCAACAGCTCCCACTTGGAACAGCGAAGATCCGAGGAAACCCAAGCTTAATATATAACTCACATGAACATTTCGGGCAGGTTCTGTGAATTAGTCAAATAATAGGCAGATGCTCTCTCAATAGCCTAATGGGGAACACCCTACTCCTTGGCATTGTAAAAAAAGAAGAATACACCAAAGACCATTGTATACAGGGTACTATCGAGGATGCTGAAAGCTAGCACAAAAGAAAATGACAGATGCAGGGATTGTGAGAAAGGGAAATGAGAATTTGCTATGTGTGTTATGGCTATGTCCCTTTGAGCATTTCATTTAGGAAGAAATAAGAAATTGAATGAGTTTGGTTCTAGCCAGCACCAAAAATATTGGTGGATGAACTGAAAATCTCCTTTATTTTGGATGGACCAGCTATTAGTGCATTGGAAAATGTCACTGTAGGGTGTTGATTTAAGATCTCTGCATCAAGAAAACTAACTTCTGGTCATTGATTTTAAGGCTTTTCAGTCAGTTTTCTGCCCCTACTGCTATCCCTCATTCCTTTCCCAGCAGAGTCCATCTTTCATGCCGTACTGTTTACTGTGGTGTTTCTCATCTCTCGCCTTCGACCTCTTCCTCATGCTTACCTTTATGCCTGGGGCTCCCTCCTCTTCATATTCATTCATTCAATTGTATTTATTGAGCACTTACTATGTGCAGAGCACTGAATTAAGCACTTGGGAAGTACAAGTTGGCAACATATAGAGACGGTCCCTACCCAACAGTGGGCTCACAGTCTAGAAGGGGGCACATTCAGCAGTCCATTGTTCTTCTCGTCATCAAGGCCCTTCTAAAATCATATCTCCTGCAGGAGGCTTTCCCGATTAATCTCTCATCTACTCATTCTATTAATAATAATAATAATAATAATGATGGTATTTGTTAAACACTTACTATGTGCAAATCACTGTTCTAAGTGCTGGGGGTGGGGGGGGGATACAAAGTGATCAGGTTGTCCCATGTGGGGCTCACAGTCTTAATCCCCATTTTACAGATGAGGGAACTGAGGCACAGAGAAGTTAAGTGACTTGCCCAAAGTCACACAGCTGACAATTGGCGGAGCCGGGATTTGAACCCATGACCTCTGACTCCAAAGCCCAGGCTCTTTCCACTGAGCCACGCTGCTTCTCTATTTCTCCCACATCTACCACATGGGTACTTCCAGATCTTCTAAGCATCTGGGAAGACACATCACTCCCATTTGAAGATATGTGCATATCTCTCTTGTTACTCTCATCTGCAATTTATTTTAGTGTCTGTCTTCCCTGCTAGACTGTAAGGTTCTTGAAGACATAGAAAAAGCACTCAGTAAATACTATTGACTGATGATTGAATGATTGAACATTTCCTAAAGATTAAATGTTGGAGAACTCAGTTATAAAGGAACTGGATTGACTACCTTGAATTTGAGGAGAAATAGTCATTGATTCAGTCATATTTATTGAGCATTTACTGTGTACAGAGCACTTCACTAAGCGCTTGGGAGAGTACACTTCAACAATAAACAGACATATTCCCTTCCCACAAAGAGCTTACAGTCTAGAGCAACAAGTTTACAGGCTATATCTTCAGAAACTATTAACTACTAAAGGCTGCTTGGTGGTACCCATTTAATATATCCCTCAAGCCATATCAGAAGATTGTCAACCACAGTGCAAAAAATGTTATCGACATTAGTTCTTATACAAAGCATGGCTAACTAGGAGAGTAACTTTTTCAAAGGAAGGCTTGTTAAACCAAGAGCACTCCAATTGAAGCTTGTAGGTCAAAAATATTTTGTTGGAACAAATGCAAACACCATAAATACCCAGTGATTTGGTCAGGTGCAAATAGTTCAAAGGAAACTTTTGGTCTCACATTAAACAATCAGTGGTATTTACCGAGCATTTACTGTGTGTAGAGCGCTGTGTGAAGTGCTTGGGGGGAATGCAGTAGAATAAGTAAACACCTTCTATTTTTCACACAACTTCTGATTCAGTGATAGCATTTCCCTGACTCAGAGGACCTCGATTTGGGATTTGCAGTTACAAAGAAAGTGATATTTTGGACTGCTGTGATATTGTTGGTTTCTTTTTGTACTCTAATTCTCTAACAGGGTGTTGTCCCAGTTGTCACCTTTACTACAAAGGAAACAGGCCATCCTTACTATCCATTATCTTTCAACATTTTCCCTAATTATTCTGTGCCTTTACATCATTTGAAATCCAGAAAACCCTGATTCTTCTCAAGATTAACTCACTTAGGTTCCCTACTTTACCACTGCTTTGTTTGTAGATATAGATGTGCATCTTCCTCAGAGTATAAGCTCCTTTCTAGTTTTGTATTTCCCAAGTAGTTAGTATACTGCATTGCACCCAATGGGTATTCAATAAATCTATTATTACTCCTACTACTGCTACTATTACTCCTCCCCTTCTACTAATACTACTATCACCAATCAATAGATAATATTTATTAGGTCCTTACTCTGTCCAAAATATTGTACTAAGCACTTGAGAAGCAGCATGGCCTAGTGGATAGAGAATGGGCCTGGGTGGCCGAAGGACCTGGGTTCTAATCCCGACTCCCCCTCTTTTCTGCTGTGTGACCTTGGGCAAGTCACTTAACTTCTCTGGGCCTCAGTTACCTCATTTGTTAAATGGGGATCAAGACTGTGAGCTGCATTTGGGACAGGGACCGTGTCCTATCTGATTTGCTTGTTCCCACCCCAGTGCTTAGTACAGTACTTGGCATACAGTACTTAACAAATACTACAGTTATTATTGTTACTATTATTATGCCTGGCACAGAGTAAGCAGGCATTATGATTTAACAAATATGAGCTATTATTACTATTATCATTATTATTACAGTTATGAGTAGACCTGATCCCTGCCCTCAAGGAGTTTACGGTATACCTCTAAATATTACTATTACTACTAATGTGTCTGTTCATTGTTATACTGTACTCTCCCAAGCGCTTAGTACAGTGCTGTGCATACAGTAAGTGCTCAATAAATACAACTGACTGACTGAATGACTACTTCTACGCTTCCCCTATCAGTGATTTATTTTAATGTCTGTTTCCCCCACTAGATTTTAAGCTCCTTAAGGGCAGGAATTAAATCTATCAAGTCTATTGTACTGTGCTCTCCCAAGTGCTTATCAGTGCTCTGTACACAGGTGCTCAATAAATATCACTGATTGACACTACCAATCATGCTCAATTATACTATTAAGTATACTTGTTCTAAGACAGAAATAACATTTAGAGTAGGAAATGTTTTACCTCAAGTTGAAAGTGCTTGTTTCACATCCTTATATATCACTGATAAATTCCCCTTTGGGTTGAAATGTAAATCAAGCATATAGTTGTGCTCTTATCACGGACTTTGGTATAAAATGAATAGACAACATGAGTGGATAAGGCACTGACTGAACTGTGAGTTTGAAGACTTAAGTTCCACTGCTAATCAGTATTGCGACCTTCAGGAAATAACTTAACCTTGCTCCGCCTTCATTTTTCCACTTATTGAAAATATGGAAAAAGTGGATTTCTCATCTATTTTCATTAAAAGGATGTTGTGAGGATTAGTGCGATAATATATTGTAAAGAGCTCTGAGCTACTTCGAAGAAAGGTGCTGAATAAATGCACAATATTATTAATATACGTATACTCAATGTAGATGACTTTATACTAGAATAAGAACCTTGATTTAGTCATTATCTAGCTGTTCCATTATGACTTTGCAACCATGGTATCGAAGGCCAGTAGTTTATTTCACATTCATATTCACAGTGCTCTGCGTACAGTGAGAGCTCAATAAATACGATCGAATGAATATTACATATAGAAACAAGTTCATTTAAAGTTCATAGTAAAAATACATTTGTCATTTTGAACTGCAACCTTAGCTAAAAGGACAATGGGAAAGAAGAAAATAGCTCTAAGGCTACTATAATGTTTTAAAGGGACAACAATAAATTGCCAGGATATTTTTATGGAGTTTTTTAACCTCTGGCCTTTGTGGTGGTAATGTGAGTGGGGGGTGTGGGTGAAAGATCAATACGATATTAAGAAAATCATGAATTAATGTTTCATACATTGTAGACATCACCAAGGGCCATGTGGTTTAAATAAATTCCGAAACCAACATCCCACATCTTGCACGCAAAGATGAAACTTCAGTAACAGTTTTACTTGTGAATCATTCTAATCATTCTCAGTTTACATTAATGGATGACTTCATGGTATTAATGTGTATTAAAAAATCAGAATGCTATCTGTAATGTTATGATAAAATCTACAGAGGAAATGAAATAAAAATGATCCCTACTACTTACAAAAAAATCCTTCCCCTCTATGTGGTGTTTCATGAGGCTTTGTATATGGCTTTCATTATGTTTTAAGCAAGTTGGTGTCTTTGAAGAAGCCTATGTTGAAAGCTCTGCATTTAGGTAGCCTATAAGTGAGACGTCCTTAGTGGCCAGAGCACAGGCCTACTGCCAACTTGTACTTCCCAAGCGCTTAGTACAGTGCTCTGCACACAGTAAGTGCTCAATAAATATGATTGAATGAATTGAATGAATGAAAGTCAGAAGGTCATGGGTTCTAATCCAGAATCTGCCACTTGTCTGCTGTGTGACTGTGGTAAATCACTTCACTTCTCTGTGCCTCAGTTACCTCATCTGTAAAATGGGGATTAAGACCATGAGTCCCATGTCAACCTGATTACCTTGTATCTACCCCAGCTCTTAGAACAGTGCTTGGCACATAGCGCTTAACAAATACCATTATCATAATTATTATTATTATTATTACGTTTGGAAAATGTTATGCTAATTGAGTGGGCAGGGAGACGGGTGTCAGGGGATAAATCGGGATGTCATTCCGGAGGCTGGGAAGGGGTAGCAATATCAACCTGACCGTATTTCATCAGAAGACCAATGGGGGTACAATCTGCAAAACCAAGTGCGATTCACACAGTGTGCCTGGAAAACTGAAATCAGTCAATCAATCAGTGGCATTTACTGAGTGCTTGTTATGTGCAGAGCACTGTACTAAGCGCATGTGAAAGTCCAACACAACAGAATTAACAGAAACATTCCCTGCCCATAACGTGCTTACCGAATATTGCAACATCAAAAAAACTGAGGAGGCCCAAAGAAAGGAAGAAAAGGACAGAGAAACGTAAACATTTTTGTTTTAAATGTTGTGTCCAACCCAAATCTCATCCAGGTGAGAAACAGCATGCTCCAGTAGAAAGAGCACAGGCACCCAAGTCAGGAGACCTGGGTTTTATCTCAGGTCCGCGATGTCGACTGTGTGGATAAAATACCTATTCTCCACTCTCCTCCCTCCCCCAACCTAAGACTCTAAGGCCATGTGGAACAGAGACTGTGTCTGATTTGTTTATAATGTGTTTATCCCAGGGCTTGGCACGTAGTAAGCACTTAAAAAACACCACAATTATTGCTGCTATTATTGGAAGTCTTTTCTTGGCTCTAGCAATCGCCATTGAATGAATAAAATAATAATACATTTTCAGAAATCAATTAGGCCGGCAAAAATTCATTTTGACCTCAGATATGAGGACTTTGTTGGTGATGTTGCTTTGCCTTATACTAATAATGGTACTTATTAAGCACTTACTAAGTTCTGGGGTAGATACAAGGTAATCCCTGTCCCATATGAGGCTCACAGCCTAATGTTCAATGTGTTCAAGAGGGGATATGATAAAACTATTCAAGAAACTAGACTTATTACCATGGCTGTCACCAGCAAGACTTCCAGGCATTAAACATGTAGACCGGAACTAGATTTGTACGCGCTTAATACAGTGCTCTGCACATAGTAAGCACTCAATAAATACAGTTGAATGAATTTGGTATCAGAAGCCACATTTTTACTGTACTTTCTGAGTCCCTCAATTCATTTAATTTGTTTTGGCTTCTTGGCCTATCCTTAAGTTGGGTGTTAGGGGGAAACAAAAAGTGAAGGCAGAAAGAGGAGGTCTTGATGGTGGGGAGTGTAGAAAAAATCAAGGGAAATGGTGGGAGAGGAAGAAGAAAGAGAAAAAGGAGGAAAGGAAGCAAAAGCAGGGCAGAATAAGCATCGTCAAGGATTGAATTGTGTTGATCACATCAGCCAAACAGCCATCTTCTGTGTAGGAAACTGAGGACCATCAGCTTGTCAAGGCCCTGCTGAGAGCTCACCTCCTCCAGGAGGCCTTCCCAGATTGAGCCCCTTCTTTCCTCTCCCCCTCGTCCCCCTCTCCATCCCCCCGCCTTACCGCCTTCCCCTCCCCACAGCACCTGTATATATGTATATATGGTTGTACATATTTATTACTCCGTTTATTTATTTATTTATTTATTTTACTTGTACATTTCTATCCTACTTATTTTATTTTGTTGGTATGTTTGGTTCTGTTCTCTGTCTCCCCCTTTTAGACTGTGAGCCCACTATCGGGTAGGGACTGTCTCTATGTGATGCCAATTTGTACTTCCCAAGCGCTTAGTACAGTGCTCTGCACATAGTAAGCGCTCAATAAATACGATTGATTGATTGATTGATTGATTGTCTCCTTGCAGTGATCATCGCTAGGCCTTATGTCAGGCGGGTAATGTTAACTCCATCACTGAAAGGGGGCTATGAACTATGATCAGAGATACAGACCCTTTAATAGACATCCATTTTCCTGCTTTGCCATAAATGTCAGTGTCCTTAGACCCCTCACTCAGTCAGTCTTCCGTTGAAGGTTAAAAGCCTAGAACTGATTTTATAAACCCGTTCTGTCACACATTATTTCCCTCCTCTCTCTCACACGTGAGCCCTCCCTGGTGACATCACAGGACTAAAAAAAATTGGTGCTGTTTGCATTATTAGGTGAAAGCAAGCTATTCTAAGTCAAGGGATATTATTTTGGTTCTTTGGCAAAAGATTTTTATAACAAAGTCTCCCTCTTCGCCACTTTTACAGTCCATGTTACAGGTTCATGACACGCAAAATGGAATGGCGGTCAGTGTCAGGATTTGAAAATAATTACTGTGAATAATTCATCCCAGAACAACTTTGCCAAACTTGTTCTGAGGTGCTTAAATTTGTCATTTCTGAGCACTGAATTTACAGGGAAGTGACACTAATGTGCTCATGTTGTTCACCCTTGTTTACAAATAGAAGCAGCTGGGCTTTGCGCTTCGAATGCAAGTGTCCAGATCCTGACGTGACTTGCCTTAAAGCCTTGGCTGGAAAAGTGTGTCATGTTAAAAATTCATAAAGAACACTGCTTTTTATTTCAAGAGTAACAGGAGCTAAAGGTGTTTGCAGTGCCCAGGGAAACAGAAAGTTCAAATATTGTGAAGTTGCAGAAGCAGATCAGAGCGTGCTATTCACAGTCTACAAGGTAATTCTTTATAGTGTCTTGGAGACTCAAGGAGAACTGAACCTAAGGAACCAATTTGCTGAGTTTTGTTCCGTCAGTAAAGTGAGTCGTTTTTATTATAGTCATGAGCAGTGAGGATTGTGACTGGAACATGGAAAGAAATAAAAACGCGCTTGAACATGTGCCTTCAAAATATTCTTAAAAATAAATCTTTCCCCTTCCCCAAATCTCATATGAAGGCACAAATAAGTTTCCATGTTTCCTCCCAGGATCTACCTGGCTCATTGAAAATAGTTGTCCTCTGCTATATGGAAAGTTACTGCCAAATCTAGCAGCAGTTTAATTATGTTGAAAGTTTAGTGTATTCAAGTGTGGATGATAAATTGCTTCTGAAAGGCCTGATCTCACCAAAAAGGCCTAAATCTTCCAGCTGGATGATAATGGCTAGGGGATTTTTGTTCTGGAAACAGAGAGCAAATCGGACAGTTTTGTAGTCGAGACTCAGAGTTCAGCAAAGTCCAAAGTCCAACTCTAAGGGCATTAAGCCTTGCAGTCTGAAGTCCCCCAGTATGTTTCACAAAATGTGAATCCTCTGAAACTGATTAGATTTATGAAGCTCAAGCACTGAGAGTTAACCTGGAATGTCCCTTAAGATGACAGAGACCTTACTGGATCAATGATCTCCTAGCTTCTTCCAAGTTCAGGACAAGGGATTTATTTTTGTGTTTCCCTTTTCTGCCTTGATTTTATTAACCTACAAAGGAGATGGTCTTGCAGTAGAGACAAGCCTCAGAGCAGCTCCATTAGAGCCAGTGAAGGCTTTTGGAGCTGCTGCTGAAAGATGGTTTTAGGGGTGCAATGAGCCCCGTCAGGTGCTGAAATTTGATGAGGAGCTGTCTTCTTTCTGTGAAGGCCATCGGTGGAGAGTGTAAGCTAACTTCTTCGGCTAGATTGAAAATGCTCAGGCCTGGGTTTTAATCCCAAGATCCACCACTTGTCTGCTTTGTGAACTTTGATTAAATCATTTCACTTCTCTGTCCCTTGGTTACCTCATCTGTAAAATGGGGATTAAAACTGTGAGTCCCACCTGGGACATGGATGGTGTCCAATCTGATTAGCTTGTATCTAAATTCAGTATTAAATTCAGTGTTTGTATTAAATTTAGTGCTTAGTACAGTTCCTGGCACATACTGAGTGCTTAACAAAAAACCATAAAAAAAGTCCAATATCTTGTGATTTGGCTAAATACTCTTTCAAGGCTTGAGCAAGCTAGGGCAACTTTTAAGCAGTGAGTAGAAAGGTAAAGTCCTTATGAGCTAAAACTAAGGTTACTTTACTCATTATGGGAGACATTGGGTGCTGGCAAAGCCTGATTAGACTGTGAGCCTGTTGTTGGGTAGGGACCGTCTCTATATGGTGCCAACTTGTACTTCCCAAGCGCTTAGTACAGTGCTCTGCACACAGTAAGCACTCAATAAATACGATTGATGATGATGATGATGGTCTATTGAGAAAGCACCCCAGGTTGATAAAAACCTATTTCATGCTGGTTTTTAAGGTTTTTCAAAGAAATAGATTCTCTATTCTGTCTTTCTGAAACCTATTTCAGTATTTAACAGTCTTCACTGTAAGCCCATTTTTCCTTTTTAATTTAAATCTCTTATAGTCCACTTTTAAACCCATTTCCTCATCTCTCATCACTGAGATTAGAAAATCAGCTAGCCACCATGTTCTATATAGTAATCCTTTATATCCTTTAAAGATAGTTATTCTGTCTCCTCTCAGTCATTTATTCTCCAGACTGGAGTTTCTCAGATGTGACTCCAGTGGTGGCAAGTGGCTTCTGCAGGAGTTCTAGTCAAAGTGGGTCGCAAACAGTCTTCTGTTCAGGAAAGAAATGAGAGCGAGATAGAAATATCTCAAAGGGAAGTAGCAAGTTAGCAAATGCATTTTAAAATATTGTGATGACTTACAGGTTTCCGGTATCATTTATTTATTTTCATTTAGTTATTAGCCCAAATTAAAAGATTTGTGGCCAAAGAATTCCGTGGCTCAGTGGAAAAAGAGCACGGGCTTTGGAGTCAGAGGTCATGGGTTCAAATCCCAGCTCCGCCAATTGTCAGCTGTGTGACTTTGGGCAAGTCACTTCACTTCTCTGTGCCTCAGCTACCTCATCTGTAAAATGGGGATGAAGACTGTGAGCCCTCCGTGGGACAACCGGATCACCTTGTAACCTCCCCAGTGCTTAGAACAGTGCTTTGCATGTAGTAAGTGCTTTATAAATGCCATCATCATTATTATTATTATTCTTGAGACATTAACAATCCCAGTTCCTTACCCTTTCCTCATAAATCCTCTTTTTCCCACCATTTAATCCTCTTTGATTCTCCTCTGTACCACCTTTAAGTGTAACATGATGCTGGAGATACAAAACATATACTTCCATGTAGGAACTATCAGTCAGTGATATTTATTGAGTATTTACCATATGCAAAGTTGGTAGACACAGACTACTACATAAGAGTCTATAATGCCATAGGCAAAACCATTCTAGTTTGCCACAACTCACACATGTCCAACACATGGAGCTCCTAGCCCTCAGGAATTGCTATCAGAGAACATAATTTGCACAGACTAAAAATAAACCAAAACAAAAATATCATTAAAGAAACAGTAGGCCTGGTTCTCTCAAGTTTATGGCCTAAGGAAATGAGGAGTTTGTGGAAACGTAATTAACAGTTTCATTATCGAGTCATGGACATGGGAGCAGTAATTCAGCGTAATCAGGTTCTAGAGAATCTAAAGTGGTGCTAAATATCCACGATAATGACTTTCCTCTCTCCATAGTGTTTTCCATTATGACTCCAAACAGAAAGCATATGATATTTTACAAGTTTTTTGTGGTGGTGTTGGAGAATTTTTTTTAAAACTGGAATGCCCATTTCTGGCTGTTACAACTCTATGACAGGAGAAAGATTTCTGCTCTGTTTACCTTTGAAATGTACCGGAGGTTTAATTATTAGGGCTTCATCATGTATTTAGAGAGAAGACTGCTATAGTCATAAAATAATAATATCGATTGTAACTAACACAAAATATTACAAAAATGCTCTTCCCTCCTAAAGAAATTTACAAATATTTTTCTTATTTTCTTTGGGTTTACTTTCTCTTCGATTAATTCGCAAGTAGTTTATGGATTTTTCTCTCCTTTCTTTGTTCCGTCAATCAATCATATTTGCGAGCGCTCATTGTGTGCAGAGCACTGTACTAAGCGCTTGGGAGAGTACGATATAACAATATAACAGACACATTGCCTGCCAACAAGGAGCTTACAGTCTAGCGGGGGAGACAGACATTAATATAAACAAATTATGCATATGTTAATAAATTATGGATATTTTCAAATACCATTAACAAGTCTTACTAGATACTAAGTGCAGTGGGATTGTTGCTCAGGAATTTTTGCTGTTTTTCATGGTCCAGTTGCCTACTATCCAGCTGCTCTAGAATGTCCCTGATTTGTATAGTCCCACCCCATCACTAGGGTCTCCAGATAAGAAGGTCAGGGCTACCTAATGACAAAACCCTGACTATTTACAGAACTTTTATTTTGCCAAAAGACTGTCACATTATCTCATTTTGTCATCACAACATCCTTGTGAGATAGGAAGAGGCAGATATTCTTATTCCTGTTTTACGGATATGGTAACTGAGGCCCATGAGATTAAATTGACTTGCCTGCCTGAACTCACCCAGCAGGCCAGAGGAAGAGCTGGGCCTGAATCCAGTACCTCTGGCTGCTAAACCCTTTTTTTTATGGTATTTGTTAAACAGTTACTATGTGCCAGGCACTGTACAAAACACTGAGATACAAGCTAATCAAGTTGGGTACAGTCCACCTTCCACATGGGGCTCTCAGTCTTAATGCTCTCAGTCTTAATTCCCATTTTAAAGAGAGAAGTTAAGTGACTCACCCAAGGTCACACAGCAGACAAGTGGAGGAGTTTAGATTAGAACCCGTGACCTTCTGACTCCTAAACTCGTGCTCTTTCCATTAGGTCTTACACAATGGGAGGGTGCTTTTACCTTCATCTCCTTTTTTCCCTCTTCCCTTTCCCTTCTCTCTCTGTTTCTCTGTCACCTGATGATAATAATAATAATAATAATAATAACAATAATTGTTGTACCCATTAAGCATTTATTATGTACCAGCACTGCACTAGGTTCTGGCATAGATACAAGATATATGAAATTGGACACAGTCCCTGTATCTACTCTGGGGTAGATACAAGATAGTCAAGATGGACACAGTTCCTCGTCCCTCTTCAGGCTCACAATCTAAGTAGGAAGAACAGGTATTTAATCGCCATTTAACAGATTGGGAAACTGAGGCACAGAGAAGATAACTGAATCACTCAAGGTCA
The DNA here is from genome assembly GCF_015852505.1 of Tachyglossus aculeatus. Taxonomy (NCBI): domain Eukaryota; kingdom Metazoa; phylum Chordata; class Mammalia; order Monotremata; family Tachyglossidae; genus Tachyglossus; species Tachyglossus aculeatus. Next base: position 28,977,281 of record NC_052099.1, on the reverse strand, counting down.
CCCAGCAGGCAATTGGCAGAGCTGGGATTAGAACTCAGATTCTCTGACTGCCAGCTCATCAATCAGTCGTATTTATTGAGTGCTTACTGTAACAATAATTATGGTACTTGTTCAGTGCTTGTGATGTGCCAAGGACTGTTCTAAGCACTGGGGTAGATATAAGTTAATCAGGTTGTATTTAGTCCCTGTCCCATATGAGGCTCGCACTCTTAATCCCCATTTTACACATGAGGTAACTGAGGTCCAGAGAAGTTAAGTATGTGTATAGAGCACTGTACTAACTGCCTTGGAGAATACAATGCAATAGAGTTGGTAGAAATGTTCCCTATTCGCAGGACCATTGCTCTTTCAACTAAGTATTGCTGCTTCTTCTCCCTTTCCTTTCCCCTCCCTCTTTCCATGGTCCCCATCTTTTCTTATCGCTTTCCCCCTTCCGCTCCACTCCCAATGCTTCATCCCCAGAGACATTCCCTTTCCCCCCATCTCTGCAACCCCCCACCAAAAGAGGGGTCAAGGCTGAGCCAAACATTGGAGGAGCTCCAAGGGGCTTTAGAAATCAGCAAGTTGAACAACTCATCGCATCCGCCTTGGCTTCACATCTCCCGAAATTTCCTCCCTGAGTGCAGAGACCATAGGTAAACACCGGAGCAAAATAGTCACCAGGCCAGCCGATGACACACGATCCTATTATGTCACCAGAAATGTCCTCAGCTCCGTCAGCTGTTAACTCTATTGACATATGGCATCCATTTCACTGTGACTGCATGTGCCTAAGATCTGCCTTTCCCATTTCAACGATTTAATTACAAAATAATTCGAGGTGAGTAAATGGATTCAGATAGCACCAGAATGTGCCTATAGTCCGAGTGTGATCCAAGGTGACCCGCACATGAACTGAACCCCAAGCTTTTCTAAAGTTTTGCTTCAGTTTAGATAATCATTGCTGCCTCTATAGTCCTGAAGCTTAGTAGCTTGTTTGGTTGCTGTTTTGTACTTGAAAACACTATGAGGGATAAACACTTGTAGCTAGTTAGGTGAATAATTTGGAGAACAAAAATGATTCTGTGAATCCAGATTCAGGAAATAGACCTGAGGGGAATATTTGGGGAAATCCAATGTTGTAAGAAGCAGGAGGGGGGGATTGTGTGGTTTTAAAAGTCCATGATAGCCACCCAAGGGACAAGGAGCATGTCCAGTGATTAGAATTTGTGTCCTAAGGCATTCTAATTAAAAGGTCACATCCGTACTTCAGAACTGCACTGCCTTCCTTCACGCCCAGTCAGATCTATTCCAGAACATGGTGTTGGGCTAAAGACCACAGTCCGTAACATGTTTGATAAGAAAGTGAGTTAAAGCAGAATTACATAAAGTACAGGATACTGTACCTAGAAGGAATTAAATGCTTTGAAATTCCAAAATATAATAATAACTGTGGTATTAGTTAAGTGTTTCCAATGTGCCAAGCACTGGGAAATCCAATCCAAGGAATGTAAAGCAGAGAGTACACAGTCCCTGCCTCACATGGGGCTCACAATCTAAAGAGGAAGGAGGACAAATATTTAATTCCCATTTTATAAGTGAGGAGATTGAGTCACAGGGGAGCTGCTGATTTACCCCAAGTTACGCAGCAGGCAGGTAGCTGAACCGCGATTAAAACCCAGATCCCCTCACTCCAAGACCCGCAATTTTTCCACTAGGGCATTAAAGAAGTTCATGATTATTTGTATTAGGTCTTCAGTGATCCATTCTCGCCTTGAGTAAAATAATCAGGGAGAATAAATCTCCAAAATATAATTATTCAATGAACCTTCACATAGACTGTGAGCCTGTTGTTGGGTAGGGATTGTCTCTGTTGTTGAATTGTACTTTCCAAGTGCTTAGTACAGTGCTCTGCACACAGTAAGTGCTCAATAAATACGATTGAATGAATGAATAAAAGATCTCAGTGAATTGGTGATGATCATGCTCTCGTATAATTTCTGGGGTGGATATTCATTCATTCATTCATTCAATCGTATTTATTGAGCGCTTACTGTGTGCAGAGCACTGTACTAAGCGCTTGGGAAGTACAAGTTGGCAACATATAGAGGTGGTCCCTACCCAACAACGGGCTCACAGTCTAGAAGGGGGAGACAAACAACAAAACAGAATATGTGGACAGGTGTCAAGTCACCAGAATAAATAGAAGTAGAGCTAGATGCACATCATTAACAAAACGTGTACTCAGAAAAGCCTGGAAAAGGGAAGATATCCAGTATGCCATAGGGCCTTCATGCTGTTTGGAATGTCGTATGCTTTTCTTTCTTTCTTTTTTTTTTTTTTTTTGAATCCTGTTCAACCTATTTATGTTAATATCTCGCCCAAGGGCATGAAAAGAAAAACCTACATTGCTTGGCACACCCTTCCATATCATACTGTTAGCACGTAAACAGATGTAAATTCTAATTATATACAGCACTTATAAGGATCACTGCCTGTCTCTGCGCAGAAAGTTCACCCAACCCCTCTTTTATGTTCTGCTCCCTGCTTGAAAAACTCGTTTGTTCCTAGTTCGTGTGAAGGATTTGATAAAATCAGTGATGGGGGCGGGGGGGGGGGGGGGGATAACAGGTGTTATTACAGTTTTATTTTTAATTATCCCTGAAATGCCAACATCGTGCCGTGGCTCCCACCTGGTGTTCAGATGTCGGAGTGCACTTAACCAATTAGTAGAGCCTTCCATGAAGTAGTTGGTGACTTGCTCTGTGCAAATCCTGCAGAAGGCCGCAACTGAGATGCCAAAGCTGGGTCATGGAGTTTGTTCTACTAAGGGAAGGGGATAGGAGGGATTGTGCTTTTTCTGGCCCAGTCTGAAATCAATCAATCAATCAATCAATCGTATTTATTGAGCGCTTACTATGTGCAGAGCACTGTACTAAGCGCTTGGGAAGTACAAATTGGCATCACATAGAGACAGTCCCTACCCGATAGTGGGCTCACAGTCTAAAAGGGGGAGACAGAGAACAGAACCAAACATACCAACAAAATAAAATAAGTAGGATAGAAATGTACAAGCAAAATAAATAAATAAATAAATAAACAGAGTAATAAATATGTACAACCATATATACATATATACAGGTGCTGTGGGGAGGGGAAGGCGGTAAGGCGGGGGGATGGAGAGGGGGACGAGGGGGAGAGGAAAGAAGGGGCTCAATCTGGGAAGGCCTCCTGGAGGAGGTGAGCTCTCAGCAGGGCCTTGAAGGGAGGAAGAGAGCTAGCTTGGCGGATGGGCAGAGGGAGGGCATTCCAGGCCCGGGGGATGACGTGGGCCGGGGGTCGATGGCGGGACAGGCGAGAGCGAGGTACAGTGAGGAGATTAGTGGTGGAGGAGCGGAGGGTGCGGGCTGGGCAGTAGAAGGAGAGAAGGGAGGTGAGGTAGGAGGGGGCGAGGTGATGGAGAGCCTTGAAGCCCAGGGTGAGGAGTTTCTGCCTGATGCGCAGATTGATCGCAGATTGAAAGCGATACCTTCCCTCGCCTGTGCTGCGGTGCAAAGAAACGGTGGCCAAAGGGCCAGGGAAATTAAATTACAAGCAGTATGTAGTTTATAGAGCATGGTTTTGGGAGTCAGAAGGTCATGGCTTCTAATCCCAGCTCCACTTTTCTGCTGCGTGACCTTGGGCAAGTTATTGCATGTCTCTGTGCCTCAGTTATCTCATCTGTAAAATGGGGATGGAGACGGTGAGTCCCACGTGGGACAAGGGCCTGTGTCCAACCCGATTTGCTTGTATCCACTCCAGTGCTTAGTACAGTTCCTGGCACCACAGTCTGTGTTTAACAAATACCATCATAGATCCCACGTGGGGTTCACAGTCTGAGCAGGAGGAAGCAACAGTCTGAGCAAACTGTAGGGTTACTAGATAAATAAAAACATAACCGCTTAGTACAGTGCTCTGCACACAGTAAGCGCTCAATAAATACTACTGAATGAATAGGAGTCTGGTACTATATCAATACCAGAGATGGGTTAGACCAGCTGAAAATGAGTGGTCTGGAATCAGAGGACATGGGTGGGAATCAGTGGACTTGGGTTCTAATCCTGGCTCTGCCACATGTCTGCTGTGTGACCTTGGGCAAGTCACTTCACTTCTCTGTGCCTCAGTTACCTCATCTGTAAAATGGAAATAAAGACTGTGAGTCCCTGGACTGTGTCCGACCTGATTACCTTGTATCTACCCCAGTGCTTAGAACAGTGCTTGGCACATAGTAAATGCTTAACAAATACCATAATTATTATTATTATTAAAGCAGAACAAATGGCCCAGCTCCTGGACTCAGAGGCAAGACTAGTACTCCCCCGTTGTTGGGTAGGGACCGTCTCTATATGTTGCCAGCTTGTACTTCCCAAGCTCCTAGTACAGTGCTCTGCACACAGTAAGTGCTCGATAAATATGATTGAATGAATGAATGAATGTCCAACTTGATTTGCTTGTATTCATTCATTCATTCAATCATATTATTGAGCACTTACTGTGTGCAGAGCACTGTACTAAGCACTTGGGAAGTACAAGTTAATACAACTTAACAAGTTAAGTACATTTAAGTACTCGTATCCACCCCAGCGCTTAGTAGAGTGCCTGGCACATAATAAGAATAATTGTACGTACCCCGGTGTTGACTATAATGGTTGGCACATAGTAAGCGCTTAATAAATACCATCATTATTATTATTATTGTTAATGGCACACGGAGGAGAGACCAGGAATTACATCATGGAGTTCCTGAGATCACATCATTCCGCCAAGCTAGCTCTCTTCCTCCCTTCAAAGCCCTACTGAGAGCTCACCTCCTCCAGGAGGCCTTCCCACACTGAGCCCCCTCCTTCCTCTCCCCCTTTTCCCCCTACCCATCCTCCCCGCCTTACCTCCTTCCCCTCCCCACAGCACCTGGATATATGTATATATGTTTGTACATATGTATTACTCTATTGTATTTGTACATATTTATTCCATTTATTTTATTTTGTTAATATGTTTTGTTCTCTGCCTCCCCCCTCTAGACTGTGAGCCCAATGTTGGGTAGGGACCGTCTCTATATGTTGCCAACTTGTACTTCCCAAGCTCTTAGTACAGTGCTCTGCACACAGTAAGCGCTCAATCAATACGATTGAATGAATGAATTCCAATTCTTTGTCCTCAATCCCTCTCCTGGCAAACCACTTCAGGGCCCTAATTCTTATCTCTAGGACTTGGAATCGGAAGGCATATCTATTTGCCCAGAGGAAATTCAGATCTGGTAAAAGGCAAAGTTGAAAAAGACTGTTGAAACCTGTGTAAACAATGCAGTTTGGAAGCAGTTTATCACCTTGTAAAACTAGCCAGGTAGCTAGTCATTTATGGGTAATTTATGAAGTGATGATGGCCCAAACCAGCCCCTTTTAGCACTCCACTGCATTGTTTACAGAGGTTGAAACAACCTTTGCAAATCTCTGCTTGTTCACAGGAATTTTTTTTTATTTCCTTCTTATAATCAGGGTTTTGATCTGTTCTGGATTAAAGGCAAAACATGCACTATCTCCAGGGAACACCAAGATTTTCACATCGGGTCTCCAGGGAGAAGGTGTGCTAACCTTTTCTTCTGAAGGATTCTGAAAACTCTTAGTCCATTATCACTCCACCACCCAGAGCTCTATCACAGGTAGCGCTAAAATAGACAGCTTTACCCTCAACGCTAGACAATCAATTCAGTTAACGCTTTATGCACCTACCTACTATGGTGTGAGAGCCAAGAACACATTCTCATTCCCCAATTCTCTGAGAAGTGTTCTGCTAGCTTCAAAGTAAGGATAATTGCCTTTGAAAACGGGATCTTTAGGGTCTGTTTTAGACATTTAATAATAATAATAATAATAATTTTATATTATTTTATTTATTTTGTTGGTATGTTTGGTTCAGTTCTCTGTCTCCCCCTTTTAGACTGTGAGCCCACTGTTGGGTAGGGACTGTCTCTATGTGATGCCAATTTGTACTTCCCAAACGCTTAGTACAGTGCTCTGCACATAGTAAGTGCTCAATAAATACGATTGATTGATTGATTGATTAATAATAGCATTTATTAAGCGCTTACTATGTGCAAAGCACTATTCTAAGCGCTGGGGAGGTTACAAGGTGATCAGGTTGTCCCACGGCGGGCTTAACCACAGTCTTAATCCCTATTTTACAGATGAGGGAATTGAGGCTCAGAGAAGTTAAGTGACTTGCCCAAAGTCACACAGCTGACAATTGCCAGAGTCAGGATTTGAACCCATGACCTCTGACTCTAAAGCCCCTGCTCTTTCCACTGAGCCACGCTGCTTCTTGTTTCTAAATTCTAAATTAACAGCACTAAAATGACTCCACAGAACGACTGATGCATTCAAAATGAAGTTAAGAATTCATGTGGCTTTTAAAATTGAATTGTATTAATCCACAGTATATAATAATAATGGCACTTGTAAAGGCTTACTATGTTCAAAGCAATGTTTTAAGCACTGGGGAGGATGCAAGGTGATCAGGTTGTCCCACGTGGGGCTCACAGTCTTAATCCCCATTTTACAGATGAGGTAACTGAGGCACAGAGAAGTTGTGACTTGTCCAAGGTTGCACAGCTGACAATTGGCGGAGCTGGGATTTGAACCCATGACCTCTGACTCCCAAGCCCGTGCTCTTTCTATTGAGCCACACTGCTTCTCATAATCAGACTGGTTTTATTGATGACCTTTCATGATCTTTTCCTGCATCTTTTCCCCCTCTTCTGAAATATAGTTGCTGCTTATTGTGTACTTATTGAATACAGGAATGGAAATTCATTCATTCATTCAATTGTATTTACTGAGCACTTACTATGTGCAGAGCACTGTACTAAGCGCTTATAAAATGGATATAAATGGATATAAAATAAAATGGATTTGTGAAATACACTTCCAAAAAAACTGCCAATCTAGTCTTGAGAGGTGACACTCATGGCGGTCAAGGTCAAACACATAATTTTTGAGTCATATTAAAAACTGTACAATATATTTTAAAATATGATAAAATAAGGTGGAAAGTAATGATTGACTTAATGCCTCTCATTAAGGGTTTCTTAAATTGATAATATTAGCTTGATTTTTTAACACCACTACCTACCGTTGTTATTATGAAAATGTGCTCCATTAAAATACAAAAAAATAGAGAAGAGTTTTGGGGGATTGATGCTGCAGTTTGAATATGAAGTGTATGTGACTTTCAAATGAAAATCAAAGAAACGTTCAGTGATATCAGAAACAGCAGGAAATATGTGAAATAGAACAACTCGCTACCTGTTCTATTGCTTCATTATTTAAATCAGTGGGAAACAGTTTCATAGGGTATCAAAGAAGACAATTATTTTTCAAGGATTGACAATTCCAGCAGTCTGGGTGTGAGGAATTTAGAAAAATATGGAAGTGGCAGTGCTCTGCACACAGTAAGTGCTCAATAAATACGGTCGAATGAAATATGATTCAATAATTTTTGCAGAAAAACAGCAGAATCTGTCCAAAGGACAATTATGTAACTGAATACTGCCCAAAGCCAGAATTTGCATGATGTCCATTGATAAGAGTAGTTCTAGAGGTAGACAATGCCAGTGTTTTTCTTGGGAGGTTGTTAAATGATAAAGTCTTCACAAGGATTGTTTTTTTTTTTTTTTCCCTTTATTGTACTTTCCCAAGAGTAGGGGCTGATGAGCCCACTGTTGAGTAGGGACTGTCTCTATATGTTGCCAACTTGTACTCCCCAAGCTCTTAGTACAGTGCTCTGCACACAGTTAGCGCTCAATAAATACAATTGATGATGATGATGATGATAATGGTAACTGTAGTATTTGCTAAGCAATTACTGTGTGCTAAGCATCCAACTAAGCATTTAGGTAGATTCTAGACAATCACTTGTGGCACCACCCCTGTACAACATGGGGTTCACAGCCTAAACAATCAGTAGTGTACACAGAGTACTATACTAAGCAGGTATATAATCCCCATTTTACAGCTGACTAAACGCAGACACAGAGAAATTAAGTGATTTACCCAAGGTCAAACTGCAGGCATTGCACAAGGGGAGATTGGAGAGGTTTGAGGCGAGAGTTCATTTCTACTTACCCTCTTTTATGTCTGACTTTCCTTCTCCTCTCCCCATCCCTATTCCTCTAAAGAATCTGGGTATCTTCTTTGCCCAAGTTCTCTCAGTCCTGGGCTCCCCCTTCCTCCCTCCCTCAAACCATCCATGGTTTTGGAGGGAAATTCTAGCTCAAGTGATACGAGAAGATGATGTGATCAGTTCTTTCAGTTTCCCTACAGCTGGCTCCTACTGTAACACTTTACTCTTGTCACTGAGAGGGAGCCATTTCCACAGTGGATTGTTGTAATTTGTCAATAGTGCTTTGGTGTCCAATGAATATACCCAGGAAATGGCAGTTTGGGGTAGGTAGAATTAAGGAACTGAATTGGAATTAATCCAATGAATGCTATACCCTTACAAATAGATATCATCGCATAGTGGATAGAGCCCGGGTCTATGAGTCAGAAGGTCATGGCTTCTAATCCCAGGTCTACCAGTTGTCTGCTGTGTGGCCTTGGACAAGTCGCATAAATTCTCCGCACCTCAGTTACCTCATCTGTAAAACGGGGATTAAGACTGTGAGCCCCGTCCAGGACAAGCACTGTGTCCAGACCGATTTGCATGTATCCACCTCAGCGCTTAGTACAGTGCCTGACATATAGTAAGCTCTGAACAAATACCACAGTTATTATCATCACGTGGGCCCCTCTAATGACCACATAAGGTCAGGGCTATGGTATTCCATCACATGCAAAAGAGAGTTAACTGCACTAACGCACTAGAGCATTGGTTCCAAACTGAGACAGGGAAAAGGTTTATGTGCTGAGCCATCGGCCCCCTTAATTGCTTCTTGGAGGCCTCCCATCCAAACCCTGGCACGTATCAGACCTTCCTTGCTCATAAGGGCTAATAAAGTCACGGAACAAGGTGGTTTCCGATAAATGGAAAATCCACCGAGCGTTTCGGGGCCTCGATATCTTTTGCAGTTTTCCCATCCTGCGGTTGTGCTGGGTTGAGTATTTATTTTATCAGTGTATGGGGATATATCTATAGCTGCCTATAGATTGACACTATAAATTAGAAAAAAGCAAAATGAAAATATCACAGGAAATAATTTATAGCTAATATACGTAATATAACTAGCAATATGTTACAGTACATGAAATTCAGAATGTCTTTCCGGGACTCAGATTGTTGAAGCTTCTTCAATATTCAAATTTTATTGCTCTATAGGAGTAGAGGAATTTTTCTGCTTTCTTCCACCTCTAGCCATATGTTGTTGCATCGTGAGAAGAGAGATCAAGCAATCCCACACTCTAGGGTAGAACATTATGGTTTTCAATCCATCCTAACTGCAATCTGTGTGTCTGATCCCTGGTGATTAAACAGTTCACTTCCGGGTACACACATACACGTGGAATAACTTCTCTCAGAAATCAGTGCCAGCGACAGGGTTTTGCTCTGACACCCATACTTTGACCTAAGCAGAGGAGCATGCCAATTAGCAATCAAGAATTTCCTAATTGTCCCCTCCCTTCTTCCTCCCCCAACAGCCTTGTTCAAGAGAGAGACTCCAACCACCATAACCTCTGTCCTCCCTTCACCTGTTTTAACCAGGGGAGAGAAAACTCAACTCATCTGACCAACCGAGATCGTTGGCCAAACCCTCTAAAGTGCTCTGAGAGCACAGATGAAGGTGGGCAAAGTGCTTACCTGAAGTGAGTGAGCCTACAGGCTGAATCCCAGGCTTAAGGAGAAAACTTCTCCAACTCTCTGAGTCCCTGGGACAGCTAAAAAATTTGGACCTGTGGTTAGCTAATTCTAGAAGTTCACTTTCTTGGGCATAGCCTACTGGAAAATAAAATTTAATGGGTTTCCCTAAGGGCTTAATTTACAACTTGAAGAATCAGCTCCTCGTCCTCTTCTTCCTATTCCTTCTCCTTCCCTTCTCTTCCTCATCCCCTCCTTCTCATCCCTTCTTCTTCACCTTTTCCTCTTCCTCTTCACTTCCTCTTCCTCCATCCTAAGCTCCATCCTCCAGAGAGACAGACCTTATTTACAAATAGTAGGATAATAATAATAATAATAATAATGGTATTTGTTAAGCACTTAACTATGTGCCAAGCACTGCACTAAGCGCTGGGGTTGATACAAGCAAATCGGGTTGAACATAATCCCTGTCCCATGTGGGGCTCACAGTCTCAATCCTCATTTTACAGACGAGGTAACTGAGGTTTAGAGACGTGAAGTGACTTGCCCAAGGTCACACAGCAGACAAGTGGCCGATCTGGGATTAGACCCTATGACCTTCTGATTTCCAGGCCCGTGCTCTATCCACTACGCCATGCTCCTCCTCATAAGCAGAGTTGTAATAATTAATATAATAATTATTACTTTTAGCAAGAGGAAGAACAAAGTTGTAGCAGGAATTGCTACAAATGCATCAGGGTGAAAATACCTGAGTCAATAACAGAAGATACAAAGAAAGCAAACATGAGTAAAGAATTGCCGATGATAGGCATTGACTATCTAAGCTACAGGGGTGATGTTGGATTGATGTTAGTGTCGATGTTAATTTGGGAAGGCTTTCTGGAGGAGGGGGTGAAATTCTGAGGAGGACTTTGAAGATGGGAAGAGCTATGTGTGGGAGAGAATGTTTATAGGTGAAGTCACACTTACTTCATCTAACCTCTATTCAGACATGTGAAAGTTGATCCCGAGTTAGGAATGGTGAAACCCTCAGGTAATTTCCAATTTTCTCCATAGAATCCATAGTGCTGATGTCCACAAACTTATAAAAGTGGAAAGCCAAATAAGTATTTGGAACTGGTCCCATGGGGTCTATTTCTACCTCATAGAATCATGTTCAACATTATTATTCATCATTTGTATTTCTTTTAATCTATCTTTCCCTGCGACGACATTATAGGTCTTATCCAAATACATTACAATGATCTACTGTTGAAATTTAAATCTCCTGGTTATGTGACAGCTATCCAGAAGTACCTCGCTCTGAATCAAGGCCAATGAGGCTAATGAATTCCCAGTTCTCTAGGATAGTTAGTGTACCTGGAACCACCCTAGTAACTGAGGTGATGACTGATTTTAGCCTCCTTTTTTTAATGGCATTTACTAAGCATTTACTATGTGCTAAGCACTGTTCTAAGCACTGGGGAGGTTACAAGGTGATCAGGTTGTCCCACGTGGGCCTCACAGTCTTCATCCCCATTTTACAGATTAGGTAACTGAGGCACAGAGAAGTTAAGTGACTTGACCAAAGTCACACAGCTGGAAAGTGGCAGAGCCGAGATTTGAACCCATGACCTCTGACTCCAAAGCCCAGGCTCTTTCCACTGAGCCACGCTGCTTCCCCTTTGCTTCCATCTCCATATTTTACTTCATCATTAAATATTAACATCATCAACATTGCTTTTCATAATCATGTGTCCTCTTTTCAAAATCACGTGCCCAGGGCACACCTAATTCTTCTATGATGCAGGGATTGCGGTCTTGCAAAATCCCTCTGTTTAAAGAAAACTAGCTGTGCACACAGTAATCACTTGATTGATTGATCGATTGACTTGTAGTACTCACCTCTTCTGATGTCCTACAGAAGCAGCGTGGCTCAGTGGAAAGAGCCCAGGCTTGAGAGTCAGAGGTCATGAGTTCGAATCCTAGCTCCACCACTTGTCAGCTGTGTGACTTTGGGCAACTTTTCGGGGCCTCAGTTCCCTCATCTGTAAAGTGGGGATTAAGATTGTGAGCCCCACGTGGGACAACCTGATCACCTTGTATCCTCCCCAGCACTTAGAACAGTGCTCTGCACATAGTAAGTGCTTTACAAATGCCATCATTATTATACACAAGTCCACAAATTATTTATTCCAACACTTCGGTGCATTGTATCCAAGCAAGCTCATGTTGTCATGTCAGATGAATGTTCCCTAATTCCCAAACAACATTCCAGTCAAAATGAAGAGTGGAAGTATGCATTGTGGCAGAACTGAGTGTAGTGTATTGTGAAACATTTTCACAGGATTAGTTTGTAATGGCATCTGAAGGAGCATAAAAAAAGTCTGATTTTACGTGTATATTTCATAGGGTTTTATGAGAAGCAGCATGATCTAGTGGAAAGAGCTCAGGATTGGGAGTCAGGAGACTTGATTCTAAGCTTGGCTCCACCATTGTCTGCTTTGTGACCTTGGGCAAGTCTTCTAAGATTGCTGTTCCTTAGCTACCTCATTTGTAAATGGAAATTAAATGCATATTCTCGCCCTCCCCCTTTGGAAGTGAGATCCAGATTGAACGGGGACCGAGTATAATGTAATTATCTTGTCTATTCCTTAGCACATATCTTATTATTATTATTATTACTATATAATCTTAATGCCTGAGTCAGTCACCTTTAGTGCTTAAAGTTACACTCAAGATATTTGAATTCAAACACTGAAAGGTAAATCAATCATTTTCTTTTTTACTTTAAATAAGTTTTAAGTTCTTTACTATCAAGGAAGAAGTTGAGAAATACCTAATTGATAAAGATACCAAATACCGTAATGGATCCCACACTGCAAAAATGACCAAGGAGAAAGAGGCGTTGGTCGAACAGAGTAAAGAAAGACATCAAATGAAAATAGTTAAAGATGAATGAAAAAGCAAAGTAAATGGGAAGACTTTCAATTATTATTGGCATAAGAATTGAAGAGGTTGTACCATTGTTCCTGACTATTTCAGTATAGACCCTTTGAAAAGAGTAAGTTTTGGGGTAGAATTACAATTTGAATTCTTCAGCATGACCAGATATTTGTCTCCTCGTTTCTGCATCATCATTTACTTAGGTTATTCTGCTGAAATCTCATTATTATAAGAAAGCTTAACCTGCTCAAAGGTTCCACCTCTCATGTCAAGTAAAATGACATTCGCGAAGGAAAAATAATTGTGGTTTATAAGATGAAATTGATTAATGAGTTCTCTCTTGGGCCATCCTTACTCTTCTATTATTTACTCTTCTGTTGTTGCATTCCATGTCCCAGATAATTTTGTGGCGGTTTGAAAAATGCTGTAGTGTACAACTGTTCTTAGCAAAGTTACTAAATTCCGTAAGATACAAATTGTTTAGCTTGGTGATCTAAATGTCTTTTTCTTATTTAGCATTTTGTCCTTATCCCTCAAGTTCAAGGAGGGATACTATCGTTAATCTCATGGAGACCCCACTGTCTAATACTTTAGATCTAATTCTGCGTCCTTTTTTTTTTCTTGAGAACAAGGTTTTTGATTGAAATGCTTCTCACATTTGCCAAAGGCTTAACTGGTAGATTTCCAGACTTTTGACCCATTAGGATAGTGGGGCACCTTACCTTGCTAAGCAAATGTTTTCGATATTTCTAATCAACTAAGGGCTATCACACCAGGTCTTTTTCAAGCAGATGGTCCCTTGACTGCGTATGTTAACCTGGCTGACTATTTTCCGCTTAGTTTTAAACACAGTGGTACTAACTCATAAAATTAATTCCCATTTTGTGGGATTGTCAGAAATGAGGATTGTTCTGACCCCTGTTTGAACTCATCAGCTGAAATGAAGTTGTTCAGTGAGCTGGAGAAGACAAAGCTTAGTTCCAAGAAATTAATCAACTCCATCAGCCTTTGCAATAGGCCTGCAAATGGCACACATCATACTGACCCTGAGCAGCTCCGGATTCCTTTCCTAAATGAAAGTCATCATTCCTGGCAAGGAAGATACTAAATTATAGGCTTTTAAATTTAATTTTCAGTTTACTTGTGTTTTCGATTAGTGTGCCATGTTTCATAAAGATGGTAGTACCTTTAAGTAGTAAATGCCTTCATCTTGTCGCTTGACTCCTGGTTGTAATCAGAAGGTAAATTTGAACTAAAATCTGTTAGCAAATGAAACATGTGGCTGATTTTTTTTTTCTGACACCTTAAGCAACAATACCAAATTATTTTCTTCATACCAAAATCAATAGCAGGCTTGGAAATAAAAAGTAGCCCTAAAGCCCGGGGCCACAGATTTTCACGACAGGCTACTAAAACTATCTTTCAGTAGCCTGAAGCTCTGCCAGCTGATCATTCACTTTCCTTTCACTGTTTAGTTGTTAGATATCTCTCCGGGCTAGTAAAACTTAAAGGCTAGGTGACAAATAATCTGCTATAGAAACACTGTCCACTTTTATCTTCATGGGACTTCAATCATGTGTACACGTAGAATGAAAAGTTTCCTCTGTGCTAGACAGCAACACAATGATTGTGATTTCTCCGCAAATTCTGAAAGTCAGTGGCATAACTCTTGTTGTGTAGCTGCCAACTCCTGATTTATGCTCACCAGTTCACAATGTTTACCACTTAAAACTTTTTTTGTAAAACAAAGACAAGAGATTCCTGGTTCAAGAACAATATGGGAAATACAGAATAAATTGCTGGTGTGATTAAGGGGTTGGAACAGAACAGAAAATAGCCCAGGTCAAGAAACTGAGACTTTGAATTGTCTTCTTGTACAATAGTATTCACCAAATAAAGGTGAATGAAAAATAATGGCTAGCAAAAATTAAAGCAAGAATGTCAATACCCTACTTCTGAGGTTTATGCTTCAAAGATTATCTTTAATGAGATCTTGAAGCCTTCTCATCTTTGACGGGAAAGTGAGTTCCCGAGAAAAAAATGAAAAAAATTATTTTCTTAAGAGTTGAAGTCAATTTTGCTTTTGGATTTTTTAAAACATATTTATGGATATATTTCATGTTTCATAAAGAATATTCATAAAATGGGTGAGAGGGAGTGGATTATCATCCACCTACTAGAAAGGAAATAATCTATTCCATTCAGTCTGTTTATCCTTCCATATTGTATGGCGGAGCTCTTTCCATATTAGCTACATTTGTATAGAATTTGATTCGACTCCTAAAGTGGCTCCAAGAATTGCAGCTTGGGATTTTGAAGAGATAGAATTAAATGCAGTGGGGGCTAGTAGTGAGTAACTGCTAGTCCAGGAGACAACCAGGGAATAACCAGAAGTTGCAAATCCAGTCTTTCACCTCTTCTTCCTCTCATTTACGAATTGTACTTTCCAACCGCTTAGTACAGTGCTCTGCACACAGTAAGCACTCAATAAATATGATTGAATGAATGGATTTACCTTGAATAAGATGTTAACCTCCTCTCTTCTACCACCGTAGCTCTCTTTGTGCCATGACTTTTTCATCTTTCGTGCAGGAAAAAATCCACCTCATTTTATTCATTGAGATGCTGTGATTTTTTTTAAAATAAACTCATATTTCTTCTGGTGAAGCGTCTTTCCCAAGGTGTGAAAGTTCTGTCTATTTCCTCTCCTTATGGCAGGGATCATATCTATCAATCAGTCAGTGATATTTATTGAGCACTTTCTGTGTGCTGAGCACACCACTAGGTACTTGGAAGACTACAACAGGGTTGTTAGACATGTTCCCTGTTCTCAGTGAGTCAGTCTAGCGGGGGAATCTATCGTCTACCACGTCTGTTGTATTATACAATGCTGTGCACAAAGTAAGCACTCAATAAATACCCCTGAGAGGTTTAAGAGATGGTGGCTGGACCAGTGGTGCAGAGAAATGGAGCAGGAGAGGAAGGAGGGAGGGAGGGGTTGACAAGAGGGTGTCCCCAAGAAAGTGGGAGAGAGTATTGTAAAAAGAGTGGCAGGAGAGACAGACGGCGAGTGTATGGGGTGGTAGGTGGGAGCTTAGAAGAATTGGAACCAAACAAAGCAGAAGCAGCATGGAGTAATGGTAGAGCACAGGCCTGGGAATCTGAAGATCATGAATCCTAATCCTGGCTCCACCACTTGTCTGTTGTGTGGCCTTGGGAAAGTCGCTTCACTTTCCTTTGCCACAGTTACCTCATCGAGACTGTGAGCCCCAAGCAGGACAGGGGCTCTGTCTGACCTGATTTTCGTGTATCCATCCCGTTGCTTAGTACAGTGCTTGGCACATAGTAAGAGCTTAACAAATACCACAGTTATTATTAAGGCAGAAGCAGCCCTTTGTACTGACAACCCAATGACCATTTATTTGCATGATTTCTCCCTGGAATAGTTCAGTCTTTTTCCACAGACTTTTGCCAGTCTTGGGGAACTTTGGGGGAAGAATGAAATGCCACTTCAAAATCTTCCAATATCACCATCAGACATTTGCTAGCAGCAGTGGCTCAGTGGAAAGAGCATGGGCTTTGGAGTCAGAGGTCATTGGTTCAAATCCCGGCTCCGCCACTTGTCAGTGTGTGACTTTGGGCGAATCACTTAATTTCCCTGTGCCTCAGTTACCTCATCTGTAAAATGGGGATTAAGACTGTGACCTTCACGTGGGACAACCTGATCACCTTGTAAACTCCCCAGTGCTTATAATAGTGCTTTGCACATAGTAAGCGCTTAATAAATGCCATCATTATTATTATTATTTGCTGAGAACTGATAGAATGTATCACATTAGACTGAGCTCTAGTGTCCTTTTTTCTGCAGGGTCTTATCCCACATAGCTATTACAACTTGTTGGACTTGTTTTAGCAATTAAAGACAATTAAGTACCTATACCTATGACCTCAGTTGTTTTCCCCATTTGATGGTAAACTCCTTGAGGGCAGAATGGTGTCCTTCTCTTTTATTGCATGATCCCAAGTGTTAGCAGCACTCTACAATCAAACAGCTAAACAATCAGTGGTATTTATTGAGCACTTACTGTGTGCAGGGCACTACACTTAAGTGCTTGGGAGAGCACAATGCAGAAGAGTTGGTAGACACATCTGCCCACAAGGAGCTTACAGTCTAGAGGGGAGACAGACATTAAAATAAATTACAGATATGAATCCTTAAGGACTGTGAGGCTGAGTGTGGGGTGGAGATCATGTGCTTTAAGAGGTACAGAAAATCAGCCAAGTGAAGTAGGAAAGGGAGAGTTGACTGAGTGCTTTAAAACCGATGGTAAGAGGTTTCTGTTTGACGTGGAAGTGGATGGGCAACCTTTGGAGGTTCTTGAGGAATGGGGAGATGTGGACTGAACTTTTTTTTAGAGAAATGATCTGAGCAGCAGAGTGAAGTAAAGATTGGAGTGGAGAACGACAGGAGGCAGGGAGGCCAGTGAGGAGGCTGATTCAGTAGTCAAAGCAGATTTTGAAGTGTTGGATCAGTGTGGTAGCTCTTTGGATGGAGATGAGGGATAGATTTTAGCCAAGTTGTGAAGGTAGAAGCTACAGAAATTGGGGCAGATAGAACGTGTGAGTTGAATGAGAGAGGTGAATTGAGGATAATGCCAAGGTTATAAGATTGTGAGACAGGGAAGTTAGTGGTGTTGTCTACAGTGATGGAGAGGACAGATTTGGATGGGAAGATGAGGAGTTCTGCTTCAGACATGTTTTTTGGAGGTGTTGGTAGGACATCTCCAGAAGGAGATGTTCTGAAGTTAGGAGGAAATGCAAGACTGAATGCAGAGAAGGGGAGAGATCACAACTGGTAAATTTGAGAATCATCTGGGTACAGATAGTTGTTGAAGCCTTGGGAGCAAATGAGTTCTCCAAGGGAGTGGGTTTAGATGGAGAATAGAAGGGGACCTAGAACTGAGCCTTGAGGGACCCCCCACTGTCAGAGGGTGGGAAGCAGAGGAAGAGTGTCCTAAAGAAACTGAAAAGGAGCAGCCAGAGAGATGAGAATCCAGAGGAAATGGCGTCAGGGAAGCCAACATTAGATAATGTTTCCAGGAGAAGGGGGGTAATCTACAGTGTTAAAAGCAGCCGAGAATTCTAGGAGGGTAGAGTAGAGGCTGTTGGATTTGACAAGAAGTAGGTCTTTGACCTTAGAGAGGACAGTTTCCATGGGGTGAAGGGGGAGGAAGTCAGATTGCAGGGAACTGAAGAGAGAAGTGGATGAGAGAAACTGAAAGGCAGAGGGTATAGGTAAAACCAAAATAGGGCTAGTTGCTGCAAACAGCAAATCTTTAGGTGTACATGGAGTGGGTTGAACACTGATTTCTTCAGTCAAATATGCACCCATAAGTGAATTTCACCTTCTATAATGTTTTATAGGCAGGGAAGTATAGCTGTCCTTATGTTCAGCATCTTTGAGAGGGTAAAGAGTAACTATTGTAATCTCCACTGGGGAAACTAAGGCACCAGGAGGTTGAAAAAGTCCCTAGTGTCACAAACAGCCCAGAGTCCAGGTTCTTGGATCCAATTCACTGCCTGGTGGACCTCGGTGCTGTCTGTGATGTCTTTAAATAAACTCACTCCTGTAGTTGATGATCTCACTCTTTCGTTTGTTCAATTCATTTCTTTATTTTTTTATCTGCTACCTTTCACATGCTCATGGATGCCCACCTTTTTCTCTAGCCAAATTTCAATGGGCGCCTCAGATCAGATGGGCTACATCACACCTGCTATCCACCACATGATGAAAACACAGGAGCAGGACTCTCTTTATTCCTTTATCATTGTTGGCAGCGGATCTATTGGTGTGCATTTGGTTAATGATGCATGGTTGATTTAACCTTCCAGACTCTCTCTCCCCAAGGAGCATCAACTTTCCTGAGGAAATTGAGTCACATCACAGTAGCATGCTAATTATTCCTGTGGCCATAATTCTTAACTCTGTAGTATGAAAAGCAGGTGTTTGTTACCTTCCAGTAACTTCGGATAAACATAATCTGCATTAGAATGCGCTGATTGCTTTCCTTCAGGGTAATGGGATAAAAAAAAGAAAGCAGTTTTACAATCTTTAATCTGCCAAAACTAGATTAAAGAACAGTCACGTCTCTTACCTGGAAGGTATATTATATGTACTCTTCTGGAACCATAATGCTGAACATTTACTTTTTAAAATGTAATTAATGGTTCCTCACCTATGGTATATAGCAATTCACATCCACTAGAATGATTGTGAAGCAAATCTAATTTTAAACTTAGCAGAATTGGGTCTGTACAAAAGAAGCAGCATGGTATAGTAGTTAGAGAATGGGCGTGGGAATCAGAAGGTCATGGGTTCTAATCCTGTCTCCACCACTTGTTGCTGAGTGGCCTTGGGCAAGTCACTTAACTTCTCTGTGCCTCAGTTACCTCTTCTGGAAAGTGGGGAATGAGTTATCATTATCCAGAGCTTGGTATGTTGGGTCTGCTGTTGCTGAGTAGTTATGAGTGTGGGTTTATGTTCTTATGTTCTATAGAGGTCCCAGAATAATATGCTAATTCACATATCAAAGGGGAGCTGTAGCAGGAGCAGTTGTTGGCATTCAATGAGAAGTGCAGTAAAGGGGCACAGAAATAATAATAGTAATAATTGTGGTATTTGTTAAGCGCTTACTATGTGCTAGGCACTGTACTAGGCTCTGGGGTGGTTGCAAGCAAATTGGGCTGGACACAGCCCCTGTCCCACGTGGGGCTCACAATCTCCATCACCATTTTACAGATGAAGTAACTGAAGCACGGAGAAGTGAAGTGACTTGCCCAAGGTTGCACAGCAGACAAGTGACAGAGCTGGAGGAAGTGAGTCCTTTGAAGATTTCTGTTATAGCTTTTCTGGGTTGTTTGTGGTCTTCCTTCTTCAAGCAGGACTCGGAAACACCAATTCCAACTAAGATTCTGAGTTCTTCTTGCCTTTGGTTGTTTGATCGGCGGGCTTTTTCTGAGCCCCTTCCTTCTTTTTCTCTTTTTCCATCTTCCATCTTGTGCTCCTTGTTCTTTTTTCTCCATAATATTAACAATAATAATTACAGTACTTGATAAGCACTTATTATGAGCCAATCCCAGTTCTAAGTGCAAGGGGGGACACAATTAATCAGGTTTGGAAAAGTCTCTTTCCCACCCAGGGCTCACACTCTTATCCTCATTTTCCAGATGAGGTAACTGAGGCACAGAGAAGTGAAATGACTTGCCAAAGGTCACACAGCAGACACGTGGTAGGGCCAGAATTAGAACCCTGCTCCTTCTGATTTCCAGGCCCAGTGTTCTTTCCACTAAGCCACACTCCTTTTTTCAGTGATGGCTCAGCAGGGCTCTGGGCTTATGGACACTTGCATTTGATAAGGGCCAGCCAGGGGGACGAAGTGGGGTATCAGGATCCCCCGATTGTATGAGCCCATTGATGGGGTTCTGGGGCAGAGAATTGGGGGGCAACACGTAGAAGCTCTTGGTTATGTGATGTCTGGCCTGGTCCAGCCAGGTGGCAATGCTTCGTGCCATTCCTCCAGCCACAGCTGGTGAGAGATGTCTAATATCACCTCCCTATTCTGTGCCAGGCCTCAATGCAACATTCTGCACATAATAGGCATTTAATAAATATTAATATTCTTACAATTACTACAGCTAGGAGTTTGGTTCGGCCGGAAACGTCACTTGGAGGTACTTCAGGCATAAAGACCATTCGATGTCTCCCATCTAGTGCAAATGTTCACTGGGCGTGGGAGTAGACTGACTTGGCTTTCTGCAATTGGGAGAAACTTTAAATTGATTATGAACCTTAAAGTGGGGAGCGCGGCATATCTACTACATCAGGCCGAAGCAAAATGAGCAGCTTTCCTTCTGAATGCGAAGCTGCTTCCGTGGGGCTAGAGGACTGCTTATCAGTGGGATCGACAAAATTAATTTCATACAGATTGATTTGGGGCACCGGGCCTGATTTGTACATGCTGATGCGGTTAACTCTCCTGTAAATAAATCTGTGTCCTTTGCATGCAGTCGGTGGCCTAGTACTGAATGTGAGGGTTGAGAGAGAGGAAATGGTGGTTCTACCCACATTAATGAGGGCTAAAAGGAGTCTGTCCTGTTGCTGTGCTGACAGCAGGGGTCCATTCTGAACATCAAAATCAATAATGAGGAATTTTAATTAGCTAGAATTTGCACTTATAAGCATGCTTAATTGACTACATTAGTGATTTGCCTCAAACTAATTTTTTTTGTGGGTGCCTCAAAGGTTTGTCCTTTTCTCTCTCTCTCTCTCTCTCTCTCTCTCTCTCTCTCTCTCTCTCTCTCTTAACTGCTAACTGACTGGTTACCACTCCTGTAGCTAGCTTTTTGTTTTTCTTAGTTGGGCATGTTTCCAAAGTTTTATTAGTCTCTCCTGAAAGAGCAGTACAAGTGTGTTTTGTTTTTTTCCCATGTTGCTTTTGTATTTTCTGGCAAATTACCATCTTGATATTCAGAATATTAGCATCAAACAGAAGTACCTCATAATGTGCTAGATAGTCAGGGAAGACCATCGCTGGAAAGAAATCTGAGCTCGAACTCGATGCAAACGTTCAGACGTTTCATGGTCTTTACTTCCGAATCGGAGAGTGGGAATGAAAAGATTTTCCAATCAATGGCTAGTCCTTAGAGTTTGAAATACTTTCAAATCAGTTTTAAATGAGGCTTTGGATAAGGCAGGGCTCATGCTTGCGGTTATGATAAAAGTTCAATGTAATACAAACTTCAAAGGGAAGGATTCAATATGAATTTCTCTGACTAGAACATTGGCGATTGGTCTAAAGCACCAGATTGAAACACTTGTGTTACTAAAAGGCTGCTGCATTGACTTTTCCCAGGATTGTCTGTGGTCGGATATTTCAACATACCATACCTGCAACTGTATTGACTGGAGTATTTTGCCTGTCAGGATTAAGTTAATGTTGTTATCTTTGGCTGTAATGGGTTTTGAGCCTGCTGTTGCCTGCCTGCAAATGCAACAGTAAATTACTTTACAGTAAGGCATGATGATTTGCTAAGTCTCTTGATAGGTTCTTTAGTCAGATTTAGTGTAAAATGTAAGGTGAAAATGTTTTAGCACAATGGAGTTCTGTATTGTTGCTAGTGTTTCCAGAACTTTCTATGCCTAGTTTATCCAGAGTGGACTGTTTTAGTCTCCATTTAAAACTCTGGAAACCTGCTTGCAGAATATACCATTGTATCATTCATCCATGGAAAAAGTCTAAGAAGCCAATAGAGCCATAATCAAGCAAATATGAGATCTAGTGCAAGAAGAGAAAAGGGGGAGTGTAGCTAGGATAATGACTCCCAGAAGCACTTGGGATGATGACCCATGGGTCATTGAGGAAAGCCCTGAATATGGTGGTGGTAGTAATAATAATAATAGTAATAGCACTTATTAAGTGCTTACTATGTGCAAAGCACTGTTCTAAGTGCTGGGGAGGTTACAAGGTAATCACTTTGTCCCACGGGGGGCTCACAGTCTTAATCCCCATTTTACAGATGAGGTAACTGAGGCCCAGAGAAGTGAAGTGACTTGCCCAAAGTCACACAGCTGACAGTTGGCGGAGCCGGGATTTGTACCCATGACCCCTGACTCCAAAGCCCGGGCTATTTCCACTGAGCCACGCTGCTTCTCTTGATGGAGGCCCTGAGTCTCTTGCAAATATGAGACTAAATCTATCAATCGATCAGTTCCAACAAATTGGTGGACTTAAGGTTGTGGCTACCCTAGAAGCCAGCTATTTAAAAATAGAGTCCAAGAAATTCTAGACCAATAGAAACAGTCTTAAAATGCTGATAAGAAATACTAAAAATGTATTAAGCAATGTAAAATATCCAGCAGTTTTGCTCTGTTCAGGACCCAAGACCCAGCCCAACAACCTGTACTGAATTTCTCCGATGCTTGACACCTCTGGAAAAGAGAACCTAGGTGGTGAAAGGATCTTTGACAAAACACAAGAGGTGTAGGTGAAAAATTCCATGAATTCAAGGGAGTGGAATTTGATGAATGAATAAAACCCCGAAGGTGTTGGATATACCCAGAAGTATTTCATGACATATGTAACAATGAAATGTCTCAGCTCAATAGACTCTTGTATTCATTCATTCATATTTATTGAGCTCTTAGTGTGTGCAAAGCTCATTGTACTAAGCACTTGGGAAAGTACAATATAACAATAAACAGGCACATTCCCTGTCTACAATGAGCTTACAGTCTGGAGGAATCAAATTGTAATCAAATTGATTGCCTAACTGTTGATTCAGGGTATTAATGTGTAAAGAGAAAGCGAAAGGATATTTTCACTGTGAATGACTTTTAAGATATGCTAACACCATGGTCTGTGTTCCTGGATCTAGCAGATACAGTATAAATGCCAATTTAGGTCCTTATTCCAAAAAAGCACAGTTCCCCTTGATATAAAAATTTTAAATGGAAAGCTACTTTCCTGAATCAATTTGTTTTTATGTTTTATGAACTAGTTGAACTGGGAAATTAGAGGAAAACCAGAGTGCTATACTCAGTTTCTTACTGAGGAATTTCTCCAATCCATTTTTTTTCAGTGGTTTCCTGGCAAACGACTTCCCCCGCCCCCGCCCAACCAAGATTGATGATTGAGACACGCACTCTATGACTGTCTTATCAATCAATGGTATCAATCAATAAATACGAGCACTTAGTGTGGGCAGAGCATTGTACTAAGTGATTGGGAGAGTACAATGCAACAGAGATGATAGACATGTTCCCTGCCCACAATGAGTTTACAGGCAAATATAGAAGCAGCGTGGCTTAGTGGAAAGAACATGGGCTTGGGAGTCAGAGGTCATGGGTTCGAATCCCTGCTTCGCCACTTGTCAGCCATGTGACTTTGGGCAAGTTGCTTCACTTCTCTAGGCCTCAATTCCCTCATCTGTAAAATGGGGATTAAGATTGTGAGCCCCATGTGAGACAACCTGTTAACCTTATATCTACTCTGGTGCTTAGAACAGTGCTGGGCACATAGTAAGCGTTTAACAAATATCATCATTATTATTAAATATCTCTGCAGCTTTTCTCTGGAAATAGTTACACATTTAGCAAAACCAAGGCAAACACACTTTGTAATGAGAACATTTTAATCTTTAACCTTGGTTGTTGTGCAGATATGCATTTATGCAGAAACGATCAGGGCGGCAATAGCCAAGCCAGAACTTTTATTATACTCTTGACGGGTATAGGATTTCCCAAAAATGCTTATTAGGGAATTCATGAAAATAACCATTGATTGGCCCATGAGCTTAGGTCATAGGATAGATTAGTTGTAGCTAAAAGGAACTCAGACTATGGGTTTCACATAAAATGCTTTCCCTCTTCTCTTCTTTCCTTATTGAGTTTTTGTGGAAATTCGTGTTGGTGGGTACACTCAGAAGGTATTTATTAAAGGTAGATTGCTGAGGTCTCTGAAGCAGTAGAATTAGGTGTACATGGGTAGTATAATGAGGGGATGGCAGGGAGACTAAATCTGTTAGACTTAAGTCTCTTGAGGGTCACTGTATCGTCTACTTATTTTGTACTTTTCTAAGGACTTAGTACTATGTTCTGCCCAAAGTAGGAACTCAGTGAATGTTATTGATGTACTGATTAATTAGATAACCCAAATCAAGTTTTTCCAGTCCACTGGGAGCACGTCTGCCAACTCTATTTTATTGTACTCTCCCAAATGCTTAGTTAGTACAGTGTTCTGCACCCAGTAAGCACTCAATAAACACCATTAATTTATTGATTGATTTACAGATTGATCTGGGATATTCAGGCACATTATAAAAATCACTAGCAGCAGCTTGGCTAGTGGAAAGACCATGGACTTGGGAGTTAGAAGAACTGGGTTCTAAACCCAGTCTCACCTCTAGTCTGCTGTGTGACCTTGGACAAGTCACCTAACTTCTCTGTGGCTCTGTCTCCTCATCTGCAAAATGGAGAGTAAATCCTACTCTCCTACTTAGACTGTGAGCGCCGTGTGGAACAGGGACTGTGTACAACCTGATTATCTTGCATATAACACATATTTAGTACAGTGCTTGGCACATAATGTGTGCTTAACAAGTGCCATCACTATTACTATTGTTATTAATTACTATTATTACTACTATTACTACTGGTCAATTCTATCCCTCTTTCCAGAGCTCTCCAAAAATGTGCATATGCCCCAACTTGAACTGAACTCAAATGCCTTCTCCCTCTCCTATGTATGTGCTCCAGAGAATAGTAATGATAGTCTGAAATTCTGTCCCCCTTCTCTGAAACATGGTAGAATTACAAAGTTTCCAGAGATGCCTCTCACCAAATTAGAGAAGCACCGTGGCTTAGTGGAAAGAGTCTGGGCTTGAGAGTCAGAGGATGTTGATTTTTCATTCCTCAACAAATGCACAGGTTGTTGCTCACATGGAAATAGGGATGGAGGAGATTCTTAGAAATGAAAATGCAGGCTGATATCTATGCAGTTATGAACATGATTAAGTGCTCTTTTAATCATACTATATAGCACATGCATATTTCTGTAAAATTAGAGTATTTCTTTTCTATGGCATTTCCATAACTCATATTGTGGGTAATTGTTTTTGAATTATAATTGTAAGCTTTGGAAGTCTGATTTGCATTGCAAATACAAAATATTAATTAAATAGGAAGTGTAGTTGATAGTGGATCCTATCTTGCTTTTAAGGGTCAGGAGAAAATGTCCAAAGGTTTTAAGAGTTTAGAGCGAGTCTGAACTTCAAGAGTTTATCATTAATATACCTCCAAAAACCATGAAGTGTATTTTTGTATGTAATATGTAATATGCATGACATTGAAGAGAGTCAATATTCTTCCTACTGACCAAAATTGAGGAAACATTCTGTGTTTAATTAGTATTTTATTTTAATTAGTTTCTACAGCTTCTTTGCTTCAGAACATCTTAGATTATTAACTAATAAAAAGGCATGGCATCATCTTCATGAATGGGAATATGAAATCTAATCTGTATTTCCTGTATAATAATAGGGATTATAAGAGAATTGTAATGATAAAAAAAAGACGCTTTCAGGGGAGTACTTTAAAGGTGTTTCAAAATAATCAGCTACATTTCTGCTCTAGGTATGAAATGGATTTAGTTAAAATACTAAATACTAAAATTACTAAATACTAAGTGTCTTAATGATGTGACTTCTAAAAAAAAATTTGGGAAAATAATTTGGGTTTCAAGATTCTTCTGTTGCTTTTCTAACTCAGATTTTGCAGTCCGAGTATCAGAATCAGAAAGTAGATTCAGTAGAAACAAAATATTTATTGACTTTTATTTTCAAAGCTCTGTGCTGAAGATCATAAATACAGAAATTTGGCAAAAAAAAAAAAAAGATTCTAGATGTGAAAACAACTCAGAAATTTACTGTCCAAATGCTTTAGTTACCAAAGCCATAAAATCTTAGTAATTGGATTGAAGATATACTGCTTGAGTGAAAGTTCACCTACAGAAGTATTTTTTAAATGTTTTATTGTATCTTTAAATAATAATAATAATGGCATTTTTTAAGCCCTTACTACGTTTAAACCACTGTTCTAAGCGCTGGGGAGGTTACAAGGTGACCAGGTCCCACTGAGGGCTCGCAGTCTTAATCCCCATTTTACAGATGAGGTAACTGAGGCACAGAGAAGCGAAGTGACTTGCCCAAAGTCACACAGCTGACAAGTGGCGGAGCTGGGATTTGAACCCATGACCTCTGACTCCAAAGCCCTTGCTCTTTAAAGATGTATTCTTTATGGTATGTGTGAGTGAATAAGAAGTGTTTATGTTCTTATGTGTCTGTTTTTGTACACCTCTCTTTGTCCCTGTTACACTATCACAAGACATTTTGACGGCAGAAACTCCAGAAACTAGCAATAGGCCCCAAAATGATGTTGTTTCTTTCAGGGTCAACAGATCTGTAATAGTTTGTGTGCAAGGAAAAGCGAAGAAGAAACAAACCAAATCTGATCTGGTTATTGCGTATCTGCCCCAGTGCTTAGTACATAGTAAGAGCGTAACAAGTACCACAATTATTATTATGTCAAGGGCAATACTCTGTCCTCCTTGAGTCTTTGGTGCCATTGTTGGAGAGCTATGTGAGCCATCAGTTTGATCCAAAATAACATTGCTTGTGTTCATCTTAAATCTGCCTGGGGGGCAGCTGTGTTGGCAAACTACCCTTCAGTTCTCCCACACCCTCTGAGTCCTAGCTGCCTCTGATTGTGCTTTGTAAACTGAGGCTTGCTTAACCACTGGGTAGATCAAAAGCTTTCTGCTTTAGATCGAAGCCTGTTTTCCCGAGGCAACGGTAAAAAAAGGATGAAGTGAGGAAGCAGGGAGAAATACTGGCCTGAATTAGCAAGAATTATGGATCAGTAGGGTCCAAATCAGTGAGGTTTTAGTGAACAGTTGAGGAAAATAAATCTAGTGCTTCAGATTGGTCAGGCAGATCACCAAGCCTGCAGATGTAGGAGGCTCCTGAAAAGATGTAGTTTCCAGTCTGTCCAGTCTAGTACAGTGCTCTGTACACAGTAAGCGCTCAATAAATACGATTGATTGATTGATTGTTTCCTGTCAGGATGTGCTGTTTCCACCTATGCCATGCTCTCTCCATCTTTCCAGTCTTGCATCTCCTCCTGCCTTCAAGACACCTCTACTTGGGTGTCCTCCCATCACCTCAAACTTCTCATGTCCAAAACAGAGCTCCTTATCTTCCCACCCAAATCCCTTCTTCCTGTGACTTTCCCATCACTGTAGACAGCACCATTATCCTTCCAGTCTCACAAGTCCATAACCTTGGTGTTATCCTCGACTCTTCTCTGTCATTCAATCCACATATTCGATCCATCTCTAAATCTTGTAGGTCCCACCTTCACAACGTCTCTATAATCTAAAATCTCCTTTCAAACTGCCATCATGCTTTTTATGCATTTATTAAGCACTTACTATGTGCAAAGCACTGTTCTAAGCGCTGGGGAGGTTACAGGGTGATCAGGTTGTCCCACGGGGGGCTCACAGTCTTAATCCCCATTATACAGATGAGGGAACTGAGGCACAGAGAAGTGAAGTGACTTGCCCAAAGTCACATGCTGACAATTGGTGGAGCCAGGATTTGAACCCCTGACCTCTGACTCCAAAGCCTATGCTCTTTCATCATCATCATCAATCATATTTATTGAGCGCTTACTATGTGCAGAGCACTGTACTAAGTGCTTGGGAAGTACAAATTGGCAACATGTAGAGACAGTCCCTACCCAACAGTGGGCTCACAGTCTAAAAGGGGGAATAATGGCATTTATTAAGCGCTTACTATGTGCAAAGCACTGTTCTAAGCGCTGGGGGGAATATAAGGTGTTCAGGGTGTCCCACGTGGGGCTCACAGTCTTCATCCCCATTTTACAGATGAGGGAACTGAGGCCCAGAGAAGTGAAGTGACTTGCCCAAAGTCACACAGCTGACAAGTGGTGGAGCTGGGACTTGAACCCATGACCTCTGACCCCCAAAGCCCGGGCTCTTTCCCACTGAGCCATGCTGCTTCTCGATAATGTTAATGCAATCACTCATCTTATCCTCCTGGATTACTGCACAGCCTCCTCACTGACCTCCCAGCCTCCTGTCTCTCCCCACTCCAGTCCATACGTCACTCTGCTGCCCGGATCACTTTTCTACAGAAACGTTCAGGACATGTCACCCCACTCTACAGAAAACTCCAGTGGTTGCCCATCCACCTGTGCATCAAACAAAAACTCCTCATCATTGGCTTTAAAGCACTCCACCGCCTTGTCCACTCCTACCTCACATGACTTCTCTCTTTCTACAACCCAGCCCACATACTTTGCTCCTCTAGTGCTAGACTTCTCACTGTGCATCTCGTCCACTGCTGTCCTCTGCCCGGACCCCCATCCCTCCTCAAATCTGACAATTACTCTCCCCACTTCAAAGCCTTATTGAAGACACATCTCCTCCAAGAGGCCTTCCCAGATGAAGCCCCACTTTTCCTCATCTCCCACTCCCTTCTATGTCACCCTGACTTGCTCTCTTTGCAATTCCCCGCTCCCAGCCCCACAACACCTATGTACATAGTTGTAATTTTATTTATTTGTATTGATGTCTGTCTCCCCAATTCTAGACTGTAAGCTCCTTGTGGGCAGGGAATGTGACTGTTCATTGTTGCATTGTGTTCTCCGAAGTGCTTAGTACAGTGCTCTGCACACAGTAAGTGCTCAATAAATACAATTGAATGAATGAGTACTGCTGCTGCTACCTGCAGAGTGGAGTGCTGATGTCAATGGTGAGACTCAACCTTAATAATAATAATAATAATAATGATGGCACTTATTAAGTGCTTACTATGTGCCAAGCACTGTTCTAAGCACTGGGGAGGTACAGGGTGATCAGGTTGTCCCACGGGGGGCTCACAGTATTAATCCTTATTTTACAGATGAGGCAACTGAGGCACAGAGAAGTGAAGTGACTTGCCTAAAGTCACAGAGCTGACAATTGGCAGAGCCGGGATTTGAACTCATGACCTCTGACTCCAAAGCCTGTGCTCTTTCCATTGAGCCATGCTGCTTCCCAGCATGCTTAATCTCTTCAGGGTAACAGATTTTATGGCTTCCTGAAGCTCAATTGGGTCTGTTATGATGTGATGCACTGTAAATATTAGCATTCATTACCTTAGCATCTACTATTGTAAGTCTATTCTTAGTGATGACATTCAAACCAGTGAGGCTGACAGGCTTCAGTGCTCTAAAGGAATTCTCTTAGGGAGCCCCAGGGATTAGAAAATTTACCAAAGACCTAGAGTGATAAAACAAGTGCGATGTTGAGTCAAAGAGGCCCTGATGACCCTGCAACCTCGCTAGTAATAATAATAAATGCCATCATTATTAAGTACTTACTATATGCAAAGCACTGTTCTAAGTGCTGGGGAGGTTACAAGGTGATCAGGTTGTCACATTGGGGGCTCACAGTCTTAATTCCATTTTACAGATGAGGTAACTGAGGCACAGAGAAGTTAAATGACTTGCCCAAAGTCACACAGTGGCTAAGTGGCGGAGCCGGGATTAGAACCCATGACCTCCGACTCCCAAGTCCACGCTCGTTCCACTGAGCCACGCTACTTCTCTAAGCTGCTGCTTCCCAAGTGCTTGATACAAGGTTCTGCACAGAGTAAGCGCTCAATAAATACTATTGATTAGTTGATTGATCACATTGTGATTTCAAAGAAGTGAGGAGTATCTACCTGTGTCACCTCCCATCTCAGGAACTAATTAGCTCTACCATTGGAACTGTTATTTCTACTGGATGACTCTTAAACCCAAGCTGAAGAATTGCTTTACTTTATATTTCTGAAAAAAAAAATCTAATAACATTTCCAAAGACATTATATTATGATTTATTTTAACAGATTTAGAATGAATGCTCTCTTTCATTCATTCATTCATTCAATCGTATTTATTGAGCACATACTGTGTGCAGAGCACTGTACTAAGCGCTTGGGAAGTACAAGTTGGCAACATATAGAGACGGTCCCTACCCAACAGTGGGCTTACAGTCTAGAAGGGGGAGACAGAGAACAAAACAAAACATATTTCCTTGCTAACCTTATAACTGAGCCCGATGTGGGCAGGGATTGTCTCTCTTTGTTGCTGAATTGTACTTCCCAAGGGCTTAGTACACTGCTCTGCACACAGTAAGCACTCAATAAATACGATTGAATGAATAATAATAATAACAATAATGGTATTGGTTAAGAAAATAAATACCATAGGCCAAGTATTACACTAAGTGTTGAGGCAAATACAAGATAATCAGGTCAGACACAATCCCTGTCCAACTTGGGGCTCACGTTCTAAGAGGGGAAGGAGAACAGGTATTTAGTTCTCATTTTACAGATGGGGAAACTGAGGCACAGAGCGGTTAAGTGACTTGCTCAAGGTCCCAGAGCGGGCAAACCTCAGTCCTCTGATGCCCACACCTCGGCTCTTTCCATTAGACGAAATTACTTCCAAAAACTATAGAAACCTATCATTGTTTTATTAGTCAGTCACATTTATTAAGTGCTTACTGTGTGGTGAGAACTATATTAAACACTTAGGAGAGTACATAACAGTTAGTAGACGTGATTGCTTCCCCCAGAAGCCTACCATCTCTGATGCATTTCTCATTCCCCCTCTCCTGCCTCAAATCCACACAACCCACATCCCTTCTTACTTTTAAACCTCTCCTACAATGTCACCAACTCCAAGAACTATCCACTGAATAAGCCCTAAACTTTCTGATCATGCCAACCCATCGCCTACCTTATTGCGAAGATGTCTGTAGGCTCACTGCGGACAGGGATTGTGTCTCCCAACTGGGCTGTATTGAACTTTCCCAAGCGTTCAGGACAGTGTACGGGACCCAATAAATGCTCAGTAAATCAATCAATCAATCAATCGTATTTATCGAGCGCTTACTGTATGCAGAGCACTGTACTAAGCGCTTGGGAAGTACAAGTTGGCAACATATAGAGACAGTCCCTACCCAACAGTGGGCTCACAGTCTAAAAGGAAATGCCACCGATTGATCGCTGCCTCTGTCTGCTTGCTATCATGTAATTGCATTGTTTGCTTTTTATAGTGTGTACCCTCTTACCTGTTTGACGATTTAGACTCGCTTGTTTCTCTGCTTAGATTTTAAGAATCATGAGGGCAGAAGCAGTGTATTTTGTTGCCCAGTAGGTTTCCAAGCACGTATTACAGTGCCCTGTATACAGTATGTGCCCAATAAGTCATGCTGGTGATCATTATGCTGATATTTGCCTTTCTAGGCAAGTGCGATGGGTATTTTGATATTCACCAATATCTTCATGATTAATACATCTTTAGGGCCATATGTTCTAGGCGATGTCAAAATATTGCTGTGGTTATTAATAGTTTCATTAAAATGCATTCAGTTCTCCTTTTAACACGGAGTTACATTCCTGACCTTCCCCGCTTCAAGGAAATATTGCATTATTAGCAATAGACCATGCATCAACTGTTGCTTCTGACATCACCTTGCTTTCTAAACAGTTAGCTGCATAATGTTGGAGGCGTGTTCCCCGAATCCCTCACGGTGGTTTATTCAAAGTGTCTAGTAATACATGGGTTGTTAGAATAATAATAATGATAGTGGTATTATTAAGCATGGCCTATCTATTTAACAGTGAGTTTGGTGCTGGAGTAGTTTCAAAATAATCACACACAGCATTTGGTTTCCATTTTACAGATGAGAAAACTGAAGCCAAGTGGTTGAGTTGAATTGCCCAAGGTCACAAAGCAGACAAGTGCCAGAGCTGGACTAAAACCTGGGTCTCCTGACAACTAGTCGTGTGGCCTTTCCACTAGTCAGTCAATCAGTCACTCCTATTTATTGAGCACTTACTGTGTGCAGAGCAATCAATCAGTCATTCGTATTTATTGTGTGCTTACTGTATGCAAAGCACTGTACTAAGCGCTTGGGAAGTACAAGTTGGCAACATATAGAGACAGTCATCATCACCATCATCAATCGTATTTATTGAGCGCTTACTGTGTGCAAAGCACTGTACTAAGCACTTGGGAAGTACAAGTTGGCAACATATAGAGACAGTCCCTACCCAACAGTGGGCTCACAGTCTAAAAGGGGGAGAGCACTGTACTGAGCGCTTGGGAGAGTACAAAATAGCAATAAACAGACACATTCCCTGCTCAGGCTGCTGTATATATGTGCTTATGATTTGGTAATATTCCTATAAGAATGCTAAAATCTTCACCTTTCCATATCATACTTTCCCAAGCACTTAGTACAGTGCTTTGCACACATGATTGAATGAATGAACCTCTGCAGTTCTCACCAGATCATTACATCTGAGCCTTTTTGCTCTTCATTTTCCTGAACAAACTCATCTGCAGTTACTACTGTTGTCCTTATTACAAACAAAAAGAATATAAGACAGTAGAACCAAAAACATTTAGGACCCACTAACGAACACATCTTCCTTTGAAAATCCAAGAGACTGTGCTAGAAAAGAGAGCACATTAATACTTTTAGACATGCCACCTGGGTTGTTTTTAAGTCTGGTCTTCTCAAGTCTACGGGCATGTTTGACCCTGGCAATTTGCAGGAGTACAGTATCGTAATGACAGAAAGCAATCCCCACTGTTGAATTTGGATCCGGGATGGATTACCCATCCCTACAAAGTAGACTAAAATGCTTATTTATTTTCACAACTCTGACATCCTCCCACTTGTTTTCCAAGTCTAAAGTACGCAGCCCAAGTTCTGAAATATCTGCAGAATTGTTGGGTTTTGCGATCTTAAAGCGGCACCCCTCCACTGCTAAATGAGGTAATTGGTCCTTTTTTTTTTTTTTACCCTGTTTGGAGTAATTTTGGAAGAATTGGGAATATCCATTAATGTACACAGTGTATTTAAGGGTCCGTTTAATCTATTTTTGCCTTTTAAATCCAGGCTACCTAACTTCAGCTTGGAATCTATTGCAGCAGGCAATTATATAAAACAAACAAATATGAATTCTAATAAATAATACTGCACTTTAGAAGTTTATACGAGATGGTCTACCTTTGAAGAACAGAATTTGTATTTATTTCATGTGAAAAATGATGATCAAAGCTTTCAAATCATTTAAAAGAGCGCAGTCGGAAAAGACATTTATAATGCATTTGAATTCTAAAGCAAAATATCTGGGTTTCCTCGCCAATAAATCATTGGTAAGTTGCCTTTTAATCACTCTATTTGATATTTGATATGTGGCAGTAAAATGTTTATATTAAGAATTGTACAGTAAAACCTCCAGTTTCTGAGTAAATTAATAGTCTGGAACCGTGAGAATCTGACTATATCTGAATATTGATGATCTTACTTTCAGAGTCTCTCTGGGATTGGGGGTGTGAGGTGTTGATCATTGCTTCTTACTGATAAGCAAAATATTTCCAGAGCGTGAAGAATTCTGCGGTGTGTGAGAAGGATAAACCATAATCTGCATCAGCACACCAACTTCTCCTCTGCCATTTGCATTGAAAATAAGGTAGAAGTTATGCTAAGCTCTCTATTATAGCCTCATGTATGTGAAAGGTCTTCCCCTTCATTTGAATAAGGCCTCTTATGCATGTGAAAAAAAGCACATTTAAAAGGAGCGTTCCTTTAATTAGGATGGCATTTAGGAGCAGAATCCTTAAATGTTTACTTTTTGTGATGCTAAATTGTGGAGTATTTTCAAATGGAGCAGTCATTTTGATTAAGAATTTTTATTTTTATTTATTTTAAAAGGCAATGACATGCTTTACCACAGAGACTGGAGTAGATTAATATGACTGTCTAGATTATGGAAAATTTATATCAGAGTGTTTGAAATGTTGGGAAGTGTTTAAATTTGGGATTAGACTCACAATATAGCAAGCAGTGAAGGAGATCAAAAGAACTCTGTTCGGAAAGTCCTATTAAAATAGGAGGAAAAACATCTATTGAGTGTTTTCTTATAGCTAAATGATTAAAGATTATTTAAATAGACCACGTTCAATCTGACTTTAAAATACAAGTAAACACTAAAGACAGTGCATGAATAAGAGATTGCATTTGTTGCTGATGAAAGCAAACTGACTGTAGCTCTAACTGCTTGAGCTGAATCTTGCATTAAACATACGTGGGATGCAGTGGCATTAATTTAAAAGTACTACCCTGGAGAATGAACATTCAGTCTGACATGCAGCAATATGGAGCCCTAAGTTAACTGACTTACATCTATATGAATATGGATTTCCCTCAATCTATATTTGATTCTCCCCCCCACAAAAAAATGAAATTAAATCTCCTAAGTTCTCAACAAGCCTTAGGGAACACATATTTAATCTTTTGGAACCCCATCTAACCACCAAATATAAAGTACATCCAACATCCACATTGGGGAGACCTAAGCAAGACCATGAAAATCGCTTCCTTTGTGTTTGAAAAATTATAGACTTTAAAACACATTTTTTTTGGCCTTCCCCTCATCTGTATCTATGTGTGTGTCTGGATGAGAATTCACATAGGCACATATCAGTTTGCTCACTGTTAGAGGGCCACACTTAACACTTTCAAATGTTGAGAAGCACTGGGCCTGATTTTCAGACTAATTTGATTATCCAGTCTCTGCGCCAATTCTTAACGCAGTTTTTGGCATATAGTAAGTATTTAACAAACATCGCAATAATAATAATGATCATTATTATAATTTTAATATGCCTCCTGCGTAGGGGAGAGTAGGTACTCCTTCCATAACATTGCTGGGGTGAAGGAGAGTTTGTGGCAACATAATCAATACCACAATTACACTGATGTTATTTATTATTGAGAAACAGTGTGGCCTAATGGATAAAGCACAGACCTGGGATCGAAAGGGTCTGGGTTCTAATCCTGTCTCCACTGCTGACCTAGGGTGAGTCACTTAACTTCTCTGTTCCTTGGTTTCCTGAATTGCAAAATGGGGGTTTTGATACCTGTTCTCCCTCCTACTTAGACTGTGACCCCATATGGGGCAGGGACTGGATCTGACCTGATTAACTCACGCTAGCGCTTAGACCAGTGCCTGACAGAGTAAGTGCTTCATTCAGCGTATTTATTGAGTGCTTACTGTGTGCAGAGCACTGTACTGAGCTCTTTATCATGTACCTTATCAAAATTATCATTATCATTATTTTGAACTTACTATGAGCCAAGTATTGCCTTAAGTTCTGGGGTAGATACAAGATAATCGGGTCGGGCACAATCCCTTTCCCACATGGAGCTGACAGTCTAAGTTCTGCTCTGCTAAAAGTACAGTCTGTCCCACATAGGGGTCAGAATCTAAAGGGAAGGGACAACAGGTATTTAATTCCCATTTTAAGGATGCAAAAACGGAGTGATAGGGAAGTTAAGTGTCTTGTCCAAGGTCACGGAACCAGCCAGTGGCAGAGCTGAAATTAGAAGCCATATTTCCTGATTCCCATCCCTGTGCTCTGTCTACTACGCTGTACTCCTTCTTAGTTGTTAGTTATTTAGTTGTCTATTCAATTCCTTATTTTATTTGAGAGCTCATTTATGTCTGTGTTCATATACCTTTACCCAGCCTTTATTTAGCAGCTAGGGATTCCTGTTCTCTCCCATTATATTGTAAGTTGCTCAAAGACAGGGGCAGTTACTTTCTTCCCCTGTGGGTTCCCAGGTTACTTAGATGAGAATTTTCCCGAAAGGCTCTAGAAAAATGCTGCGATGCTGTTGTTGCTGATGATGACGACACTGTAGCATATTGCTTAGGGCTTCCTTCATTGTGCCTTCAAACTATTTCTTCTCTCTGTACTTTTAGGTTTACTCCGTTTGAAATAATGGCATTTATTAAGTGCTTACTATGTACAAAGCCCTGTTCTAAGCACTGGGGAGGTTACGAGGTGATCAGATTGTCCCCCGTGGGGCTCACAGTCTTAATCCCCATTTGACAGATGAGTAACAGGCCCAGAGAAGTGAAGTGACTTGCCCAAAGTCGCACAGCTGACAATTGGCAGAGCAGGGATTCGAACCCTCGACCTCTGACTCCAAAGCCCGGGCTCTTTCCACTGAGCCACGCTGCTTCTCCATTTCAGCTTACAATGCAGCTGAATCATGTTACATGCTCAGTTTTTCTATAACACGGGGGTTAAGTTCTCAATGAACCATGTGTAAACAATCAATCAATCAATCATATTTATTGAGCGCTTACTGTGTGCAGAGCACTGTACTAAGCACTTGGGAAGTACAAGTTGGCAACATATAAGCGAAGCAGCATGGTTTAGTGGGTAGAGCATGGGCCTGGGAGTTGGAAGGACCTGGGTCCTAATTCTGGCTTCATGGCTTGTCTGCTGGGTGACCTTGGGGAAGTCACTTCACTTCTCTGTGCCTTGGTTACCTCATCCAGAAAATGGGGATTTAGACTGTAAGCCCCATGTGGGGCAGGGACGCTGTCCAAACTGATTCGCTTGTATCCACCCCAGCACTTAGTACAGTGTCTGGCACATAGTAATTGAGAAGCAGCATGGCCCAGTGGAAAGAGCCCGGGCTTGGGAGTCAGAGGTCATGGGTTCAAATCCAGGCTCCACCACTTGTCAGCTGTGTGACTTTGGGCAAGTCACTTAACTTCTCTGGGCCTCAGTTACCTCATCTGTAAAATGGGGATTAAGACTGTGAGCCCCATGTGGGACAACCTGATCACCTTGTTCATTCATTCATTCAATCAATCAATCATATTTATTGAGCACTTACTGTGTGCAGAGTACTGTACTAAGTGCTTGGGAAGTACAAGTTGGCAACTTGTATCCTCCCCAGCACGTAGAACAGTGCTTTGCACATAGTAAGCGCTTAACAAATGTCATTATTATTATTATTATTAAATAATGAAGCACAATTTGTCCCTTTGTGATTGCTGCCTTATAATTTCAACTACAAACATAAGTCACTGAATCAAAAACCATTTCCAAATTCCAGATCATTAGAGAATCAGTGTACTCTTTAGAAACCTATGATAACCAATCTATGAAAAAAATGCATTAGTCCTACTTCATGAGACATGTAATTTTTATGAAATTTACATATGCTGAACAGCTTTTTGATGTTTGTCAGTGTGAAAACTCATGGCTCTTCCTAACATGAAATAATTACCGCAAGTGTCTTTTTCATATTTGAGGTTGAGGTATTTCCTTTCTATTTTTACAGGAGAGAATCTCAAAATAGTTTCAAATGTTTCCACTTTGGTCTTTACACAGAGTATGTCTGTCCTAATAGGATTTTTATATTACATTCTATAGTTCTCCATATCTATATCTACAGATAGATAAACATGTTCAGCCCATTTCTTCCATTTCTACCCCCAGATCATATGGCATGTACATCCTCGCTATAACTCATCCCGCTGCCCAGATTCTTCACCTAAAATATCATTCTGAGCCCATCTCCCCACTCTTCAAGTGCTTCCAATGGTTGCCATTCCATCTCCGTATCTAGCAGAAACTCCTCACGATCGGATTCAAGGCACTCAGCTCTCTTCTCCTTATTTATCCTCATTCCTCTCCCACTACAACCCAATGTGCACACTTTGCTCCTCAAATATCTCTCATTTTACCTCATTTTCCCCTCAGCCACAATTAACCCCTTGCTCACAACCTCCCTTAGGTCTGAAACTCCCTCCCCATACATATCTGGCAAACCAGCGCTCTTCCCATATTCAAAACCCTACTGAAATTTAATCTTCTCCAGTAACATTCATTCATTCATTCAATCGTATTTATTGAGCGCTTACTGTGTGCAGAGCACTGTACAAAGCTCTTGGAAAGTACAAGGAACACTTGCCAGATGAAGAGCTTTCCCTCCCCACTCTGATTTCTCTCCCAACTGACTCTATCATGTGCTTAATCCCACTTCTAAGCCCTTAAGTACATATTCTTGTACTTGGCCACTTCCCTTACCAGTAATTCATTTAAAAATCATTCTTTCTCACATTATTTATTTATTTATTTATTTATTTATTTATTTATTTTATTTGTACATATTATTCTATTTATTTTATTTTGTTAATACACTTTGTTTTGTTGTCTGTCTCCCCCTTCTAGACTGTGAGCCCACTGTTGGGTGGGGACCGTCTCTATATGTTGAAAACTTGTACTTCCCAAGCGCTTAGTACAGTGCTGTGCACACAGTAAGTGCTCAATAAATACAGTTGAATGAATGAATGAATGGGCAGGGAATGTGTCTGCTTATTATTTATATTGTACCCCCCCAAGCACTTAGTTCAGTGCTCTGCACACAGTAAGCACTCAATAAATATGATTGAATGATTGAATATCATTCTGTTTTACTTTCTCGGCGTCATTAAACAAATATCGTGTAAAGTTAGAGGTTTTGGCAAATTACATTTCTTCTCTATTTCTCTATCCCTATACTGATTCTTGTATACCAGTGTTTAGTACAGTGCTCTGCACACTAAGCACTCAATAAATACAATTGAATGAATGATCTTCAGGGTCTGCAATATCTCCATGGATGTTCACGATGACCTTTCTGCTGTTACTTC
This sequence comes from Tachyglossus aculeatus, assembly GCF_015852505.1. Taxonomy (NCBI): domain Eukaryota; kingdom Metazoa; phylum Chordata; class Mammalia; order Monotremata; family Tachyglossidae; genus Tachyglossus; species Tachyglossus aculeatus. The sequence continues at coordinate 28,938,368 of NC_052099.1, read as the reverse complement.
CTTTCATGTTTCACCTCCACCAGTTTTTGTTAGATTTTGTTTTGCTTTCAATAGAATAGAAATCCTCTGTTATTATTTTTATTAGATGTTACCATTATTATTGCTATAATAATACTAATTACTATAATAATAATAACAGTCATTGAGTCAAGCACTTTAATAGGTTCTGGGGTTCATTCATTCAATCGTATTTATTGAGCGCTTACTGTGTGCAGAGCACTGTACTAAGTGCTTGATATAGATTGATATAAGATAATCAGGTCAGATATACCCCTGCCCCTCACAGGGCTCATAGTCTAAGAAGGAGGGAGAACAGGGTTTCAATCCTTATTTTACCAATGAGGAATCTGAAGCGCAGAGAAGTTAGGTGACTTGCCCAAGGTTACACAGCAGGCTAGTGTCAGAGCTGGGATTAGAACCCAGGTCCCCTGAATCCCAGGCCTGTGCTTCAGGCTTCATTGCTTTTTGTGTTTAAACGCTAAAGGGCAAATATTCCCCAGTGTGTATGCTTTTCCTGCACTGAACGACATAAAGCTTCTATTTTCCCATTGCTTTTTTGGTATTCTAAAAAAGGTAAACTTTCCTCACATCTGTTTTGACTATTATTTTGTCTGTCTATATGTATGTATCTTTTGTGACTTATCTACTGTCGTTTATTGCATTTTAAACATAGATCTACAGCACTTCTGCCTCATGGGGCACATAAACTCTTAAGATCTACAGGACTGTTTCTTAAAACACACTTAGCAGTAATATGTGAAACTGTGTGTTTTACATAATGTTTGAAGGACAAAGAATTTCTGATAAAAACAGCTCTGTGTCTAAAGATTTCAGTCTTTAATGCATCTTTTAGAACCAGATTTTGCCCTCCAAATCTATTCATCCTTTAAAAAAAAGCTTCTTGCAGTAAAGGTAAAAATGTGTTAAAAAGAAAAGCTGCTTGTGTCTAGAAGATGGGAAAGAGAGTAGTGGAGAAGAGGAAAGTTCTTGTCTCCAGAGGCAAGAAACAATGGGTTTTAGAGAAGTATCTGCAATTGATGTAAAGAAAATAGAAAGCAATGGCATGTTTGCTGTTATGATATTGAATAGGGATCAGCCCAGCCTTGTAAATTGAATTTTTACCCATAAAAGTGGTTGAGGCCCAAAAAATGAGTGTTGTTTTACATCCCCTACTAGACTGTAAGCACTTGAGGGCAATGATTGATTGTGTCTATCATCTCTATTGTATTGTACTTTCCTCAGTGTTAGTACAGTGCTCTGTACAAGGTAAGCACTCCATAAATACAACTGATGCTTAATAATAATAATAAATTACAATTATGGTATTTATTAAGCACTTACTATGTGCCAGGCACTGTACTAAGTGCGGGGTGTATACAAGCAAATCAAGTTGGACACAGTCCTTGTCCCACGTGGAGCTCACAGTCTCAATCCCCATTTTGTAGATAGGTAACCGAGGCATAAAGAAGTGAAGCGACTTGCCCAAGGTCGCATAGCAGACAAGGGGCAGAGGCGGGATTAGAACCCATGACCTCCTGACTCTCAGTCCCGTGTTTTTTTCTACTACGCCATGCTGCTTCTTGATCCTAGTGCCCTGTCTGAACAGCCAGAAAGAACCAGGGGGTTATGCAACTATCTGGTAAATTCAGGTTCAAAGATGAATAACTCTGTAACCCCAAACCCATGAGGAAAGAAAGAAAGAAGACTAGGAGATCACGTAAAAAGCCCTGAGAAAGCCCATGCATTTCTTTGTAGGTCTCTTGAGAAGCAGCATGGCCTAGTGGATAGAGCTTGGGCCTGGGATTCAGAAAGATCTGGGTTCTAATCCTGCCTCTGCCACTTGTCTGCTGGGTGACCTCGGGCAAGTCACTTCACGTCTCTGTGCTTCAGTTATCACATCTGAAAAATGGGGATTAAGACTGTGAGCTTCAAGTGGAACATGTTCTGTCTTCAACCTGATTACCTTGTATTTACCCCAACGCTTACTAGAGTGCCTCACACATAATACCTACTCAACAGATACCAGTTTTTTTTTTTTTTAAAGTCTCACCATCGTGCTAAACTATTGATCTTTCCCCTTAGATATTCCAAATTCAACCCAGACTGGTTGGGAAGGCAAGAAGTTTTGCAAATCTTTCCAACTCATTGTTTTGTTCTCAGTCTTTCTTTCCATTTCCAGTTTTATTGCCTTCCTTGGCTAGTTATACCTACCTTATTTAACTTCTTCCCATAATTTTGGAAATATTTTTCCTTCTTTCTGTGTTGCCTATGCACTTGGACCTGAGCTTCTTAATCATTTTGATATCCAGCCTACCCCTAGTCCTACCACACTTAAATACACATTCTTAAACTCTCCCATTTCCCCTATCCATAATTTAATTTCTTTCTTGCCCTCTAGACTGGAAGCTCCTTGTGGGCAGAGTCATACTTGCCAGCTTTATTGTATTATATCTCCCAAGAGCTTAATATAGTGCTCTTTTGATTGCTTGGTGATAAATTGATAGATGATAGGTAGCTATAGGTAGATGAGAGATTTTTAGTTTAATTATCTAGAGGTATCTAGAGAACATTCTCTAAAAGATATTTAAAAGAATAAAGTGTTTGTTTTGGTGGGGAGGTGATTCATTTGTTTTTATGGTATTTGTTAAATATTTACTATATGCCAGGCACTGTTCTAAGCGATGGGATAGATACAAAGTAATCACGTTGGACACAGTCCGTGTCCCACAGGGGGCTCACAGTCTTAATCTCCATTTTACAGTTGAGGTAACTGAGGCACAGAGAAGTTAAGCGACCTGTCTAAGGTCACACAGCAGACAAGTGGCAGATGTGGGATTAAAACCTAAATCCTTCCGACTCCCAGACATGTGCTCTATCCAGTAGGACGAGCTGCTTCTGCTAAGTGTATTGGAAATACTGCAACTTTAAATTCAAATAGGCTACAATGTAGAGCCAGAGTTATACTGGTTAGAGTTTAAGGGTCATAGATCTCAGAAAAGTAATTCCTACAATGGTATCATTCTAAATTGTAATAGGACCTGTAGTTATATTTTAAGACAATCATCCTTTGTCTGTCCTATATATAAACTCCTTGAGGACAGGGGTTACATCTACCAACTCGGTTGTATTGTACTTTTCCAAGTGCTCAGTACAGTATTCTGCACACAGTAAGTGCTCAAAAAATTCAACTGATTGACCGATGGATATTTTTAGACTTTAACAGGCCGAAGAAGCACAAATATTTTAAGATGTTGCTAAACCTGAACAGTTCAGATCATTATTTTTTCTAATGACTTAAGCTAGGCAAGGGAAAAAAAGACTTTTTATAAATATAGATTTATACAAATGTGTACCGTCAATTCCAAATGAAGATTCTCAATTAGGGAAAGGAGAGAAATGTGATACGGCAATACCACTTGTTAAATTTACTCTTCTCCCCTTCTCCGGGTGATACATCATGGAAGACTCATCTGAGCTGTCAATGTGGCATCACTAAGAGGATGTACACAACATCCTCCATTCAAATTACCTTTCAAATCAATCACCCCCATCAGGCCGCTATCTTTATTTGATGGCTGTAGGACAAATGTTTTGGCTTATAGGTAGGAAATGTTAGCATTTGAAAGAGTGGGAAGGTTTAATGGACACCGTTGATAAATTGTGGTTAAGGCGGAAAGCATAGTAAATACTCTTGTTGAAATGCTTGGAACAATTTGGCAGTGATTTTTTGAAACGGGAGACTGAGCAAATATTTTTAAACCATATCCCTTTTCAAAACCCGGTTAAAAAACCCCAAAACATTTCTGCAAAGAATACAAGTATGTTGTGTTCTCCTAAACTCTATGTTTTCTAAAGAGAAAATTGTGGGTCTAACACTATATTTGCAGGCTGAATCCCTGAATGCTGTGTTTTAAACGTAAGGATTTTGCATTTATCTTTTGTTACTGGTGAACCAAAAATCTTTCTAGGAAAACGGTCTGGGGAGTTTAATGCCGGGTCACCGAGGGTCTGAAGCAGCAGCTTCAACTACTTCTTTTCTAGTGTGATATATTCTTTTCACCCTGCCGTGCTTTGTAAATATTATATGTATATTAACTTGTGCTTTGAAATGTCTAATCCTTTCTTAGCACATCTACTACACTATTATCAATGACTTTCAAAATTTCAATTTAATATAGCATTACTTTCCAATGGCATGATTTAAACTGGATAACGTTTGTTCCCAGATTACTTTACTACACATTCATATGTTGAAACTGTAATGTATCACTTTGTAAAATATGTTTTTGTTATTCCTAGGTAATTGAAAATAATGACACAAAATCATCTAATATTATACAGTGATCCTATGATGTGCTAACCTAGTAGCTTAGGATACTATTTAAAACCAGACTGTAGAGCCCTGCCTTTGAAATATGATTTAAAACAGAATTTATAATGTCGCAGAATTACATAAAACTGTGTGAAATTGTGCAGATAATCATTTAAATCTCCCTACATGAAAAGATAATTGCTCCAGAAATTAACTGTACCTGGGGTTCATTCATTTGGTCATGGCTAGTTTCTTATATAGTGATGATTTGATATTAGAGCTAATTAAGATCAGGTCAGAGTTGCTGAAGGTCAGACATTAATGCACAGGATCATTGAAATGATAATTATAAACAGATTAGGAAGCTACGGTCTTTTATAAGGGGTTATTAGATAATTACTGTGAGAGTGTACGGCTTACTGTAATAATGGATTATGGACTACTTACAGCGTTTTAAGGTTGAGAGTGTGTTACTTCCTCAAGGACTGTGAGGAATCATGTTGATGAAACTCAGGGCTCAATAAATAAAATAGAATCATTCCATCCCCACTCTTCCTCAAGGATTTTGATTTTGTTTCTCAGGAGAGCCTCAAATGTACACTCCCAAGTGTTTGGTACAGCGTTCTGCAAACAGTAAGCCCTCAATAAGTAGCATTGATCAATTGTCGTTCGTGCCACAGCCTTGGAAGCATTTGTGTGTGTGTGTGTGTGTGTGTGTGTGTGTGTGTGTGTGTGTGTGTGTATTTTGTTGTATTGTAGAGGAGAAATGAAGGAGCGCGGAGAGTGAATGTTAATGGTAAGAGCTCGTTATTAATAAATAAAATATCAATCAATAAATGGCATTTATTGAGTGCTAGCTGTGTGCAGAGCACTGTACTAAGTGCTAGGGAGAATACAGTGCAATAAAGTGGGTAGACGAGACCCCTGCCCTCAAGGACCTTATAATCCAGGTGGAGTTTACAAGGAATTCGTGGCATTTTTCCATTCATTTGTAAGCCTTATACAATGATTAAGAGGCACAAAGGGACAGACAAACAGGAAAGACTAGAAAGTAGCAGATCGACTTCATCTCTTCTATTATTGTGGTTGTGTTGAGAGATAATAATAATAATAATAACAATGATGGCATTTGTTAAGCGCTTACTATGTGCAAAGCACTGTTCTAAGCACTGGGGAGGGTACAAGGTGATCAGGTTGTCCCACGGGGGGGCTCACAGTCTTAATCCCCATTCTACAGATGAGGGAACTACAGATGAGATAACAGTCAGATATACTTCTTTTACTCCTTTTTCACTTATCTTTGCGAGACTAAGTACATTTTTCTCATATGAACGATAATGATTGAAAAGATCCTGCAGGAAATTTTAGTACACCCTTTTCTAAGACCGTCTACTAAGGTTGTATATTTTGTCTATGAGTTCATAGTACTGTACAGTGCCTTCCTAATCCTTGTCTTCTCTGATATTAACCCAGGTGGAGGTTAGAGATAAAAGTAAATGAGAAGCATTTAGCAGACGCTCCGCCGCTTGTCTGCTGTGTAACCTTGGGCAAGTCACTTTACTTCTCTGTGTCTCAGTTACCTCATCTGTAAAATGGGGATTAAGACTGTGAGCCTCACTTGGGACAACCTGATTAGTTTATATTTACCACAGCATTTAGAACAGTGCTTTGCACATAATAAGCACTTGATAAATGCCATTATTATTATTATTATTATTATTATTATTATAATAAATGGAGAGTTTACGATTTTCCCGTGCCATTAGGATAAAAGAGCCAGTTGTGATGGAGATTTCTAGGATGTTTTCTTGATGCTACTGGTGGGCGGATAGAATCTACTCCCAAGGAGGCCCCTGCTTCTCGCTGAGGAAAGAGTGACACTCTTAGAAAATCTGGGCAGTGTCTTGTCAGGGAGCTGACATCTTTGATGGATGGGAGTACGGCAATTACGAAGCACTAGGACAGATTTAGTCAATTAGCAGAATTCCCTGTCCGATGGCAGGACATGCTGTGTGACTGTCCTGGACATTGCAGGAATTGAGATTTAAACTGGGATCCTGGAGCCTGGAAGCAGCGGCTCCTTTAGGTAACACAAAAGAGCCTTCTCCCTGCCCCAGAACTCTGCTAAGCCCATCTCAGCTGGAAATCCCTCTGTGCATAATCAAGGATTTAATGAAAAGAGAAAAAGGGGTATATGATCCCAGGCTCCACTCTTCCCTCCTCCCATGCCAGTTAAGGAACTACTTCCCCATTGACAGCTGAAAAACTGAAGCAAAGTCATACGTTCACCTAGGCCTTTTCTCCTTTCTCTCTGCACCAATAGTCTGAGGACTGTGTACATATACACGCATGTATCTGTATCTCATCTGTAAAATGGGGATTTAGACTGCGAGCCCCACATGGGACAGGGACTGTGTCCAACCTGATTTGCTTCTATCTACCCCAGCACTTATTATGGTGTCTGGCAAAAAGGGAACGCTTAACAAAGACCACAATTATTATTATTATTATTGTAATACCTTAGAAAAAAGAAATCTAGCATATTCAAAAGTGGATCTGGAATTGCTGGACAATTTTCCATGGGTTTTCTTTGTGTCACGGCTTGCTAGAGCCCGAGTCCAGGACCTTGCTCGAAACCTTGGAACTTCATTCATTCAATTGTATAATCATATTCCCTGAGCATTAGGGCTCAAGGAAGAGGTCCACTATCTCTTAGTTCCAGGGATCTGGGGATGTCCAAGCTCCCAAATGACTTAGCAGCAACATTGTTTGCGACGCAATGTATTACTCTATTTAATTTGTACATGTTCATTCTATTCATTTTATTTTGTTAACATGTTTTGTTTTGTTCTCTGTCTCCCCCTTCTAGACCGTGAGCCCACTGTTGGGTAGAGACCATCTCAAAATGTTGCCAACTTGTACTTCCCAAGCACTTAGTACAATGCTCTGCACACAATAAGCGCTCAATAAATAGGATTGAATGAATGAATGACGCCAAGTGCTTCTGGCACTGTCCTCTGGCTCACAATCTGTATCATTCAGTCCTGCCATAGAGGGGCTTTCCCCTCTCAACTCAAACTCTCATTCTGCCCCAGCAGGGCAGTCCAGCTGGGAGGATGGATTTGGCAGCAGAGACAACTAGAACTGGGTGTGGTGGCCTTGAGAAGGAGCTAGAATTCAATGTTTTGGCACCTCGCTTTGTACAGATTCAGCAGCGACTTCCGTGGCTAGTCAGTCAGTCAGTAGTATTTATTCAGGGCTCACTGTGTGCAGACCACTGTACTAAGCACTTGGGAGAGTGCAATACAACAGAGTTGGCAGCAAGAGGGAAGCAGCGTGGCTCAGTGGAAAGAGCCCGGGCTTGGGAGTCAGAGGTCATGGGTTCTAATCCCGGCTCCACCGCTTGTCAGCTGTGTGACTTTGGGCAAGTCACTTCACTTCTCTATGCCTCAGTTCCCTCATCTGTAAAATGGGGATGAAGACAGCCCTACAACCTGATCACCTTGTATCCTCTCCAGTGCTTAAAACAGTGCTTTGCACACAGCAAGCGCTTAACAAATGCCATCATCATTATTATTACTATTATTATTAAGAGAACTGAGGCACAGAGAAGTCAACTGACCTACCCAAGCCCACACAGCAAGCAGTTGGCAGAGTTGGGATAAGAACCCAAGTCCTCCAACTCCCAAGCCCATGCTCTTTCCACTAGGCCATGCTGCTTCTCAATATCACACATCTGTTCCCTGAAAACGAAAATAATTGACTAGGTAATTATGAAACTAGCGCCAGGCTGATTTTTTGCTTGCTCGTGTTTCCTCAGCTACTGCAGTTGGAATTTCAGTTTAACCCCATTATTTGCTTTCTGCGTATCCGTTGATTACGGGTAGCGATAAACGATGGATGCATTTACAATGCCAGCAAACTTGTCATTGTGTCGGATGTATTTGTGCTTTTTTTCTCGGAGCCCAATAGTAAATGCTACACTCCATCAATCGAGAATTTGAACTGCGTAAAGGAACGCTTGCAACCAGCCAGGAATATAATCTGTATTGCACAAGTTTTTTGGGCGTTCTTCCAACAACAGTTTAAAGGAAACATGTTTTGCTCTAAAGAAGGAGACTTAATCATAGAAAATACTTTGCACGAAGCTTTCATGTTATTGTGAGTCACAAAAAAAGGTAATCGAGAAGGTGCTGGTGTTTGTGGTTTAGGTGATTGAACAGGGACAACTTCCACAATGGAGGTGCTGAAAGAAGATCTGCACAATTATAATGTTGTCCTGTCTCTTTGTTCAGGCTTTTGTGAAAGACAATTACCTGCTTCTCATCAGCACTTCGAAGATTAAATCTACAGTTTAAACTTGCTATTTAAACTCTGCTTTCAAAACAGCGTTCCACAATTAAGGGATCTCACTGTGTGGTCCAGAATGGACCCGATACGCGTTCGTGGATCCCGGGACCGAAAGTGTGTAAATAATTGTGCTTTGATATTGCAGTTCTTGGATTACAGGCCAGTTCATATGTGTCCATTTTTGACAGTCATGCAGGTCAGAGAGGATTTTTTTTTCCCAGCCTGAAAAGTGGCAGCACTTAGGAACAGTATTACTGTCTGTCAAAAAGGAGTAGAAAATCCGGAATGTTCAGATCGTTGCTGTCTTTCTTGCCTTGCATGAATGATACTAAGATGGCCATGGAGAGATAGAGAAACAACTCTGTTTGAAGTCTAGGAAAAAAAAATAGAGGTAATATGAGTTGAATATTTTCAGAGACCCAGAGCCCCCGGGTCTAGCACTGACCACTAAATACCAGGGACTGTTACCCATTTCAATGCCAAGGAAAGTAGGTCTTTCTTTGGGAAGGGAGGCGCCAATTTTTCTTCTGTCGGGATTCAAGAAGCTGCTTTGTTATAAACCTGGATTTCTCAGAAGGACTGTCAGGATGTCAAGGAAATCGCTGCCCCGAGCAGCAGTCAGGCTTGAGCGTTTTGTATAAGCACACAGGGGAGAATATGCAAAAAGCAATTTTTGTAATAGCTTTTCTCTGCCCCCCTCCCCCAGTGTAAAATGGTGATAGCATCACTCGAGCAAAGTGGCTTGAAAGAGAGATGTAGCCAAGCCTTCCTTTATAAGATTTTAAGTTGCGGATGGGGTGGGAATTAAACTGAGCCGAGGGTGGGGAGGAACTCAAAATGGATTTCTATAGTAAAATAAGTAGCCTCAGGCAACTGGAATAGGGGCCACTCATTTTGGTGAAATACCTGCTTTGAAAAGATTTCAGGCCATCGGCGTGTATACACCTCCAGCACAAATTTAGCCATAATTCGTATAAGAGGGTCACGAGCTCTAACGCAGTGATGGGAAGCTTCAGCAATGCAGAAAAGCCGATTGTGAATCTGGAAACACAGCGTTTCCTTTTCTACCTTTGGCTTGCTTTTTAGCTTTGGGCAAATCACATAAATCTACACATCTTGCTATTGGTAGGGGGAATGTAAATAAAACCAGCGATTCATCAGAAAGCAAATAAATATCAACTGGGATGTTGGTCACTCTGAAGATATAAAAGAGGAGAGGATTGAAGGTGGGGGAAGGAGATGTGAGGAGGAGGACAAAGAAAACTTTCAATAGTGGCTGTGCTGAGACAGGGCTGAGATCCCAAAAAAAGAAAAAAAAATACAATGGACTTTATTGCTCCTTAGCAGGAGTTCTTGCTACATGCAGACACAAGTGTGTTGTGACAAGTCATCCCCTTAACAAGTGAAGATAAGTACTGTCTATATAATAGCACTAATAAAAATGAAAAAATGAACTGTCAGTCAAAATACTGATGACATGCACAGCATCATAACAAATGACTGATGAGGCACAAATTGCTGAAAGAAATCTATTTCAATGCATCACCAGGCATTTATCCTTCTGCTGTGAAAGTGCATTGAGAATAATAGGATTTATAAGGGACAGTTATCAATTCTTGATATGTACTGTATATATTTATTAAAACCTTGGCTCATAACAGGGGTGGTAATAATTCATATTATACCTTTCACCTCAAAGGATCTCCAAGAGTTATATAAATATGGAAAACTGGCTTGCAAGTTAGAAAGCCAGATTACCACATTCCCTACTAAAGTCCAGACACTTCTGGGGTGAAATGAGACTGGACTTGAGCAATTTGGCTGATTTGTGGCCCTTAAAGACCACCTAGTAAGCTCAACTGGAGCAGAATACAGGATTATGCCTATTAAAGGGAGTTGGCTGCATAGAATACATATTTTTTTCTCATGTTAGTTTCACACACATAATAAATCTATTTCTCTCCTGTTTCTCTCACCCCACCTCTCTCCTTGCCTTCCACATTCTAACCCCCATCCTACCCCTCCAAAATCTCCCATTCACCCATGAAAACAATTTTAAAATGAAATGAGCAAATTCAAAATTTCTTTCCTTTCCTTTCATAGCTCCCCTAAGAGAAAAATAATTTATTCAGATATCATTCTAATGTATGACATTGTTTTTCATTTTCATTTTATTTATAAACTTATTATTTATGCATACACATTTATCAATTCATAGATATATATCTGTTCTTGGGGGTCTGTTCTTGTTACTAATAGTGGGTTTTAAAAAAAATTATTGTGCGTGAGTGCGGAGAGATTGCGTGTGTGTGAATGAGAAGGCCAGTGTATGATTGACAGTTTCTTCTTCATCATGCTCAATATCAATCGTATTTATTGAGCGCTTCCTCCCTGCAGAACACTGTATTAAATGCTTGGGAGAGTATATATAACAGAGTTGATAGACATGTTCCCTCCTCACAGCGAGCTTACAGTCTAGAGGGAATGATTTAGGTTGATAATGCGTGTGTGCTTGTAAAGACTGTCCCTTTCTGCACTTTATTACATTTGTTACCTCCAGGGCCTGATGCTGTTTTCATTTCTCCCTTTTGGTGTCACAATTTTCCCAAAGTTTTGCTCCCAGACAGTCATCTGATTCGTGATTATCAAATATCCGTATGACCTGCGTTCTCCTGCAGCCTCCCAGCTGTTCCTTATTTTGCCACCTCATTTCTGATTTCCCTTGACAAAGTTTTTACTCTGTCCAAACCGAGAGCTCATCTACCAACTCTGTTGTACTGTACTCTCCCAAGAGCTTACTACGCTGCTCTGCACCCAGCAGACGCTCGATAAATAGGACCGATTGATTGCTTGAGTTGGTAGACTCATTCCCTGCCCACAGGGAGCTTACAGTCTAGAGGAGGAGACAGACATTAAAATCAATTAAGAATATGTACATAAGTGTGGTGAGGCTGAAGGAGGGGTGAAGGTGATGCAGAAAAGAGTGGGAGAAGGGAAAATGAGAGTTTAGCTGGAGAAGGCCTCTTGGAGGAGATGTGTTTTTAATAAGAATTTGAAGGTGGGGAGAGGGAACATTGGTTGGGTAATAAAGGGGAAAGAGTTCCAGGCCACAGCTCGTTAAGGACAGTGAACGTGACTGCTAATTCTGTTGTACTGTACTCTCCCAGGCATTTCCTAGAACAGTGCTTAACACACAATGTTTAACAAATACCACCATTATTATTAACACAGTGCTGTGCACATAGTAGAAAGGGCCCGGGCTTTGGAGTCAGAGGTCATGGGTTCAAATCCCGGCTCCACCAATTGTCAGCTGTGTGACTTTGGGCAGGTCACTTAACTTCTCTGTGCTTCAGTTACCTCATCTGTAAAATAAGGATTAAGACCGTGAGCCCCCATGGGACAACCTGATCACCTTGCGCTTAGAAGAGTGCTTTGCACACAGTAAGCACTTAATAAATGCCATCATTATTATTATTATTATAGTAAGCCCTCAGTTAATACCATTGGCTGCTTGATCGAAGCAGGACATGGGCGAGTGGTCAACGGTGAGACGGACATGAACGAGGTACAGTCAATCACTCAACCAACCAGTGATATTTATTGAGCACTTACTATGTGCAGAACACTGTACTAAACGCTCGGGAGAGTAAAACAGAATTAGCAGGTATATTTCCTGCCCAGAACAAGCTTACAGCTTTGGGGTGGGAGACAAATATCTATATTAATAAGTGATTTATAATATAAAATTTGAAGATATGTACATAAGTGCTGTGGGGTTGGAGGTGGGGTGAATATCAAATGTCCAGTGTCTGCATAGATGATGTAGAAGGGAGAGGGAGCTGGGGAAAAGAGGGTTTAATGGGGAAAAGTTCTCTTGGAGGAGATGTGACCTCAATAATGTTTCAAAGATGGGGAGATTGGTCCGGTATATATGGACAGGGTGGGTGTTCCAGGCTAGGGGAAGGACTTGGGAAAAAGGTCGGCAGTGAGACAGATGAAATGGGGGTACAGTGAGTAAGTGATGCTAAAGGAGCAGTGAGCGTTCAGGCAGGGCTGTAGTAGAGGTCCCAGTGAGTAAGTTGGCATTAGAAGAACAAAGTGAGCTTGCTGGATTGTCGTAGGAAATCATTTATTACTCTATTTTACTTGTGCATATTTACTATTCTATTTATTTTATTTTGTTAATATGTTTTGTTTTGTTGTCTGTCTCCCCCTTCTAGACTGTGAGCCCTTGGTTGGGTAGGGACCATCTCTATATGTTGCCAACTTGTACTTCCCAAGCGCTTAGTACAGTGCTCTGCACACAGTAAGCGCTCAATAAATACGATTGCATGAATGAATGAATGAATTGAGATAAGGTGGGAGAAGGCAAGGTAATTGAGTGGTTTAAAGCTAATGGTAAGGAGTTTCTGTTTGATGCCCAGGTGGGATGGGCAACCAGTGAAGGTTCTTGAGGAGTGGGGAAACATGGACTGAACTTTTTTTAAAAAAATGATCCAGGCAGCAGTGTGAAGTATGGGCTGAAATGGGAAGGGGCAGAAGGCTGGGAGGTAAGTAAGGAATCTGATGTAGAAATCAAGGTGGGATGGAGAACAGTGCTTTGCACAAAGTAAGTGCTTAATAAATGCCATTATTATTATTATTATAAGTGCTTGGATTGACAGACTGGTAGTTTGGAGAGAGAAGAAAGGGTGGATTTTTAGCAATGTTGTAATGGTAGAACTGACAGATTCTGGTGAGAGGTTGTAGGGACAAATTCACTCAGACCAAGGAGAAACAATGTGGCTTAGGGATGGAGCATTGGCTACGGAGTCAGAGGATCTGGGTTCTAATCCACTCGTCTGCTGTGTGACCTTGGGTGAGTCACTTTACTTCTCTGTGCCTCAGTTATTTCTTTTGTAAAATGGCGATTAAGATCAAGAGCCCCGTATGGGTCATGGATGGACTGTGTCCACCCAGATGCACTTGAATTTACTACCCCAGAGCTTAGTACAGTGCCTGGAATGTAGAAGTGCTTTAGAAATACCATAAAAATCAGGAGATAAAAATAAGGAGAAACCATTCCCATTCCTATATATGGAAGTTCACCTAACTTGGGGTTCTTTCCCCTCTTAGTTTCTCCTTGGGTTGAGGGAAATGAAAGTCATTATAAATCCCCTGGGTCTTCAAAAGAATGGATTTTTTTTTGCTGTGAATTATTAGGTAGTGAATCCAGTGGAACAAAAGTCTAGATGCAGTGTTATAGTTGGGATATTTAGGGTCCATATAATAAGCCTGTTACTCTGCAGTTATTGCCTTTAAAATAGGCGCTCATGGTTCTAGTTCAGCAGATGCAGAATGTCTCATCTTTAAGTATGGCTGCTTATAGGAACTCTGTGTCTTGATAATCGCACATCATAACTGTTGACATGTACTATGCTAAGGCTTTGCATTTTCCATGTCTAAAAAACACAGCAAAAACCATACTGTTCTTGATCTTAGGGAAAAATCACAGTCTAAGCTGAAACTTTATCTGAAAATAAGTTTTCAACAACAAAAAAATGCTTGCTTTATCCCTCCCTACATCCCTGACTCTCTTTTCAGTGGAGATTGAATATTTTTTTTTATTGTCCTATGTCCACGTAGCTCTTTTTCTTCATTACTGTATTTTGCAACTCCTGATAAGCACCTATTCAGGGCCAACTACTCCTGGTAATTTCTGTTGACTATCCATTGAAAAAAATACCTTGGGAAGAAAGAAAACCTGTTTACAATAAAGCTAAATACTTTATTTGGGGATCTGTTTGTTTCTGTTTAAAGCCAAGTCAGAAAGCATTCTAATGTCAGACCCTGTGAGAAGAGTTTTAGTGGGAAGAAAGCAGGTATAAGAGTCATCGATCGAAGCTCCAGTACTAGCTCTGCCACAGGTCCACTGTGTGATCTCAGAAAAGTCACTGAACCTCTCTGGGCCTCAGTTTCCTCATCTGTAAAATAGGGATAAAAGTCCCTCCTTGTCCTTAGGACACAGGAATGCCATGAAGGTAAAATGAGGTAATTGATGTGAAAAAATGCTAGGTATTATCACCATCATCATTATACTGTACTCTCCCAAGTGCTTAGTACAGTGTTCTGCACACAGCATACACTCAATCAATATGATTGATAATCCATTTGCCTTTAGTCCCAGGTAAATTCCATAATACAGTTTATTTCGTTGTCTGGATGGGTTATTTTCATTATTCTCTGGACAAGCATTCACAGGATGACCTTATATATTTGCTTTCTATTTAATGGCCTGACACTTTATTTATTGGTTTGCCTAATATAAAGACTGAATAAATGGTAATTAAAATGATTATAACCATCACCAGTAGCATGGATTGAGTCTTTAGTGTGTGCAGACACTGAATAATAATAATAATGATGGTATTTGTTAAGCGCTTACTATGTGCAAAGCACTGTTCTAAGCACTGGGGAGGTTACAAGGTGACCAGGTTGTCCCACAGGGAACACACAGTTTTAATCCCCATTTTACAGATGAAGTAACTGGGGTACAGAGAAGTTAAGTGACTTGCTTAAAGTCACACAGCTGACAGTTACCAGAGCAGGGATTTGAACCCATGAACTCTTGACTCCAAAGCCCATGCTCTTTCTGCTGAAGAACATACATTCTCTGCTTTCAACGTCCTTACAGTCTCATGAGTGACACAAATTGCCACATGTAAAATACATAGAAGGAAAAGAGACTAGATACAAATGGTGAAAGAAGAAACTCAAGATAAAAGGAATAATTTATTTGCCTCACACAGAAAGCCTCCAAGCTGATTTTGTTGTTGTTCTTACCGTTGATGCAATATTCTGCAGTTACAAATTTTCATGTGGACCCAGCACTTTTATTTTCATGTTTTCTTGAAGTTGAAAGACTGTTATGTCTGCGTGTGTTAGAATTGTTACTTGACACAATGTTGAAAGCTACCTTGCTAGGACTCTTTTGGTTTTGGGAGGCTGAAGAGTTTTTTAAGGCTTGAGGCTTTTAAAGGAAACTTCCCAACACAGAGAGGGTTCATTTTCCTAGCCTCTGAAATGAAGTAATTAGGAACTTCCTCCACAGCTGTGCCCATATAAAGTACCTAAATCATTGAGGCCAAAACAAGTCTATTTTCCAAATCAATCAGGACCAAAAAAAAGGGTCTT
This sequence comes from Tachyglossus aculeatus, assembly GCF_015852505.1. Taxonomy (NCBI): domain Eukaryota; kingdom Metazoa; phylum Chordata; class Mammalia; order Monotremata; family Tachyglossidae; genus Tachyglossus; species Tachyglossus aculeatus. The sequence goes on along the minus strand of NC_052099.1, from coordinate 28,922,533 downwards.
ATGTATGTTTTCTTTTTCAATTATGGAAGTGATTTGTTACAGTAGGCTTGGCCTAGGAAAGGAGTGATTCATTAGAATATTGCTTATTTGCAAGGCAGAGGAATCCAGAAAGTAGAGTCTGTAACAGCTCAGTCTCTGACTGATGAAGTTACAAGAAGTGTTAGGTTTAGGCCCTGAAACACCTGTTTATTCCACAAGCAACTCCATGTGTTGACTATCAAACTCCAAACAGCTCAGGTCCTATCTGTCTTACTGATTCACTTTCTTCTTTGGCATAATCAGGGCAATTATGTTCAGCTGAAGCTCTCCAGCTTTTCAGTTACGAACGAGGAAGCTCCACACCACTTTCCAGTTTCTGTGGAGAATTCTTGTTGCTGAAATGATCTGCTCTTCCAGATTTGGCAAAGAACCATCCAGCTCACCTTGAAACAGGTAAGACATATCTTTTTACATGGGCATTGCTAGTCATTGCTTCTCTTTTCCCATTTAATTTCTTGTTACTTTTGTCCCTGACATGATTAAAGAGATTGTTTCTTGTAGGCTAAGATTTTAGCACTTTCTTTCATCTCTAGTGAGAATAACTTTTGGGTGCTGAATGAAAACCTGTCAGAGATGGCTTCAAAATCAGTTATTTTGAACACCTGGGTTCAAAACATAATAAAAGATTAAACCTTCCCCATGAATCCCACCAAAAGCAGGGAAACTGGAGGATTCAAATTGGGTGCGGGTTTTTTTCAACAAGGGAGCTATAGAGAGACCCTGATGAGCTTTAGGTTTTTTGGCAAGTTTGAGGTGGTGGAAAATATGAATTTGAGTGTGTGTAAGGGATGGCTTTTGAAAATCTAGCTTGGGATCTCTGTATAACTAAGTGTCTGTCTATCTCTAAGGTGGATAAGGCCTATTGATGACTGCAAGGTAACATTTTATTCACATTAATGTCTACCTCCCCCTCTAGACTGTAAGCTAATTATGGGCAGGAAATATGGCTGCTGCTTCTGTAGTATTGTACCCTCCCAAGTGTTTAGTACAGTAAGCCCTCAATAAGTACCACTGAAAAAGTGAAAATGACTGTGGTAGGGAATGAGTGTCATTTATGGATGATAATCTTAAAAAATTATACACTAGGAAGATGGAATGTATGTTGAATAGAAGCAATGTGGCTCAGTGGAAAGAGCACGGGCTTTGGAGTCAGAGGTCATGGGTTTGAATCCTAGCCCCACCACATGTCTGCTGTGTGACCTTGGGCAAGTCACTTCTCTGAGCCTCAGTTACCTCATCTGTAAAATGGGGATTAAGACTGTGAGCCCCACGTGGGACAACCTGATTACTTTGTATCCCCACAGTGCTTAGAACAGTGCTTTGTACATAGTAAGCGCTTAACATATGTCATCATTTTTAATGGGTAGAACACAGGCCTGGAAGCCAGAAGAACCTGGGTTCTAATTATGGCTCTGCCACTTGTCTGCTGTGTGATCTTGGGCAAGTCACTTCACTTCTGTGCCTCAGTTACCTCATCTCTAAAATGGGGATTCAGACTGTGAGTTCTATGTAGAACAGGGACTGTGCCCATCCCAATTACCCTGTATCTACCCCAGTTTTTGGTACAGTTCCTGGCACATAGTGCTTAACAAATACCATTGTTATTAAAGCAATCTGGTTGTAACACATATAATGGTTTTTTTCCCCACTTTGAGGCATTAAAATTTTCATCTTCAAGCCGGGAATGTCTGAGTTGATGTGGAAATGTTAAACTGTTTATAGAGAATGAGTTTATTTTATTGGAATAGAACTCTTTTTCAAAAACAAGCATTATAGCATAGTGGAAAGAACACAGAATTGGGAGACAGAAAACCTGGGTTACAATCCCAGCTGTACTACTTGCTCTGTGATCTTGGGCAAGTGACTTAACTTTCATTCATTCATTCAATTGTATTTATTGAGCGCTTACTGTGTGCAGAGCATTCATTCATTCAATCATATTTATGGAGCGCTTACTGTGTGCAGAGCACTGTACTAAGCAATGGGAAGTACAAGTTGGCAACATATAGAGACGGTCCCTGCCCAACAGCGGGCTCACAGCCTAGAAGAATAATTGTATTAAGCACTATGTGCAAAGCACTGTTCTAAGTGCTGGGGAGGTTACAAGGTAATCAGGTTGTCCCACAGGGGGCTCACAGTTTTAATCCCCATTTTACAGATGGGGTAATTGAGGCCCAGAGAAGTGAAGTGACTTGCCCAAAGTCACACAGCTGACAAGTGGCGGAGCTGGGATTTGAACCCATGACCTCTGACTTCAAAGCCCAGGCTCTTTCCACTGAGCCACACTGCTTCTCCAGCATTGTACTAAGCACTTGGGGAATACATGTCGGCAACATATAGAGATAGTCCCTACCCAACAACAGGCCCACAGTCTAGTTTCTTTGTGTGTAAAATGGGGGTCAATATGTTTTCCCTCCTAGACTGTGAGTCCCCTTTGGGAAAGGGACCAAGTCCAAACTGATTAATTTGTATCTACTTCATTCCTAAACATATAGAAAGAGCTGACATAACATAATTAGTACCAAAAAGGTGCAGTGGGGGACAGGAAGTGGACGAAAATGTTGAAATTTTTCTAAATCATTTAACCTATTTTTGCAAGTTTTCTTCTTTGGCCTCTCCTACTAACCATTCTAGAGGAAGAGGAGGAGGAAGAATATACTGAATATTGAACATACAAGGTTAAGCTGTCCAAATACCTCTTATCTGCTTCAAAGCCAATGTCCTTTGAATACTCACTAAGATAAATTTCTTTCTCTCTAGGCATAAATGATGTTTCTCTTCAGTAGTACAGGGCTTGTCACATAGTAAGAGGAATATCACTATTATTAGTATTACCTGTACCTTCACTCTAACTTCCATTTGGGTTAGTCAGAGCCACCAAATTGATCTCTCACACGTGACATTCAAAAATAAGATTCTTTCTTTGCCTTGAGGTTGCATTTTCCAAAGAGGAAAAGTTCTTCAGACACATCAACAATTCTTGGATTAGGACATACAGCCTCCTTATCTGGGACAACTAGAAAGGGTAATGAAAACTTATCAAGGAAGCAGGGATCAGATTTGATTGCCTCCTCTCTGTTAACCATACAAGTAGATCTAAAACGTATTCAATCACCAGAGTCCAAAACCAGTGTGTTGTTCAGTACTTAGAACACCCCTCATGGGGGAGAAGTACAGAAAATCTAACAAGTCTATTCAGCTGAATTTAGTAGATGAGAGGACTCTGCTTTACTTGTCCAAAAAAGGTACACTACTGTCAAAGCTATTGTGAAGCACTTTGTTTTTCTTCCATGCGGCCTTAATGGGTTTTGGAAGCAAATTGGATTTCAGAGCCTAGTATGATTGCCACAACTTACAGCTGCTTCCTCATTTTTAGGCTCAAGATAGCTCTGTATGCTTCAGCTGTCCTAGGATGATGCACTATTGCATATTCCATCACAACCGACAGTTCCTCATCAACAATTTTGGAGTCAGCTGTTACGCTGAAGCTGGATTTTGCCCATTGGGATGGACATTAGGGTGCATTAATGAGTCTTAGTTACTATTGTTCTTTATGGTCAGTTTAAATATTGTAGAACTCCATTGCCGTATGGGTAATGAACACCTCAACGAGACTGCTGTTTGCATCTCTTTGTTGGGATTGCCTCTCTTTCTTTGGTACATATGATTCTTTTTGGACAGAGTCTCTGCTCCAGTCACAGAGCTTCTTGGAAGGCCTGAAGCCTGAGAGGAACAGAAGTCCATCTCTTCTAGTTAATTGTTCTTTGACTCAGACAGGAAAGTGAGGCAATGTCTTTAATTTAACAAGAAAATTAATCCTAGATATCAAGCTATCCTATTTTGATCCACTTGTGGATTCTGATCGGTACACTTCCTAAACTGAAGAATATGGACAAAAAGGTCCCTTTCGTCAATAATAACGGGTGTCAGTTTGGAAAACTAGCTGCTTTGGGGTACGCTTCCATTTTTTATTTGATTTTAATATTGAATCCTCTAAACTGGAAACAGAGCATCAGGTAGTTTTAGGTTAATAGGCTGAACATATATTATCATTATGATACACTGATACATCATATCATTGACTGCTCAACTTTCATGATTGTTCTCTTTGCCAAGTCTAAAAAGCACAGCTTTTTTAATGACTACATTATGGATTAATGCAAGTCACTACAACAAGTAATTGGGCATATTTAATGTCATTAAGGGTGACATTATTGAAGGTTGAATGTAATGGGCAACCCATACATAGTTGGATTGCTACAGTTCAGAAAATCCATAATTTAAGAATAGCCGAATAGTGGAGGTTTTTTTTCTTCTTTAAGGGGCAATTTTAGAATCATTTGTGTCCAGGAGAAGCAAAGGCTATTGTCTGCCCATGCACACTTGCTATGCTTCCAAATGGTGACAAAAACTACCCAAGTCTTGTCCCACTTAGAGAAGCTCCCCATTTCTCACAACCAACAATTCCAGGACAACAAAGAGCTGTCTCTTCTGGATACCAGTTTGCTGTCAGCCTGGACAGACTAGTTTGGAATGTTATAGATTGTAATTGACAGAATAAATCTTCAAAATTGAGTATGAAGGGAAGATGAGTCATTGATCCAGTTATTTTAGCCAAACTAAAAAGCTACAACTTCACTAGCTCTTATTTTGAAAAGAGGGTTCACGTCTAATAATAATTTTGGTATTTGTTCAGCCAAGCACTGGGGTACATTCAAGATAATCAAGTCTCATGTGGGCAGAAAAGGTATTGAATCCCCATTTTGCAGATGAGGGAACGGTAGAGGCACAAGGAGATGCAAGGTAATTGGATTGTCTGATGTGGGGCTCACAGTCTTAATCCCCATTTCACAGATGAGGGAACTGAGGCACAGAGAAGTGAAGTGGCTTGTCCAAGGCCACGTAGCATACAAGTGGCAGAGCCAGAATTAGAACCCACATTCTCTGTGGAATTAGTGGGATTAGAACCCACTTCTAATTAGAACCCATTTTGCAGATGAGGGAACGGAGGCACAGAGAGGTTAAGTGATTTGCCTAAGGTCACACAGCAAGCAAGTAGCCAAGCTGCAAGTTAGAAGATTCAATGCTTAGAACAGTGCTCTGCATATAGTAAGTGCTTAACAAATGCCATCATTATTATTATTATTATTATTACCCAGTTCCCCTGACTTCTAGGCTGTGCTTTTTCCATTAAGCTATGCTGCTTCCTATTTTCTGCCAACTGAACTTTCCCAAGTGCTTAGTATAATGCACTGCGTACGTTAAATGCCCCCAAAATACTGTTGATTGACTGATTTGCTCTTTTCTTGATGAATTATTTGACCCCTACAATGCATTACATTTTATCTGTGAACTTTGCAGATTGCTTTATTAAATGAGTGGTGTAGAGATGAATGGATTGGAGTTAATCAATTAAAACTGTAAGGTGGCTATATAAGCCCGCTAAGAATGAAGGTTTTTATACTAATCATAATTTTGAGAGCTACAGCTGCTATACTTTGTATAATCATAAAGCTGATGAGTGGCTAATTTGCAAGCAAACTGGTCACTAGTGTAATGCTGTCTGTAATTGCAAGTAGGCAAGTCTGAATTACTTACATAAGGTGTTTATGTGTGCTCTGGTGTAATTGTCTGCAAATAATGGATAGTCTGAAAAATAAGTGATACTTCCACTGTTCGTTTTGAGTGTCTCAGTTCCCCAAGTGTAATTAACAGAAGGCATTTATCTGAAATAATATAATTTCAATAAAACCGATTTCATTGAACGTTCGCCCCTTTGCAGCTATTGCACTAAATGTTAATTGTGAAAAATAGACTATTGCATTTTATTCTGTTCCATTCTGTGACTGTTTTTCTGTTTTCCCCCTGTCTTCTGTTGTACTTCCCTAGCCCTTAGTTCTGTACACTGTTTTTATTTGGTGCTCAATAAACACCATTATACTACTTAGACATGACTTCTCTCCCCCACCCCAACTACAAGGGCCAAATAAAGGAAATGCCCTCTGAGTGACACAGCTATAATAATAATAATGTTGGTATTTCTTAAGTGCTTACTATGTGCCAAGCACTGTTCTAAGCGCTGGGGAGGTAATCAGGTTGTCCCACGTGGGGCTCAAAGTTTTCATCCCCATTTTACAGATGAGTTAACTGAAGCACAGAGAAATGAAGTGACTTGTCCAGTCACACAGCTGACAATTGGTGGAGCTGGGATTTGAACCCATGACCTCTGACTCCCAAGCCCGGGCTCTTTCCACTGAGCCACGCTGCTTCTCTAAAGCTACCAAGAGAGAAGTATTATGGCATAGCGGAAGGAGTTATGGGACTGAGCCAGTAGGCCTGAGTTCTAATCCTGACTCCAACACTTGTCTGCTGTGTGACCTTAGGCAAGTGACTTAATTCTCTGTGCTTCAGTTTCCACATCTTTTAAATGGGGATTCTTCCATTTCTTGATACCACGAGTCCCATGTGGGACAGGGACTGTCTGACCTGATTATCCTGTGTATCCTCCGCAGCTTAGTAAAATGCTTGGCATTTAACCAATACCAGGATTCTTATCAGCATTAATTAACAGTTGAATCAAAGTAAATACATCGTATGTTCAATTAAATAGTCATATGCACAGCTGCTGAGGATAGGTGAATATACACATCCTAGAGGCCAATACAACTCAAGGGGTTGGGAATTTAATTAGGTAAGACTTGTAAGAGGAGGGTGGTAACTTTTAGAATTTTAAAGGTGGAGAGGGTTGAACTCTGGTAGATAGCGCTTAGTATAGTGCTCAGCACACAATAATAGCTCAATAAATATGATTGAATAAATATCCAGAAGGAAGTCGTAGGCTCACATGGCTCTTTCCTGGAGCTCGGACTTTGCAGCTTCACTTCTCAACTTCTGTGTGACTCTTGGTAAAACACAACCTTCCTGGGCTTTGGTTTTCCAATTCGACAGTGAAGAAACTGCAGTCTCACTGGGAGGAGTACGAACGATAGTCCAACACACTGCAAATACTAAGTGCTTAACCGTCTGGTCGGCAACGTTGTTTTTTTTTTAAGACCATCGGTAATATCCTACTATTTGCTTTTTCCCATGAAAATGAGAAATGACATCATTTTTCATTGTTGAAAAGAAAAACAAATTGGCTAATTCATACCCTGAAACTTCAAACTTCTGACAAAGAACACAGAAGTTATTTTCAGCCCAAGTTACACACTCCCTAGCAAGTATTTTTTCAGATGTGATGGAAAAAATACTCAGTTCATTTTTCAAAAATGGCTGAAATAGGAATTTCCCAAACAGTCAACAGAATATTTGGTCAGTCACCAGACAGTTAAGGCAAATGGAAATTAACTTAGCCACTCCACTCAGCCCTAGGTTGACAGAAATGTGGTATCACTTTGCACTTTGAAATGAGGTCAGTCTTTCCAAGGCAGATGAGAAGTAAAGACCAGTCCTGGCCATTGTCTTTCAATGGTCAGTGTGATTGAGAGTAAAAAGCAAGTGTCTAGACAGGTCTAGTCGACTTCAGGCAGTGCTCTTCTATATATAAGTATTTATGCTTATTGAAATGCTTTGGCTTCACCTACCTATTTGAGGATTTCACTGGCTTTCATGAACGTGATTTTCTTAGGTGATAGGTATTTCATCCACTGTATTATTAGAAGAATTATCCATTCAGTGAATAGATTAGAGGGCTCTTGAGAAAGTTTGATTCTTTGTTTTTCTCCTACCTTCCCCATTCCTCCCGTGCACTGTGACTTAGTGATTGGGAGCATTTGAATAATTCACCTGATGGTGGTGACACCTCTTTACACCTGGCAGAATGTTGCTCTCCCCATCGTCAAGATTTTTATGAAATCACATCTTCCCCAGAAGGCCTTCCCTGATATCTTCCCACCCTATTTCCCTCCACTTCATTTCTTCTGGCACTTAAACCCTTGGATACTCCTACACTTAGGAACATGTCTTCACCCTTACACTTATGAACATATCTTTATACTCTGTTGCTTTTCCCTACCTGTAGCTTATTTTAGTATCTGTCTCCCTTGCTTGACTGCAAGCTCCTTGAAAACAAGGATCATGTCCACTCACTTTATTGCATTTTCCTAAGCATTTAGTACAGTGTTCTACACAGAATAAGTGCTCAATAAATACCATTGATTGGAGTGGTGAAATACTTTTCCCCCTCCCATCTCTTCAGAACTGCCACATTAACCAAGCTCGGAGATAGAAACTTTAGACAAAAATGTAGTTACAGTGATCTGCACAGAGAAAGCACCCAATAAATACTATTGACTGATCTCTGAAGCCAAAGAGCAGCTATCTTTCTACCTGATTAATGTATATCCCGCTAAATTCACCATTCATTATTCCTTTTTTAACTTGACTAATCTCTGAAGCCGAAGAACAGCTATCTTTCTACCTGATTAATATTTATCCCACTAAATTCACCATGCTTTATTCCTTTTTTAACTTGATTGCTGAATGAAGGACTATCAAAATACTGAAAAAAGTGTGATTTTATTTTAAAGAGTTGCAAGGAATATCTCTTTAAATGTATGTGAAGTGTAGCATTTTTTCTCCTAAGATTCTTAATTGCATAATTGTTCATAGCACTGTTTTTGCAAAGTTACTGGGTTTTTTTGAGAGACTTGTATAAGGAAAGCCTGTTGTTTTCCACCCCCTTCCTCCCTTATATTTCCATCTTTACTTAAGTTGAACTTTCCAGGACATCTCTAACCTGGTTGTTCTGCCGATTACCTCAAACTAAACAAGTCCAAAATAGAACTCATAATAATAATAATAATAATGACATTTATTAAGCACTTACTGTGTGCAAAGCGCTGGGGAGGTTACAAGGTGATTAGGTTGTCCCTCGGGGGGCTCACAGTCTTAATTCTCATTTTACAGATGAGGTAACTGAGGCACAGAGAAGTGAAGTGACTTACCCAAAGTCACACAATGGACAAGTGATGGAGCCGGGATTTGAACCCATGACCTCTGACTCCAAAGCCCGGGTTCTTTCCACTGAGCCATGCTGCTTCTGCTTCCTTATCTTCCCACCCAAATCCTGTCCTTCCCCTGCCTTTGCCATTACTAGAAACAATTCCACTATCTTTCCTATCTCACAAGTCCTTAACCCTGGCATTATCCTTGATTCATCTCTCTCATTCAACTGGACATATTCAACCTGTCACCAAATCCTTGCTAAAATCCACTTTCTTCTCCATCCAAACTGCTACTACAATGATACAAGCACTTATCCCATCAGTTAGTCATATTTACTGAGAGCCCCACTGCGTGCTGAGCACTGTACTAAGTGCTTGGCAGAGTAAAATATAGCAGACCTGTTCCCTGCCCTCAATGAGGTTAAAGGCTCCTGTCTTGATAAGCAGCATGGTGTAGTGGATAGAGCATGGGCTTGGGAGTTGGAAGGTCATGGGTTCTAATTCTGGCTCTGCCACTTGTCTGCTGTTTAGTCTTGGGCAAGTCACTTCACTTAATAATTATGGTATTTAAGAGCTTACTGTGTGCCAAGAACTGTTCTATGTGCTGGGGGAGATGCAAGGTAATTGGATTGTCTGATGTGGGGCTCACAGTCTTCATCCCCATTTTACAGATGAGGGAACTGAGGCACAGAGAAGTGAAGTGGCTTGTCCAAGGCCGCATAGCATACAAGTGGCAGAGCCGGGATTAGAACCCACATCCTCTGTGGAATTAGTGGGATTAGAACCCACTACTCTGTGCTTCAGTTCTGTCAGCTGTAAAATGGGGATTGAGACTGTGAGCCCAACATAGGGCAGGGACTGTGTCCAATCTGACTTGCTTGTATCCACCCCAGCGCTCAGTACAGTATCTGGCACATAGTACTCCTTAACAAATGTCATAATTATTATTATCATTGATGACTGCATCGGCCTCGTTGCTGACCTCCCTGCCTTCTGTCTCTCCCCGCTCCAATCCATTGTTTATTCTGCTGTCTGGATTATTTTTTTAAAAAAACTTCAATTCACGTTTTCCCATTCCTCAAGAATCTCCAGAGGTTTCCCACCTACCTCTGCATTGAAGGAAACTCCTTATCATCGGCTTTAAAGCACTCAATCAGCTTGCCCTCTCCTGTTGCAGCCATTGTTGGGTAGGGACCGTCTCTATATGTTACCAACTTGTACTTCCCAAGCGCTTTGTACAGTCCTCTGCACACAGTAAGTGCTCAGTGGATACAATTAATTTGCATTTTGTTTAAATGTCTTAGCTCTGGTGTAAATGACTTCATGACTTTATATGTTTAAATGGTCCTTCTAAAAGTCAGTGGCCTGAACTAATAATGTATTTTTTTAACCAATTTTCCTAGTCTAACACAAAGGTGGAAAATATTTTATCCAGTGGATTTCTCAAACCATTTCACATACCTGCTGTGCACTGCTTTTCTAATGCTTAACAGCAAGTGTTTTTTTATTATTGTAAGTCACCAATACCCTGCTAGAATCTTTGAATAAAGATGGCAAGGCGAACTTTGCTTAAAATCAGTCTACTATGGAACATCAACTATAGTCAGAGCAGCCAGGGCCTTTGTTTTGAAAGGTTTCTTTAAGAAGAACTCCCACACACATGCACTGCAGAAAATTTGGTTTTCCTCCCTGGGAAAGCCGAGATGACCCTGTTAGGATATGCATCGCTGGCTCTAGGGAGACAGGGTGTTAGAGGACTAAGCATCAACTTTGTACTCTAAGTCATTGCCTCCAGCTATTTTAGGTCAGTAATAACAACACTAAGCAACTTACAACCCAGGAGGAAGTTAGGCAGAAGAAGAGACGACACCAATCTCTCTGGATAACTTAGGTCTAAAAATAAAATCTCTAAATCTAACTAGGCCATATCCACAGACAACTGTTAAAAAGAAGTCTGAATTGATTCTACAAACGAATGCATTATTAGGTATCACCAACCTAACGCTGTGAAAAATAAAGCCGATACAAATGGCACTGAATGGTTTGACCCAGGAACGCATTTATAACATTTCACATCAGTGCTGGCCAAATTGGAGAACGATCCTTGATCCTGAGACTTCAGCTAGACTTCAGTGTGACTGAATTATCGTGATAGGTAGCATGGAGAATGCAAACAAATGAGAAGGTTGAAGTGAAGGATGTTAGGCAGTACCACCAGAGTGTCCATAGTGGATGCCTTGGTAACGGTTGGAGCCTTTTCCAGTCATATGATCCAGCAGTTTTTCAGGATTTCTTCTGGGCCTGTCCACCTTACAGAATGCCCGTAGGTCGTTCGTTGATTGGAAACCCTTGTTGCTGATGGCATGGTCCCAGCAGACATCCCTGAAATGGCTATGCTCTGTAGCCAGGCATTCAATAAATAGCATTGTTGGGTTGATTAACTCAAATCCAGGTTTAAGCCCTGATTCCCAGATTCATGGTCTTTTGATTGGTCCTACAACAGGACAATGATTCCAATGTTAATTATGGTAACACTAATGAAATGAGATCTTATCATCATCAATCGTATTTATTGAGCGCTTACTGTGTGCAGAGCACTGTACTAAGCACTTGGGAAGTACAAGTTTGCAACATATAGAGACAGTCCCTACCCAACAGTGGGCTCATCTTATCCTTGCTTAGGGTCTCCTCCTCATCCTCTCCTAGAATTGTGGAATCCATCTCTTCTCCTCTTTCAATCAATCAATGGTATTTGTTGAGCCAATTTGTTGCGACCAACTTGTACTTCCCAAGCGCTTAGTACAGTGCTCTGCACACAGTAAGCGCTCAATAAATAATGAATGAATGCACAGCACTGTATTGAGCATTTGGCTGAGTTCGCCCTCATTTTGCCCAGCCTTTTCCACTCATCACTCCTTAATTTTCATATCTGGATTTGCTTTTGAGGTAATTTGTCTTTAAGGCTGGATAGCAAAGTGCTAGACCTAGAAGGAAAACGCTATTGTAAAGACATTATACCTTTGGCAGAGGGGGTAGGTAATTTGTCTTTTTATCAGAAAAATCATGGATAAGTAAGTTCTATTGAGGTTTTAAAATATATTTTATAATAATAATATTCAAAGGCTTATGTGCCAAATCCTACATTAAGCTCTGAGATATACAAAATAATTCAGGTAGGACACAGTCCCTGACCCATATGGGTCTCACAGTCTTAAACAGGAGGGAGAACAGGTATTTCCAGATAATGAAACCGAAGACCCGGGAAGAGAAGCAGCATGGCTCAGTGGAAAGAGCCCGGGCTTCAGAGTCAGAGGTCATGGGTTCAAATCCCAGCTCCAGCAATTGTCAGCTGTGTGACTTTGGGCAAGTCACTTAAGTTCTCTGTGCCTCAGTTACTTCATCTGTAAAATGGGGATTAAGAGTGTGAGCCCCCCGTGGGACAACTTGATCACCTCGTAACCTCCCCAGCGCTTAGAACAGTGCTTTGCACATAGTAAGTGCTTAATAAATGCCATTATTATTATTATTAAATGACCTGCCCAAGATCATACAGCAGGCAAGTGGTGGAGTAGCATTAGAACCCAGATCCTCAGACTCCCAGGCTGTTATCACTAGGCAATCCTATGAACACTGCTTGGCACATAGTAAGCGCTTAAATACCACAGTTGCTATATATAGTTAGTGCAGCAGTATAATATGCTAAACTCTACATGCTATTCCATTTTTGTCAACTCCAAAACAAATATGACCCTGATCATTAATTTTCCAGAGGATGACAAGCAATGGCAGGAATATAGGTTTATTGCACTCAAAAACCAGGTTCATCACTTCTCATTACATATTTACATTCAGTTTTATTCATCACAAGATGCTAGCCTGCCCTTTGCTCAAAGTAAAAAAAAAAAACCAAAGCTTTTCAAGGCTGTTGTCCCAGGCCGATGTAGTGTAATGCTTCTGTCACCAAAATAAGCACTAGTGTTGCATGACTGTAAAATGCTTTAATCCCTTAAATCTTGTGAGTGTAAACAGAACTGAAACTGATGGCTCATTGTTGTCCGTTTGAGTGACTTGTGTCATAGCGTTGTGCCCTTCTGAATTGTACAAGCCGAAGAAAATAATTCTGGCACAGAATGAATCTCCCCTTCCAGGGTTTCTCACCCCAAACATATAGATTAAAAAGAATGTAACTGTGGATGATACTCAAAAGAGTCATCAGTGCATCCGCAATCCCAAATGCAAACTGCTTTTTTTATTGGTAATTTAACTGCTTACTAGGCACTGTACTAAGTCCTGGGGTGGGTACAAGCTAATCAGTTTGGACACAGTCCATCTCCCACCTGGGGCTCACAGAGATGTTAAGCGAATTGCCCAAGGTCTGACAGCAGACAAGTGGCAGAGGTGGGATTAGAACCCACGACCTTCTGACTCTTAGGCCCGTGCCACTAGGCCATTTGTTTGGCAGGGTCCCCTGCCCCACTAGACTCCGCTAGATTCCTACCTCCCCTTAACATACTCTCTCAGATTCCTTGGCATCCATTATGATTTGAATGTTGACTAAACCTGTTGAAATCACATTTTCTTTGCTGCAAGGGAAGAGTGTTTCTTTCCCACTTCTGCATCATCTATGCACTTGGATCTGTGACCTTTGGGCATTTGATATTTGCTCCACCCACAACCCCTCAGGACTTATGTATCTTTAATAATAATAATAATAATATTGGTATTTGTTAGGCACTTAATATGTGCCAAGCACTGTTCTAAGCTCTGGGGGAGGTACAAGGTAATCAGGTTGTCCCACGTAGGGCTCACAGTCTTCATTTTACAGATGAGGTAACTGAGGCTCAGAGAAGTTAAGTGACTTACCCAAGGTCACACAGCTGACAAGTAATAGAGCTGGGATTAGAACCCATGACCTCTGACTTCCAAGCCCGGGCTTTCCACTGAGTCATGCTGCTTCTCTAAATTATATACTATAAATGATTCATATTAATGTCCGTCTCCCCCTCTCGTCTGTAAGCTCTTTGGGGGGCAGGGAGCATGTCTGTCAACTCTCCCATCAATCAATCGTATTTATTGAGCGCTTACTGTGTGCAGAGCACTGTACTAAGCGCTTGGGAAGTACAAGTTGGCAAAATATAGAGATAGTCCCTACCCAACAGTGAGCTCACAGTCTAGAGGACTCTCCCATGCTCTTAATACATGGAGTCGAGGCATTCTGGGAAAGCAGAGAGCACAAAGATCCTTTGGATTTGCTGTTAGGGACTTAAGTTCCTTCTTCCTCTTCCTGCTTGCCATTAATTCCTGTGTGGCAGTATAGGTCGTCAGCTCTTGGAGTGTCATGTATGTATTTATTATGTGATTATGTCCTGACCCTTCTGCTCACCTGGGCAGGACTGAATTCAGATGCTGAACAAAGTGAATGGTCACCTCTGGGTTATAAGTGGCAGGGGCCACCTGGTGCACTCAAGATGGCCACCCCTTGGGGTATCTGAACCAGAGATCTCAAGTAAACAACCACCATGTATCTGCAGGGTCCTTACTGGTCCCCCCCACCCTTTGTTCAAATATAAATATATATATTCACACACATACACGGCAGAGATTTTTGTTTTATTTTTCAGTGATCCTCTTCCTCTCTCCCACTGTCCCCGTGATATAAATTTATCTGCCACTAGGTTTTTTAAAAATATTTTAGGTGACGATGATGGCATTTGTTAATCACTTACTATGTGCAAAGCACTGCTCTAAGAGCTGGTGGGGTGGATGGATATGAGGTGATCAGGTTGTCCCATGTGGGGCTCACAGGTGCCAGAAGACCTGAGTGGCGAGGTGTTAAATGGCAGATGGTGAAAAGAAGGGGTGGCTTGAGTGGACTCTTTTATTGTTGTACTCTCCCAAGCGCTTAGTACAGTGCTCTGAGCACAGTAAGTGCTCAATAAATACGATTGAATGAATGAATGGCAGGGGAAAGGCAGAGGGAGCGATAAGCTCGTTGAGGGAAGGGAATGTGTCTGTTTATTATCATTCTCCCAAGCGCTTAGTACAGTGCTCTGTTCTCTGCACATAGTAAGTGCTCAATAAATACCATCGACTAACTGACAAGCCCCAGGAGTTAGGCCTGGAGGAGGCTCAAGGCTGTTGGTCCCAGATCTGTCCTTGGGGCTGATCCCTATGGTCCGATTATTGAGTCCAAGGGCCCATTAGCTCCTGGCTGGGAGAATTTCCTCGGAGTAGCCAGCCGTTGAGGAAACTCAATATTGGGTTGGAGTAGACCCTCCGCCGCAATGGATGCTAAAGAAGCAGTACTGTTTTTTACCGCTTTCTTCTCTCCAGTCTCTCTTTTTCCCCTTCTGCTCTCCTGGCTCCTTCAGCTGATACCTCTCCTTTCCCCAGATCAGTCTTCAGGGCTTCTCTTTTCTCTTGGGTCTAAAGCACATCGAACTGCATCTCTAGTTTATTCACTTTGTGCAGCGAGTGCGTCGGACACCTTGGCTCTAGCTCCAGGTGGAGAAATAATACAGGCCAAAAAGTATAATTGTAAAACACTTGGCTCTGGAAAGAGCCATATTGTTCTTTTACTTTATGAAGAAACAATAGGACACCTGAGTTAATGTGTTTGTGTGTGTTTCTGATTTTATCAGTAGATTTGGAGCATGTTTGAAAGTTAGCACTCTAAGCTAAAATCCTAGGTTTCGCCTAACTCTTTTGTAATAAATGGGCATTTAAGATGTGTGAAAAGGGAATTTTGCCGATGCAGAACTTGACAAGTGATCTGGAGGTAAATCACCACAATTCGGGGTAGGCTGGCAGAAAAAATACATTGTAGCATGGAGTTTGGCACCTTTGTCATACCATTCTTTGTCTAAAATGGACCCTTGGGTTCCCAACAGAGAGAGGAAAAAGAAATATATATATATTTTTCAGCTCTTACAGATCACGTAGATCCTTATAGGTGCTGCTACCTATAGGCTAAAATGCAGGTGCAAACTTTTGTATGGTGAACAAAAAGTTCCATAACTTTTATAGGTGTCACTTGGGCATTGAAAATGGAGTATTTGACTTAGGTATGCCAAACATTTGTTCAATTCAATGCTTCTGTTGTTGTTTCATTTTAAATAGCTTCCCCTTCAGAGTCAATCCTTTTTCAATAACATTTGATAACTCAATTATAACTTGTTTTTTGTCAAAGCCCTCTTAAAAGAGAGATTTCATTTTTCCTGGGTTGTTTTTATGGTATTAAAAGTAAAGGGAAATGTGAAACTAGATGATTTTTGCAACTCAGTTTAAATGAGATGTTTTAAAATATCATGTTTACCCACATACCATGATGTAATGTGATCATATTTGAAATGTTCTACCCTCTGAAATAACCATCTTTACTCTCATAATTGCCCTAATTTTTTTCACTATTTTTTTTTTACATTAAGACATGATTGGGGAAATTAAACAGATCATATAGGAATTAAGTCTAGCGAGGGAAGGGAAAGGTAGGAAAAGAGACAGAGCAATTGAGACTCCTCTTCTATTTCACTCTCTCAAGTGCTGTCTATAATAAACCTTCAGGAAATCTACTCCTCTGTTTCATTATCATGTTTTTCTCCTCTTCTTCCTCTTCTTGCATGTGCTGCTAATGTGTCTGTAATTTAGTGATATAAAAATAGTTATTTCCATAAAACAATTAGTGGGAAAATTAATACAGGTGAGGCAATTATGCAATTAAATATAGTAGCATTGATAGAACAGATTTTTTTGGCAATGGAGTGCAGGGTTTGTGAGGAGTGCAATTCTTTGGGGCATATGACTAGAAAAATATCTCACTTCATTTGATTTCCAAAGCACTGGAACAAACTATTCACTCCTACTTCCCCGATTTTATAGACAACCTTCAACATCCTTGACACTGAGTCAGGAAGAAAATAGGATTGTTGTAACCTTTTAGGTGATTAAAAAAGGTGGCAGGCTTATTGCAAGCAGTAAGGAATTTTTTTTTCTTAAGCTGTTGGACATGGTAGCCCCTGTAGGATGTCCCTGAAATATTCACACGTGACCTAATTGGAAAATAAAGGCTCCTAAAGTTGAGAATTTTACTTGAAATACTTAAAAACACTGCTGTGAGGCATTATATATGGAACTGATTGGTTTCGCAACATCTGAAAATATCAATATTAACCGAATGCTTTTTTCAAAAACTCAAAGTATTTAAAAAACTTTTCATATTAACGTACAGTGGAATTCTTGTGAGGCAGAAGGTGGGGGAGTTTCACTGTAATGCTGTTTTGTTTCATAGTTTGTCCTCATTGGTATTGGCTGTTGAGAGGGTTATTTTTTTTTATGTTTTTGCTTGTTTCTCTATGGTATGTTCACCCTGAAAGAAGCTAGTTGTTTGACGCATCAAGTTTGTTACTGTCATTCACAGCTTAGCCTCAACAGATCCAGAGTGTTTTATCTTTTAAAAAAAAAATGTCAAGTTTGTCCAGGACAGGCAGATTCTGAAAGGAATTTTCCAGCCCAAACTTCCATATTGGGATGGAGACTGACTAGAGCTAGCCTACTCTTGGTAGGTGCTTAGATAAGAATATTTTGTCACTAGTTCCATCTCAGAGCCAGCCCCAGGGCCATGGCACTAACAACAATGATAATTTTGGTATTTGTTAAGCACTTACTACGTGCCATGCACTGAACTAATCGCTGGGGTGGATACAAGCAAATCGGATGGGACACAGTCCCTGGTCCCACATGGGGCTCACAGTCTCAATCCCAATTTTACAGATGAGGTAATGAAGGCACAGAGAAGTAAAGTGACTTGTCCAAGGTAGCACAGCAGACAAGTGGCAGAGCTGGGACCTTCTGCTTCCCAGGCCCGTGCTCTATCCACTACTCCATGCTGCTTCTCTAAGCCATCACCTTTACTGCCTCCAGTCCCCTCTCCCAAACTCTTATTCATAGGCGGTGACCCCCTCAAAGGACAGTGTCAATGTCTAATTCCCAGCTGCGTAGTATTTCTCAGCATTGAGTATAGTGCTCTGCACATAGTAAACATTTAATAAATGCTATTGTTACTGATGCTGCTTCAGTCCTCCAGTGGTTGCCCATCCACCTCCGTGTCAAACTACTTATTGTCAGCTTTAAAGCAGTCAACCAGCTCATAATAATAATAATGGCATTTATTAAGCACTTACTATGTGCCAAGCACTGTTTTATGTGCTGCGGGGAGGTGGGGGGGATACGAGGTGATCAGGTTGTCCCATGTGGGGCTCACAGTCTAAATCCCCATTTTACAGATGAGGTAACTGACACAGATAAGTGACTTGCCCAAAGTCATAGAGCTGGCAAATGGTGGACCCAGGATTTGAATCCATGACCTCTGACTCCCAAGCCTGGGCTCTTTCCACTGAGCCACACTGTGCCAAGCACTGGTCTAAGCGCTGGGGTAGATACAAGGTAAGCAGGTTGTCCCACTTGGGACTCAATCTTATTTTACAGATGAGGTAACTGAGGCACAGAGAAGCTAAGTGACTTGCCCAAAGTCACCCAGCTGACAAGTGGCAGAGCTGAGATTAGAACCCAGGACCTCTGACTCCCAAGTCCATGCTCTTCCCACTAAGCCATGCTGCTTTCAATGACTGCTCTGCACACAGTAAGCGCTCAATAAATACGATTGATTGATTGACTGCACCCTCAGAAGCGTAAGGAGGGAATACCTGAATTTTTAGGTCAAACCACATTATATGTCTTTATTATCTGTCTTAAAAACCATTTGGGATGCACATTAGATGTTCACAATGAACTACAGCACACTTTTGAGACTATTTTAAATCCTTGCCAGAAACCTGGACTGAAATGGTCTCAAAATATTAACTTTACCGACAATGTTTGACTATTGTGTTCCGGACTGATAACTGAAAAGAGTTAATTATGAAAATAGGTTGCAAAATGACTTTAAAGTACATATTGTTTCACAGTTTAACTTTCATGCTTCCTGGATTTCGTCTTTACATTTTATTTCTTTAATGGGATGCCAGAGAAGTTTGAGATTCAAATTTGCCCGGTGTATTTGTATAATGAGGTTAACATTTTTACATCAATTCACTGCAGTTTTATTCCTCTGAAGTAGTAATTGCAACCAATTTATGGCTGTTTGGAAGTGTTCAGGCACCGTAAGCGATGTCTCTCAGCTTGTAAGAGTCATAGGTATCAATTTATAATGTGGGTGTGTGTGCCTATTCCAAGATACCAAGAGTTGCTGCATGTTCATAATGGAAGTTAGAGTTTACTCTACGTAAAACAAATAGCTTTCTTGTTTCTCTTTGCCTGAGCAGAATATCGTGTGAACATCCATAGATAAAAGAAATATGCTGTTGTTGCCAAGTATTTCAAGCATGATACTATGCAAATGTTATCCATTTTCTAATAGACCTACAACGAGTCGTCTATTAATGAACTACAGCCCGTTTCAAGGTTACGTGCCATATGAAAACTTTCTCTCTGAAGCAGAATGTGGTTGCTGGACAACGTGTTGTATTTTTGTAGCAGTTAATGTTTTGTGGGGATTCATTGTTGAACTTTTACTAATCAACCCAAGCACTCACAAAGCATGTGTCATTAAATCAACAAAAAACCCTCTAAATATACAAAATCACTTTACTTAAAGCATGCCTTGGAAAATTGCCTTTGGTCTCTATATTTAATGCTACCTTTTAAAGAATAGATTTATTGTGAGAGCAAACAGTTCAGAGATGAAAGATGGAACACTTAAGGGAAAAAAAAAAGTCGTCCTCGTGGGTGTGTTTCTCCTGCTCTCTCTTTCTCCTAATTTTATGTAATGTCCAGTATAAAGTGCTTTGGGCAGTGAACAAATACCTTTGATTCTGCTGCTTTAAAATATATAACAAACACAATGATGAAGATGGTATTTAAGCGCTAATTATCTGTCAAGTACGGTTCTTGGTGTGGGGTAGATACAAATTAATCGGATCAGACATAGTCCCTGGCCCATGTGGGGCTCGCAGTCTAAGTAGGAGGCAGAACAGGTATTGAATCCCCATTTTGCAGTTGAGTAAACTGAGGCTCAAAGAAGCAACTTACCCAAAGTCATGCAGCAGGGAAGTGGTGAAGCCGGGATTAAAACATCCAGGTCCCCCAACTACTGGGCCCGTACTCTTTCCAGTAGGCCTTACTGCTTCCTATATCAATCAATCGTATTTATTGAGCGCTTACTGTGTGCAGAGCACTGTACTAAGCACTTGGGAAGTACAAGTTGGCAACATATAGAGACGGTCCCTACCCAACAGTGGGCTCACAGTCAAGTGAAGTGACTTGCCCCAGGTCACATAGCAGATGTGCGGCGGAGCCAGGATTTGAACCCAGGTCCTTCTGACTCTCAGACCTGTCCTCTATCCAGTAGGCAATGGGGGTCGAGGCCCCAGGTGGGAGGCGGTGTCCAGGGGTCCGAGGCCCCAGAGGATCCTCTAGTCGGGGGGTCAGGGGCCTAGGGGCCTACTTCTTACTCTATAAACTTACTATATAAACCTAATGATCTCTTAGGCATAGTTTAATTTGAACAAAAACTTAGTAAGCGCTTAATAAATGCCATTATTAATAAATGCCATTATTAATAAATGCCATTATTAATTAATTAATTAAAAACTCCTCACTATTGGCTTCAAAGTTCTCCATCGCCTTTCTCTTTCTTACCTCACCTCCCTTCTCTCCTTCTCTATCCCAGCCTGCACACTCCTCTCCTCTGGTGCTAACCTTCTCACCGTGCCTCGTTCTCTCCTGTCCCGCCGTCAACCCCTGGCCCACATCCTGCCTCTGACTTGGAACGCCCTCCATCCTCAAATCCACCAATTGCTCTTTTCCCCCCACATTCAAAGCCCTACTGAAGGCTCACCTCCTCCAGAAGACCTTCCCAGGCTAAGCCCCCCTTTTCCTCAGCTCCCCCTCCCTTCCGTGTCACCTTGACTCGATCCCTTTGCTCTCTCCGCTACAGCACTTTTTTAATATATGTATATATATAAAATTCTATTTATATTGATGTCTTATAATAATAATGGCATTCATTAAGCACTTACTATGTGCAAAGCACTGTTCTAAGTGTTGGGGAGGTTACAAGATGATCAGGTTGTCCCATGGGGGGCTCACAGTCTTAATCCCCATTTTACAGATGAGGATACTGAGGCACAGAGAAGTGAAGTGACTTGCCCAGAGTCACACAGCTGTCAGTTGGTGGAGCCGGGATTTGAACCCATGACTTCTGACTCCAAAGCCCGGGCTCTTTCCCACTGAGCCACGCTGCCTGATGTGTGTATATATCTATAATTCTATTGTTTTGATGTCTGCCTTCCCCCTTCTAGACTGTAAGCCCAGTGTGGGCAGGGATTCTCCTTCTTTATTGCTGAATTGTACTTTCCAAATGCTTAGTACAGTGCTCTGCACACAATAAGTTCCCAGTAAATACGATTGAATGAATGAATAATTCAACCTGCTTTAGGTATGAGTAAAGGGGGAGACCTGACAATCTATAGAATGTGGAGTTGGATGTGTGGGCTGGAGGAATGGATACTGAACATACTTATAATAATGATGGCATTTATTAAGCGCTTACTATGTGCAAAGCACTGTTCTAAGCGCTGTGGAGGTTACAAGGTGATCAGGTTGTCCCACTGGAGGCTCACATTTAATCCCCATTTTCCAGATGAGGTAACGGAGGCCCAGAGAAGCTAAGTGACTTGCCCAAAGTCACACAGCTGACAAGTGGCGGAGCTGGGATTTGAACCCATGACCTCTGACTCCAAAGCCCAGGCTCTTTCCACTGAGCCACGCTGCCTACTTATCCAGGTAGATGCGGCTGATTCAGCCAAGAGAGAAGTCGGGTTATCTGGAGTGACAAGATATGGAGCAGAGTAAGACCATTTGGAAAAATGGACTGTGAGCCCACTGTTGGGTAGGGACTGTCTCTATGTGTTGCCAACTTGTACTTCCCAAGCGCTTAGTACAGTGCTCTGCACACAGTAAGCGCTCAATAAATACGATTGATGATGATTAAAAACAGCAGGAGCAAGATGGCCTCGTGGAAAGAACAAGGGGCTGGGAGTCAGGAAACTTGGCTCTTATCTAATTCCAGTTCTTCTACCGGCTTTCTGCGGTGTAACCTCGGTCAAGTTTTTTAACCTCTCTGGGCCCCAGTTTCCTCATCTCGAAAATGGGGAGAACCTACTTGCTTTCCCTACTTGTGAGCCCAAAGGGGGACAGGGACTGGATCTGATATGATTTCCTGAGATTCTCCCCGTATTTAGCCCTGGGGTTGGCATGAAGTGAATTGTCAATAAAGAGCATATTTATTATGTGACCCAATCTGCTGGGTATGGAACTTGGAACACTGGCTGTGAGAGTGTGGTTGTGTTGTTGTTTTGGCTCTTTATGGATGCATGAAATTTTTGGTAGAGCTGTGTGTGTCTATTTGGGGGTGGGTGGGGGGGAAACCCAGCAGCATGGCATAGTGGCTAGAGCACAGGCCTGGGAGTTGGAAGGCTATGGGTTCTAATCCTGGCTCTGCCATTTGTCTGTTGTCAGACCTTTGGCAAGTCACTTAACCTCTCTGGGCCTCAGTTCCCTCACCTGTAAAATGGGGATAGGAACTATGTCCAACTCCATTTGCTAGTATTTTATTTAGTTAATATGTTTTGTTGTCCGTCTCTGTTGCCAACTTGTACTTCCCAAGCGCTTAGTACAGTGCTCTGCACACAGTAAGTGCTCAATAAATATGATTGATTGATTGTTGTATGTCTCCCCCTTCTAGACAATGAGCCCACTGTCAGGTAGGGACCGTCTCTAGATGTTGCCAACTTGTACATATTTATTCTATTTATTTTTTTTGTTAATACGCTTTGTTTTGTTGTCTGTCTCCCCCTTCTAGACTGTAAGCCCGCTGTCGGGTAGGGACCATCTCTAGATGCTGCCAACTTGGACTTCCCAAGCGCTTAGTACAGTGCTCTGCACACAGTAAGCACTCAATAAATATGATTGAATGAATGAATCTACCCCAGCCTTTGTACAGTCCGTGGCATATAGTAAGCGCTTAACAAATGCTATTATTATTGTTAATAATAATTCCCCTACTACTAGTGGGGAAACTGAGGCACAAAGAAGTGAAGTGCATTGTCCGAGGTCACGCAGGAGGACTGCCACTCTATAGACTCCTCTAGACACCTGGATTGAGTCAAAAACCTGTACTGTCCCATGAATAGAGATTAAAGGTCAGGCCGTGCAAATATCTACAAGGCTCTACAAATATCTTTTTAGGAAAAACAACAATAATTTTGCAGTTTGATTCAGATCCTAGGAACCTAAGAAACTGCAGAAATAGACTATATATGTATATTTTAACTAATGCAAAACCTCCTTTCCTGCCACTTCTGGTATTTTTCTAAATTTAGTACAGTCTTCTGAGACTCAGATAAAGGTGGGCTTGGCATTTTAATCTTAATTGTCTCACTTCTACTCGTTTCAAATATTACAGTAAAAAAAACTGAATACCAAAGACAAGGGATTGAGTTAAATTGGCAGCAATATAAATGAGTTTATCCTTTCAGGAAAAGTCTAATTACTAAGGATTAAATACTGCACTCCTTTCAAAAAAATTCTTTAGAGGGCTCAGAAGGAAAATTCCTAGAATCTGGTGACAGCAAAGGAGGAAGTCATCTCCTGTTTTCTTCAAGGTGTATCCTCATTAGGATGGAGATTAACTTGAACAAGTTTGGCCTCGGAACAATGATACATTTAACTCAGCAGATTGTAAAGAAAACTGAATATTCTATGGAGTTTAAAAGTCAATAGATTTTTAGCCAGTTTTATGCTAATAAACTACTTCAATTCCTATCCATCTCTTGGGGGCTATAGGAAATTATAACAGCAACCCTCAACTAGAAATCAGTGTCAGCACTTTGCCATTTGGTGTTTTTTATGCCCCGTTTCCAACATATGAAATGGTTGGGAGAAAGCATGTGGGGTCATGCGGTATTGATTTAAAGGGTATGGAAGTGACTTCTTTGGCTGCTCGGTTTAATAAGAGTAGTGAATCAAAATGGAAAGTTTCCCATAATTGGATTCAGCAAAGTTTGGAATTAATTAGGAGATTTCGTTTTTCCTGCTTGTTTCTTTTCATGGGTTCAGCTAACTTAATCTTTATTTGGTCAAATGCAAAATTCCAAGGTTCATTACTTTCCTTTGAATATTCTGTCAGGCGCCCTCAGTCAATTCCGAGGTGATTTGGGACACATTAAAATGCTGATCTAGCTCTTCTACCACATTCTCCGACTTCTTCGGACCTGCAGACTTTTTTCCCACACCCTCCCACTAGTTCCAGCACACGTAAATGTGCAAAGGCTAAAAGATCAGCTCATTAATGGATACTCACAATTCTTACTGTTTATTGCACCTGGATTAGTGAAAGAGGTGTTTCGGCAGTAATTCATCACGATGTTGGAATGGGTTTATCTGACTTCAGAAAATTTTCTTTGAAATGTGAAGTGAGGAATTCATCCCTTTTGGCCTTGAACGTCTCTTAAAATCTTGGAGAATGCCTTGAACTGAAAGTTCCCCTCCTGTCTTACCTCGCTGATTTCATACTACAACAGAGCACACTTGTTTCTTTCCTCTGTCAGACTATGCACTGTTCCTCGATCTTGTCTTTCTCATCTCCGACCTCTTGCCCTCATCCCCTCTAGCCTAAACTTCTTACGTGCAGAGAGCACGTCTACCGACTCTTTAGAACTGCGTACTCTCCCAAGCGCTTAATACAGTGCTGTGCACCCAGTAAGTCCTCAAATTGATTAATGGAAGGGAGGAAGAAATTTGGGCAGCACTTTTATTTTTCCAAAACACTTTCCCGTTAACCTAATTTTATTCACAGAACGAATACGTGGAACTGTTGTTTATCGGCCAAGGTGGGAATATAAAGACTGGCAATATTGGTTTAGTCAAATGATCCATGTAACCCAGTATTTCTGACTCACAGTGGCAACAGGTTATAATAAGGATGGCATTTATTAAACACTTAGCATGTGCAAAACACTGTTCTAAGCACTGGGGAGGTTACAAGGTGATCAAGTTGTCCCAAAGGGGGCTCACAGTCTTCATCCTCATTTTACAGATGAGGTAACTGAGGCACAGAGAAGTTGAAACTTGCCCAAAGTCACATAGCTGGCAATTGGCAGAGCTGGGATTTGAACCCATGACCTCTGATTCCAAAGCCCAGGCTCTTTCCACTGAGCCTCGCTACATCCAAAAGAACTATGTGGTAACTAATGCAACTAACTAACTAATTAACTAATGTAACTAACTCCCCCTTTTAGACTGTGAGCCCACTGTTGTGTAGGGACTGTCTCTATGTGTTGCCAATTTGTACTTCCCAAGCGCTTAGTACAGTGCTCTGCACATAGTAAGCGCTCAATAAATCCTATTGATTGATGTGATTCTTGTCTTGATGTGACTTAAAAAGGGATCTAAATATACAATAAAGATGGGGGTCCTAAAAAATATATTCGAGTTATCATGAATTGTAAAATCCATTTTGAAATGCCTTCCAAGAAAATAGGTGAAAATATGAATTTTTTTCTGCTTTTAAAAAACCCGTCCCTTAAAAGGACTGAAATGTAGTTTCTGAGCCCTCTTTCTTTTCTTTAAATGCAGTGGAAAATGTTCCTAGCGGCTTAACCTCTCAAATCTGCTTATTGTGCTCCCCAGTTGGAGAGTTGTATATGGTATTCTATGGATTTTTTTTTTCCTCTCTATTAGGTCAGCAATGGATTAGTTCCCATTCCTGGATTGGAGTTTGCCTTGTCCTCTTGGGATACTGCTACTTGAATCTTGGAAAGAACTTTCTTGTGCTAATCCCATCCCATAGAGGCCTTTTAATAACTAATCTGGATGATTCATGTCATTCTGCCCAGACTTTATTAATCTGAGGCCAGCCAAATGTCTCTCCATGGTGGACTTCATTCACTGCATTTATGCTTGAGCAAGAGGGGCTGTTCCATTTTCTTGCAAGCAGCATGAAGCTTCTAGAAAAGTAGCATGGCTCAGTGGAAAGATCCCGGGCTTTGGAGTCAGAGGTCATGGGTTCGAATCCAAACCCTGCCAATTGTCAGCTGTGTGACTTTGTGCAAGTCACTTAACTTCTCTGTTCCTCAGTTCCCTCATCTGTAAAATGGGGATTAAGACTGAGCCCCCCATGGGACAACCTGATCACCTTGTAACCTCCCTAGCGCTTAGAACAGTGCTTTGAACATAGTAAGTGCTTAACAAATGCCATTATTATTATTATTATTGCCAAGTTGGATTGCTCACCATCTCTCCTTTTCACAGCTTTCAAATTAGACAGGATGTTGATGAGAGGAGGGATATAAGCAAAATACCAATATCCCTCATCAGTTATCACTCTACCTAAACCTGTTTGTCATCCTAAAAATCAGCTTAGGTATACACCCAAAAGCCAGGGTATACCACTGACACACATAATACTTTGAAAATTTTGCTTGACGGGCTATAGCAATTTTTGAAAAGTAAAAACAGTCCCTCTTCTGTAAGTCACGGTAAGTAAAATCACTGTGGCAAATCCTCCATAGACTCAATCATCCAGTCAAAACTGAATCATCACCGGCCACTCATGAATGAGTTACAGGCAGACACCTTTGGGTGAGTGCAAGTCTCTCTCTCTCTCAAACATTTGTGGAATTTGAGGGGATTTTCCCAGTCCATTTTGCAGAAGTCACACTTTGGGGAAGAGATAAAATGAACCTGTAATTGTATTTTAATGTCTGTCTTCTCCCACTAGATTTGTAGTAAGCGCTTAACAAATGCCACAATTACCACACTACAACAATTACTATTACTATAATTAGTAATAATTGTGGTATTTAAGTGCTTACGATGTGCCAGACACTGTACGAAGCACTGGGGTGGATACAAGCAAATTCGAGTTGGATGCAGTCCCCCGTCCCACGCGGAGCTCACAATCTCAATCCCTATTTTTAATGAAGTAACTGAGGAGGAGGTAGCTGAGGCCCAGAAGAGTGAAGTGACTTGTCCAAGGTCGCACAGCAGACAAGTGATGATGATATTTGTTAAGCGCTTACTGTGTGCCAAGCGCTGGGGTAGATACAAGGTACTCAGGTTGTCCCACGTGGGGCTCACAGTCTTAATCCCCATTTTGCAGATGAGGTAACTGAGGCACAGAGAAGTTAGGTGACTGGTCCAAAGTCACACAGCTGATAAGTGGCAGAGCCGGGATTAGAACCCACAACCTCTGACTCGGGCCAGTGCTGTAGCCACTAGGCCAACTCCTTGAGGGCAGAAGTCAGTCTATCAGCTCTGTTGTATTGAACTCTCCCAATCCTGAGGTACTGGGCTCTGAAATCAACCAATTGATGGTATTTATTGAGTGTTGACTTCGCACACAGCGTTGAACTAAGTGCTTGAAAGAGTTCAATAGAAAGAATAGCTATAAATGAGTAAGTACAAATGTAGTAAGCACTCTGTAAATACCCTTGATTGAGTGATCTGATATTCCCTAATTAAGTATATCCCTTTCTCCCCTCAGGCCCAGTTTTAGGATCCTTTTCCTTCAACCACAGGAACAACAAAAAAAAATATTAGAGACTTCTTCCCTCTGAAGTCTTGCCTGTCCTTTCTCCTTTTCCTGGAGTGCAGAGAATAAGAAGATTGACTATATTGTGTATATTTTAATATAGACAGTAGTAAAGTATTTTAGCTTGAATTATTCATAGAATTGCCTTAATCTTTTGTGTGTGTGTGTGTGTTTGTCTAAGTGAGTTTTTTGTTTGTTGTTCATTTGACAGTTCCATCAAGGCCAAGATCTATGCAATTAACAGATTGTATTTACCGAGCACTTATTGTATGCAGAAAACTGTACTGAGCATTTGGGAGACTACACTACAACAGAATTGGTAGACACATTCTCTGTCCAATCAATCAATCAATTGTATTTATTGAGCACTTACTGTGTGCAGAGCACTGTACTAAGCGCTTGGGAAGTTGGCAACATATAGAGACAGTCCCTACCCAATAGAGCTTAAGTCTAGAGGGGCAGACAGACATGAAGCAGCTTGATTTAGAGGATGGGAGTGGGAGTCAGAGGGTCCTGGGTTCTAATTCTGCTGCCACTTGTCGGCTGTGTGACCTTGGGCAAGTCACTTGACTTCACTGTGCCTCAGTTTCCTCATATGTAAAATGGGGATTAAGACTTTGAGCCCTGTGTGGGACAGGGGCTGTGTCCAACCTGATTTGCTTGTATTCCCCCCAGCACTTAGAGCAGTGCCTGGCACATAGTAAGCTCTTAACAAATCCCATATTAACTCAAAAGTTAATGAATTACAGATATTTACATAAGAGCCATGGGAATGAGGGTCTGGTGAATTTAAGGGTACAAATCCAAGTACAAGGGTGATGCGGAAAGGAGTGGGAGAAGAGGAAATGAGGGCTTAATTGGGGATAGGACTACATTGTTTGTTTTGCACCTAGGTCAAATAATATTAGAGGAGGCGGCTGGGCCGGACCTTACCTGTAGGTGTGTACCTAGAAGTATACATGTAGTTCATTGTACAACAATGTGGATGGATATTCATTTGTTCCACTACCAGCGTTCCTCATATCTGCCTTCAGGCAGCGTGGCTCAGTGGAAAGAGCCCGGGCTTTGAAGTCAGAGGTCATGGGTTCAAATCCCAGCTCCAGCAATTGTCAGCTATGTGACTTTGGGCAAGTCACTTACCTTCTCTGTGCCTGTTACCTCATCTGTAAAATAGGAATTAACACTGTGAGCCACCCGTGGGACCACCTGATCACCTTGTAACCACCCCAGCGCTTAGAACAGTGCTTTGCACTAGTAAACACTTAATAAATGCCATTATTATTATTCAGGCAAGTGGCTTTCCCCAGAAATTGCTCACTCTTGACTTTCCCGGAGAACTCTGTTCTTTCCAGCTGAAGTACCCAGCGGCAGAAGTACCTTTCTCTTGACCCGCTTGTCTCCCAGGAAATCCCTTCCACACCTTTCTACCAAGTTTAGGGAGAATGAATAGGTGTCTGTCTCTTTCTAGATTATTTTCAGTCCTCCCTTGCCTTGGCCTTCCTGCTCCAAGGCTTGTCACCCTTCAATCCTGCCCTTCTTCCTTTGTGCTCCCAGATGGAAGAGAAATGGCTTAGTGGATAGACTAGGCTTGGGAGTCAGAAGGACCTGGGTTCTATTCCGGCTTCACCACGTGTCTGGTGAGTGACCTTGAACAAGTCACTTCACTTCTCTGGGCCTCAGTTGCCTCATCTGTGAAAGGGGAACAGGGACTTTGTCCAACCTGATTGACTTGAATCCAGTGCTTGGAATAGTGCTTGGCACTTAGTACTTAGCAAGCTCAATAACTATTTATTATTATTATTATTAATCAATCAATCAATCATATTTATTGAGCGCTTACTGTGTGCAGAGTACTGTACTAAGCGCTTGGGAAGTACAAGTTGGCAACATATAGAGCCAGTCCCTATTATTGTTAAAGGTTACAAACAGACTGAGTAGAGGATGTTTCAACTCGTAGAAATGTTTTCCTATTGGTCTCTAAATCACTTTTCCATGTATTTCAAACCTGAAACTTCCCTTGGTGTCATGAAGAGGATCACTGCCCTCCACCTGTATATATGTATATATGTTTGTACATATTTATTACTCTATTTATTTTACTTGTACATATCTATTCTATTTTATTTTGTTAGTATGTTTGGTTTTGTTCTCTGTCTCCCCCTTGTAGACTGTGAGCCCACTGTTGGGCCCGTCTCTATATGTTGCCAACTTGTACTTCCCAAGCGCTTAGTACAGTGCTCTGCACACAGTAAGCGCTCAATAAATATGATTGATTGATCTTAACTAGAGTTTTCAGGATCCTACTTCCACCAGTTCTTAGATATTTAACTCATTCAAGGGCCTAGTAGTCTCAATATCACTCTCAGGCTTAACATCAACATTTGGGCTTCTTAGAGAATATCCCCTACCAAGTTCAGAAGCCAGAGGAAGAGATAAGGAAGGGAAATGAGAAGGATATGGGGAAAGACTTTTGCCATTTTTCTCATCCTCAAATAAGGCTCCCATTCTTTTCTATGAATGGCTACATTTCCTGGAGATTTTGGTGCTAGTTGAATTGGTTAGTCCAACTGTTTTAAACTCAACAAATACTTTGATAATGAGAACTCTACAAAGTCAATGCGCATCTCTGGAGACTCCTTTTACTCTGCAGTAATGATGATGTGTTTATGATGTGAGATTATTTTGGCAAGACAATTTTAAAGCAAGTCTTAGCCGATTGTAATATGGATGCCAGGAAGTGATTGCATTGTATTTATCTGATTGGCCGAACAATTTTAAAGCAAGTCTAAGGAGACCCGATTATTTAATTTCTTACATGAAAATAATTTCAGACACTGAAATGAAGGTATTGCAACAATACCTTATCATTATTATTGTTATTATTGTCATCAATGTCTTTTATTCAGATTAATGTCTGTCACTCCCTCTAGACTGTAAACTTGTTATGGGCAGGGATTATGTCTGCTAATTCTGTTGTACTCTCCCAAGTGCTTAGTACAGTGTTCTGCACGTAGTAAGCACTTAATAAATACAATTCACAACAAAAGTGATCTGAAAGACTGAATTTATCAATTGCTTTGAGAAAACAAGTTAATTCTAAAATAAGCCAGAGTTTGATTTTTTTTTTCCTCTCCTTATGTGGCAATCGTGCTGTTCACCCATTTCAAAAGAATATATTACTAAATAGAATTTGTCTTGCAATACATAATCCATCACCTGCAAACCTGGAATACGTTCCCCCACCTTATTTGTTTATTTCTGATTTCTTGATGTTGTAAGATTCAATTCAACACACCCCACGAGTGTCACAATCTTCATTTGGCATGCTATTTCACAAGGCTTTTAATTATAATCAAGAAAAGAGAATGCACACCCTAGAGTTGCCTTGTTGCCATTGTTAAAGGCCTGTGTTTGGGGAGTAGATGATGCTAATTATGCTGATTGGAGATGAAATTACCAGGTTAAGTACTGAACAGGTGTTTTAGCTGAAGTGAAGCCAGGATATTTATGTAAATTATGAAGAAGTATGAGATGTTTATCGTTCAGAAGCCACCAGATGAATCATTTAAATAAGCTTCTAAGCACTTGGGGAAAAAATGAATGACTCAAATACCAGGCAACTTCAAATTAATAGGACTTGTTTGGTCATAACCACTCAACTGCAAGGCAAAGATGCATTTATCCTTTTGGTAGAGACCAGAAAATAGGTTTATAATTGTGGAATTTTTTTACTCATTACTTTTTACACAGTCTTGTTAGCGGATTTGGAGTTCAGAGATAATAATTCTGAAAAGCTGCCCCAAACTGATGATCTTCTAATCAATCACTGAGCACCATACATTAGTTTCAAACTGAAAGCTATCAATGTGAATAAAACATATGGATTAATAGAACATGTGATCAATCTGCTCTCTTTGCATTTGTATACTTTAATATCTAATTATCTAGATTTAATATTAACGATCTAATAGCTACAAGGCTTAGCCATAGGATTTCTGGAAAGAGGGGAATGGGCTAGACTGTTCAACCTCCTGAGGTTGCTTTTTGCCCTGAGTTCTTGGAAATACTGACATTGACTGGAAGAGCTCTGAAATGACATGCATTCAATCGTGGTTATTGAGCCCTTACTGTGTGCAAAGCACTGTACTAAGTGCTTGGGAGAGTACACTGCAACAGACAGAAACATTCTCTGCCCACAGTGAATTTATTTATTTTACCTGTACATATCTATTCTACTTATTTTATTTTGTTAATATGTTTGGTTTTGTTCTCTGTCTCCCCCTTCCAGACTGTGAGCCCGCTGTTGGGTAGGGACCGTCTCTATATGTTGCCAACTTGTACTTCCCAAGTCCTTAGTACAGTGCTCTGTACACAGTAAGCGCTCAATTAATACGATTGATTGATTGATTGATCACAGTGGGAAGGCAGGACAGGGGTGGGAGAGGAGAAAACTTGGAAGCTAGTTAAGGCTGCTATGAGGAGAGGATGGTAGTGGGCTTAAATAACCTATATCTCATCCCCAGCAGCACTA
The DNA here is from genome assembly GCF_015852505.1 of Tachyglossus aculeatus. NCBI lineage: Eukaryota > Metazoa > Chordata > Mammalia > Monotremata > Tachyglossidae > Tachyglossus > Tachyglossus aculeatus. The sequence continues at coordinate 28,890,369 of NC_052099.1, read as the reverse complement.
GATTTCTACTTACTCCACACATCCCTGGATCAATAGCCTGGTCTTGGGACATCTCATTACTGTCTATTCCCGGCGCTGAACACATTTTTGCTGCTCCAGTCTATACATTTTGATTTGGAGGGACAATCAGGTTCAAAGGTATGACTCAAATAGCGGGCAACTTCAAATAAATTCAACTTGTTTGGCCAAAACCAGTCGACCGCAAAGTAAAGATACATTTGCCCTCTTGGTAGAAGCTGGAAATTATCATTGCGGTCAAGTAGACTTTGCCTGTGAGTGACTTAGAAAACTCACATTCTCTTAAAGCTGGTGTAAAATATTGAATTGTTTGTAGTAATCAACATACATTACCTCAGCTCCATGAATTTTCAGATTCTTCTCTGGCTATATCTCCTCTGTCTCTTATTCTCTAGGCTTGGACAGTACAGCCAGGTGCGAACCACTGGAGAACTACATATCAGAAATTTTTATAGCAATTCAACTGCATGAAGTGCATCCTAGTCATTTTTATAAATTGTCTTTATTGTAAAATCTTACCTCATATTGGCCCATTTGACAGATGGAAAAATGAGGCACGGAGGGTAGCAAATTAAGGACTAGAACTGTCATATAATTCACGGAATGACTTGAGGTACTTAAAATCCGTATTAGAAGTCAGTCCACCTAATTCCTGCTTTCAATTGAGGATAAATCCAAATTTCTGGATTGTTGGTGAAAGTAGGGCATCTAATATAAAAACGTGTGTGGTTTTCTAAGAAATTGAATCATCTTATAATACTGCCTTTATACAGAACTTTATAAGAAGCACTTCTAATCTTAAAGTAATACCAGTTTCAGTGAGCAAGCTCTCATTGTAATGGCCCACCTGGGATTATCTTGGATTTGTGAAGCAGTTTTATTTTTAACAAAGCTCTTCCACATCTATTGTCTCACTTTGTCCTCACAGCATTCTTGTGAGCTAGGGGAAGACAGGTATCATTATTTCCATTGAAATAATGGAAGTTAAGTGGTTTGACACCTCCCAGTCAGTAGAAGAACGATCCTGGTAGAATCTGAAGACACAGACCCGTGCTGTCTTTGCCAGACAAGGCTACTTTCCCAATGTTTAGGGTTTTCATTATTTGTGTTCATTTAAAATGAAGCCAAACCATTCCTGATCCTTTATTTGTCTAGGCACTGAGAGTTACCGAGACTCATAAGGTACCAATGAAAGAATAAAAAGAAGATGAATTGCTTCAAATCATTTAACTTGTGGTGAAAAACATATTTGAAATTAAAATGGATAGATCCTTAAAAGCTGGGATGTAGGAGAATAATAGTAGCATACCTCTAAGCAGTTTTGGTTAGCTCATGCCTTTGTGATCTAAATTTTATTTTGCTCTTTAAGGATAGGTGCAGGTATTAAAATAAAGCCTGAATTTCAAACTGCTTCTGTACTCACAATGACCCCTTGACTTTATTAGTAATGGAATCTAATGACATCATCTTTTGACAGTCATGATCTTTAACCTAGTTTGATCTAAACCAGACTCCTCTGGAATGATATCATTAAGGTAAATCCCTGAAAAGAGAGCAAACCATTTTAGTATAAACCATTTAGAGGTATTAAGTTACTGGGAATGATTTCACCCATCACTTTCTTTTTTCTGCAGCAGAACAAACAATAGCAAAACTGCAGAAAAGGGCAAAAAAATTATGAAATAGAAGAAGAATGAAATTGAAAGAGCAAACTATTATAATTAAGACCGTGCATTTTTTTGACTTGTTCTTTTCATTAGAAATGTTCTTAGAACAACTTCTCTATACATCTAGTGAACATAAAAGTACCTATGAACTATTCACTGGCTAAGACACCTATATATGTATGCCTTGCACTTGATATGTGTGTGTATTTATGCATTTTCTTTGGTTTCTCACAACTCAGTCTTCATTAGAATACTTTTCAAAGTTACCCATATAAGAACAAAGAAATACGACTTTTGAAGGTCAGATTTTTCATGTATAAGGTCCATATTTCCTCCAACCTACCAGCTTCTATATCTTGCCACCGATCTTGGGTTCTTGTCAGGAAATGAGATAATGCCCCAGTTCCCCATGTTAAGCAATCTTTGATGTTGTACAGATTTTACCTTTGTAAATGCATACACCTTGTTCAAACTTTTTCAAAGCAACCTGTCTTTCATGTATGGTCCAAAAGTCATCAGTGCCATAAATGTTTAGGAACACAGATGACTTGCCTTGCTAAATATTTCCTGCTGGTGGTGAAATTATCTTCAAGGTTTGACCTATTCATTCATTCATTCAATTGTATTTATTGAGCACTTACTGTGTGCAGAGCACTGTACTAAGCGCTTGGGAAGTACAAGTTGGCAACATATAGAGACGGTCCCTACCCAACAGTGGGCTCACAGTCTAGAAGGGGGACACAGAGAACAAAACAAAGCATATTAACAAAATAAAATAAATAGAATAAATATGTACAAATAAAATAGAGTAATAAATGCGTACAAACTTATATACATATATACAGGACCTAGATACTGTCCTATACAATTCTCCCCTTTCCTCTCATCAGTGGCATTTCCTTAATACCTCCTCTCACTTTGGGGAACTGGGGTCTCCTGAAAATAATATAGCTAATTCAGTCAATCGAATTTATTGGGAGCTTGCTGTGTGCAGAGCACTGTGCTAAGCACTTGAGAGAGTACAGTACAACAGTAAACAGTCACATTCCCTGCCCACAACGGGCTTAAAGTCTAGAATGGGGGAGATGGACTTCAATATAAATAAATTACAGATATGTACACAAGAGCTGGGAGCGGGGAAAAGCAAAGGAAGCAAGTCAGGGTGAGAAGCCTCCTAGAACATGATGTAAAATACATAATCCATGACAATTTTCATGGTTCAACCCACAGAGGTACTTTGGGTTGATTTCCAGTACTTAGTTCATTGACTGGATTCATGCAACCCTCCAAATTTATTCAAGTCATTAGGGTGAATCGTATTAATCAAAAAGTAAGCTACAACATGAACATCAGTAGGAGAAGGTTTTTAGTCCTCACATTCTGTTTCATTACCTACATTAATGATTAGCAACTTGACATAAGCGTTTACTTCAGGTGTCTAGTGCTTATTCCCTAAACATGCAGGCTGACTGTTGTATATATGTTCCCATCATAGAGAATGTAAACGTTTCTGACTGGAAGGAGAAACAAAGTTTAGGTTTGGACGCACACGCTAATTGCTCTGAACAAGTGCGAGAGGGAAGCGAGAGGAAACCCAGTATTGAATTTTGTACTGCCAGAGAGAAACTGACCAGTGATAACATGAGCAATAGAAACACAAAGTGCAGAGAGGTAACACTTTGCACAGGAAGTATCATGGAACAGGCCATGTCAGCCTAGTAGTAATTGGCCCTTTGAAGTTTCAAATGTGAGAAAAGATGAACATTCATCTTTAAAGTGTGCTGAGTCTCGGGGATTGCTTTTGGTTAGAGGAGGAATGTGCTGTTATTTGAAACCTGACCCCAAGGTCTCTAAAAAGTTTGGCTTAGGCTGTGCTAGGAGTGACCTTGTAAATTTAGACAGCTGCTAGACTACTGCTAGGAGCAAATTATTACAGCAGTTGTGATTTTTTTTGACTAGAAAAAAGCAAAGGGCACCTATCTAAGCCCTGAAGGGTCAGCTTTCACCTTTAAGACATTTGTGAGAAATGGAAGCTAAGGAACCCTGCATGTATAAGGTAGTTCCTAGGGGCAAGCCATTCGGGAAAGGTTTAGGAGATTCTACAAGAAGGGCAAGCCACTTTTCACCATATACAGTATTTTAAAATAACATTTTTAGCATCAAATGAGAAAACATATCTCTTCATTTTTAACGAGACAACCAGACAAAATGGGGAAATACAAGGCATCTATATTAAATAAAATAACTTCCCCACATCATGCCTGATTTCCTATCGTAAATGGGTGATGAAGAACTGCTCTAAAGCCTGGGTCTAAAGTCTGTTGGGCATCTCAAGACTGTAAGTTCATTGTGGGCAGGGAACATGGCTACCAACTCTGTTACATTGTACTCTCCCAAGCATTTAGCGCAGTAATCTCTTCTATTCATTTTATTTTGTTAATATGTTTGGTTTTGTTCTCTGTCTCCCCCTTTTAGACTGTGAGCCCACTGTTGGGTAGGGACTGTCTCTATGTGTTGCCAACTTGTACTTCCCAAGCGCTTAGTACAGTGCTCTGCACACAGTAAGCGCTCAATAAATACGATTGATGATAATCTGTACATAGTACTATAAAAGTTGCATTCATTGAGTGATCTCACATTGCATGAATCTAGGATTCAAGACAGTGGACAAGTGTGTGGCTCATGCACATAATAATTATGGTATTTAAGCACTTACTATGGGCCAGGCACTGTACTACGCACTGAGGTATATACAAGCAAATCGAGTTAGACACAGTCCCTTGTCCCATGTGGGGTTCACAGTCTCAATCCTCATTTTTACAGATGAGGTAACTGAGGCACAGAGAAATTAAGTGACTTGCCCAAGGTCACACAGCAGTCAAGTGGCAGAGCTGGGATTAGAACCCATGACCTTTTGATTCCCAGGCCCGTGCTCTACTCACTACTCCAGGTTACTTCTCTGAAGCCATTTTTATAAACAGGAACGTACTCTTCCCTACAAGATTGTAAACTCTCTGAAGACAGGGATTGTTTCTACCAATTCTCTTGTAGGGTACTCTCCCGAGCGCTTAGTGTTCCACACGGTATATGCTTAATATATATCATTCATGGAATCACTTTCCCAGTGAATGTCCTGCATCACCTCAAACATGCTCCTGTTTGTTTTTCTTCTTGTTGGTTTTTTATTATACAGTATTTAAGTATTTACTATACGCACTATTCTATGCACGGGGTAGATATAAGTTAATCGTCGGTTACAGTCCTGTCCCCCATGAGGCTAACGGTCTATGTAGAAGGGAGAACGGGTATTGAATCCTTATTTTACAGTTGAGGAAGACGAGGTGCAGCGAAGTGAAATGACTTGCCCAAGGTCACAATAGGCAAATGGCAGAGGCGGGATTAGGACCCTGATCCTTATGCCTCTTCCACAGGGCTATGTTGGTTTGGGCTGATTTTTCTGAATGTTTTGCACATTTTCTCCCCACCCTGGTTCCCTAGAGGACATCTATGGGGGAGCTTCATTAGGACCCAAGAGAAGTTCAGTGGAATGGTAGTTATAAGGGCAATTGGCAGTGGAATTTTCTCTTTCTCCTCAAGTAAAGCCAAACATCTCACTTTGGTCCCCAGCAGCAAGCCCTTGAATTCTGTCGGAGGTCAGTTTGGAGAACTTGCTGCTGCCCTTCATGTGCATTCAATTAAAGAAATGCATTTTCTCTCTGCTGGGGAACCGGTTAGGTTTCTCCACCCTCGTGATTCGGATGCAAAAGCCTATCACTTGAAATGCATCATCAAACCTCAGCCCGCTGAAAACACAAATAATACAGAGTGTGGAATATAGAGAAACTAGCCATGTTTTCCAATTTTAAATCATACATTTTGTTATGCAGGACTGCAATTCCAGCCTTTCTTTCCCCAGAAGCTTGTAATTTCTTTTTGATTTTTCACACTAACTCAAAGAAGGACTTTCTCTTGAAAGTTACACCCGAGCCTTGAAGGTTTTTTTTTTCTTTTTAAAACTATTTGCATTGTTGACTTTGGTTACAAAGCTACTTAACTCTCCTTAGAAATAATCTTTTTTTCCATAAAATTTGCATTCTGGGGATATTTCTCTTCTCTGTAGGTTTACAGTTGTCTCCCTTCGCAACAGGTGATTTAGTCACAGAGATTGTGCAGAGAATTGGAGTTCAGGATTCCAGGTATCTATACCTGGCAATAATGTTCAGAGAGCTAAATCCTAGAATAACCCATTTCCTCTCTCCTGAATTTCTATCGGGAAAAGCTGGCACCGGGGTAGCTTGCATACCACCCAGGGTTTTGTGTGGCAAAGAGAAGCAGCGTGGCTCAGTGGAAAGAGCCTGGGCTTTGGAATCAGAGGTCATGGGTTCAAATTCTTGCTCCGCCAATTGTCAGCTGTGTGACTTTGGCCAAGTCACTTAACTTCTCTGGGCCTCAGTTCCCTCATCTGTAAAATGAGGATGAAGCCTGTGAGCCGTACGTGGGACACCCTGATTACCTTGTACTACCCCAGCACTTAGAACAGTGCTTTGCACATAGTAAGCGCTTAACAAATGCCATCATTATTATTATTATAAACTGATCACCTTGTAACCTCCCCAGTGCTTAGAACAGTGCATAGCATATAGTAAGTGCTTAATAAATGTCATTATTATTATTATTATTATTACTATTTTTATTAAAAAACAGCTACTTGAGCCCGTTGTTGGGTAGGGATTGTCCCTATCTGTTGCCAAATTGTACTTTCCAAGCCCTTAGTACAGTGCTCTGCACATAGTAAGTGCTCAATAAATACGATTAAATGAAATGAAGCCTCTGAAACTCTGATGTATTACAATATGTCTCTGCTGCAGATAAGTTACGAAGGAAGACAGAGTAAAAAGCTCCTTTGCAAATAAGGCGTGTTTCTAGCTTCTTGGAAATGAGAACATTGACAGGAAGCTGAATGTCTCGAATTAGCATGGTAATGCTGCCATTCAGGAATAATAAGCAATTGCCCAGCAACTTCACTCTTCCCTGCCTGACATTCCATTCAGCAAATTAAACCCCAACACCCACTGTTCTATTACAGTCGCAGAAGACTCCTTCCACAAGAGACTTGAGATTTGACAAACAAGCTACCCTGTAAGCTTGCAAAGCTAGTGCTGTTCAGCTGTTAGGACTGAGATGAAGAGCCATGCCTGTTGTCTAAAAAAAAAAAAAATTCTCTCACAGCTTTAGACTGACTGTGAGCTTTAAAAAATGTTTAAACTCTCGTCCCATGGTTGCTGAAATGGTTCAGTGGGAGGGATCCTTTGAACTGGGGTGGTGGCATTCATCCTGAACAAATGTGTCGTGGTGGGACTGTCTGAAACATCACTGTATATTTGGTTCACTAGATTGTAAACTCAGGGCAGGGATCAGGTCTATTATATCGTACTTTCCCAAATGCTTAATACAGTGCTCTGCACACATTAAGCACTCAATAGATGCCATCTATTGATTGATTTCCCTTTCAGGGTCACACCTGGAGAGTTTTCAGTACTCTACTAGTCTTGGCTTTGGGAGGGAGAGTCGAGCAGAGGCCCATCCATTCCATTCCTAGGTTGGCCAGTGGCTAGTGAGTGGAAGGCAATCTGCTACAAGTCAAAAGTCACCCATGGTTTTTTTTCCTTTATGTTGTAAACCACTGGAATATAAGCTCCTTGAAAGCAGGGATAATATCTCTGAACTGTATTGTAGACTCCCAAGTGCTCTGAAAGCAGTAACCACTCAATAAATATCATCGAATTTTAGACTGTGAGCCCACTGTTGGGTAGGGACTGTCTCTATATGTTGCCAACTTGTACTTCCCAAGCGCTTAGTACAGTGCTCTGCACACAGTAAGTGCTCAATAAATACGATTGAACGATTGATTGATCGATGAGGACCTTATGGGTAATTCTTTCCCATTCTTTCACTATTTACAAGTGCCACTTCCAAATTGTACCCACTCTGATCCAGAATGGGGGTAATGGTGAAAGCAGTCATTGTCCAGAAAGGAAGTGGTCATCTTTGGATGCAAAGGTCACAGAAATTTTTTTTTGTATTAATGGTAACAAATTCTAAAATGTAAAGGAAACAAAACTCAATAGACATATAAACTATGTGCTGATTTCAAGTCTTTCTGCCATCTGGCCCCATCCCCATTCTTATTTCCCACAGTCCCCAGCCTGTTTTCTCCACTTCAGCCAAAGTATCCTCTCACAGAGGTCTCTTATATTCAATCAGAGATGACTCTAAAGCGTAGAAACACTTGTCCAACATATCATCACCTCTTTTTAGACCCCATTCAAGGTCAAATATTCCATAATTCACTCACCAAATATCTAACACAGCACAACTTGTCATCCACTTGTCTCATTCAAAATTTACTGTCACAATTCACTTTATTTACATGATATGTTCATCTTGATTTGCCTGTAGAAATTTCTTTCCTCCCTATTTGATTGCAAACTCCTTGAGAATAGGGATTATGTCTAATCCTTAATATGTATTTTAAATTCCTATCAAAACAGTGTATATGCTTTGGGTTGTTAATATGTCTGTTTGAATTGAGTAAAATCTTATGGTTAGGAATTTCTTACAGGATTTTTCCTTGCTACAGGTAACGAAAATTCCGTTCATGTTCAGGGCAAAATGACATGATTATTTAGAGATGCTAATAAAATAGGTTTAACATTCTCTTGTTTCATTTATAAGAGAAGCAGCATGGCTCAGTGGAAAGAGCACAGGCTTTGGAGTCAGTGGTCGTGGGTTCAAATCCTGGCTCTGCCAATGGTCAGCTGTGTGACCTTGGGCAAGTCACTTAACTTCTCTGGGCCTCAGTTCCCTCATCTGTAAAATGGGGGTTGACTGTGATCCTCCCGTGGGACAACCTGATCACCTTGTAACCCCCCAGTGCTTAGAACAGTGCTTTGCACATAGTAAGTGCTTAATAAATGCCATTATTATTATTATTTATCTCCATTCAATTTGGTACTGAATTTTAAGTACAAAATGGGGCTACTGAATATCCTCAATTATTCTGGGTGTTTTCTGATATTTTAAATTGGATCATTTTGTGAGTAAACATTGAAGTTTCTTTAGCATTGTCCCTCAGATGTTGCTCTTCACATCTATATGAAAGATATCTCATCAGGAATTTTAGGCGCACATTATTCCGTGATGAGTACATCACCCTTCTGTCTATAGATGATGCAGAAAGCATGGTCCAAACTTCCCCACTTCGGAGAGCTGGACAAGATGTCTCGGTTTCGTCATATATCCCTAGCATTGGCTTTGCGCATGAATGGCTTCAACCAAGTTCCAGACCCTCTGCAGGTGTGCCATGCTGGTTTCATTAGCTTCCCTAGAGGATCCCATTTGAGGCAGAAGTATAAACACACGTTCTTAACGTGGAGGACACATCTGGAATTGTGACAACATTCTTGCTAATCGGATACTCGGGACATGACAAGGAGAAAGGGAGTAAGCGGAGAGCAGCCAGACGTCAGATAACATGACCTGACCCACAGCATCCACAACATGGGGCTGGTAGAGTGAGCTTCCTCCCGCTGAGTGAGCGGCGTTTTTTTTTTTCTTGGATACGCCATAGGTTCGGCATACGATTAATAATTTCTCTGAGAAACTGAATGGCTTCAGGACAGGATTCCATCTAGCGTGTCCAGTCCTCCAGGTGGCTGTAAATGCCAGCTCCGGGTGATACTGTTTCCCCTGCTACTCTCTCCCAAACTCCTCTTACTTTCTCCCACTCTTCCCTGAATTCATTCATTCATTCATTCAATCGTATTTATTGAGTGCTTACTGTGTGCAGAGCACTGTACTAAGCGCTTGGGAAGTACAAGTTGGCAACATCTAGAGAAAGTCCCTACCCAACAACGGGCTCACAGTCTAGAAGGGGGAGACAGGCAACAAAACAAAACATGTGGACAGGTGACAATTTTCCCCCTCCTCCCCCCCATGCCCTCTGCCTTACCTTCTTCCCCTCCCCAAAGCACATGTATATATGTTTGTACATATTTATTACTCTATTTATTTTACTTGTACATATTTACTATTCAATTTATTTTATTTTGTTAATATGTTTTGTTTTGTTGTCTGTCTCCCCCTTCTAGTCTTTGAGCCCGCTGTTGGGTAGGGACCGTCTCTATATGTTGCCAACTTGTACTTCCCAAGCGCTTAGTACAGTGCTCTGCACACAGTAAGCACTCAATACGATTGAATGAATGAAGTCATCAGAATAATAGAAATTAAGCTAGATGCACATCATTAACAAAATAAATAGAATAGCAAATATGTACAAGTAAAATAGAGTAATAGATCTGTACAAATATAGAGAAATAAATCTGTAAATCTGTACAAACATATTTACAGATGCTGTGGGGAAGGGAAGGAGGTGGGGGGGACGGGGAGGAGGAGAGGAAAAAGGGGGCTTACTGTGGGAAGGCCTCCTGGAGGAGGTGAGCTATCAGTAGGGCTTTGAAGGGAGGAAAAGAGCTAGCTTGGTGGATGTGTGGAGGGAGGGCATTCCAGGCCAGGGGGAGGACATGGGCTGGGGGGTTGATGGCGCGATAGGGATCGTAGGGAAAGTTGGGAGCAGAGGGGCAGAGAGGTGTTGTCTTTCTCATTGCCTCCCAATGCAGTGTCTATTCCACCCCACATCCCTCTCTTTCCTCTGAAGTCTACATCGACTGCTTCTACCATTTATCTACTCCCTACCCACCCCGTCTCCACCTCCACTTTTGAGTGATATCTCTCAGCCTCATCATTTTTCTCTTCTCCTATAATGATACTCAAAGAATTAAGCAGACATTTCTGATGAATCCAGCCAGGCTTCTCTCAATCAGTGGTATTTATTGAGCATGTACTGTGCTAAGAGTATTGTACTAAGGGCCTGGGGCATAGTGGAAAGAGCACAGACCTAGGTTCTAATCCTGGCTCTGCCACTTATCTGTTGTGTGAACTTGGAGAGGTCACTTCACTTCTCTGTGCCTCAGTTCCTCCTCTGTAAAATGGAGATTAAGACTGTGTGAGCTCCATGTGGGACAGACACTGTGTCCAACCTGATTGGCTTGTATTTATCCCAGCATTTAGTACAATGTGCGGCACTCTAAGCGCTTAAAAAATACCATTAAAAAAAATGGTAGTCGTGATTCCTGCCCACAAGGAGTTTACAGAGTCTCAACTCTGCTCTCTGCTTTAATCCACTTCATCCAATGACTAACATGGACATCCCTTCCCCCTCATCATCGATAGTCATTTTGCCATTTCTAGTCTAACAACTAGGAGGAAAATTTGGGTTCACTTCCACAGACTGAAGGTGGGGCAGCAGTCAGAGTCCCGTAAACAAGGATCAATCCCTGACCTATATTTCTAAGGATCAAAGGAAGCTGTGGACCTAGAAATTCCAACTAGGATTCTATCAATCTGACTCTAGAGTGTCAGTGACCATGATTGAGCTACATCTGCAAATAAGCAAGCGGAACAAATGTAATTGAATTTGGCATGTAGTTAGAGAGATCCAACACAAACTAAAGTTTACACCATAAAAGCTAGCTACAGAATAGATCAACAGACCTGCTTCTTTGGTCTTCCTTCCCAACAGATAAATTTGGGGATATGGGCTGCCTCATGAAGTCAGCTCTAAAGACACTTCTCATTCAGGAAGTTGGCTTCGCCCAGGACCACCCCCTACTATGGCACATTCATTCATTCAATCATATTGATTGAGTGCTTACTGTGTATGGAGCAATTTACTAAGAGCTTGAGAAAGTATAATACAACAATAAACAAACACATTCCCTGCCCACAATGAGATTGCAGTCTAGAGGTGTGTAGAAATCAAGATTCGGTCCCTTTACCTCCTGAAAGAAATGTAGCTTTTCCACTCCTTCTGCAGCAATTCCCTTGTCAACTTTTAACAGAACCACTGGATGTCTTGACCAGCCCTCACCAAATACCCTAATACAGTACTGTCAACACCTGGGAGTCAGAAGGACCTGGGTTCTAATCCTGTCACTTTCACTTGTCTGCTGTGTGACCTCGGGCAAGTGACTTCTCTGTGCCTCAGTTACCTCATCGGTAAAATCGGGATTAAGTGTGTGAGCCCTATGTGGGACAGGGACTGTGTCCAACCTGATTTGCTTATGTCCACCCATTGCTTAGTACAGTGCCTGGCATGTAATAAGCTTAACAAATGCCACACTTATTATTAGTAATAGCAGTTTTAATCCTTACTGTGCTAGAAGGCACATATAGTACCTTTGCGTCTTTTGCTATAGTACTACGCACAGCACTAATTAAATGCCATAGATTGATTTATTATAATCCCTTATGACATAAGATCTCCTTTATTACAGAATCTTAACCCCATCTTTCTTAATGTTTTCACTGTAGCCTAAATCCTTTAGATTCCAAATTGATACTCAGTTGCATCCATTTAAATTGTTCCTACCCACCTCTATTGCACACACGGGTCCTTCCTTCCCATCTCTGAAGTGTAACAGTTCCACTCGCTGTATTTTGGATGTCAGTAAAGATGGCCCCAAAAAATGGTGCCACTGAAGTGGCAGTCCATGAATAATCGACATCGGGCACGAGTCCTCATCTGTCAGTGCTGTTGTAAGGCAGAGAACCTGAAAACAGATTCTACTGAACACCACTCACACCTGTTCCTCGTGCTACAGATATACCTGCCAGCTCTCTGCTGGAAGGCGGCTTGATGCCCAATGCCAGTCCTGAAGCCATCCAATTGGATGTCAGGAAAGATGATGCAAGCTTTTAATTTTCTTGACAACTGAGATTCCCGATTTTAGGAAAAAGAAGGACTTCTGCTCTCTCGGGGAGGAATGCTTAGAATATGCTTTCCACTGCTGTCTTAAACTAAACACCAGCTCTTATTCTTTAAGTGTAAATTATATTTGAAGAGTGGCAGATTGTGGTATCAACATGATGTAAAGTATGGATGAAACTGTAGACACACAGGGCAGTGGTCGTGTCCAACGTTTTTTGTTTAATGAAACTAAGAGCTACCAAAGTCGCCCTATCCAACTAATAGATTAGTTCCACTACCTGCCCCCTAACTGAGCATCAAGGAGCGTTAGAAGATCACAGACACTATGGTTCTGGAACATAATCAATCACCAACTTTGAAGAAATTCCCATCACATCAAATCTTCCTTAAGTGGAACATGTATACCCCTTCTAGACTGTGAGCCTGCTGTTGGGTAGGGACCATCTCTATATGTTGCCAACTTGTAATTCCCGAGCGCTTCGTACAGTGCTCTGCACACAGTAAGCGCTCAATAAATACAATTGAATGAATGAATGAATCTTGTAGGTCATAGAAGGGGTATAGACCCTTTGCGAAAACATAGCACTGGGGAAACAAATACAATGATGCAGCAAGGAGAAATCTTTATGGGTACACAATGTGGAAGACTGTTGGCCTCACACTGATTTTAATCAGCCACCTTTGTATGTGCAGATTAAAAAAACCCAACAAAAACCTCATTATCAGTAGCATCATCAGTGGACCTGAAATAGAATTAGCATTCTACCAGCACCAAGAACTGTACCTGGGATTTCTGACTATGAAGTGTCCTTCCGTGATAGTTTTTATGCACCAAATTGAGGTGCATTCATTCAATCATATTTATTGAGTACTTAATGTGTGCAGAGCACTGTACTAAGAGGTTGGGAAGTACAATTCAGCAACAGATAGTGACAATTCCTGCCCAAAATGAGCTCAGGTTAATGAAATTAGCCCTCATTAACCAATCTCTGGGAGATTGGTAGAGAAGTAGGGTGTCCTAAAGAAGTAGCATAGCCTAGTGGAAAAAGCGCGGGCTTGGGAATCACAGGACCTGCATTTTATTCCCGGCTCGGCCACATCAGCTTTGTGACCTAGGGAATGTCACTTCATTTCTCAGTGCCTCAGTTATCTCTTGTGTAAAGTGGGGATTAAGACTATGAGCCCCGTGTGGGACATTGACTATGTCCAATCTGATTTACATTGTTTCAGCTCTTAGAACAGTGTCTGGCACACAGAAAGTGCTTCACAAATACCAGACAAACAAAAAAACCCAGGGAATACTTTTTGCCATTTTGGATAAGGGAAACTGTGGGTCAGAGAGGGGTCATGAAGACAATAATGGTTTTCTGATTCATAAGCAAGCATTAGTCACCCTCCGAACTAAGGAGCATGATTACTTGTTTTGATGTCTGTCTCCCCATTTCTAGGCCGTGAGCCCGTTGTGGGCAGGGATTGTCTCTCTTTGTTGCTGAACTGTACTTTCCAAGCGCTTACTACAGTGGTCTGCACATAGTAAGCTCTCCAATACGATTGAATGAATGAATACAGCAATGTCGGTGCATATTGTACATTGAGGAAGTAAGCAGGTGGCTGAAAAGTAAGCATTGTCTAGAAGCCAAGGTACCAATTTTTCTTCCCTCTGAGTTCAATGAATCAGGGAAGAAAGATGATGAATCATAGGTCGCCTTCTGAGCTGGATGAACAAGTCAACAACTGACTGACAAAGAAAAGTCTATAAGTGGAGGGATTTGTGGTCTTGCAGAAGAGATAAAAAAATTTAACCTTTCTGGTGTCTCTAATAATAAGCTCCTAAGGTTGTGAAGCTTTAGTACTGACCCACCCCAAAGCATTTACTTGAGACAGAAAGACTTTGGTTTGGGGTTAGTTGTATCAACAATGTGTCGGCATTGTAGAAAATGCCCTTTGGCCGTGGGAGGTGACAGTGTGAACACCATGTTTCTAAGTCTCCTAAATCTTAGGGCAAGGGAGCAGACCAGATTGAAAAAAATCCAAAATGCACTGAAAGTTTTCACCTACCAGATTTCCATTTCCTCTTCAACTAAAGATCTCTTTCTTTTTCGAGCAGCAATCTGAACGGTCTTGGAATTCACAGGTGTCGGACATTCTCAGATGTTTTTATTATGGCAAGAAGAGGTCAGTTTGTTTTGTCCACATAATTTTTCTGAATTAGTCCCGTAATGCACTTGAGCTTCACGTGATTCCCAAAGGTCATCTTGCCCAGTCTTGAATTTCTGGCTTTCGAATATGTAAATGTTTTTCTGGTATTTAGTCACATAGTCAAAATCCTAAAGTCATGGAAATGGCTTCAACTGTTGGCTGTCTGCTATAACCGTCTCTATATGTTGCCAACTTGTACTTCCCAAGCGCTTAGTACAGTGCTCTGCACACAGTAAGTGCTCAATAAATACGATCGAATGAATGAATAACAAAGGAGCTCTAAATCATCATGGCTGTGTTCAACATATTTGTATTTAATGGCTTTACCCCTTCGTTAATGGAGACTATTTCATATCAATCCTTTGTCTTTAGGAGTCTGTTTCAGATAAATATGTCCTGTTATCAGTTAATGTTTCTTACAACAGCTCAAGGGAAGAAACCAGGAAAAATAATTGGATATTGAGACCGGACATAGAAAAATGGAGTTATAGTCTATAATTACATACTTCATTGCACTGTTTGCTTCCATTTCCTCATTTAAATAGTTTGGCTCAATCAGTACATTGTACAGTGAAACAAAATTCACCGCCATTTTTAAATTGATTTTGCATAGTAAATTCTGACAAAAGACATTGATGAGCAGTTATTAACCTCATGCTATGTCTTCGTTTTCGTATTACGTACATTCATTGTAGTGTTCGTATTATTATCGTTCCTAAAACTGATGCTTGTGAGGTAGAAAGACTCCGGGCAAGGCATAGCATGCCTGTACATGAGTTTGTAATGCGATCCAGGAACAGTTTTTGATTCAACCTGATTATCACACTGTGCATTTGTCACCTTTCTTGAGGAGTTTGCACTTTTCACACATTAGAGGAAACAGCTTTGTTGTTTTGCCAGCTAGTCACTTTGACCCCTCCCGCATCAATTTTTAACAATGTGCTCATTTGAAGGAATATTATGCTTCAGCATTAGTTTCCCTGTTCATATAACACCTGAAAGCATGTTTACATGGTCCCATTTCAAAAGAAACTCCTCAAGTCTGTGAAAGAGTTGAGCCTATTCAAGTCCAGTCAAGATTCACATCATCAAATAAATATCAAAGTTAACGACTCAGCCCGGCCTTTGATTTGGAAACTTGAGGGCATAAATATAACCTAGAGCCTCCATATTTTTGAAGGTGACTGCTTGCATGTTACTAAAATGAAGTAGTCGTTATTTGTGGAATACAACTGCTTAAATTACACACCTACGTTTATTACGATTTTCCTGCCTTCTTCACTCCCCTCTACCAAACCAAAGGATTTATCTATATATCTGTATATATATGGTTCCTGATGTAAAATCATTACACCGTGCTGGGCCCTTGATCTATAAATATTTCTGTTTAAATTATTCAGATTTCATTTTACCTCACAAGTCTTGCTCTCTAATTTTAATTCAGAAAGCAATGCTGTTAGGGCCAATGTTTTGGCCCTAACAGCATTGTAAACTACACAAAGCTTTTTGAAGCAACTCTCCTAGCTATATTCAATAAAACCAAGATACTTGCTTCCACTTGGAATGATCAGAAATAATTGTCACCAAACATTCTTTTCCTTTTTTCTAGTAAGTTTCTGGTCTTATTTTTTCTGACTCTTTTTAAGCCATGGTCCAATGTGGCTAAGACACCAGAAATTTTAGTTTGCTACATCGTGACAGTTGAGGAGAGAAAGCTTAATTTTCTCATTATTTTGTAGAGGGACCAAAATGCCTTTTTTCATTTGACACAAGAGGACCACAGTCTCATCCTTTTGGAATGTCTAGCTGTGAAATAAAAATGATAAAAGAGTAATGAGAAGCAGTGTGGCCTAGTGGAAAGAACACAGTCCTAAGATTAAAGGCCTGGCGCCAAATTCCATCTCTGCCGCTGTCTGCTGTGTGACCTTGGACAAGTTGCTTAACTTCTCTGTGCCTCAGTTACTTCATCTGTAAAATGGAGGTTAAGACTGTGTGGGCCAGGGATGATGTCCAACCTGATTATCTTGTATCTATCTACCCTTGTGCTTAGTCAGTGCGTGGCATAAAGCACTTAACAAATGCCATTAAAAATATAATAATACCTGTGGTGTCTGTCTTCACTAGGTGCCTAGCATTGTGCTAAATTCTGGGGTAGACACAGGGTAATCCTACTGGATGTAGTCATTCGTTCATTCAGTTGTATTTATTGAGCGCTTCTGTGTGCAGAGCACTGGACTAAGCACTTGAGCACTGTACTAGTCCCTTTCCATCATGGGGCTCACAGTCTAAAAAGGAAGGAGAGTAAAAATCTTCCGAAACTCAACCAGCCTTATGGGAATGGTCTTTTCTAGCGTGTGCAAGTTTCTGCTAAATGTGTTGCCTTCACCAGATACTCAGAGTTCTTGGAAGCTTCTAGTAACTGTTATTTTGAGCCTCATGTTTTGTAAACAAAGGTCATAGCATCGAAAAAGCAGTGAGAAATAATGAAAGCTCTAATAGGGTTCAGACAGTTTTATAACTAAGCTAAAGCTCTTTTTACAGCAGCAGCTGAGAAACTTGTTTGAACTGTTTTGATTCTATTTCCTGGCATTGGAAAATCTGTCATTGGGATGTATTTTGAAACACGGAGTAAAATATGGTGCAGGCTGCCTCTGTAGAATGAAAGTTTCAGTTTTTATGGCTATTCTGTTATTCATCCTTTCATCTGCACTGCAGATCAACATTTCTGAATTTATTGCATACATATGTCTGAGCTTTTGCTTCTCAGTGGGGAACAACAAAATTTGAAAATAGGAAACCAGGACTGCAGTCTTGGCAGAAGCTGGGTTTCTATTCCAAGTAATAAGAAAACACCAGTAGTTCTGGTGTTTTGGAGTGATGATCTTAAAATATTAAAAGAACCCCTAAAAGCGGAGTTTCCATTTGCAATCTGAAAACGTGTTGTTAGTGTTGGTATTTTGACAAGGAAAATGTGGCATTTTCTGGGTCAGCAGAGGGTGACTTCTTGTCGCGTGCCCTTGAGTGTTACAAAGACACCTAAAATCAAGGAGCTCTAGACTATGAGTCCATGGTGGGCAGGAATTGTCTCTCTTTACCGCTGCATTGTACTTTCCAAGCGCCTAGTAGAGTGCTGTGCACACAGTAAGCACTCAATAATACGATTGAATGAATAAATGAATGAAGGAGCTCTTTAATGCTATATTTCATTTGATTAGGAAAGATTCTGGTGTTCAAAGAGCTGATATGCTTTGTAAGCATCCCATAAAGTTGGAGGGAATAATACCATTGAGGGCAGAAATCACATCTGTGTTATAATAAATAGGAGGGAGAGTGGGCCTTAAATCTCCATTTTACATATGAAGAAACAGGACACAGAGAAGTTAAGCAGTTGGCCCAGGGTCATCCAGCAGGCAAGCTTAAAGTCAAGGTTGCATCTTAGAGAAGCAGCATGGCTCAGTGGAAGGAGCCCAGGCTTCGGAGTCAGAGGTCATGGGTTCAAATCCCGGCTCTGCCACTTGTCAGCTGTGTGACTTTGGGCAAGTAAGTTAACTTCTCTGTGCCTCATTTACCTCATCTGGAAAATGGGGATTAAGTCTGTGAGCCCCACATGGGACAACCTGATCACCTTGTTTCCCCCCTCAGCGCTTAGAACAGTGCTCTGCATATAGGTGCTTAACAAATACCAAGCTAGCGCTCTTCCTCCCTTCAAAGCCCTATTGAGAGCTCACCTCCTCCAGGAGGCCTTCCCACACTGAGCCCCCTCCTTCCTCTCCCCCTCCTCCCCTCCCCATCCCCCCACCATACCTCCTTTCCCTCCCCACAGCACCTGTATATATGTATATATGTCTGTACGTATTTATTACTCTATTCATTTTATTTATACATATTTATTCTATTTTATTTTAATATGTTTTGTTTTGTTGTCTGTCTCCCCCTTCTTGACTGTGAGCCCACTGTTGGGTAGGGACCGTCTCTATATGTTGCCAACTTGTACTTCCCAAGCGCTTAGTACAGTGCTCTGCACACAGTAAGCACTCAATAAATACGATTGAATGAATGAAATACCATCTTTATTATCTTAGATCTTCCGAGTCCCAGGCACAGGCCCTTTCTAATTGTCATGCTGTTTTTACACCTATTTAACTCTCCCAAGTACTGAAGTGCAGTGCTCTGCGTTCAGTAAATGCACGTGGATGATTTAGTTATCTATTAGCGAGGCCTTCCCTGACATGCCTATGAGGATAGATGGGCAGATCATAAGTCAGGGAGATGGACGAAGCTCTTTAATTTATGTTCAATCAATCATTCAGATTTGAGTGCATACTGTGGCTTGCTGTGTGCAGAGCAACTGTACTGTGTGGGAGGGTACAACATAGCACAGTTGGTAGACATATTTCTTGCCCACAGCAAGCCTACTCCACATAAGTACAACTTACTCTTCCCACAAGTCTGGTAAAGTTCTGAAATTCAGCTGGTTAAACAGGCAATGTTCAGATCATCTCTGCTCTCCTCAGAAACAGAATCAATGTTTCTGGTTTCCTTAGACAGACTAAGCCAACTGGATACCTCGCAAAACATAGGGAATATTGAACACTCGAATTTTATTGTGAGGTTTTGACTTGAATCACTTAGAAACAAAATTTCTTGCCCTAAATCCCCTGTTCCCTGATGTCCATTCTGCCTCTAAGTTCCTTGTGAGCAAGGGTCATGTCTACTTTACACTCCCCCTGCATTTAGTACAGTGCTAAGCACACAGTATGCACTCAGTAAATATCACTGATTGATTCCCTGGCTCCAAAGAGATTCAGTTTCCTTGATCTCTTCTGGTTCTTTTTGTGAGTCCTTGCTCTTAACATGATCATTAATGGTGCAGCTTGGAGATGAGATTTCAGCAACCAGCTGGTAAAATGCTGCCTCCACCCCAAGCCCTCTCAGGGTTGCACCAGGAGAGTTTCCAGTTTTCTACCAGTCATGACTACAGGAGGCAGACTCACCTGTGCTGGGCAGCAGCAGCATGGGAGAGAGCCGAGGGAAGAGATTCATTGACTGCACCAAAGGAGGCAATGGTAAACCACTTCCTTATTTTTACCAAGAAAACTCTATGGATACGCTACCAGAACGATTGCAGATGGAAGTGGGGTGTTCTGAGAGGGATGTGTCCATGGCGTTGCTATGGGTCAGACACGACTCGACAGCATGAGACAACAATAAATAACCCAAGCAGAAATGATATCCCATCATTATCTGGGCCTCTCTTCCCCTCCACCCATAACAAATACCGATGAGGCGGAAGCAAGTTTACGCAAAGATCTAAAACAAACATATTGTGGCCGTACTGACATCTGTCAAACTGAACATCAATGGGGAGTTCAGTCTGGATCAAAAATAATGCTGCCATGTGGAGCCTAGCCAGTGGACTGTTCTTGTTTAATGAGTAGAGCAAGCATCAGTTTGTAATCACCAATACCATCGTCCATCTACTGCAGAGGGAAAGATGTCATGATTAGACCTATGATACGAACTGTGGGATCATATTGATTTTTTATCTATCACTCTTCAGTAGAAGGTATTAAAATTGGGATTACTGAAAACGTTAGAATGAGGGCAGCTTTGGAGTGCATTGTAGAGAATCCACCCAAACTTTGGTAATATTGTGAATGAGCGATTTAAACATAGTGTAACAAGCAAGCCACCTGCATCGTTTAGTACTGAAGCTGCTGGGGGTTAATGACATGTTTGTAGTTGTTTTCTCTGATCAAGGTTAGAAGTTAGAGTTAGAAGCTTTAAAATGAAATAAGAGAAAGACTCTCAGAAACTGTAAGCCATTCCTAGGAACTGAAGATTCTGTAAAATAATGCTACCAGTTATGGTTCGCTAAGAATATCCGGGGGTCAAAAAGCAACTTGGAACCAAAAGGTTAACGGGTTGACAATCAATTTTTGCTCTTTGTGATTGAGAAAAACCAGCTTGTGTCATGGACAGTAGATTTTATTTTTTAAAGCACAGACCATTATTAGGATATAGTATTTGATTCCAGACTTCATAATTAAAAAGGAGGAGGGTGGAGAATCTGGAGTTTGGAGAGAACACAGAAAGGGATTAAAACATTGGCAAATAAGAGGAATTGGAATCTCTGGTCTAAATTCTCCCCAGGTGAAAGAGCCTTATGAATCTAAACCTCCACCCCAAAAGCTACCATTATAGCCTCACGTGCTCTGCCGACTGCCTTCCATTTTTACATGTCTTTAAGCTCAGAAAAGGTAAGTGTCTGGCCCAGATCACTGAGGAGCCAAGGTAAAATGACTGGTCCATCTTGTGGGGTTAAAACCCTGAACTAACTCCCTCCTTTGAAAGTAGGATAAAACCAACTGCTTTGATCCTAGCGGCTAGAAAAGCCCATGACTAAGTAGTGAATGGACTGAATTTTCTATAAGTCATCTCATCATAGGATAACCATAAGATGTCCTGAAGAACCTCGGCTTTGTTCCTTTTGATCCTGGTATGCTCTGAATGCAGTAAGTGTGCAAGTCCAAGTGAGGGTAAGAGAATTTCTGGGTAGCAGAAATGTAGGGTGTAATCCTTTTAAATGGCCAACAGCCATCCTAAGGAACTACAACTCATGATTACATTTCCCAGAAACACTGTGGAAAACCAGGATGGCTGACAAGGAAATCAGGGGTACCGGCCAAAGTGTTTCATTGTTCTTTATGTTTATCATTCCTTCTTAGATTATGAACTCCTTCAGGACAGAAATTGGTTGGGGAAGCAGCATGGCTAGGGGAAAGCACAGGCCAGGGAGCCAAGGGAGCTGGGTTCTAATCCACCACTTGCTTACTGTGGAACCTAGGGCGAGCCACTTATCCTTTCTGTGTCTGTTTCCTCATCTGTGAAATGAGGATTCAATACCTGCTCTCTCTCCCCCTCAGAGTGCCATCCCTACATGGGACAGGGACCCCGTCTGATGTGATTATCTTGTACCTATCCTAGCGCTTAATTCAGTGCTTGGCATATAGTAAGTGTTTATCAATAATTATTATTCTTATCATTGTCACTATATTACTAAATTCCTCAAAAAGCAAGGCCCATATTATAGACACACAACCAACTATCCTTGATTATGATGATATTGAGGGCAATGTGTCAAAAAAACATAAATTTCTGGGACTACCCCAGCCAAAATGGGCCATTTGGTCAGCCTTCAAAATAGCCTCTCGTGACTCAACTGAGCAGTTTTCATCCTGAGAATTCACAAACACATCTTAATAATCTGTTTAGGCTCAGGTGAGTCTTGATTCAGTTCATTGCCCATATGTAATGGTTATTAACAAGCTTAAGGACATTTGGGAGCTTATGGCTAACAACATAGCCCCATGGAAGTGGGAAATCATTATGCTAATAAGGTTGGGGGTAATAATTTTCAGTCACACACAGTTTCCATACTAATCCTTGGGACTGGTAGGTCACTAGGTCTGTAAACCTTTCATCAGCTTCATATATTTCTTTTGGTCTTGCACTTTAATTAATGGATGCGTAGTAACATAAAGGAGACCTAAAGGGAGCACTTTTCATGCGTCAGCGACAAATTTTAATAGCCTTAAATGTGAATTCCCTTAAAATATGTCCTCCAAGATATCTCTGCTTCAGCTGCATCTTGTTTATCCACTTTATGTGCATTTCCTGGAAAGAGTTCTCTAAAATCTGACTGAACATAATGGAAGGCTAGTCTATGTCTACCACCTCTGTTTTATGTTTGTGATTACCTCTTGCAGTTTTTCATACCAACTGAGGGCATGTAAAGGGTTAGGTTCTCTAAGGTAAAGCAATAAGATAAAATGCATTGTTCTAGAATTGAAGCCTAAGAAAGGAAAAGTTAAATGGAGATCATTATCCCTTTAGGATTCCCAGCTTGTGCTTTGGAGAAAACTGGGGAAGAGATATTTTTTATTATTAATAATAATAGCATTTATTAAGTTCTTACTATGTGTAAAACACTGTTCTAAGCGCTAAGGAGGTTACAGGGTGAACAGGTTGTCCCACGGGGGGCTCACAGTCTTAATCCCCATTTTACAGATGAGGTAACTGAGGCTCAGAGAAGTGAAGTGACTTGCCCAAAGTCACACAGCTGACAATTGGCAGAGCCAGGATTTGAACCCGTGACCTCTGACTCCAAAACTCGTGCTCTTTCCACTGAGCCACGTTGCTTCTCAGCGTGAAATATTTCTATTTGCTATTTTGATATACCTTGATGGACTGGAGCCAATTCAAAACTTTCTGTTTTAAAGGCGTCGTTTGCTTCCAAGGACTTATCCTAGCCCACTTTGATTACTGTGTCAGTCTCCTTGCCGACCTCTCAGACTCCCATCTCTCCCCACTCCAATCCATACTCTACTCTGCTGCCCGGATCAGTTTTCAATAAAACCGTTCAGTCCATGTCTCCTCACTGCTTGAGAACCTCCAGTGGTTGCCCTTCCACCTCCTCATCAAACAGAAACTCATTACCATCGGCTTTAAGGCACTCCATCACCTTGCCCCTTTCCTACCTTACTTTCCTGATTTTCTACTTCAACCCAGCCCACGCACTCCGTTCTTCTAACGCCAACCTGTACCTCCATCTTGTCTACTTCATTCATTCATTCAATCGCATTTATTGAGCGCTTACTGTGTGCGGAACACTGTACCAAGTGCGTGGGAGAGTTCAATACAAAAATAAACAGATGCATTTCCATGCTTTGTCTCTGGCCCAGAAAACCCACCCTCTTCATATCCAACAGATGGTTACTCGTCTTATTTTCAAAGTCTTAGTAAATTACTTCAGGGATGAAGACTGTGAGTCCCCCGTGGGACAACCTGATCACCTTGTAACCTCCCCAGTGCTTAGAACAGTGCTTTGCACATAGTAAGCGCTTAACAAATGCCATTATTATTATTATTATTATTATTATTATTATTAAAAGGACTGCTCCTCCATATGGCCTTCCCTGATTAAACCCTTATTTTCTCTTCTCCCACTCCCTCCTGAGTTTTCCTTGCAGTTGGATTTGCATTCTTTATTCACCCCTCCCTACCTGATGCAAGGTGATCAGGTTGTCCCACGGGGGGCTCGCAGTCTCAATTTCCATTTTACAGATGAGGTAACTGAGGCACAGAGAAGTTAAGTGACTTGCCCAAGGTCACACAGCTGACAATTGGTGGAGCCGGGACTTGAACCCATGACCTCTGACTCCAAAGTCTGTGCTCTTTCCACTGAGCCACACTGCTTCTCTTGTGCACTTGTGTACATATCTGTAATTTATTTATATTAATCTTTTTCCTCCTTGAGACTCTAAGATCATTTTGGGCACAGACCATGTCTACCAACTCTTTTATATTTTACCCTCCCAAATGTTTAGTGCAGTGCTATGCACACAGGAAATGATCAATAAATAAGACTAATGTTTCTTTGATACTGTGGTGAATTTCACATTCTGATGAAGTGACTTCTGCATAGCAACTTGATTATTCCAACTTCCCTTCCAGATAGGTAAACCTGGTTTCTTTTTCCCGCCTTTTTTATGGTATTCATTGTTGTCAATGGTATTACAGTGCTCTGCACCCAGAAAGCGATCAGTAAATACGAATGAATATTACTATGTGCTAGGCGCTGTACAAAGCCATGGAACAGATACAAACTAATCAGGTTGGACATAGTCCATGGCCCACATGGGGCTCACAGTCAACCTCCATTTTACAGATGAAGTAACTGAGGCACAGAAAAATTAGGTGACTTGCGGAAGGTCAACAACAGGCAAGTGGCAGAGCCAGGATTAGAACACAGATCCTTCTGACTACTGGCCCGTCCTCTATCCACTAGGCCACATTACTTTCATTTCACCCAGTTTGCCCTGACCAGTCTCCTCTCCTTACCCTCCCTGCTTCTAGTTCCTTCTCTGCTCCCTGAACTCACCCTCTTCTCTCTCCACCTTTCCTTCCTCTTCATCTTTCCAACCTCTCCAGAAATACAGTCCTTTCCCCAGGATATTTCTTTCCTTTCTGATTTTTTTAAGCCAATTACTGCCTCTTCCCCAGCTTGCTTCACCATTCATTCAATCGTATTTATTGATCGCTTACTGTGTGCAGAGCACTGTGCTAAGCACTTGGGAAGTCCAAGTCGGCAACATCTAGAGACAGTCCCTACCCAACAACGGCCTCACAGTCTTGAAGGGGAAGACAGACAACAAAACATGTGGACAGGTGTCAAGTCGTCAGAATAAATAGAAGTAAAGCCAGATGCACATCATTAACAAAATAAATAGAATAGTAAATATGTACAAGTAAAATAGAGTAATAAATCTGTACAAACATATATACAGGTGCTGTGGGGAGGGGAAGGAGGTAGGGCAGGGGGATGGGGAGGAGAGCCCACTAGACTGTGAGCCCACTGTTGGGTAGGGACTGTCTCTTTCTGTTGCCAACTTGTACTTCCCAAGCACTTAGTACAGTGCTCTGCATACAGTAAATGCTCAATAAATACGATTGATTGAGGAGAGGAAAAAGGGGGCTCAGTCTGGGAGCCCCCTCCCAGGGTCCAAAGCAGTTGGGCCAGGGCAGGGCTGCTGCAAGGAGGTGGTAGGATTGGAGGAGGTCTGGGAAAGGACAGCTCTCACCCACTCCCTCCCGCCCCTAGCTCACCCCATCCATCCTTGGTACCCTGCTTGTGATGTAGAAGCTGCAAGCTCAGGGAGGGAACAGGCAACAGCAGTCAGGGTAAGTTTAAAAAAAAAAAAAAGAAAACTGTTAAAGGTTGCAGGGTGTAACATAATAGGAAGTCTCTAGACTGTAAGCTCGGTGTGGGCAGGGAACATACCAGCTAATTCTGTTTTTCTCTCCCACGCACTTAATAATAATGATGGCATTTATTAAGCACTTACTATGTGCAACTGTAACTGGGGAGGTTACAGGGTGATCAGGTTGTCCCACAGGGGGCTCACAGTCTTCATCCCCATTTTACAGATGAGGTAACCGAGGCCCAGAGAAGTGAAGTGACCTGCCTAAAGTCACCCAGCTGACAATTGGCGGAGCCGGGATTTGAACCCGTGACCTCAGTGGAACGAGCGCGGGCTTGGGAGTCAGAGGTCATGGGTTCAAATTCTGGCTCCGCCAATTGTCAGCTGGTGACTTTGGGCAAGTCACTTCACTTCTCTGGGCCTCAGTTACCTCATCTGTAAAATGGGGATGAAGACTGTGAGCCCCAAGTGACACAACCTGATCACCTTGTATCCTCCCCAGCGCTTAGAACAGTGCTTTGCACATAGTAAGCGCTTAACAAATGCCATCATTATTGTTATCATTATTATTATTATTGTTATTATTTTCTCTGTTCCTCCATTACCTCATCTGTAAAATGGGGATTGAGACTGTGAGGCCCACATGGGATAGGGATTGTGTCCAACTCAATTTGTTTGTATGCACCCCAGCACTTAGTATAGTGCCTGACACGTAGTAAGTGCTTAACAAATACCATCACTTTTTTTTTTTAACTGTGTGCAGAGCACTGTACTAACACTTGGGAGAGTACAGTATAATAAAATTGGTGGGCATGTTCCCTGCCTACATCGATCATGCAGTCTGTGATAGGACAGATGCTTCAAGTGATGCATTATGATTGTAGAGCTCCAGTTTCTAAGAAAAAATTCTAAAAAAACCCTCCTTTAGGTGGATAGAAGTTCTTAATGGAAGTGGATATTAAGATATTGGTCTAGTAACTAAAGCTCCCAACTAGGAGCACATCTGATGGCTGTGAACTCTTAAAATTCAATAGGCTTGTTTCAAAGATGTTGAGAACTCTTATGAAGCCAACACTTTTATTCCCATTTTCTAGATATTTCCCACCCCCGCTGCTTTGCGAGAGGCTCTCTCCTCCCAGGTCCAATCCCCAGTTGAAATGTAGTTCTGGCCTTAAAAAAAAGCCCTGACTTTTACTGGAAAGACAATGGAGCCAGATGGAGGGAAGCTTGAGTTATTTTGGGAGCCTCAATAATGTGGTGTGTCACCTAATTCATTGGCAGATTGGTGCTAGACAGCTTGGGAGCCTCATGGCTCAGGGGTGTGATTCTAGAAATGAGTCCTTCTCTGTGTCCTGTACCATATGTCCAGATGATGCAATCGTTCCAAATCCCTTAAGCTGTAATGGGCCAAGTTTCCAGGGCATTCGGTTCCGGATAATTACATTATTGATCAATAATATGGAACTGGAAGGGAACTCCATTTTCTCCTAACTTCTCTGCCAACCAAGATCTGTCGCAGGTTCTTCCAAGTGCCAAGAGAATGCGAGAATGGTCCTCTTATCCAGAGTCTTCCTCTCCATTTGGTGGGATTGCGTTTCCTCTCATTGTCTACTTTCTCAGAACGAAGGTCAGAATCTTTCCAACCGGTCTTTCTGTCTTTTGGTTCTGTTAATAATAATAATAATAATAATAATAGTGGTATTTGTTAAGAGCTTATCTAAGCGCTGTGGGTTACAAGGTGATCAGGTTGTCCCACGTGGGGCTCACAGTCTTAATCCCCATTTTACAGATGAGGTAACTGAGGCACAGAGAAGTGAAGTGACTTGCCCAAAGTCACACAGCTGACAAGTGGCAGAGTCAGGATTAGAACCCATGACCTCTGACTCCCAAGCCTGCACTCTTTCCACTGAGCCACGCTGTTCTGTTTTTGTTTTTCATTTTAGCAGGGCCCCGTGCCTCCCCAAGTTTTCGGATTAAGGTTCGATACTTTGTTACATCCGTATCCTGGATGGATCAGATGGGTTCTCATGGAGTAGAGTCTCCTTAGAAAGATAGGCTCCCTTTGGATCTTGGAAATCCCTGTTGCAATGAACAATGCGAAGGAGTAAAGTTCCTTTACATATTGGCTTAAACAAGAGCAGTGGTTCATGAGAGCTACCTCTAAGCTAATTTGGCTATGAGGGTGCCATGTGTTCCGATTTAGGTCACACAGTCTTCCATTTTTGCAGTTTTCAAGTGTTTAGGAATTTTGCTGAATCTGATTTCTGGATGAAGAGTCCAGCCTGGTGACATTCATTCATTCAACCATATTTATTAAGCGCTTACTGTGTGCAAAGCACAGTACTAAGCACTTGAGAAAGAACAATACAATAAACAGTGACAGTCCCTGTCCACAATGAGCTCACAGTCTAGAGGAGGGATGGTATTTCTTAAGCGCTGTACTAAGCGCTGGGGTGGGTACAAGCAAATTGGGTCGGACATAGTCCCTGTTCCGTAGAGAGCTGAAAGTCTTAATCCCCATTTTACAGATGAGGTAACTGAGGCACAGAGAAGGGAAGTGACTTTCCCAAGGCCACACAGCAGACAATTGGTGGAGCGGCAGTATAATCTATGGTCTTCTGAGTCTCAGGCCCTTGCTCTACCCCCTATACCATGCTGCTTCTCTGATGACATCATTATTACCCCTCTTTTAATCCCAGGAGGGAGATAAAAAGGGAGAGAAGAGGAAGAGCAGAAGGTGACTAGTATATTGAAAAGTATTATGGGAGTTGTCATATTTGGAAATTGTTGCTAAAAAAGAGTTTCCTAACAGTGATGGATGTCAAAGATCCATCTGGGAATGTTGTCTGAGTTTTTGCTAGCCTAACATTTTGGCTCAGCATTAATTGGGGAAAATACAAGTCACTTAAATAATTGAAATATTTAAGATGGTTCAACTTCTGAGGAATAGCTTGGCCTAGTAGAAGAAGCACAGACCTGGGAGTCAAAAGACCTGAGTTCTAATTCTTCCCCTGCCTGACCAAGTCACCTGACTTCTCTGTACCTCTATGTTCTCATCTGTAAAATGGGGGGATTCAGTGTCTGTTCTCCTCCTACTTCGAATGTGGGTCCCATGTATCTATCCCAGAGCTTAGAGCAGTGCTTTACATGTAGTAAGCACTTGTATAATAATAATAATAATAAAAGTACAATTCACGACACATTGCAAGGAGCATGGCTCAGTGGAAAGAGCCGGGGCTTTGGAGTCAAAGGTCATGGGTTCAAATCCCGACTCCGCCAATTGCCAGCTGTGTGACTTTGGGTTAGTCACTTACCTTCTCTGGGCCTCAGTTACCTCATCTGTAAAATGGGGATTAAGACTGTGAGCCCCCCGTGGGACGACCTGATCACCTTGTAACCTGCCTAGGGCTTAGAACAGTGCTTTGCACATAGTAAGCGCTTAATAAATGCAATCAAAAAAAAGTACCAAAGGATAAGTAATAAAAAGAATCTTTCACTCCCTTCATTGTTTCCTTGGATTGTCCAGCCCTTTATCTCCTGGAGGGTACAGTCAATGTATTTACGCGTCAGGCAATAGCACTGGTGGACCAAAGAGGGAAATCATTGTCTTAAATGATGTGGGGAGTTGTAAATGAACAAGGTATGGTCCTGGCCCTTCCCATCCACTATTACTTCAAAGTAATCAATCAATCAATCGTATTGAGCACTTACTGTGTGCAGAGCACTGTACTAAGTGCTTGGGAAGTAAAGTAACAGAATTTGCTTTTGTTTCATCCTCTCTGGGTGCTGTTAGCATCATGTGGAGAGAGCGTGGGGTGTCAAGACACTTTCAGGTTCAAAATTCCAAATGTCTATCGTGATTGCCCAAGGGACCAGAAAATCAGACCCCAAAGATTCATTTGAGGTTTAGATTCTCACTTGTGGGGCTTGGGAAGTTCTGGGATGGTGGGCCCCTTCCCAGGGAGAAATCTTCAGTGAGGAGCTCCAGAGAGGACGCTTTCTACCGAACCAGTAAAAGGAGGCTTCTTACATTGCCCTTGGAAGGGTGAACCAGGGGTGAGAGAGAATCCATATGTCGCCATCGGGTTTGAATGACCTCACTAATGAGACAACAAAAAGAATGTTTGGAACGGTATCCTCCGAGCATCGCAAAAGCTTGGCTTAAAATCGGGCCAAACCATAAGGCTGCACGATAGTGCACACCATGGATGTCCTCTGCTCATGGCGGGCTGTGTCATTTGTGCCAGAGTTTAATGGACACAATGTCAAGGCATCTGGGTATAATCAACTTAGCATCGTTACCAGAAAGGTGTACTTAATCATTTGGAAAGTACAGTGGAACGTGCAATTGTGCTTCCAGATTTGGAACAGGATATATTGTTGTTGTTGGCTATCAAAATAAACCTTGGAATTTTGAACCTGAAAGTGACCACTAAATGCTATGTGAAATTATGGGGAAAACAAAAAGATAGGCAGGACAGAGAATGCCCAGGGTCTTTGAAAAAAAAAATGAATTGGTATATTGTTTCTAGTGATCCTATATCTAAAATTCAGTTTGGATGTATTTACCATTCTTTAATAGCTGCAGTGATGAACTTCTAGCTTATGCATCAAAATGCAGCAAGATGACAATGCTAGCCAAGGATCCTAGTTTCTGAAGTTTTAATAAAATAGTTAAATACTCAATTTGCTACCTAGATCATTAATTCATGCAAATCTATTTGGGTACGCATGTTAAACAGGAGTATTGCAAATACCCAAAGCAGCATCATCGGCTTCCTACCTCCACTTTGTGAAGCTAATTTGTTCCACATTAAAAATTGTGGTGTTTCTTTGTGAGGGGCCATAAAGATACGGTTCTGGACAAGAATTAATTAAATCCTTACCTAGTTTTGATTTAAATGTCCTATCAGCCCTTTCTAAATATAGAGTTGCTCTTCAGTTCCTCTTCTGTGAAAATATTTGAGCTGAATTACTGGTCTTTGATTCATAAAGTTACAAGTCAAATTAGAATAAGAAGATTCAGAACACTTTTCTTTCCCTTTCCTTCCCTTATCCCCCTTTCTGTGGTTACTATGATCCTCATATTTTGAATTCAGTTGTTTTAACGACTGTGAAAGGGATTCTATAATGTGGGGAAGGAGGAGCAAAGGCGACGCTTGAGATGGAAAATAAAGTTCCACGCTGCTATTTTTTTTTTCTCTTCAGTGGAGTCTGAAGGACCCTGGACTTTGAAAATGCCCAGATATTTTGTAGTTCACAAAAGTGTTCCTGTAGACCTTTCTGCTTTGTTGTTTTACTCCCACTCTCCCATCCCAGATCACTACCTTGCACTTTGCATAGGCCCAATCCATGAACAGCTTCCTAATCCAGGAAAATTAAAGGCATAGAAGTCTTTGCGGCTGGGGAAATGGGAACATGGAATGGCCATTATCTCGAGACCGCATAATAGGGGTTCACTTGCCTGGGCACAGCAGTGAATAAAGGGCAGAAAAAAAATAGGCTATGCTGATGACTTCATAAATTGCCAGCTCATGTGTATGGGTAGCATGTGTGTATCTGTCTGAGCCTGTTTGAGTCTATTTTTAGCATCTTCAAAAGTTCAACATTTTGAATGTGCTGGAATATGTAACAGGCACAATGAATAAATGATCTAGGTAGTAAATTGAGCATTTACCTATTTTATTAAAACTTCAGAAACTAGGATCCTTGGCTAGCATTGTCATCTTGCTGCATTTTGATGCATATGCTAGAAGTTCATTACCGCAGCTATTAGAGAATGGCAAATACATCCAAGATGAATTTTAGATTCCTTCATTCATTCGTATTTGAGTGCTTACTGTGTGCAGAGCACTATACTAAGCGCTTGGGAAGTACAAGTTGGCAACATATAGAGACGGTCCCTACCCAACAGCGGGCTCACAATCTAGAAGGGAGAGACAGACAACAAAACAAAACGTATTAACAAAATAAATATAGGATCATTAGAAACAATATACTAATTCATTTTTTTTTTCTGAAGACCAAGGGCATTCTCTGTCCTGCCTATCTTTGTTGTTTTCCCCATAATTTCACATAGCATTTAGTGATCACTTTCAGGTTCACAATTCCAAGGTTTATTTTCATAGCCAACAACAACAACACCAGGAGGATAGGAAAGGCAAAACAAAAGTAGGAATCATGTCTGTGCTATTCTACATGACTTTTGTGTTACATCTCAAACAGCCCAAGAGGTGTGCTAGCTCATGTCCCGAGCTTCCAATGCTCTGTTTCCTCTCCCTCTATCCTCCGCTTCCCGCCCTTCCCATATGGTGAGGGAGATATTTCGATTTTAATATATAGTTGCAGGGAAAAGTTGAACAAGATGAAAAATATTTTAAATGTATATTAGTAATATTTTAATAGCATCGGGCTTCACCATCTGGGAAACATCTTCCAAGAAGATCAAAGTATTTGACAAACATTAGCTCATTCATCCTCACAGTTTATCCCTGGGAGATGGGTTGGTGGCTAACGGTTTTGCTCAATTTAAGGGGAGGCAAAGGAATATGAAAGGCTCTATCAAAGATGTCTGTCAGTGACAGAACTCAGAAGGAAATCCAGGAGTTCTGTTTGCCAGCCTAGGGTTCTGTCAAATATGCTGGAGGGTTGCAGTGCTTAAAAATCTGGTTTTCATGAATCAATGTGGTGAGCAGGGGGGAGGGCGAGGGGAATTCATCTAGTCACAATAATAATAATTATGGAATTCAACTGCGTATGCACTGTCCTAAGCATTGGGATAGATATGAGTTCCTCAGATCAGAGCAGACACACAGCTCAAGGTCTAAGTGGGAGAGACAATGAACACTGGAATCCTTCACAACTTCACAACTGATCAACCTTAAATACGTCAGCTATTGGAGTATCAGTAGCAGGAGTCAAATTAGATAGGCTAATCAGAGTGGAAGATGAGAGTTAATAATAATAATAATAATGATGACATTTATTAAGCGCTTACTATGGGCAAAGCACTGTTCTAAGCGCTGGGGAGGTTACAAGGTGATCACGTTGTCCCACAGGGGGCTCACAGTCTTAATCCCCATTTTACAGGTGAGGTAACCGAGGCCCAGAGAAGTTAAGTGACTTGCCGAAAGTCACACAGCTGACAATTGGCGGAGCCGGGATTTGAACCCATGACCTCTGACTCCAAAGCCTGGGCTCTTTCCACTGAGCCACGCTGCTTCTCCAGTTAAGGTTTCCGTGCTGTGTGATTATAGTTTAGTGTCAGGGTAGTTGAGCCACTGGGCTGTGCTTCTAGTGTTTTTTGGCCACTGTAATTTTGTAAGTAAAGATGTAGCTACCCCAGTGCTTAGAACAGTGTTTAGCACATAGTAAGGACTTACCAAGTACCATAATTATTAGAATTGTTATTGAGGCAGTCAACCTCCCCTCCTTGTGAGCCCCCTGTGGGGCAACCTGATCACCTTGTAACCTCCCCAGCGCTTAGAACAGTGCTTTGCACATAGTAAGCACTTAATAAATGCCATCATTATTATTATTATTTCTAGATCATGAATGATGATGGATGCCATGGCAGTTCTATTGCATTTACAATATCTATGAAGTGCCTTGGCTATTCTAGGAATAACTGCTTTTCATTTATGTAAGAAATACCTCAAATACCTGGGGAAAACAATGGCTCTTAATTCTCAATTATATGGTGGTCCCTTCAGGCATGTGTTCTCATGAATTCTCATGATTTGGCAATTATTACATTCTAATACCTGTCCAACCTGCTATGACCATGGAACAGCTACGTGAAGAGCAGCTGGGAAGCTTGGAAATCCTTGATGCCAGGATAAAAGAACAATAATTACAATATCACATTCAATTATTCTAGTACTTCTCTCACCAGATGGTGTTCATGTGTCAGACACAGAAAACTTGCTTTGTTCTGGCTGTGCGGTTTGATTAAGGGTTGGTGAGCGAATGGGCAAAGAGTTATTAGCCTAATGGAGCTGAAATAGAAGAGGCGAAAGGATTCTGCCACAGGAATGCTTCAGGTCTTTTGGATTTGGCTTACTGGAAGAGTACAAAAGCTGTTGCGGTGTGGGCTACACCTTCCAGTTAAAATATTGACACTGACTCTCCTGGCTAGAGTGCAAACCGAGTGGATAGTGGATAGAGCACAGGCCTGAGACCCAGAAAGACCTGGGTTCTAATTCCGGCTCCACTACGCCTGCTGTGTGACCTTGGAGAAGTCACTTCACTTCTCTGGCCTCAGTTACTTCATCTGTAAAATCGGAACGGCAAGTCCCATGTGGGGCATGGACTGTGTCCAACCTGATTGTCTTGTATCTACCCTAGGATAGTCCCGTGCCTGGACCCTAGTAAGCACTTAGTAATGCCATTTTTTTTAAGTGACCAAAATAAATTAGATAGTATGTCTGGAAATACTTTTTTACACTCCATTTAGTAATTGTATGGGTAATAATAATCTTGCTAGATTGTAAAATCCTTGAGGATGGGGGTCGTGACTATTAACTCTATTGTACTTTCTCAAATCCTGTATTGTACTGTTGAAATAAGATGTGGAAACATGGAATCCAACCAAAAATTATTATGGGTTTGTAGATTGCTCCACGTCCTTTGGAGTCCCACCCCACGTGATAATTCTGTGATTTTTTAAATAAAGGAATCGGGTGTCAGAGCAGTAAATGATTTATGATTGGCTTTGACAAATGCATGTTTAGGAGACCATTAATGGTTAATGGCATATTATTGAGTAAAGCTGATATACTTTCGGAGAGATAGAATTCTGTACAGTTTATTTTGGTTGGGGCGTAAGCAGAGATGCAGATAAGGGTCGTGGCCCCTTCTTAAAATGCAAAAGAATTGACTTCCCAAATTCTTGAAGGAATCCCATTTGTATTCCTTACAAAATGCATTGGGTGAATGGGGCTATGGAGACTGACCTTTCTTACTGTGGGAATTTTCCAGAGCCTTGGACATGGATAGGGAACCCCATGCCCAGCTGAAATATCTTGACTCCCAACACTTCCACGTTCAGGGATTTGATGAGTCTCCTGACAATGGGAGGCTGGGAGGTAATGATGATGATGATGATGATGATGGTATTTATCCAGGCACTTTTCTAAACACTGGGGTAGACATAAGACATTTGGGTTGAACACAGTCCCTGTCCCACACAGGGCTCACAGTCTTAATCCCCCATTTTACAGATGAGGGAACCGAGGCACAGAGAAGTTTAAGTGACTTGCCCAAGGTCACAGATTAGACACGTGGCAGAGCAAGGATTAGAACTCAGGTCCTCTGATGCCCAAGCCCGTGGTCTTTCCACTAGGCTGCACTGCTCCACCAAGTTTTAACTGAAGTTACAAGAAATAGATACCTTCCAAATTCAGCATTATTGAGAGCTACCACTGAGGAAAAAGTGTTTAGAACTGTAATTATTCTATACTGCAGTACATAAAAGTATCTTGACACTTCAAATCAAGGAAAGCACTTTGAATGCATACTTATAAAGAGACTGGAACACCCAACAGCCCGATAATAATACATTTTGGAATCTTCAAAAGGAAATTGGACTTTATTCAATTATCGCCTTTTACTTTATTTACAGAAACCAGTTAAAGTTACCTAGGAGCACACAGAAACAGTATATTTCTGTGGCAAGGGGAATGTTATTGGCTTCCAGAGGAAACGAGAAAATAAAGAAGAGGGAAAAGTGAATTGCTTTACCAAATAGAGCCCTATGGCTCTTTAATGTCTCATAATTTTCAATCACTCCGCTAAAAAACAACCCCCACCCTTCACTCTATTGACCAAGACTTAGATGCCAAATGCTTAGTGTGCCATTTTCTCCCACAGTTTGAATTTAGAGTGGATACAAATGTAATTTTATTGGTATTTTATTTCACAGCTCATAGATTTTGCTGAACACTCACTCTTGCCAGGAACGTTTTGTTTAGCTGTGGACAGGAGAACCTCAGTCTCCTAGCAGAGCAGCCCACCATCTACAGTCCTTTACAGAATGTTATTTGGGAAGTGTAAATGAAGCATAAGTGTTAAATATGTTGATCCTGGTACTGGATGATATTTTAAACAATTACAGATGGTGGTGGGCTGGCGGTAATTGACAGCAGTATCAGCTTTAGAAAGTGTTTTGACAGGCCTCATCCTACAATGATTAATTACTGCAAGACTTCCCTGAGCATTCCAATTTCCTCTCTTGCAGCTCATAGCTCAGGGTGAAAATCTGTAGCTCTTATTACACTATACAACACAGGAAATGTCTTTTCAGTGCCCTATCCAAGGACCAATCAGGAGTGTAAAAGTTGTTCAAGCAAGACTCTGGGTGATAAGTCGACGCTGGGAAGGCTTTTGCCACTAGGGATCAAGTGGAGAAATCAGTTAGCTTGGCTTTTCTTCCGACTTCCTTTGTTTAAAATGGCCAAAGGCTTAGGAAATAGTCAGAACCGTGCAAGATGGGCATTGAAAAGCTTGCCAGTCACTAGTCAAACCACAAGCACCTTAGACAGGTAGAAATTAGGTGGCCAAGATGTCTGGTTGCAGTCATTTTCCCTGCATGGCACACAACTGACGGAGAAATGTCTAGAAAAAACTCAATTTGTACTAGCAGTCGATCAGTCGGTGGCGTTTATTGAATGCTTTGAGTTGGCTACTGTGGCTTAGCTTCTCTGGCCAGACCTGATCTCATTTTTCCTTGAATAGAGAAAGTATGGCATCAAGAAACAGACTAAGCCAAAAATGTATATAAAGGTGAGAATGCCCTGTCATTTTAGTGTCTGTGAGACCCACGTCTACAAAAGATGTCACATCTGAGAAATAGCGTGGCCCAGTGAAAAGAGCACCGGTCTGGACATCAGAGGGCCTGGGTTCTAATCCAGACTCTTCCAATTGCTCGCTGTGTGACCTTGGGCAAGTCACTTCACTTCTCCAAGCCTCAGTTTCTTACACTGTAAAATGGGGATTAGATATCTTT
This sequence comes from Tachyglossus aculeatus, assembly GCF_015852505.1. Lineage (NCBI taxonomy): Eukaryota > Metazoa > Chordata > Mammalia > Monotremata > Tachyglossidae > Tachyglossus > Tachyglossus aculeatus. The sequence continues at coordinate 28,853,889 of NC_052099.1, read as the reverse complement.
TGTCCTTCCTACTTAGACTTTGAGCCCCATGTGGGGCAGGGACAGTCTCTGACCTGATTGACTTGTATCTTCCCCTGTGCTTAGAACAGTGTTTGACAGGGCATAAGCACTTAAATACCATGAGAAAAAAATCTAAGCCCTTGAACTGTCTTATCAGAGATCCATATTTAATTATAGCAATATCCTGTGCTTGGGAGTCAGAGGACCTGGTTCTAATCCCATTTCTGCCACTTAATGCTGTGTGATTTTGGACAAGTCACTTAACTTCTCTGTGCCTCAGCTTAATCAACCGTTAAATGAAGATTCAATACTTAGACTATGAGCCCCTGGTGGGGCAGTGATCTGACTGTTGAATCTTGTACATATTTATTCTATTTATTTTATTTTGTTAGTATGTTTTGTTTTGTTGTCTGTCTGCCCCTTCCAGACTGTGAGCCCGCTGTTGGGTAGGGACCATCTCTATATGTTGCCAACTTGTACTTCCCAAGCACTTAGTACAGTGCTCTGCACACAGTAAGCACTCAATAAATACAATTGAATGAATGAATACCCCAGCGCTTAGAACAGTGCTTGACACATAGCAGTTAAATGCGATTAAAAAAATAAATAAACCCGGTATCATCAACCAAATGATCATAGCAGTGATATTTGTTGCAATATCCCTCCTGAGCATGGTGTTTGAATAATAATAATAGTGGTATTTGTTAAACACTCTGTGCCATGCAGTGTACTAAGCACTGGCGTAGATAGGAGATAATCAGGTCCCACACGGGGGTCACAGCAAGCGTGGCTTAGTGGAAAGAGCCCGGGCTTGGGAGTCAAAGGTCATGGGTTCTAATCCCAGCTCCACCACTTGTCAGCTGTGATGCTTCAGACAAGTCTCTGTGCCTCAGTTACCTCTTCTGTAAAATGGGGATTGAGACTGTAAGCCCCACATGGGACAACCTGATCACCTTGTATCTACCCCAATGCTTAGAACGGTGCTTGACACATAGTAAATGCTTAACAAATACCATCATTATTACTATTATTAAGTAGAAGGGAGAACAGGTAACTGGTATTGCATCCCCACTGAGGCAGAGAGAAGTTGAGTGACTTGCCCAAGGGTCACACAAAAGGTGTGTGGCAGATTTGGGATTAGAACTCAGGTCCTCTGTCTGCCAGGCCCATGCTCTTTCCACTAGACCACGGTGCTTTGAAGGATGGATGACAATAATACCTAAGCGATTTTGGTATGGGCGAGACGACGAACAGGCAGGAGAAGCAGGATAAACATGATTCGGAACCACAACTTCAAGTAAAGCTGTATTTCACCAGCCAGTTTGGCAGAAAATAATCGTTCGGCATGTGACTATTTTAATACCAATGTCATGTAATCCTTGGGTCAAACAGCGACCCATCTAAAGGCAATTGCTAGAAGGCCAAGAGTTCCCCTTTCACATGTAAATGAGCGAAAGGGATTTCTGCTCAGACTGTAGATTTCAGAGCACATCCACATCCTTAGCTAACTACCATCAGTCTTGGCACAATCTGGTGCCATCTTGTAAGATGGGGTAACTCTCTTAGGAGTTGCTGCCAGGATTTAACGACCTAAAAAGGGAAGAAATAAACAATGATGCTAATAACCAGTACCATGGTGTCACAAAAGGCAATCTTTTTATACACAGGATGTGAAAGGGATTTGTTGATTCCCATGGATTTCTACCCCTCAATAAAATTTCGGTCAGTATCACCTTTGAACCCCAAGACGAACAGCAGAGCAGACATTGGTTGGTCACTTTCTTCCCTGGATCATCATGGAATTGTGGGACAGTATCTGAAGTAACAAGTTATGGTCTATCCCTTTATAATTCCTTACCTATTGAAGATATTAGAATAAATGTCTTCTGCTGTGATGATCTCAGTCCACATGAGGGCTAAGAGCAGGGTGTTATTCATTCAATCATATTTATTGAGTTATTACTGTGTGCAGAGCACTGTACTAAACACTTGGAAAGTACAATTTGGCAACAGAGACAATCCCTACCCAACAACGGGCTCACGGTCTAGAAGTAACTGTTCCTCATCACCACAATCAAGTGCCAAAGCTCAGTTGAAAGAAACAGAGGCACTCGTATATCAAGACCTGATGAATTTGCCAAAGAATCATGTGGACTTTCAGAGATTATTCAGAAAAAAAGAATCTTTCCCCTTATTTTGGTAGTGATAAGGTAGCACATAGAGTTCAGAGAGTTACCTCACAGCAATGAAATAATAATATGAAAATGATAACAGTTACACAGCGTGGCATTGCATCAACCAGCTAATAAGTTAATCCTTTGGTCTAGACTCTTCCAGACACTTGGGAGTCGATCTAATTTTCGTAAGGAAACACCCTATAATGGAAAAAGCATTTTCAAACCCGGAGATCCTGATGTCAAATTTTTTTAGCACTCCCTGGATGTGGGCCGTTATAATAATATTTCCTCTCCCGGTTGTTAGCATCTAGACTTTCTATATGTCAGCCTCCCAGATCTCTCCCGAAGGAGAGAAGCCAGCAATCTACCGCAGGAGGAGCTTTGGAACTCCTGGAATTTCATTCGTGTCTGGAGAATTGACTTCCTCCATCCCTCAGGCAACCGGAGCCTGCTGGGTATCTTTTGGTGACTTGGTGGAGGTCAGCTGGACTGCCTGTCATCGCAACATGTGCCTCGCCTAAGGGCTTCTTCTAGCTGTTGTTTCTGGAATGAAGCTGCTCTCTTCAACCCTCCTGCACCATTTGATTACATGGATACCTCTGGCCCTTACTGGCTCCCGTTTGGTGATTCATATTTTCCTCTAGTCCTCTCCTGCAGCCCTGACTCTTAAACTGACAGCCTTTCTCTTCTAGGGCTGATTCTGATCTTCTTCCTTTGTAAAATACTCGTGCACTTTACCTTAAAACATTACCCTTTCCCTGGTCCTTGCTTGTGTAGACCGCCCTTCGCAACTTGAGCCTACTCTTTATTGTGAGAAGTTCTGAAAGACTCCTGACCGATTATTTCCTAGGAAGATGACGATGATGAGGATAACAACTCAATTAGCGTCGTCATAATGCAGCTCGGACACTTTTCGTTGGAGAGACAGTTCCTTGTGAGGCAGGAAAATTGGCTTGGGAGGCAGAAATGAGCCTGGCAAAATTGTAGCACAATTGTCGCATCTATTAATAGTAATTAGTGGGCGGGGTGCCACCCATCAATCAGTAGCCCAGATACACAGCGCGGCTGAGGGGAAAGAACAGATTTTATAACTGGACTGAACGGGGAACAGGTGCAGTCACCACTAAACCCTTGTTTTAATGATGTGATCATTCTGAAGCCTACTCATGTCCAGTTAGCCTTCCAGAGCAGGCTGCCAACAACCATTAAAGTGAAAAAACAGCTTGACCCACTTGAGAGAGCGGATAAGGGAATAACACACACACCAAAGGGAATGTAGGAACAATGTAGCCATATAGTGATGCACAGAGGGTTTGGGGAGGTGAGAAATAGCCTGAGAGGGATACTTCACTAGATCGAGTTTAGGTTTTAGGATAACTTAGGGCTTGGAATTATAATCAACATCGAAATAATAATACCTTGTCTATTGTAAGGCACTTAATATTTTTCTAAAGCACTTTCCACATCAGTTATTTCATTTATTATAATGAATATCATATAATATAACATATTTGTCTATATTTTGCATGTATAATAATTAAATTATAATATTAATATTATATATTGTGTATTATATATAATATTATGTATATAATATTAAAGAAGCAGCATGGCTCAGTGAAAAGAGCATGGGCTTTGGAGTCAGAGGTCATGGTTTTGAATCCTGGCTCCACCACATATCTACTGTGTGACCTTTGGCAAGTCACTTAACTTCTCTGAGCCTCAGTTACCTCATCTGTAAAATGAGGATTAATACTGTGAGCCCCACATGGGACAACCTGCTCACCTTGTATCCCTCCAGTGCTCAGAACAGTGCTTTGCACATAATAAGTGCTTAACAAATGCCATCATTATTATTATTATTATTTAGTATGTAAAATATATAATGTTATATAATAAATATTATCATTCATTTTAAGGGCTTAGTACAGTGTTTTGCACACAGTAGCGCTCAATAAATATGATTGTATGAATGAATTTATTCTCACAACATTCCTGTAACTGAGAGAGGGGGCAGCTATTATTATCCTCAATTTGGAGACCAGGGCCCAGAAAGGTTAAGTGACTTGCCCGAGGTCACAAAGCAGGTAAGGGACAGGACTATAATTGGGGTTTTCTGACTCCTAGCCCTGTGCCCTTTCCACTAACTCACATGGGGACAACCAGAGAAGTAGGAAAAAGTTGATATGCATGTCCGCTTATACTTAATTTTTGCCAAATTTCAATTCCACTGAACCTCTGGGATAAATTTGGTATTCATGGGAAAAAATGGTAGAAGCAGACTCTAGACTGTGAACTCCTTGCGGGCAGGGATTATCTATATCAACTCAATTGTATTGTACCTTCCAAGTGCTTAGTGCACTGCTCTGCACACAGTAAGCACTCCATAAATACCATATATGAATTGAGGATAATCAACGAATAAAAATTTAGTAATTCTCTTTATGCTATATTGGTTAAATTTAATATTTTCTCTGCCATGCTAAGGAGTTTGAGGAAGGGTTTCCTAGAAAGGTCTTAAATTCACATATTTTGTCTATAGCTACACGTGTCTCCATGCTAGAAGAGTCCCTAGCATCTAATTGCATATTAGAGTCTTCATTGCCTTAAAAATCCCGACTTGTTTTCAAAAGCCTGTCAATTAAGAGAACTACAAAAGCTTTTTAAAAAATTATCCATCTACGAAGATTCCCTGCATGTTTCACTGCTTTTTTCTCTTTGGAAAGGTTTTAGTAGTTGGCCATTTGAAATGTTTCTGATTGACTGGGGTGGAAAAGCCGGGCTGGAAAATTCACCAGGAGCCAGAACTCAGGTATAGGAGCGGCAAGTAATGCACTAATATACTTGAAAACAGTAAATGGCTATTCAAAAAATGAACTTTTTAATTAATGTCTTTCTCAAAAATGTGGTTACCTTGATGTCGATAATACTTAGCTTTATATAGGTATACTATCCTTGAATGCTCATATTTCTGGAATCCATTTTAATCAATCATACTTCATTAAATATTCACCACTTTCCCAATTTACTTCCAATTGCCTAAATGCAAACCCAACAATCTTTATTGTAGCAGAGAGCCCTAATGACTCTTTCTAGCAGGCAAGAGTCTCTCATGAAGCAAGGCTAAGTAATTGTTATCCGATGTAGTGGTGCGGTCTCAGTGTCCTCATCCTCAGGTCAACGTCAATGCGGCTCTAAACCTCAACAGCCAGGGAAATCCAGGCTGCAAAGGTTCTCAGCCCTTATTTATTGGAAGAGACTGCAGAGGAATCTCTGGACCGACCCCCGTGTCCAGAGCCATGGGAGAACTGTGGGAATCGTGGTTGGTTCAGCCATGGAGCGGGGAGGATCATAGACTGGGTTGATGGTGGGAAAAATTGGAAAAGTAGGAAAGAGCAAAATGATAGCTCTTAGCAAGTGCCATCTTAAACAGCATTTGCTTTCAGTGGGTGGAAGGAAGGAGAGATGAAGTCACAATCAACCAGTGTTTCCATTGTTAGCTATGAACCCCAGCGATCTCTATTTGCTGAGCAAAGGCTTGGGAAACAGAGGACCTGAGTTATGATACTGGCTCTGCCACTTGCCTGCTGTGTGGCCTAAGGCAAAGTCATTTAAGTGCTCTTTGCCTCAATTTCCTCAACTGTAAAATGGAAATTCAGTTCCTGTTTTCCCTCCCCACCTTATACTGTGAGCCCCAAGTGAGACAGGGACTAGTTTCGAATGGATTATCTTATATTGGGCTTTCCACATACTAAGAACTTAACAAATTATATTATTATCATTAATCAATCAATGGTATTTATTGAGCGCGTATTTACTGAGTATATTTAATGTGCAGGGCACTCTACTAAGTGTTTGAAAGAGTACAATACAACAGTTTTTAGACATGTTCCCTATTAAATCAAATATGTTCTCATTTAAAAATGATTATCCTACACACTTTTCTGTGGATCTTATAAACAATAATGACATTCCTGATTCAAAATATGCTGGTAATGACTTATTTGACTGAAGTTCACCCTTCAAATGTCTAATCCTAGTTCTACCTGTAGGATCGATGTGTTCCACTGCTTAGAACAGTGCTTGGCACATAGTAAGCGCTTAACAAATACCAACATTATTATTATTTTAACTGATATTGTAAAGTAATCTTTCTTGGGGAGAAGTTGGGAACTCAGTGTACAGAGAGTATACATGTGATAGGTTAGCCATGTACAAAGAATATTTTAATTCACAATGACACATCATTCCCATGAACAATAATAGGGTTTTAAATTATGATCTTTAACACACACAGTCAAAGACTCGTGAATGGAAATAACTATAAGTAAATTATAGAGATAATATAAACATAAAATAATAATTATGAAGTTTACATTCTGTATAGCCTAAACACCTTGAGAGTACTAAACAAATGTCCAATGAAATATTCTGCATGAAATGTTTTCTAGTGCTAATTTTCTCTTTCCAAAACATTAGTTGCAAGTTTCACTCTATACAGTAACTACATTTTAAAGAAAAACAGTGTCAGATTCTCATTCTGTGAAGCCCCCTGGGAAACCTTTCCAGTTGCAAGATTGAAATGAAAAACAAAACCGTGCTAGCCCCTGGAGTGGTCTGAAGGCAATCAAGAAATGCTCTAGATCACTGGTGTACTAATTATTTCCACTGGGGAAGCCCCTTAGTAGCTGATTAAGTTTCACTGACCACCTTTCATTGCTTATAAATCTTTCCATTCCCCTCAAAGGGTTGAAAGAAGGTGTGAAAGTTCATCCTCTTACTATTCTTGAAGGCTATAATATTCTTAAATTGACACTGATAGTCCAGGAACAATCCTCCAGGTTATTTTACACTATTTAAGCTTTGTGGATTCTGGTCCAGATTTTTTTTTTTAATTTACGTTGTGTTTTTACTTGAATCAAAAGCCCTGCAGAGTCACAGGACTAGTGTCCCCCTGATTTCCAAGCCCATGCTCAGCCCAGTAGGATTTGGCCTTACAGAATTTGGTTTTCACAAGCCAAGACGTGATTTAGTATCTGTTTTTTTTTTAATTGTTAGCGTATTGATATGAGAAATTTTTTCTGTGGCTAAAAATTAATTCTAAAGGACTGAAATTTCCAAATTGATCTTTCTTCCTTTTTTAGACTATAAGACACCAGGTCACCTCTTTTTAAATCGTCTGGAATCTCTGTAGTCCTCCCTGTGCTCTTGAAAATGCCTTCTGTCCTTCCATGACTCAGACTGATTCTTCTAGCACCTTGAGATGTAAGATAATTGGGCCTGAAGATTTGAGTGCTGAAATGCACGGATTCTTCCCTAGTCCAAGTTGTGTGCCAACCATTCAATCTATGTAGTGTTACTTGGTTCCAAATTCAGTATTTTGCAAAAACAACAGTTCAAAAAGCAGTAAAAATTTCTGCCAATTTGGCATCATCTAGTCACAACTTTCTCCATCCAATTATGCAGTGTTTTCTGTTATCTTTTTATTTCAATATACTTTTTTAAATTCTCAACTCATTTCCCTTTTTCAAGACTGCAGTATTTCAATGTCCACCTGCGTGGTAATCTGCCCTTGCTTACATTTCTTGTGTCATTCCCATTTAGTAATTCAGCTATGTAGATCACTTTTGTGTAGCTGATGAGGTTTCTTGTTACATTTTCTACCTTTCTTGTGTTTGGTGATGGTTATTGTCTTCGGCCCTCACAGTGGCTTCCTTCAGGAAAATCTAGTTTCTCTTGCCATCTTGGCCTTCCTTCTATACATCCTTGTCATGGAATCTTTGCATCTAGAGCCTCGCTTTCAAATCCATTCTATATTTATTGATTAGTCCTCTTCATTTTCTTGGAATCTGGAACTTAATCAGTTCAAGTTTACTATTCCCAAAGTGGCCTTTCATGTTGAAGATCCTTACATAACTCTTTCCGGTTACATAGACTGTAAGGTTGTTGTGGTGGTCAAGAAATGTGTCTGCTGATTCCATTGAATTGTACTCTCCTAGAAACTTAGTTCAATCAGTGCTATTTATTGAGAGCTTATTGTGCTCTCTAAGTGCTTCAGAGAGAACAATAAAGCAGAGTTGGTAGACACATTCCCTGCCCACAACGAGCACATAGTCCAGAAGGGACTGCACATAGTATGTACTCCATACTATGCACATGTGTACACTCTGCACATAGCATACACTCAATACCATTCATTGATATAGAAATATACATTCCTGATGATATACTGTTTCACTGATATCTCAGTTGATGTGCTTCTAGACGACATTTCCAGTAACTTCCTCTCAGACAGTTTCTTGTTAAACTTTGTTTTTCTGTCAACATTGATTGAGTCTGTCTGGATTCATGTTTTTCAACTGAATTTCATCTGAGACGATCAATATACTAATATGTCTAGAAACTTCCTCTCTGGAAGTAACATCACTGAGATGTGAGAAGCAACTGTTCACTTTAAAACCTTTAAAAGAGTTTATATATATATGTACATATATATGTCTTTGTGTCAGTGTGTATATGTATCCCTGGAATCTGTGGGTAAAGGGAAAGAGCAAAATTTATCTCCCTTGACCTGAGTCTTAGAGTTAGGCCTGGAGGAATCATGTGATAGTCAATCAATCAGTGGTATTTATTAAGTGCTTACTGTGTGAAAAGCACCCTACCCAAGTGCTTGGGAGAGTGCACTATAACAGAGTTGGTAGGCATGTTCTCTGCCCTCAAGGAGCTATATTTTTAAATGTGGTTGATAAAACTCTGCCCCTGATTTAACACATAAATGTTAAAAGGGAGAGAGAGAAATGAATCGACTGTTTCTCTGCTTATGGCAAACATTAAGGGGTTAACGGGAATTGTTGCAAGCAAAATTCCTCATGTCCCTGTCCTTTCATTTATCAATAGTTTGACCTATAATATGAGCAGTTTAGTTTGGACATCTGCACCTTTTTCTTATATTGTCCCATATTTTAAGCTAGGGTTGAGGAAAACTACAGCATTGGCATATTTAAAGATTTAAGTTTTAGGCAAGAAAAACACAATTCTGAAATGCTATTAATGTTCTCTTTCATGCATTAGTTCATGTCTAATTGAATTGCTATGACAAAATGATCCTCAGATTGCCAGAATGCTTCCTAAATTGGAGAAATAAACACATTCAGTTCTAAGTTGGGCTTTCACATTTTAGTTTTCCTTTTTGTATATGTGTAAACCTAGGTCTTTTTTCTTATAACCTAATTGTTTCCAAAGTAGTCATAGCCCATGTGGGGTAATGTTCACCCATTAATACTTCTTAGAAAATGGATAAACTCATGCTGCTTAGCTTATTTATCAAATAAGGAACTGCTGTTTAATGGTTTGCTGCTTAGAGGATTTTGGCTTCCTATCTCTTTACAAGCAAAGACTAGTAGCTATTTATCTGCCGAAGTCTGGGGAATTATAAATTTCTGGCCCTCAGCCTAGTGTTGGTGAATGAATGACTTCTAAATATATAGGGTTCAGCTCTTGAGATGCAGTAAGGATTATTTAACAACAGCTATGAGGACTCTGTTTCAAGTTGCCTGGCAATTGATATACAGAAAAAGCTTCCAAATCATGTTTTTCTCTATCAAAGACTCCTGAGGGAACATATTGGAAAGGATTCCACTGACTAATAGATATTGGGGTTTGGGGGATCATTCCACCCTGATTCCAAGAAAAATATGCATACATATTTTTCCTACTTAGGAACCAGGACGAGACATTGAGAAGCTACTTGAGGAATCTTTAAATACGTGGGAACAGTTTATTATAGACTTCATAAAGTTTCAGCACACACTTCCCACTTGCTAAACTCTTTCTGAATATCATTTTGCTTCAAAGATTCAACCATTAAAGCAAATAAGAGGTTAAATTGAATTATGTTCAAAAGTCTCCAGTTCAAGTGCATTGGGGTTTAGCCAATTTTTTTTTGGCCCAGAGAATCAGGTCTCTCTAGTTCGTGGAGTGGCAGTAGTTCAGCTCTATTGACGCTGGATGGGTCTGGGAGGGTGAGCTGACATTTTTTATCTCAATTGCACCACCACCATGAGTTGCATCTGACTTTTCATACCGACCACCACTAGTTCGCCCCCTCACAGCGCCATGTACAACTCAGAAAGCTGGGATAGCAATACCTGCCTTTCAGTAATTCACAGAGATGTGGTGAGATGAGGAATGTGAAGTGTTTGGGAAAGAAAAGTGCTATAGTAATCCACATTATTGCATTGCCTAGTAAAAAGAGCACGGGCTAGGAAATCAAGAAACATGGGTCCTAGTCTGGGTCTGGTAATTGACTTGGTCTGTACCTCAGTTTCCACAGCTATAAAATGGGAATTGAAAAGCTGCTCTCCCTCCTTCTTCACCTCTGAACCCCATGTGGGGCAGGGATCATGTCCCATCTATTTATATTGTTTCGACCCCAGCATTTAGTAAGAGCTTGCTCAACAAATAACACAATTGTTATCTGATCTTTGTTTCTTCATTTTCAAAAGACAGTAGTAACAGGCCACTTAACAAGGGTATTGTTGCTTAATCAGGTGACAGGGAATCTGAGGGACATTCTCATAGCCTGTTGATCATACTGACATGACAAATGAATTACAAAATAATAATGCGTGGAAGAGTGTGTCAAAAACACTTCATGATTTTATTTTCCTTTCCTAGAGGGACTAGAGCTCTTGGCCTGTCAATGTAGAGGACTGATTTTTACCTCTGGATACTTAGTGACCCTGAGTGAAAAGTGCCAGATACGTACCAAGCTAAGGAGATGTGGATTGTCTCCGAGTACCTGAGGAAGAGGGATAAAAATTAGCCATCCCTTGTTACTGAGTTCGTTAGTGATAACTGGGGTCCTCTTTTAACTGATCTGCAATGTTCAAAGTCTTGTGAATGATCTGACCTTTCTCTTGCTTTACAATCTCACATTTCCTCTTGCCTCCAGGATTTCTCCATCTGGATGTCTTACCACCACCTCAAACTCAGCACATCTAAAACGAACTTTCTCTTCTTACCTTCTAAACTCACTCTCCTCCAAACATTTGCACCTCTGTTGAAAACCCCATTGTCTTTATTGTTCTAAAAGCCTGCAACCTTGGTGTCATCCTCAACTCCTCAGTGTCCTTTTTTTAATAGTATTTGCTAAGCACCTCCATGTATTAGGCACTCTTCTAGAACCTGGGGTGGTAATAATAATAATAATAATGGCATTTATTAAGTGCTTACTATGTGCAAAGCACTGTTCTAAGCACTGGGGAGGTTGCAAGGTGATCAGGTTGTCCCACGGTGGGCTCACAGTCTTAATCCCCATTTTACAGATGAGGTAACTGAGGCACAGAGAAGTTAAGTGACTTGCCCAAGGTCACACAGCTGACAAACGGCAGAGCCAGGATTTGAACTCCAGAGCCTGGGCTCTTTCCACTGAGCCACGCTGCTTCATTTGGACGCAGTCCTTGTACCACTCGGGTCTCATGTCTAAATCAGGAGGAGGCAGATTTAGTCCCCATTTTACAGATGAGGTAACTGAGGCACAGAGAAGTTAAGTGAGTTGCCCAAGGTCACACAGCAGGGGGAATCAGGATTAGAACCCAGTTCCTCTGACTCCTGGGCCCCTGCTTTTTCCTCTGGGCACCACACACAAACACACACATATTCTGTGCATTCTCACCCTGAAACAGCTTCTAAACAATAATAATAGTTCTATAGTATTCATTAAGCTCTTACTAGGTGCTAAGAGCTGGGGTAAAAGATAATCAGATCGGTCCCTGTCTTTACAAGGGGGTCACAATCTAAAAGTGAGATTGTAAACTGCTTTAGAGGCAGGAATCTTGTCTACCTAAGGTAATTTTTTGGACTAAGCAGTGTTAGATCAATAATAATCAGTGGAGGAATCCCTATCTCCACAGGGACACACTCTACTAATTGTATTATAATCTTCAAGCATTAAATATAGTTCTCTGCACATACTACTAGGTGCTCAATAAATACTGTTGATACATGGATAAGCATGATTTCACGCTACTATATGTGAATAAATGCAAATAAACCAGTAGCTGGTGTGGTGGGCTGGCCAAACAGCAAGAGTTGCCTTGTGAATCGTGGGAAGATGCCATTTGTGAAGATTGTAGGTATATTAAGTGTCCCTTAAAAAGAAGGTAAAGGAAAACCCTGATTTCAAACCCTTCCTTTGGTTGATTAGAACCATCAGAAGTAGTGTGGCTTAGTGGATAGAGCACGGGCCTGGAAGTTTGCTTCTCTGTGCCTCAGTTACCACATCTGTAAAATGGGGAATAAGACAGTGAAGCCCATTTGGGTCACGGACTGCGTCCAACCTGATTGGTTTTGAACTACCCCAGCGCTTAGTACAGTGCTTGGCACATAGTAAGCATTTAACGAATACCATTAAAAAAAAAATCATGAATGCTGAATGATCCCGGAAATCCACTTCAAGAATAATCTGGAGGGAGGAGTTATCAGCAGAGCTGTTGACAGGTGAGGGAGGGTTAAGCAAAGAGAGAGTAACTGGTGGAAAGACAATAGAAAAGAAACATAAGTCGAGGTGGACATTTAAGGAGGATGTCGGGGGAACTTTTGGTCTTGTAAGTTAAAGCACAACTGTTGTGCTGTTACATTTCTTGAAATTATTTGATATCTTTGAATTTTCAAAGAGGATTGGTGAGAATATGACCCCAATTGGTGCTTTGCACATAGTAAGAGCTCAACAAATACTATTATTATTATTATTATTATTATAACTGCTAGCTGAATATTCCAACATTCCTTTTAAACAAGGAATTGAAAATCTACCGTTATTAATAGGGGGCTAGGTTTTGTGATTTCTTAAATTGAGTGGGAGTGGCAGTTTTGATGTGTTGCTGGAGCCCTTGGCCTCCTCCAGACTGTTAACTCATTGTGGGTAGATAATGTGTCTGTTTATGATTATATTGTACTCTACCAAGTGCTTAGTATTGGGCAATACGGTAAACTCTCAAGAAATCCAATTGAACAAATGAATATTTTGCTATGAAGTAGAGCAAGTCAATCAGTGGTATTTATTGAGTATTTATGTTCTGCAGAATGCCATACTAAGAGCTGGGAAATAGAATTAACACACCTAAACTCAGAGAGAAGCAGTGTGGTTCAGTGGAAAGAGCCCAGGCTCGGGAGTCAGAAGTCATGGGTTTGAATCCCAGCTCAGCCATTTGCCAGCTGTGTGACCTTGGGCAAGTCACTTAACTTCTCTGTGCCTCAGTTACCTCATTTGTAAAATGGGGATTAAGACTGTGAGCCCCACGTAAGAAAACCTGATCACCTTGTATCACCCCCAGCGCTTAGAACAGTGCTTTGCACATAGTAAGCGCTTGATTCCATTATTATTATTATTATTATTATTTGACTACCAACCCTGTTATACTGTACTCTCCCAAGTGCTTAGTCCACAGTGCTTTGCACACAGTAAGTGCTCAATAAATGAACACAATTAATCGATTGATCCCCACCTGCAAGGAACTTACATGTAAATAGATTAGATAGGTACTAAAATAAATTATTGGCAGGGGGAAGCAATAGAGTAGCATAAAGATATATACATAAATACAGGGCAGTGAAGAGAGGGTGTGGCTATCCAAGTCTGGAAGAGATATGGAAGTGCTGAAGTGACAGTAGTGGGGGAATAGGATGAGGAGATGAGAGATTAACCAGGGAAGGCCTCCTGGAGGAGATGTGACCTCGGAGAAGCTGTGAAGATGGAGGGAGCAGCGGTCTGCCAGATGTGAAGGGAAGGGTATTCCAAGCAGAAGGGAAAATGTGAGCAAGAGGTCAGTGGTGTGATAGGCAAGAATGAGGCACAGCAAATAAAATATCTTCTTGGGAATGGAGTCCTTACTTTACTTATACCCAACTGAACAGGTTAGTGGTAGAGTTGAAAGTTCCCTCATCCAGGCCTATTTTGTTTGCTCTTCCCTTCTGAAAAAAAAAAAAAGGCCTGTATTTCTAAAATATTTTCTTCCGTTCGGGCTCACTAAAAATAGCTCAAAATGTTCTCTAGTAGAATCCATTATTGCCAGCCGGTGCTGTTAAATTCAATATTTCTGTCGTACTCTCCAAAGTGCTTAGTACAGTCTTCGGCACATAGTAAGCACTCAATAAATACGATCGACTGATTGATTGAATATTTGAAGGAAACAGACTGCTGGGCTGTAGCTCACTCCAGGGGATATATGATCTGACCACACTTGAATAGGAAAAAAGGATTCATTGGTTTTAGATACTAATAGGAAGAACAAGGAGGGCTTTTGTTGTTGTTCGAGTTCTGGAAGAAGGCTAATTTTTCTCATATGCCACTAAGGCACAATTCTGCACTACCAAACTGATGTTACGAATTATTATTCTTTCTGACTTCAGCACCTGGAAGGATGGTTTACCATATAAAACAATGTAATAATTCAGTAATATACTGGCAGGCAAAGCACTTGATGCGTGATGTGAAGGGATATGAATACCATTCAGTTTTTTCAAATGTTAGCTACCTCAATAGGCCAACAAATATAAACAGAAACTTAAAATTTTTTAAAATGTATTTACGAGGCAATCATGCATTTCTGTAAACCCCGAAGTTAAAATGTATTTTTGTGGGAGCATTTTAAACTGCTTTGACACAATAATGACAATAAATTCAGGAGGTGAAAAAGGCAGCAAAATGGGATTGAGAGAATTTCTGAAAGGCAGGCTATTTTAGGCAAGGAAATTGAGTATGACGATTCTTCAGACCTGTTTAGGAATCTGGTATATGTGAGTATTTTAAAGCACCCTGGGAGGTTTTACTTTTTGTCATTCTGTTTTAATTCTCCTCTATTAAATTCATTTCAGTGAATTATTTAATAAATTTTTCTAGTAATAATCTGTGTTAAGAGCTACATGCCATGCACTGTAGTAAGCATTGAGGTTGAGACAAGATTGTGGTTGGATACTGCCCCTCTCCTCCACGGGTTTCGCCGTCTTAGGCGGGAGAACAGATATTTAATTTCCATATTACAGATGCAGAAACTGAGTTAATGACTTGCCCAAGGCCACCCAGGATCTGAGTGGAAGAGCTGGAATTAGAACCTAATTTCTCTGATTCCCAGGCCTGTGTTCTTTCCAACTAAGCCACACAGCTTTTCTAATAAGACCCAACAACTAGTCATTAATTAAGGAGCTGTTCACATTTTCCAACAAAGAATTAATGCTTCCCTCCTTTATAACCCAACCTCCCGATTCAGAAACCCATATCTCCCCTCTTTACATATTTGGTCTCCTTACCTGGTACTCCCCAGTTTTCACTCTCTGTGCCTTCCATATTCATTTCAACATACCTCTCTTTTAACTCTCCAATCTTCAATCTTCCCCTTTTCTGGTTCACCCTTTCCTTGCAAATCCAACTCTCTTCATTTTCAAAGCTCTCATGAAAACACTCCTCCACTAGGAAACTTTCACCAGTGACTTTCCTCCACCCCAAAATCATGTCATTCCAACAACCATCCATATTCTCAAGGAAACAACATGGCCCTGGGATAAGGGGAGCTGAGTTTTAATCCTGGTTCTGCCACTTGCTCACTATGTGACTTTGAGCAAATCACTTAACTTCTCTGTGCCTCAGTGTCCTCATTTGTAAAACTGGAGATGATACCTGTTTTCCTTCTCCATGGGAAACAAGGACTGTGTCCAGCCTGATTGCATTGTATCCACTCCGGTGCTTAGTATGGTGCTTGGCACATAATAATCCTGTAACAAATACCACAATTATTAGTAGAACTAATATTTACTTGCTTATTTACTTGTCCGGTGAATAAATTTACACCTGCAAAGAATCACTACGGATGTAGTGGATACTGCTTTGAGTATGGAGTGCTTACTGTGTGCAAAGCACTGTACTAAGCACTTGGGAAGTACAAGTTGGCAACATATAGAGACGGTCCCTACCCGACAACGGGCTCACAGTCTAGAAGGATCTGAAATCCCCACTGTTGCACATGCATAGTAAATTGCTGTCCAGGAATTTTCTGGTTCTTATTCCATTTTATGGTGTTTTTTAAACATTTACTCTGTGCTGAGAACTGTACTATGTACTGGACTATATACAAGCTAATCCAAAATGGAGGCTCTGGCTGTAGAGGATGAGTTAGTTATACTATTTTATTAAATGCTTATTATGTGCCCTGCACTGGAGCAGACTCAAGATAATCAAATTAATCTGGGTACTTAAACGTCAAACAAGACTATTAACAGAAACAGTTCAAGATTGAAAGACTAAATCTTCCCTCTTCAAGGTACTCACTGAGGTAGTTTCTATGACTAATCTGTGGTTTCTCCACCCTATTTCCTCTTCCTGCCATTTCAACACTTCTGCTTCACCTATGTACTTGAGTTTTCACCCCTTAAGCACTTAAGTACTCACCCTACCCTTCATCCTCACAGCATTCATTCTTATGTACATATCTTTAAATTCTGTGGCTCTTCCCTAAAATTTATTTATGTCTGTCTCTCCCACTGGATTATAAACTGTTTGAGGGCAGTGATCTACTAACTGGATTATATTCTGGGTTTAGGACAGTGCTCTGTAAAGAGAGTGTTCAATAAATACTATTTGATTATTTCAAACAATAGCTGATTCAAGATTCTGAGGAGGATAAAGCCAGAAGGAAAATAAATGCCATAGGATGAGGTGTAGAACCTCAGTTTTGCTAAATTCTTTGACAATAAAATGAGGTGAAACAGAAACAAGGCATTCACTAGCGAGACTGTGATTGTTGGGGGTTAAGTAGATTGCTATTTTTGTCAGGCGAGGCTCCTCATGCTGACAGCATCAGGCATTTTACACTCAGATAATCTAAAGGAACCAGTTTGGGTAAAGTGTGAAGTGAAGAGGTGGTAGTCGATAGCTAAATGGATGGCAATCTCTCTGCGGTAGTTCATAGGGAGCAGGTTTACTCTGGGGCGGGAGCAAGGGTCAGGAAAGAAGAAAGTGAAAAAGTAATTATGATAACTGAGAAGGGCGTATTGGAAAATTCTCTATCTGATAAGTAGAAGCTAGTCTACCTGATCCTTTCAGTGAAAAAATATTTCCACTGCATTTTTGAAACCCCTAAGATTCTGAAAAGAAACCCACATGATCGTGGTGAGCTTCCTTTTTGTTTTAAAGACAAATTACTAGGGAGCCATCAGTAGCCAAAATATGTTGTTCTCAATCAATCAATCAATCATATTTATTGAGCGCTTACTGTGTGCAGAGCACTGTACTAAGCGCTTGGGAAGTACAAGTTGCCAACATATAGAGACGGTCCCTACCCAACAGTGGGCTCACAGTCTAGAAGGGGGAGAGGGAGAAAAAAAACAAAACATATTAACAAAATAAAATAAATAGAATAGATATGTACAAGTAAAATAAATAATTCTCAGTGTTCTCCGTTGGGCTTTTGAACAATTTATACAATTGGGTCCCTTTACTAAACTAGTCTCAGTGTGCAAGCACAAAAAAAGTGGCATTAAAATATAGCAAAACATCCGTAGTGATCATTTGTGGGTGTAAATTTATTCACCGGACAAGTAAAAATATGCACATTTTACCAACCCCTGGGCAGTAGTTTCAATAAGATAAAGGTAGTCGGCAAGTTCACCTTATTCAGTAAATTTTGGATCTGAAAGCTAAAGCTTCAGACTGGTGCAAAAAGTCAGGGGATGTAGATTCTACTCCCCACTCCACCACTTGTGTGACCTTGGATAAGTCACTTCAGTTAACTCATCTGTAAAATGGGGTTGAGACTGTGAGCCCCATATGGAACATGGACTGTGTCCAACCTGCCCAGCTTGTGCCTACCCCAGCACTTAGTAAAGTGCCTGGCACAAACACCATTAAATAAATAAATATTGATTAAATATTATAATATTTATAATATTAAATATTATATTACAAATATTTAAAAAATCCGCAGCCTAATTAAAAAAGGTTCTCATGCATTAACTCCATCCCCCCCGCCCTACCTCCTTCCCCCCCCACAGCCCCTGAATATATGTTTGTACAGATTTATTACTCTATTTATTTTACTTGTACATATCTACTATTCTATTTATTTTGTTAATGATGTGCATCTAGCTTTAATTCTATTTATTCTGATGACTTGACACCTGTCCACCTGGTTTGTTTTGTTGTCTGTCTCCCCCTTCTAGACTGCAAGCCCGTTGTTGGGTAGGGACCGTCTCTATATGTTGCCAACTTGTACCTCCCAAGTGCTTGGTACAGTGCTCTGCACACAGTAAGTGCTCAATAAATATGATTGAATGAATGAATGTATGTAGAAACAAAGCTTTAGTTCTCCCATCTTAAGAAGCCACTCAGAACAACCGTTTTGGACCTTGAGGAGCAAACACTGTTGAGACTAGACTACAGACTGTAAGATAGCTGTCACTTGTCTGCTGTGTGACCCTTAGCAAGTCACTTAACTTCTCTGGGCCTCAGTTTTCTCATGTGTAAAATGGGAACCCCATGTGGGAGCCCATTGTTGGGTAGGGACCATCTCTATATGCTGCCTATTTATACTTCCTAAGCGCTTAGTACAATGCTAAACACACAGTAAGTGCTCAATAAATATGATTGAATGAATGTGAGACAGAGACTGTGTCCAACCTGAGTATCTTGTAACTATCCTAGTTATAGTGCTTGGCACAAAGTAAGTGCTTAACAAATACCATCATCGTCATTATTATTGTATATTATTATATATTATTATATAGCAAGGACTTCACAAATACCATAAAGACAAACAAAAGACTCTATTATATTGTCTCTCCAAAGCACTTAGTACAGTCCTTGATATTGATTGATTAATTGATGGAACTTTCCCTTTTCAAAATTCAAATACAAAGGTGAAGAAAATCTCTGTCTGTGGAATACCGTCACTGCAGCCTAGGACAGAGGCCTGCCAGCAAGGAAGCAAGGACTTGAGACTCATCTTGACTCCAAATCTGGTCTCTTTTGGCTATATAGTTGTTGCCCGTGGCTTAGCGGAAAGAGCCCAGGCTTTGGAGGCAGAGGTCATGGGTTCAAATCCCTGCTCTGCCAATTGTCAGCTGTGTGACTTTGGTCAAGGCACTTCTCTGTGC
The DNA here is from genome assembly GCF_015852505.1 of Tachyglossus aculeatus. Lineage (NCBI taxonomy): Eukaryota > Metazoa > Chordata > Mammalia > Monotremata > Tachyglossidae > Tachyglossus > Tachyglossus aculeatus. The sequence continues at coordinate 28,834,567 of NC_052099.1, read as the reverse complement.
CTCAGTTACCTCATCTGTAAAATGGGGATTAAGATTGTGAGCCCCACGTGGGACAACCTGATCATCTTGTATCCCCCAAGTGCTTAAAACAGTGCTTTGCACATAGTAAGCGCTTAACAAATACTATTATTATTATTATTATTATTATTATTATTATTATTATTATTATTATTGTTAAAAGAGGCGGGGGTGAAACTAATGGCTCCATTGCTAAGTGCTTAGCAAATACCCTTGAATATCCCTAACTTAGTCTTGGAACCTAAGGACAGTGTGACACCAACCCCAGTGAATTCTCATGGAAGTACAAGCTGGGATTGTTTGTGGATGTTTCAAGGGGTTCCTGCTTTAGCTTGTAAGTTCCCTGTGGCCAGGGAATGTGGGTTTTGTTTCCATTTCACCCTAAGTGCTGAGCCCAGACCATTGCGCTTAGTTCGACTGTAGGAATCTGTCACACTTCTCCCCCTCTAGACACATAAGCGCCTTGTTGGCAGGAAATGTGTCTACCAACTCTGGTGTTTTGTACTCTTCCAAGCACTTAGTGCCGCGTTCTGCATCGGGTAAGCCCTCAGTAAATACGAATGATTGATTGACTTCCCATCCACCCTGTCCTTTTAGCCATTCTCAGGCTCTGCTAACTTCTGGTCCAAATCAGGTTTTGATTGAATGTGGACTTTCAGAACTAGAGCCCAGTAGCACCACTGATGGAGGGATGGAACAAGATGTTGATCTGGATCCCTCTAGAAATGTCTGCATCCCAAAACACAACCAGCATTGTTATCCCAGGGACTTGAAATTAGCCCCAGAATGCCCCAACTCAGTTCTGCGACTCAGCAGCCCACACTCTTTAGCAATAGGGATAATAATAATAATAATAATAATAGCATTTATTAAGCGCTTAGTATGTGCAAAGCACTGTTTTAAGCACTGGGGAGGTTACAAGGTGATCAGTTTGTCCCACGGGGGGCTCACAGTCTTCATCCCCATTTTACAGATGACAGAACTGAGGCACAGAGAAATTGTGACTTGCCCAAAGTCACACAGCTGACAAGTGGTGGGGCCGGGATTTGAACCCCTGATCTCGAACTCCAAAGGCTGTGTTCTTTTCACTGAGCCACGCTGCTTCTCTAGGGATTCATTCATTCATTCAATCATATTTATTGAGCACTTACTGTGTGCAGAGCACTGTACTATGCGCTTGGGAAGTACAAGTTGGCAAAATATAGAGACGGTCCCTACCCAACAACAGGCTCACAGTCTAGAAGGATCTGAAATCCCCACTGTTGCACATGTGTAGTAAATTGCCGTCCAGGAATTTTCTGGTTCTTATTCTATTTTATGGTGTTTTTTAAACATTTACTCTGTGCTGAGAACTGTACTACGTACTGGACTATATAAAAGCTAATCTGGTTGAACACAGTCTATGTCTCTAGTGGGACTCATGGTTTTCACCCCGCTTTACAGGTGAGATAACTGAGATACAGCAAAGGGAAGTGACTTGCCTAGGGTCACATAGCAGACAAGTGGCAGAGTGGGGATTAGAACCCACATCCTTCTGAATCCCAGGCCCATGCTGTATTTACTAGGCCACATTGCTTCTGGTTATATCTTGAATCAGGAAACCAGGGAGGGAGTAAAAGTTTCCAAGAAATTTTGGGGAGTTCATTGCTGTATGATGAATTTTTTTTGAGGTTTCTGTTATTTGGCCTGGGAGTTTGGTATGGGATTAATAGGACTGCATATTTATATTACTCATTAATAAAAGCATGTGTCTTAAAAAGTACTCTTGGTAGATAGTCATTCATTCATTCATTCAATCGTATTTATTGAGTGCTTACTGTGTGCAGAGCACTGTACTAAGCTCTTGGAAAGTACAAGTTGGCAACATATAGAGATGGTCCCTACCCAACAGTGGGCTCATAGTCTAGAAGACTGTGTTCTGTTCTGCAAAACTGATTTCAAGAAATCCATCCAAGAGTTGTCTGAGAATTTCTGATTCCTTAATCTTGGTACTTTATTCAGAAAATGTTTTAAAGGACTCATCTTTTTACATTGTAGTTAAGCACAAATTGTCCTTTGAGAAATAGGTAAATGCCAGGGACAGTAAGGGATTTTTTCATGTTGCGGAATGCTATGCAGCTTAGAAACACAGAGACCATTGAACTCAGTTCTTCTGTAGCCCATGTTTTAAGTATGCGTTTTGATTAGACTCTGTTAGGAATTTAGGGAGCATTTGTCTGCCACCACGAGCCTGTTTGTATACAGTTTGTGTGCAAGCGAGACCCAGTAAATAGTACAATGCAATATTTCATTATAGCGGAGTTTTGAGGAGCACAGCTCCCTAGAGACTGGTGAAGTAATATATTTTGATTTGAACTGGGGTCCAATATTACTATTATTTTTCATCGGGGGTGCCAAAATTGTGATTATATTGATCTTAAGATTCCAGAGATCCAGCAACCTAGTTTGGGTAGCGCCGTATCAGTCAATCATATCTAGTGAGCACTTACCATGTGCAGAACACTGTACTAGGCCCTTGGGAGACTATAATATAGCAATAACAGTAAACAGATACATTCCTTGCCCGCAACGAGCTTACCATCTACAGGACTGTGTGACAGGCCTCTGTCAGGAGAGGCATCAGAAGAGTCATAGCATCCTAGAGACAATAACACAGACCCCTCTTGAGCTCCCATGATGGCATTTTTTTGCCTCAACCTACACTCAGTGGTCCATCTCGTCCATCACCTAATGGTGAGAATGTAAGGACAGACAGCGATCGTCAAGATAGGAATCTGTGGCTGTCGTTCACTCCATATTCTGTCAAATTTGTTTCTGGGCTAATAACACCACCATTAGAAAAGATAACACAGTCCAGTAAACAAAGAGGACTTTATTATCATGCTCAACCTAGATGGTCCCAAGAAATTCCTACCCATTTTCATCAGAGGCTGACTTCACACTTATCAAGCATTCTACTACAATCAAAAGAAATCTACTGTAATATACACTAGGTAAGAGCCAAGCGTGAGCTATCAAATTTCCTCTAAAGTGATGGATACTTTAATAATGGTTCTCCTGTCACATAAAATTAATCTTGGATTATCATCTTTCAACAATCAAAATTTATGCTTCTGCATTATTATCATCCTTTCCTTCTGTTAAATCCTTAGGAGAATATATTCAAATTTAGAGAGCTGCATACTTTAAAAAAAAAAACCACCCATTAAAACTCCGATATGAATAGCTTTGGGATAAGGATGCAATATTAAACTGTTTGTCACAAATTGACAATGTTGAGTACTTACATTAGACAGCTTTCAACAAAGTTAGCAACGCTAATTGCTCAAGGTTGGACCTCAAGAGTTTCTGAACTGAGAATGATGAGGATTGACGGACCTTGGCTTCCGAATTCTCCCTCAGGCTTTGCAATTCTTCCCGGTGTTAGACATAAAATGTCATTCGTTATTATTCCAGTTTCATATTTAGTAGAAGGATGAACGGAGCAGTCCCTATCTGCTCACTGTTATGGAGAAGTCTATTTGAGAAAAGATCTCTTTTAACTGGGAAGGACTATATATTGTTTTTCTCTACCTACTTCTGAGTCAGCTGTCATTATTGCATCTCAATGATTTGAGTCTTGTCTCAACCAGGTGTTAATCCTGGAACCTGTGTGCACAATGGGATGTTTTAAAACAGGATCTCTTGTAAGAATTTGCCAATCAAGAATTACCAAAGAGTTCTCTCTTGGCACCGTTGGACTAGGCTTTACATAAACTTCTTCCACTGTGGAGGCTCAGTGATAAGTGACATTTTTAAGAGAGCATTTTTACCTTTTGCTGCCATTACCATCTCAAATTTCCTGGTGTTTTCTCTCACTTCTGCTGAGGAAGAACTGCTTATCTCTCTCTCCCCCCCCCCCCACTGCTGCTTGCCTGCTCTTCTTCTTTCTACAGCTCTCAGGGTGCTCTAAATCTGTCATCCAGATGCAGGTTCCAGGAGTACTGATTACCCGGAGATTTGCAAGCTTTTACATTTTTGCTTTCTATTTAAAAATGAATAGGGACTTGGGAGTTGAAACAGTCCTCATTTAACTCTTTGAAAGGAAGACTTGCATTGAAAGTCACATAGGTCTGGAACTTTCATTTTGAGCCTCTTTATTTCAAATGGAGGATCTGATCAAAGTGTGGCTTCCATTGTATTGTTCATTGATGATGAGGGGAGAGAGAAAGCAGGTCTAAGGCTGTTTGTTCATCCCTCCCTAGAAAATCGTGCTTTAGACAAACCGACCGCAGCCAAAGAAATGCCACAGTGGCAGAACTAGATCAGGATAATCAGGGTGTCTGTCTTGGGCTAAGCCCAAGAGGTCATCCCAAATGGAAGGCTTTGGCTGATGATATCCTCGCACTGCTCCAGGCAGTGCCTGGAGTCAGTCTGGGTGACACAGAGCAGAGCATAATGTGCCACCCCATCGACCCTCTGGACGTGACAGTGAGCCAACCGTCTTCTCCTGGGCTTCCAGGGGAACGAGACATCTCAGAAGCCCAAGGAGGAAAGCAAAATCCCCCTTCATTCTCTCTAAATAGCTCTTTGGAAACAACTGCAAGGCTGGAAAAGTTCACATTAAAAGTTGAGTGAGCCTCTGGTCCTTTGGAAAAAAGGCATGAAAGTAATGTGCTGAAGTGATGTAACAAAATTAAAATTCTGTAGCTACCTGGAGGGGACCCTTGTATATAATGGTGTCTACAGTTGGTTGTAAACTTATCATGAAAATAAGACTACGCTTATCTTCGGGCTTTACAAGAAACAGACAATCCTAATATTGCCCTCTCTGAGGAAGAATTTGCCATAAATGAATCAGTTTCGTCATAATAGTGGCATGGTGAAATTAGTTACAATTCTTCCTTTTGCAAAATGTTTAGAGAACATTTTATCAAGAGTGTAATTGAATTTTCAAATGATTGTATTAACAATTTAGTGCTTTACAGTTGAAACATCTGCATTGCTGAATCCCAGAGTGATCCTTTTTGCCTACCGGAAAAAATGTCTGTCACTTTCTAACTGCAAATAAATTGTGAGGAAACCAATATAAAGGATCAGTGTACAGCTATGCAATGCCAAATGAAGTCATTATAGTCTGGATACTACACAGTTTTCCGTGTTGTTTTTCTTTAAACATTTAACAGCTTTGTATTTAATTCTTGGGCTCCAAATATTTACTTTTATCTTGACGTGTCTTCCCTTCAGTATCTTTTCAAATGGAAAAAAAAAAATCCTGCTGTGCCCTAAACGTGAATATATTGTGTAGTCAAGGTCTCTGTTTCCCCTAGGCTTTACAGGTGATGGGGCTTGGGAGCCGGCTTGATTCTAAGGGTTAACTGAGAAGGTTGTTTGAAAAGGTTGAATCTGGGTTAATGAAGATTATCTCAGTTATACACCTAAAAAATTTACAAACTCTTTGTAAGTCCAATGCTAGGAAATTAATTTCAACAGGAATTCAGGCAATATTTTTGATCTGAAAAGAAGAAAGCTTGAACAGCAAAACATCGAGTAATAACTGTGCATATTTGGCAGACAATTTTCATTAATCTTTAAATTATGTGAACAATTAATCAAAATGACTGCAAGACATAATCATATATCTTACAGAAAATCTAATAAAAATAATTAGATAAAAACTACAAAGTCAAAATATACTGTTTCCCTTGTGGACTAGAATAATCCTGATTAATAACTATAGATGTAAAATTCTGTATGTGTTCTCATGTGTAGCACAAATAATTAGCCTTATCAATGAAGCACTTGTTTGAGCTCTGGTTGACAGTGGGAGTATCCACACAGGTTTTGAGTTTCAAAGATAATTCAGATTCTATCTCAATGCTTATTCTTTCAGGATCATTCTTGATTGCCACTTTATTTCTACAAACCCTTTGTGGTTGCTACTTTAAGGATATAATTGCAGGTTCACATTTAATGATGATTTAACAGCAAACAAGATTTCTGTGGTGTCCTTAAGTGAATGACTGACGTGGAGAACAGTATAAATCTCGTAACAAAGTGAAATTTAAAAATATACATTTTTGAGGGCAGTGAAAGGCTTTTAAAAGGTCCAGGGTCAAGCTATTGTCATTCATAACTGGAAAAGGAGAGGCAAACAATGTAGAAATAAAATATTTCATATCCTGAGGGGAGATAAGCAATTACCACACTTGCATGATATCTATTTACATCCTGCAAGATCACTGTTAAATTATTTTTATCTCTACGGTTCAGGTTAAAAAACACTAATTTATTAAGTTTCTCATTATAGGCTGTAACTTACAACTTGTGATCAATTTTGTTTGACCTTCAGAAGAGTGTTTAACCGTCCCTAAAATCATATCTGAAGTGTTTCATTGATTCAGAGGATACAGGGAGATGTGAAGGCGAAGGAAGGAACGGAGACTAGGCTGATCATCCCATCGTCAGGCTAATAATGTATTGGGCCAATCAATTAATCAATAAGTTATTGAGTGCTTATAGTGTGTGCAAAACTAAGTACTAAGCAGAACACAACATAGTGTAACAGAGTTGGTAGACACATTTCTCGCATGCAACCAACTTAGAACCCAATCCTCTGACTCCCAGGAGCGGGCTCTTTCCTCCAGGCCACGCGGCCTCCCTACTGCTTCTGTTATTGTCTCCCAAGAAATTGATTAATTAAATATGCCAAACTGGTTTTTAACAGCATGATCTATTAGGAAGAGCTCAAAACTGGAAGGCATAAAACTTGAAATGTAATAGTGGTTCTGTTACTCACTAGCTCTATGCCCTGGAGTAAGTTGCTTTCCCTCTCTGAGCCTATTACCTCACTTGTAAAATGGAAATAATACCTTCCCCCCGCCACCCAGCATATAGGGGCACTGATGTGAAAGCACCACTTTGTGATTTTATTGTTATTATCATTGTCATCATTATTACCACCTTTATTTTCCCCTTTGCTTATTAATAATGATGGCATTTGTTGAGCGCTTACTATGCGCCAAGCACTGTTCTAAGCGCTGGAGTGTTGTCTTCCTTATGGCCTTTTATTACTCATTGGCACTTCCACCAGAGGGCAGGCAGAGACTTAACTGAATTGACTCAATTCAGTCAATTTTACTGCTTTTTACCAAACTTTATGGAGGAGAGAGGGGAAGTTAAAATTAGTGGATGAAGTGAGGATTATTTATTATTTCTAGGTTTCATCTCTCCAGGTTAGGCCTTCCTTTCTCTGAGGACTGGTCATGTGAACAAATTCACTCCATGTCCCTGTTCCATGGGTTCCCCATGTTACAAAATAAACACACAGCCAGGCAGAACTTTCCACCATCTGTCCATTAGAAGGTTTAATGCAAGGCAAGACATAGTCAGTGTTGCAGAGTTAGGCATTCCCTTAGTAGGCAGAGCACTGTACTAAGCGCTTTCTTTAAATCCCCAAATAAAATCACTGGACAGTGATTTTACAGTGATTTATTACTCTATTTATTTCTTTATTTTACTTGTACATATGTATTCTACTTATTTTATTTTGTTAATATGCTTTGTTTTGTTCTCCGCCTCCCCCTTCTAGATTGTGAGCCCACTGTTGTGTAGGGGCCGTCTCTATACGTTGCCAACTTGGACTTCCCAAGCGCTTAGTATAGTGCTCTGCACACAGTAAGCGCTCAATAAATACGATTGAATGAATGAACTAATGAAATTTATTCTACTTATTTTATTTTGTTAAGATGTTTTGTCTTGTTCTCCGTCTCCCCCTTCTAGACTGTGAGCCCACTGTTGGGTAGGGACCATCTCTATATGTTGCCAACTTGGACTTCCCAAGCGCTTAGTACAGTGCTCTGCACACAAGTGCTCAATAAATATGATTGAATGAATGAAAATGAATGAATAGGCCGTTTGGGGCTCTTCTCAGGAGCATGCTTGATGTGGGGATGGCTTACAAGAAAGTACTCCTGACATTGATTTGGGTGACACAAGAAGGCAGACAACCAATTGAGGACTAGAACTAAAGTGTGGTGGAAAGGCTGATGAAAGCTAAGAAACTGGTTATCAATTATCTGTTCATGGATACCTGCGAGATGAATGGCATAAAACAATTTGTGGTAACATTGTGAACATTTCTTTCCCATCTATAAGGTATATTTCTTACAAAATGAAAAGTAAAACTTTGGTACTTATAGGATTATTAATATTACCTAGAGTTACATAAGATAAGGACCTAGATTTATATTGAATCTCTCCATGAAAATAGCTCAAAGCTTTAATACTGCAGAAGAAAGATGAATAGCCAAAAGGGGACGTGGGCATTTTGGAATAATTGTTCATTCAGATAACAAACAAAAAAAAAGGGGTCTTGCCAGGTGAGTAAAAGGGGACAAGATTTCCTGTTCACTCGGCAGACAGTCTGCTTCTATCTGATAATATGGGGGCTTCCTCTGCTGCCTGAGAATGTATTTAAGGGAATAGCCACTTTCTCACTTTCTCATTGGCTGAGAGAGACTATACCTGGGCCTGATTTCATTCCAATAGTCAGATGGATAGCTTTCAATTCCATTTAACCTCACAATTCCTTTGTAAAGTAATCTAGGAGAAGATGGTATTCACCTCAACATAAAGACAAACACAACTCTGAAGTGATCATGTACCCCAATTCAGTTGGGATTTTCTCCCAAATTAGCTATTTCTGTGGTCTGAGTAGAGGCTGTAGGTCACTTCTGCTTGGACTAGAGTTGGAAAAAGCCCTTCTCCACTCCTCTCTACCCTCTTCCTACCACCTGGCCTACACTAAGCATTTTCGCTTGCTCACCAAATCCCCCTGTCAAAGTAGTTTGGCCTTCTAGTAGCATTACTGAATCAGTGTAGCCGGGTGAGGGACAATAGCAATTAGTTCAGAGCCAGGGACTAATCTCTCCTGAGTCCAGCACAAAGCTTCAGCTAGCTCTGTTTCCGGTCAGGATATGTGAAAATCCTGATATATGAGGACAGGAATGGATAATACCTTAGAGTAGCTTATGGGCACTATACTCTCCAAGTTCAATTTTCTGCAGCCATATTTTTTCTGAAGGGCTTTCAGGAAGTATAGTAAAAAAGAAAAGTGGCTACCAAAGGGTACTGATTTCACTCACCCATAATAATAATAATAATGATGATGGTATTTGTTAAGCACTTACTATGTGCAAAGCACTGTTCTAAGCGCTGGAGGGATACAAGGTGATGGGTTGTCCCACTTGGGGCTCACAATCTTAATCCCCATTTTACAGATGAGGTCACTGAGGCACAGAGAAGTTAAGTGACTTGCCCAAAGTCACACAGCTGACAATTGGCGGAGCCAGGATTTGAACCCATGACCTCTGTCTCCAAAGCCTAGGCTCCTTCTGCTGAGCCACGCCACAGGGAATATTCTTCTCTATTTTATTTTTTAAAAACCAGGTCCCTCCTCCCATTATATTCTCCTCTAAAGAGCATTTTGAGATGAATTGTAGTCTATCCCTGGACATGCCTTTTCCTTCAATCACTTCAACAAGTGGCAAATTGGAAAGTGATTGCAAAGGGATAAGAGGATATGACTATTCCATGTTTGTTTCACAGGTTTCTGATGTGTGGGAAAAGCAGCCTGGCATAGTGGCTAGAGCCTGAGCCTGGGAATCAGAAGGATCTGGGTTCTAATCCTGCCTCCACCATTTGGCCTTGGGCAAGTCTCTTCTCTGTGCCTCAGTTACCTCATCTGTAAAATGGGGATTAAGACTGTGAGCCCCATATGGGACATGGACTGTGTCCAACCCGATTTGCTTGTATCAACCCCCGTGCATAGTATGGTGCCTGGCACATTGTAAGGACTTAACAAAAATCATTAAAAACACAGCAAAACTAAACCAAATCAAACAACAACACAACAAAAAAAAACCCCAGCCTTACCTCAACTTGGTATTAAGCTTGTTGGACTGTTGTTGCCACATTTTATTTGCCAAAAAAAAGTGACCTTTTTTGTTGTTTACAATCTCTTTAAATATCTGTTGGCCTGCATAGTCCCTAGGCAACAGAATTCAGAAATAGTCTTATTTATTGACTTCTTCCTGTGTGCAGAACACTGTACTAAGTACTTGTGAGAGTAGAGAAGCAGCGTGGCTCAGTGGAAAGAGCCCGGGCTTTGGAGTCAGAGATCATGGGTTCAAATCCCGGCTCTGCCAATTGTCAGCTGTGTGACTTTGGGCAAGTCACTTAACTTCTCTGTGCCTCAGCTCATCTGGAAAACGGGGATAAAGACTGTGAGGCCCCTGTGGGACAACCTGATCACCTTGTTACCGCCTCAGTGCTTAGAACAGAGCTTCTAGACTGTGAGCCCACTGTTGGGTAGGGACTGTCTCTATATGTTGCCAACTTGTATTTCCCAAGTGCTTAGTACAGTACTTTGCACACAGTAAGTGCTCAATAAATCATCAATCGTATTTATTGAGCGCTTACTATGTGCACGATTGATTGATTTGCACATAGTAAGTGCTTAATAAATGCCATTATCGTTATAATAATAATAATTATTATTAATAAAATCTAGCAATCCCTTGTTCACAATGAACTTACAGTCTTTCTGTTGCATTCTTGATGAAACCCTTTGGAGGCTTGGGAGTTTTCCAGATAGAGGCTGTTAGGTGAACATCAACATCCATTTTCTCCAGTCTGATGGACATCGTTTTCTGTAATGCATAGTAATTGCTCCAGTGTGGCTTAAACCCATAATCATCATCACCTAATTTGATGTTTATTGAGCACCTACTGTAGCAGCCACTATTCTAGAAGTAGAATCGGTCTTTGCCCTCAAGGAGTTTACAGTTGAATGGGAAGGTTCCATTTGCCTGAACTCGACTAATTGTTCTCTTTGGAATTTCACAAACACAAGGCATTATGATTAAGTGTTTTTGAGGGGATGAGAAACTGTTACTTGTTAATAACCTATAGCGTCAGAAAAAATATACTACTGTCTTCATGGGTTTGTTTATGTTATTTGATCCTCAAAGGAATCCTTCTTGGAATCTGCCTGTCCATCTCTGTGACAGATCTCTGGGGTTTGCTCCTGCCACTCATGGACATGCAAATCCAGCTGCAAGCGGTAGTGTTGTATATTCAGGAAGGAAGAGGGTTTCAATCTCCTAAAATCCCACGTATTTTATGCTCAAAGTCACATAAACGCCTACTGTTCTGAAAGGCAACTCCAAAGCAGAAGGAACATATTTCAGCAAGAAGCAATTGACATTGAGAGAGGAAAAAACAAAACCCAAAAAGCAGCCAGACGACACCACTGGAATAATTCGACAGCGCCCTGCTCGTGTAGTTAACACATCACCTCAGATGAACATGAAAATGAGCTGCTTGAGGAGGGAAAAAAAGAAGGAATAAAATAGATGGTTTTCTGGGAATGACTGATGTGATATTTCTCAAATACACATTTGTATTTGTATCTAATGTGTTTGCCTTCAGGGCACAACCAAATAAAACTGGGAAGATGCAATTAATATAGAATTATAGAGCAGAGTGTGATCTGCGTTTTCTTTCTCTCCATTCGATAACAAGGGAGGAAGAAAAGCAACGGGCCTACTGACATTCCTTGTTTAATGCTGCTTAGTGACTGGCATAATGATAAGTGATGGTAATTTACCTTAAAAACCTTAATGAGTGGATCATTACTATAGAGAAATGGGAAGAAAACTTTAATCCCACAGAGGCAGAGCGCCATGGTTGGCTGTGCAATAACCAGACAGAACTCTCAACGAGATTCCCAAGCTTCTGTTCCCTAGATAAAAATTTCTCTCACTCCACTTTTGCAAAGGTAATGAGGAGGTAATGAGGCTTGACTTGAATTTTTTCAGCTCTTGATTCCCTTCATTCCCCAGCAGGTTCCCATAGGATAGAGTAAGATGTTGGATTTATATAAAAGCTGTGCTGATAGATAGGTGAAGGAGGCGAGCCATGCTATTTGGTTTGGGATTCTGCTTGTATGAGAAGTTCAGATAAATTCAAGGTTCTTTCAGCACTGTCAATTCACTCTGATAGTTTCCCCAGAAAAAGACAATTTGATGCTGTGCAGGCCTTGTCAAGCCCGCTGACTGTTTATTTTGTCACTTTACTGATACTAAGCACTGACCTTTCTGTGCCACCTTTTCTTCCTTTTTTTATCTCTTTCACAAGGATGATACATTCAACTGAGTAAATAATAAAACCAAAAAAAAAAAAAGGAAAAAAGGTAGGCAGTAGGGCTCTATTAGATCATTAGCTTAATTTGAGCTGAAAGGTCTTTGTTGTAAATTGGGGGTGGGAAGGGACTTGGGGACCTTTGCAGAGTATTTTGCTGGCAAGCTTGTTGAGATTTGATTGCCTTTGTTGTGATAATCTGAAATTAATTTGCACTTGAACCCATCTTTCTTCTGGGCTCAATTTAAACACTGTTATAATTATGTGCCCTGCATGAAATTGAGAACAGACACTGATATGACAAAGCTGAATATTTTAATTCCCCAGGTACTGACGGCTTTTTCCCCCACTTATCTCACAAGGTAATAAAACAAAATGTTCCAGTGCACATGCTTAAGAGAGAGGTATTTGCCTGAGGGGAAACAGAAATAATCAGTGTATTGCTACACATTTACTCATGTACTTTCTCAGTAGGTCAATCTCTTTCTTTTAAAGTGATGTTAAACTTCTGCTAATATTGGTTGATTTGTACCTGCTACAATATGAAAAAAGTAACACTGGGTATGTTTTATTCTATTTTAGCAGCTCCTCATCTAAGAGGCTTTGTCTGGAACATCCATTTTGATAGATATTCACGGAAAAACTATGAAAGACTACCTCCTAATATCCACAATTGATCTTAGCAGTGCACCTTTCTTGTTCTCAGTATGAGCTGTAATATCCTTATCAGCATTCTTTTAGTTTTAACCCAGATTAGTGTTTTTGGTGAGGAATCTCATTAAGGACAGTAAGCCTATCTTCTTTTGTGATTTCCTTTGGAATTGTAATGTACAAAGAGGCCACCAAGGTCATTGCCCAGGGCTCACATTCTACTTTAAATCATCACTCAGCTTAGAGTTACAACTGGTTCCTGGAAAAGGGACAGTTTAAAAAGATCTGGAATAAACCGTACAGTTTCCCTGTGCAGAGCAATGTTTCTACCAGGACCAGTCAGGAGAAGGAGGTTTAGGAGAGGAGGTTAAGCCCAAACTCGCTTTAATTCCTCCCTTTCCTGTAAACACTTGTAATCCGTCTCTCTCCTTTCCCTCTTCCATCTCTGGAGTATATATTGACTTGTTTCTAACATCTATCTTCAAAGACTGTTATTTCATTTTTTTTTTGCAGCCAATGACACTTTATTGACTCCTCATGGAAAATGACAAATTTGGGGACCGGGTATTGGCAGTTCTGTTTTCACCTCTCTGGTTTCTCACCGATGTGAGTCAAAATAGTCAGTCCTGAATATAGTCCCGGCCTCTGACTGAAGCTCATCTTTTCTTCATAGGCTCTGCTGCATGGAAACCGAGAGAACTCTGAAAAATGAAGGCATTTTTGAATTATATTTTATAATTGAGATTTTGGACCAAATCGTTCATAGTTGAAAAATCGAGGGTTGGGGGAAAGAAAAAAAAAATCCTCTTGGTTTATTTTAGTAAGATACAAAAACATTCTAGTCCATACAGATGAGTTACTCTTGGTGCACAATAAAAGTAGTTGACTTGAAAAATGAAATCTGAATTTCTAAGCAATTGGCTCTTCTACAGCAAAGATCACTGGTTTGAAATCACACAAATATGCCTTGAATCCATTCCATGGAAGTCCCGTTTTTTATGTTATGAAATTGAAGCTAGTTCTATCCAGTTGCTCCAGTGGGGATGGAACAAAATTACAGAAATACACTGTTTGGATTAATCACATTTTCAATCTTCAGATTGTTCCGTACTTGTAAAGTTTGGGGTTAACCTGGATGAAGAGTTGCAATTTCTACTATTGAGAAGGGCCCGTTTCCTTTCGAATTTCTCGTTAGTCTATTTCCAAGTATACCTTATTTCAAATGAGGCTGAAACATACAACTGCTAATGGTCTCTGATCTTTGGCAGATTCTCTCGAAATGATTTGCAAATGGAGAAAGAATTGAATCAGCTATTAGTAATCTCATTAGCCCAGCATGCAGAAAAAGGCCAACCGGGCCCAGAAAGTACTGATGTGGGGTAAAGTACTGCTATTTTCAGTATTTTGCATCCTAACACATTTCATAGCATCTGTAAAATCCACAGATTAGCAGTGATACTTCGGTTGGCATGTAGCCGCTCATTAGCTATCTAAATGTGAAATAAGACAAACGTTGAGTTTGGGAAGCAATTAGGAGGCTCTACCAGGAATCGGTGGCCACACAAGGCGGGGTGTATCTTCACCTTTTCGTTTATATGTTTTGCTTTCCAGTGCCACATTTTCTTGTGACTTTATCTCCTCTCATTCAATCATGTTATGCACATCACAGTCACTTACTGACAAGCGCCCTGGGCTCCAGCATTCAGAGCAACAACTTCCACAAACAAAGCAGGCGAGCCCTGTTTCTCTTACGATAAAATCTACTGATCTCATTATTGATTGTCTGCTTTCAGGGGTTTTGTTTCCTGAAAGTTTGATACGGGGCCACGGAGGTGACAAAAGATTGGCACTGCACCCTGGAAATTAAATGGCTGACTATTAGATCAACGTGAGGTTGAAGTGTTTGGCAAAAGCATTCAATGCTGTCTTGACTTAATCTCTCTCCCCTTTATCTTGAATCTGTTTTGAACCCTCCCAGGCAATTTACTATCCTTGTCATTGATTTTTATCACCTAAATGTGCCCCTATGAAGAATTACTTTTTGAATGATAAAACCCGCTTCCTCATTTAAACGATTGCATGCATTCCCTTAATGCGAAAATAGCTCTGGAAAGAAAAAAAAATTACCAAAGGAACAATTTACATTCATAATTGACTGGAAGGAATCTTGGTGATTTTGAAGGTTAGACTTGATGTTAGACTGTCAGCTACTGAGCAAATGTGCAACGCGGAGTACAATTTACATATATTACACAGAAAATATGCCTAGAACAGGGAGCTTGACAAGAATGTTGGATTTTCGAGTTTGAAGAACCATATTTGCAGAGTGTATAGGAGGACACTAGGAATCACTGAGAATTAGAATGGTCTCTGGGCCACAAATCTTTTTCATGACAATGTTCAGGGCAAGATAACTGTTCTCTCTCTTACTCCACACTTCTGAATCAATATCAGATCCTCAACCCTTTAATGCAACTATGGACTCCGGGGAGTAGGTTTCTCAGGCAGGAATTAAATGGACTCAATTGACATCATGCGTCAAAAAGAATCTTTACATGTGAAAGTTTTTTAAGAGTGGGAAAATGGGCAACTTGCTTTTGCTAGTGGTCAGCATTATTCATCCTACTTTTTCTCAGGTTTGTAACCCTAAAAATATTTTCGGAGATACACTGTTTTATGTAGGTCTGCAGCTGGACTGGACCTTGAGATTCTTAAGCTCTTCGATCCACTTTTCTGGGCAAACTTGTTGAGCGTGCATGGACAACATTGTTGTGCAAAGGTTAAATAAAAATTCCTTGCACCAGTGGTTATACTGAGGTCTTCTGGGGTTGGTTTTCTTAAATGTGCTAATGGTATGCTGGTCTTCTGGCAGAATTTATATGCCGGACAGTGCTCCAAGGATTTTGGGGTATATTAGCAGTAAGAGCAGCACACACAATAAGTAACAGCAAAATGGGGCTGACTTTGAAATCCGCCATCCCTGTATATCTTGAACTTACAAGCAGCATGGCTCAGTGGAAAGAGCCCGGGTTTTGAAATCAGGAGGTCATGGGTTCAAATCTTGGCCCCGCCAATTGTCAGCTGGGTGACCTTGGGCAAGTCACTTCACTTTTCTGGGCCTCAGTGACCTCATCTGTAAAATGGGGATTACGACTGTGAGCTCCCCATCGGACAACCTGATCACCTTGTAACCTCCCCAACTCTTAGAACAGTGCTTTGCACATAGTAAGCACTTAACAAATACCATTATTATTATTATTATTATTTTGGGAACTGTCGGGAGGGGGAAAAGAGTATAAGTTTTGTTTAAGTTCTGGTTTTGTTTGTTGAGAATCAAAAAAAATCCAGGCTGTTGAATGTCCTTTGTAGGCCTTGGTTCTTCATTGCCCATGAATATCAGCTGTCACAAGTCCTGGGTTTTTGGCGCTTTTTTTTTCTTCTGTTGGGATGAAGGCCTTATGTACATGTGAGTGCTGATTCAGAAGCAGCTAATGGTTCTAACTTAAATATTCATCTTGTAATTCCAGCCTCTGTTGGTTAGAGAGTACCATAGGGGAGGTATTCATGTGAAAGACCCTCCTGAGTGGGTTCCTCTCCCTTTGTGTCAACCATCCCATTCTCAGCTGCCCAGATCACTTCTTTAAAGTCTAGCTGTGCACACACCTCCCCACTCAGAAACATCACCACTGACCTTAAATCCCTTGTAGCTTTCCCTTCTGTCTCCTGCCATGACTCTTTCTCATGCCGTCCCCTTTTCTTTCATCCATTTCATATTCACAGTCTTTTAGACTGTGAGCCCACTGTTGGGTAGGGACTGTCTCTATATGTTGCCAATTTGTACTTCCCAAGCGCTTAGTACAGTGCTCTGCACATAGTAAGCGCTCAATAAATGCGATTGATAATAATGATATAAGTAGTGGCAGTGGGCCATCCAACTCTGCACCAGCAACCATGCTTCCAGACCACCACTCTCTTTTTCCCTGGCAAATATTAGCTCCGAGCACGATGGATCACCTCCATAACCTTCCAACTTGACTCATCCATCTCTTCTCAACTTGTCCTGGCGCTACTCTTCCTGAAACTCAACTTGGGGCTTTTCTTCACCAGACTCCTTCCCACCTCCTTCTGCAGTCCACAACTTCCCTTCCCAAGGACACTGGCATCCTCTTTCCTCTCCCGCCTCCATTCTCACAACTAAAACCATTAATATTAATTGTGGTATTTGTTAAGCAAGTACTATGTGTCAAGCACTGTAATAATAATAATAATAATGATAATAATGTTGGTATTTAAGTGCTTACTATGTGCCGAGCACTGTTCTAAGCTCTGGGATAGATACAAGGCAATCAGGTTGTCCCACGTAGGGCTCACAGTATTAATCCCTGTTCTACAGATGAGGTAACTGAGGCACAGAGAAATTAAGTGATTTGCCCAAGGTCACACAGCAGACAAGAAGCGGAGCAATTCAAACCCACGTCCTCTGACTCCCAAGAGCAGGCTCTTGCCAATACGCCATACTGCTTCTCTATTTAATCCCCATTTTACAGAGGAGGGAACTGAGGCACAGAATGACTGTGAAGATCTCACAGTGGGCAAGTGGCAGAGTCACGATTAGAACCCAGATCAGCGTGGGTCCGTGGAAAGAGCGCAGGCCTTGGAGTCAGAGGTCATGGGTTCAAACTCCGGTTCTGCCGATTGTCAACTGTGTGACTTTGGGCAAGTCACTTCACTTCTCTGGGCCTCAGTTCCCTCATCTGGAAAATGGGGATTAAGACTGTGAGCCCCCCGTGGGACAACCAGATCACTTTGTAACCTCCCCAGCACTTAGAACAGTGCTTTGCACATAGTAAGCGCTTAATAAATACCATCATTATTCCCTTTTTATGCTCAGGCCTGTGCTTTTTTCACTAGACCTGTATGTAAGACTGTAAACTCCTCTAGTGTGTAAGCTTGTGGTGGAGAGGGAATGTGTCTACCACCTTTGTTGTCTTGTATTGTCCCAGCTGCTTTGTACAGTGTTCTGCACACAGTAAGGACCATTAATTGATTGATAGGCCACATTGATTGTCACTGACAAGGAGATTAGGTAAAACTAGCAAAAAGCAGAGCACTCAGTAAAGTTGCAGCGTTTAAAGTGTGGGAAAACCGAGGCTGGGGCATGGGGAGAGAAAGCCCTCTTGTTTTGCAAAGTACTCATGAAATGGACACGTCCTTCCTTGTGCCCATCATTAACACATTTTTACACGTTTAGAGCCCCCTTACACACAAGGTAATTAACACACCGGCTCAGAAAAGGGAGATAAGTAGTCCGGGTCTGGTTGAGATAAGTAGCCACATCCACTTTCTACTGAGGAGGAAGCTGAGAAACACCAGCCATCTGCCTCAGGCCAAAGGGAGTTGGAGTGATGTTTTCGGATTTCTAATCTCGGCTCTGCTTTAGATTCCTCTCATCAGTCAGACATGATGTGATTGGAGTGCTGATACGTGGGCAGGGCTCATAATCTAGAAAGTTAAAAACGATGCTTTGGCCCATAGAGCACAGAAGCAGCAGGGCATATTGGAGAGAGCCCGGGCCTGGGAATCAGGTCATGGGTTCTAATCCTGCTCTGCCACTTGTCTGCTCTGTGACCTTGACCACTTTAATAATAATAATAGCATTTATTAAGTGCTTACTATGTACAAAGCACTGTTCTAAGCGCAGGGGAGGTTACAAGGCAATCAGGTTGTCCCTCGGGGGACTCAGTCTTAATCCTCATTTTACAGAGGAGGTAACTGAGGCCCAGAGAAGTTAAGTGACTTGCCCAAAGTCACACAGCTGACAATTGGCAGAGGCGGGATTCGAACCCACAACCTCTGACTCCAAAGCCCGGGCGCTTTTCCACTGAGCTACTTTACTTCTCTGTGCCTCAGTTACCTTGTCTGTGAAATGGGGATTGAGACTGTAAGCCCCACGTGGGACAGGGACTGTGTCCAGCCAAATTTGTTTATATCTACCCCAGCATTTAATACAGTGCCTGGCACATAGTAAGCGCTTAATAAATACCATTAAAAAAGCCCCAAAACCTTGGGCAAGTCACTTAACTGCTCTGTGCCTCAGTTACTTCATCTGTAAAATGGGGATTAAGACTGTGAGCCCCATGTGGGACAGGGACTGTGTCTAACTTGATCACCAGTCTTCTAGACTGTGAGCCCACTGTTGGGTAGGGACCGTGTCTATGTGTTGCCAACTTGTACTTCCCAAGCGCTTAGTACAGTACTCTGCACACAGTAAGCACTCAATAAATACAATTGATTGATTGATATACCCCAGTGCTTAGAACAGCAATTGGCACATAGTAAGTGTCTAACAAATACCATAATTATTAGAGAAGCAGCGTGGCTCAGTGGAAAGAGCCCAGGCTTGGGAGTCAGGGGTCATGAGTTCTAATCCTGGCTCTGCCACTTACCGGCTGTGTGACCATGGGTAAATCACTTAACTTCTCTGTGCCTCAGTTACCTCATCTGTACAATGGGGATTAAGACTGTGAGCCCCATGTGGGACAACCTGATTACCCTGTATCTACCCCAGTGCTTAGAACAGTGCTTGGCACATAGTAAGTGCTTAACAACTACCATCATTATTATTAGTACTAATTATTATTATTTTGTTTCTAACCCCAGCAACGCACAAACATACCTACATATGTGTACATTTGTATTTTCATTAGTATATTTTATATATTTCATTTCAAGCAGCATGGTTTAGTGGAAAGAGCCCGGGCTTGGGAGTCAGAGGTCGTGGGTTCTAATCCCGGCTCCGCCACTAGTTTGCTGCGTGACCTTGGGCAAGCCACTTAACTTCTCTGTGCTTCAGTTCCCTCATCTGTAAAATGGGGATTGAGACTGTGAGCCCCACGTGGGATTACCTTGCACCTACTCCAGCGCTTAGAACAATGCTTGGCACGCAGTTAGTGCTTAACAAATGCCATTATTATTATTATTACTTATTCTTCTAATTCATTTAGATATAATTGAGTTACTTTCAATTATATCCTCCCACCCACACCATTTGTAACTCATTTTTGTCTGCTTCCTCTTTTAGATTTAACCTCCTTGAAGGTAGGAAGCAAAATATATGTATTTTGCTGATGTAGAACAGTTCCACGTACTTGGTACAGTGCTTCACACTCAGAAAGTGCTCAATAAATATGATTGACTGTGTTATTGCTGTATCTGAGTATGGAGGCTCAGGCCTTAAAATCTTATAATTAAAATTATAAATAATATTTTAATAAGTTAATAAATAATACATCATAATAATTATAAAAATGTTATAATTAAAAGTGTTTTTAATTATAAGGTCTGCTGCCTGAGCCCCTATACTCAGATACAGCAGTAACACAGTCAGTTAATCATATTTATTGAGTACCTCCTGTGTGCAGAGCACTGTATGAAGCACTTGGGAGAGTACAATAAAACAGGCACCTTCCCTGCCCACAGTGAGCTTACAATTATTAACCAATTGGACTAATAAATGAACAGGACAGCAGAGTGGTAAGACAGTATGCTAGAAAAGCTGAGGTTGATTTCTAGCTTTTTCCAGTGATCTGCACCACAACCATATTTGGCTGATTGGGCCATCCATCCATTTGTCATTCAGTTTTCCTGTTTGAAAAATAACGGGAGTAATATAGTCTGTCGAGTTCCCTCATAGGGAACCTCAGTGAGTGGGGATTTTGGAGATTTTTTCAAAGTAAGTTTCTTGGCTTTTCTTCCAAGAAAAGCCAGTCTGCACCTCAATGATCTCTCTGTATCAGGTAGTCAAATATGAGGGAACAGATGGGTCTTTTCTCACCCCAGAAGACAGAGAGACCTGCAGTTTACTGAAGCCAGACTGGGAATTCAATCTAGAGATTTAGAACCTACATCAAAGGAATGCTGCCCAAATCACTAGGGATTCAAGATCTGGATAATCTCACTAGCGAATGGAGTCCTAGACAGAGAAGGAACACAGGGCATATATCATTTACAGTGATCCTCTCATATGATTATTCCTTGCTCACCTATACGAAACACTCAAGTAATAATTCCTATTGAAAATCCCTCCTGATTTTCCAAAGAGTGTCCCTTAATGCTACACTTTCCCCATCTCAAGCAATTGGTGATATTTGTTGAGGATTTATTGTGTGCAGAGCACTGTACTAAGCACTTGGCAGAGTAAATACAATAAAGTTCACCCAATTCCTGCTTTCTTACCCAAAGATTCATCTGTTCATTCACATAAGCAACTGCTCCTAGGTACTAACATCAACCTAAAACGGTACACATCTACAGCAATAATAGGAAAAATCCATTTTTTTAGAACAACGTAATTGTTACCTTTTGGTCACTATATTGAAAGTATTTTACAAACTTATTCCTCAAAGCAGCCATAAGCGTTGGATTAAAAAGAAGTCTGGCCTAGAGGAAAGATGGCTGTCATCTGCCTGCCATGCGACCATAAACTCCTCTGTGCCTCAACTTCCATATCTGTAAAAATGGGATTAAATGTTCTCCGTCCCCTTTAGACTGTAAACCCCATGTGGGAGAGCACCGCTATGGGATATTATTATCTTGTATTTACGTCAGGGCTTAGCTCAGTGCTTGGCATATAGTGACCATTTAACAAACGCCGCAGTATAATTGTTATTGTAAACAAGTGAGGTAATTTCCTCAGGGAGGACACTTCAAGATGGATGCTGAGTAACAGCCCTAAAATATCTGAAAGTGCTACCCCAGGTGGAAAGAACACTTGTGTACACGGGGACATTCATTCATTCAATCGTATTTATTGAGTGCTTACTATGTGCAGAACACTGTACTAAGTGCTTGGGAAGTACACACTGGGACATGGGAATGAAATAGTGTTTCTGGATAAAGTGAAGGTGATCAGCAGCCCATCTCCCTGCCCCAGCAAATGCTTCAGTTCAGAGGTTTGAACTGAATGGTAATTGGGAGAACTTGATCACTTATCCTCATTTTACATCTGCAAACCGAGGCACAGAGAGGGTAACTCACTTGCCCGAAGTCACACAGGAGGCAAGTGGCAGAGCCAGGATTAGAACCCAAGTCCTTTGACTCCAAGGCTCATGACCTTTCCTCTAGGCCATACTACTTCTCTAAAACAATTAACCAGAAAGAATGAACACACTCTTCAAGCCCAACCTTCACAGTGGTGACAGCATCTCCTTTTCAGATCAAGCAAGATACCTCAGTCCTACCAGGATAAATCAGATTTACCAGGTGACACTGCTGAAGTCTAGAGAACAAAATACTTTTTAGAGCCTCTTGCTAAACCTATCACAACCTTGCATTTTCTGAAGTAAATACGAGCATTCAAAGTACACAACATTCAAGTGTTTGCGTGTGACTCTCAGAGAACAAGTACCAGGAAACAAACTAAGAGGAGAATCACATGTAAATGGTGTCTCTCAACAGAAAAATTCCTTTATTCACTAAGGAAACATCAGATACATGATAATATGTGCTACCCATTCAAAAATATGTTTTAGGCTAGCCGTTAAATGAAAAGATTGGTCTGGTTTGAAGAATACCGCAGAAGGCGATAGTTATCTCAGAGTACATTCTGCGGATTATAATATGTCATTAGGCTACAGATACTCTGCTTTCAGAAACCACGTATATGGAACTGCCTTCATTTTAGCATTAGCCCTGTAACCTATGATCTGATTTCAAAACTGTTCTCAATTTAAATATCGTTTTCTGTTTCATCCATTTGCATTTTGTACTTGGGGGAGGTAATGCTCTCTGAAGAAGAGTTGATGTATTTCTTGATCTAGTTGTAATTTTACATGTAGCAAAGATTTTAGCATAAACTGTAATGTTTAGTGCTAGTTAGCAATACAAGTGACTTGGAATAAAAGCAATTCATTTGGTTATCTGTAAGGAGAATCTGATACATTTTCAAAGAAGAGCAGGGAGATGCTATCGGTCACAAGCCAACTCTGCTTCCTCCCCCTAGACCCTGTACAGTCCTATTTAGACTGAAAGATGGACAGAAAACCAGATGAGCTTGAACTAGCCCAAGACTACCATCGCAAATTCTCTCTTTCATCCTCCTCTTTGGAGCCACCCTCCCGGCTCCACCCCCTAAAATGGACAAAATTCATGCCAGAGCTGTGTGGAAAGTTAGAATGGCAGTCACTGTAGTTGATCTGGATGACATTTAGGTAAATACCTTTATGCTCAGCCACTTCCCCTGCCTGTAATTATTTTAGTGTCTAGATTGTAAGCTTCTTGAGGGTGGGGAGTGTGACTATTGAGTATTGTACAGTGCTCTGCCCACAGTAAATGCCGTTGAATGATTATAGAGTTCTATTTGCAGTGGGCTTTAAGGGAGTAGCCACAGTTGCTCTCAAAGAATTTTACAATCTAATGAGGGGTGGGGAACAGGGAGGCATAGATTATTTACAAAAGGTGGGAGCAGAAGAACATGGATATAATAAATAGCGGCACTAACATCTCTGGATGGTGGAGCTGAATAAATTATTTATTGGAGACTTGAATATAGACAGATATGAATACGTGCTGCTAAGGGTGGGTACAGGTTCATTCATTCAATCGTATTTATTGAGTGCTTACCGTGTGCAGAGCACTGTACTAAGCGCTTGTGAAATACAAGTTGGCAACATATAGAGACGGTCCCTACCCAACAACGGGCTCACAGTCGAGAAGGGGGAGACAGACAACAAAACAAAACATGTGGACAGGTGTCAAGTCATCAGCATAAATAGAAGTAAAGCTAGATGCACATCATTAACAAAATAAATAGAATAGTAGATATGTACAAGTAAAATAAATAGAGTAATAAATCAGTACAAACATATATACAGGTGCTGTGGGGAGGGGAAGGAGGTAGGGTGGGGGGATAGGGAGGGGGAGAGGAAAAAGGGGGCTCAGTCTGGGAAGGCCTCCTGGAGGAGGTGAGCTTTCGGTAGGGCTTTGAAGGGAGTTGACACCACCAGAGGTGTTGGGAATTAATCTGGTAAGGCAACTGGGAATAGTCAAGATTTTAGGAGAGCTTTGAAGATGTAGAGCCCTGTAGTCCAGAGAATTTGTAGGGAGAGTCAGGTATAGGCGTAGAGAGCAGCAAGTTCAAGAGTTGGAAGGAAGAAAGTCAAGAACAAGGTATAATTAGAAAGCGCTTTAGGAGGAGCGAAGAGGGCTAACTGTGGGGTAGTAGACGAAGAGAAACATTACGTAAGGAGAATGAAGTCTGACAATAGCAAGACAGAAATTACCCCTTAAAATGTATTCTGACTGCAAAACTCTTTGTGATTCTTTGTGGCCCGTTGCAAAATTAGGTCATTATTCTTATTTCCAATGCTTCGTAGAGAAAACACACAGAGAGCATGTGGTCCTTAGTACACAGGTGAGGAAATGAGTTACCTGGGCCCAGGTTTGTCCTCACAGCTGGGTGTAGCTCTTTGTTTTCTTTCCCGTTTTTTGCCTTTGTAATGTTTTTCCAAATCCCTTGTCTGAAGAAGTTTTATGTTTATGAAACATGACCATCTCCTTGTCTTGTCCAAATTTGGTGAGGGATTTTTAAACATTTGCTAGACAGTACACCAACAGATTTTAATTCATTATTCTCTTCCCCATGTTAATCCACTTCATTATAAAAGAAAGCAGATTGAAAATGAAATTTAGAGGAAGAAAAAAAGGAAAGAAATATCATAGAAGAAAGTGGGAGAAGTTAACAGGGAGCTTAGAATGTCCTATAGCTCATCATGTCTTATAAAATATTTGATAGTGCTTAGTCCGAAATGAAATGATATCATTTCAAAAGCCCATAAAGTATCAGATCACTTTAAGGAATGGTCCATTCTATCTTGCCCTGATTTTTTTCCAGTGTTTTACTTTTTATCGTAATAGGAAAAGTCATAACATTGAAGTACCCTTAGGAAAATTCTCACCTTCTGTATACTTTCCTAACATTTTAAGTTGACTTTCCCATGCAATTGAGTATTCGGATTTATATTTGTTTAGGTGTGCTAATACAGTAATACATCATATATGCCATTGTTTAACTGAAACAGCAGTGACAAATACATTTCATGCAAATCTTACTGTGACAGGTAGAAGAAAGGATTATGAAGCATGGTAATTATCTGCTAGGGAAAGCAAAGTCAAGTCCTAATAATCTCTCATTCTTTGTGCAGTGTTTCCTAGTGAAGAACTAATATTACTTTGTCAAGTTGAAACTATTTTGGAGACTATATCAAGAATCTTGGGAAATAAAATCATATGATAACCATATTACATGCCCCAGAAATTAGATCTGTTTCTTAGGGACATATAAGTCAGTCTGGTTACAGTTCTTGGTATTCTTAACCAGCCACTGACAATTCATTAGTATTTAAATTTATGCTAATTTCATCAAGGTGTGAAAAGATCTTTTTCTTGCATATACATGAATGAACCATATTACTATTCAACCACTTTATTTTAAACCCAAGAGAACCTTATTGTACATTAACAAAAGAAAAAAGATATATCAAATATTAGGTTTAAAAAACTTAGAAATGCAAGTTGATTCTATTTACTCGTTATGAAAACGTATTGTAGTTTCAGGAAATGAGCACGTAACCATCCAATGGGTTTCAAAATGTGCCTTGGACACCGAGAGTCACCAGTAGCTTTGGCTCTTAGTTAAGATGCCATATTTACATTCCTCAATATGTTGACCATTGAACTTGAGAATTTAAAGTTTTCTGGACAAAGTTAAGCACTAATTCACTGCTTAGAATATCGATTATGGGATGTATTTTCTATTTAAGGAAGAGCAGGGTAGGATGAATACTCAAATAATCAGTAACTCAGGTAAAATTTGTATTTATAAAAATCTCACTCCTGGGTTGCCTGATCCTAAGAGAAGACACACTACTTCTGAAGACCTCTTCAGTGGCTCCACAAAGCACATAATAAAGTCCTTGTCTTACATGTCTGTCATGATACAGTTTAATAGCGTTATAAGGCTACATGGTGTGTAGTTGTCATGATGGTAGATTGTGCAGGTCTGTATAGATTTACTGTCATTCTTTAAGCTTTTCATACATGACAGAGGTTGTCTAAAGCACAGCGGGAACATGAAGCTTGCAGGGGTTAAGTGTTACTTGCCTCCTGGCTTGCTACATAGTCCTCTCCGCTCACATACAGAGATGAGGTGTGGGCTACATCCGTTATCGGGCTGACGACATGATGGATTGGTCATGTCATTGTCAGTACAGTCAAAATCACTCTCTCCTGATAAGGTGGACCTGTTTCCTCACTCTGTGAATGAAGCTATTTTTCTGTCTAATTTTAAAACTAGAGCTCCTTACAAGTGTCCCTTAAGTCAGGACTTGAAAAGATTAGCCTTCTTTCCACAGAATCCCCAGAAGGCCAAAAAATGTAAGGATATATGCACCATTCTCCAAATGAATTTAATACGATGTAAAAGTACCTCAAACAGCAGCTTGTTTTTCTCTTTGGTTAGTTGGAAAGACAACATTAAACGTAGTGTTTCCAAAACTTTCCTGCTAAATATTCTCTCGCCCTCTCGGGCACAAAAGCAAAGTTTTGCCCTGATGCTTTTCTTTTAGCTTTCTCCAAGTAGATGACTTTTTTTTTTTTTAACAAAGGTCCAATTACTGGAGAAATGGTTATATTTGTTTTATGGCTGAAAGTGTTGTAGTTATCCCCTAGTATACGTATGCATTTTCCTTACAGTGTTCACATGACCCTTTAAATCACAGTTCTCCAAAATCTTAATCTAGTTTTCCCTCATTTGAGTTGCAGTTTCCAAATGTACTACCAGCTATCAGTGATGGTGCTTTGGTTACTAAGAAATGGGTATATATATATATTTTCTAAATGGCCCAAAAGGGATATGATTTGATTATTCAGTACACTAGGAGGTGACCTTGTGGTGTTCACATGCAGAATTCCCCATTTTTTTTCAAGAGCTATATAGAAAAATCACCTGTATTCTCTACAGTGTTTTCTGTAATCAATATTGCTTTTTTCTTCTACTAAAAGCACGGTTTATATTTGAAAAGTATGTGCTATTGGAAGGTCTGGACACTTGTGCATTTTTACAGGCTTTTTTTTTTTCCACAGGTCATTTTTCAAAGTTTGCAAAGATGTGATCTAGACACAAGGCTGTCGGGAAAACTTTACTAATTTCATCGTAATTTGCTGATTACATCATCAGGTAAGGAAAAAAACCTTTTATACTGACATTTCAAAGTAGCTTTGTTTTGAAGTTTTAATCAGTTCTAAATGGAAAGTTATGGAAGAAGATTGTGTGGCCTGAATCTTAATTCCAAACCTACCAGTTTCTTCTTTATTGCATGTGGTGTGGCCTTGAATTGCAGAAGGTTTGAAACATACATAATGAGCTCAATGTCAAACTGTTGGGCCCTTTGTCTGTAACAATAAGCACTTAGCTCAACTAAATGAATAGAAATTACTTTAGTGAATTACAAAAGCCAAGGTCTTTTCAATGCACTACAGTGACATTAATTAATTTAGACATTGTCTTATTTGGGCAAATAAATTTAATTAAAATCTAACTTTAAAACTGCAAAGTATAATTAGTAAATGAGAATTTCTACCAACGGTCACCGAGATGAAATGAGACCGTTCCACTGATAAAGTGAGAAATCTCGTCCCCTTAATCTTACTGTATATTCAAATGTATTCCTTTGATTATTAGGCTTTGAAAGAAATCATATAAACAGTATCTATAATCTCCCTCGTTTGAAAAGAGATTAAATCTCCAAGTCATAACAGAGACACTGTGCAGCCATGTTTCCTAAAAGGCATTTGTGAATGGGAAAACTTTTCCAGTGTTTGAAAACGAGTGAACTGATTTCTTCCTCTGTAACCGAGCACAGTATTAAAAATGTACAGTGAAAGGCAATTCATCCTTTAGAAATCCCTTCAACCCGGTACTAGAGTTGCTGCCAGAGATCTGAATGCTTTTTCCTAAATCTCTGTAATCCAATAAGCTTTTGTGTTTAGCAGCTTGTTTTGAAACCAGTATAACACCCCAGCCTGTGTCTCCTATGTTCCTTTGCAGGCAGGTGAGTGCCCAAAGGTTTGATTATTATTCAAGCCAGGGGGCCTTCTCTGTCCCAACCTGAATGTAATTTGTAATTAACTGTCATTTACTTCTGTCTGCATTGACTTGTTGTTCGAAAGACAATGTATCTGTGCTGGTCACTGGTTTCTCTTTGTTGTGGCTATAGGGACTTTTCAGATCTGGTTGTCTTCATAATGTTTAGAAACGGTGCTTCCCCTTTTGACAACGTGAGGATGGGGATCCACTAAAATAAATTCAACTCAAATCATCTAGCTGGTTCAGGGACAGGAAAAAAAAATCAATTGGTTGGGAGACCGAATTATTGGGCAAGATAAACAGCATCACATTTGGGACAGCCTACTCAAATGATGCTGTCACACAGAGAGTTTCTCTGAAAACACATGTTTAAAATCAGAGATTGCTGTTGTTTGCCCTTTCAACTGGTGGCCTTGTCACATTTTCCATTTGGAGAAGAGCAGGAATGACAGCTATCCAGTGATCTAAATGATGGAAATTAATGAAATGAATGAAAATTAAAGCAGAGAAGGAAAAAGAAATCAAATATATATGCGTCCTTTTGCGGGGAATACCATTTACATTTAGAGTGCTGAAAACTGCACGTATACTTCTTGCGTGTTGTCAGATTCCTTCTGTGGCAATAATCCTTAGAGGCACAGAAAGACTTATTGGGGTGGGATGAAACTTCTATTTTGAAACCTGCATCTTGAGTGGCAGACATGCCTATGGTTTGCAAGCTTGCCGCACAGTAGATGTATTTATCTCTCCCCGGAGAGTCCATATTTGTGACTTTTTTTTCTGGCAGTGTGGGCCGGTAGTTCTTCAGTACCATGGCTAATGTCAAGTGGTGGATAATGGTGTAAGGGTGTCATTGTGTCATCTTCAATCCCTCGCTCTCAGAGAGCCGGTCTCTTGACCTAACCTGGATTTCCCATTATTATATGGTCCAAGTGGCTGAGCATAATTGTCTGTTTATCCTGGAAAGCACAGAGCAATCTAGATTCAGTGTTAATAGTCTCAATAACATTCTTTTCAACTACTTCAAACAAATTAGCTACACGTCTATAGAAATAGCTTTTCCACTGTGGTCGTTTGCATAGAGTTTGATTAACTGGTTCTTCAAGCAGCCCGTGATTGATTAACTACTGCCGACTTTATTAATTGTTTCCTCTTGTTTTTTTTTTTAACTTAAAGTTGAAGAGGGAGAAGAACCCCCTTTCAGCTTGCTTTTTAAAGCATGCTTTTTTTCTTAAATGAAAGTCTTTCTCCCCCGCTTTTCTTTGAGTGCTTTGCATTGATGCCAGGAGTATGAGGAAGGGCAATTCGCTTGTGTTATCAAAAGAGACAAGAAGCAGCAGGCTTTAGCACCTAGCTGAGCAGTTTTGCTACATGCCACTCGAAGTGCGATTAAGCTTCCCGTTAGTAGAGCAGTGACATCACTGATAGCTCAAAGCTGCAGTTACTCAAGAGTATTAGAATGCATTTCATGCTTGGCTTATTCAAAACTGCAGAGCTGAAATTTACACCTTATTTGATGTTCTTCTCCCTGCTGTTAATTGGTAAAGGGATCCTGACCCTTTTGATCTCTGCTACAATCCTCTAAATGCCCAGGTCTGCTAAACTGTTCAGCAGGAGATGCACAGCAGTTGCCCAGAAATGTGAAGTCTTTTTTTTTTTTTTTTGGCTTTCTTGCCTTTGGTTTACATCCAAGTTGCACAGAAATAAGAGATGACAGTTGTTATAGATATGGAGGTTTAATTACTTGTCAGCTTAGAGCTGATATCTCGGCCAGCCAACGTCGAAGCTTAACTTTCTCCTAGTAGCTTAAAGCATGCTTTAGTATTTAGCCATAAAACTCTGGAAACATTTAAGATAAAAAAAAATGAAAGAGCAACCTTTTGCTTTACTAGCAAAAGTGATCAGTTTTCTGGTGCACTTGATTTCATGTGAGTCCAAAGTAATGCAAAATTATTGCTATTTAATGTTTAAATGGAGATTTGGTAATGCACTTCAGCCTGTAATTCCACCAAGAATAGCAAATGCATGTTAGTCTAGAATATTTGGATGGGAAAACTGTTTTACTCAAGTGTAATTCAGACTAGCAAATAAAAATAATCTAAGGAGATTTCTCTCCTTGTCCCCAGAGTTTAAATAGACTAAGCCATTGGAAAAGACATACAGTGAAATGTTGCTGGCCTTTTGGAATCCTTGATCAGTTATTGCAGATAATAATAGGACTTCAGTTTCATGATAGATTAATTACTTGCAGGGCCAAGATTTGAAAACATGTACGCAGTCTAAAGTCCTTTCTTAACACAAGTCAGTGTCCCCTACCCTCTGGCTCCCCGTTGGAAGATTTCTTGGTTGTTGCAGCCTAAACATTGGCCACATATGTTTAGACAGAACCATCTACTCCCCCCAAACCATGTGAGAGGTTTTTAGTGTTTATCCCAGACTTTGTTATCCACCGAGATACATAGTTTCCATTGAAGTGAAACAGATTATTGGTTACTATAGTTTCCCTATTGCTCAATTCAGTGCTGTGAAAAGCCAAGCACAATAGGTTGAAAAGTCCAGTTAGGACAAATAAATCCATGTTGTGAAGAATGAGAGAGAAGATACCTGTTCTTGTGTCTTTGATGTATTCTTTAGTTTGTATGATAGAAAGGGAATTAGGGGAGGGTTCATTGTTTGGTACTTAAAGCTCTGTCTTTCTCCCCCCCTCCCCCCACCCCCCCCCACGCTTACTGTAGGAATGAAGTAAAGCACTAAAAAGGCACATCACAAGTTGCTTAACTTTCTGTGAGGCGTGCGTTTCATTTCTCTGCATCGGGTAATTATAGTTACATGGGTCCCCTAGAATTTAGATTGCTATTTTATGTGTTGTACACGGGAGGTCTTTGCTTTTCGGTTTTTTGTTTCTTTTTTGATGTGGAGCTAAAACATATGCCAGCTTCTTATCCACTGATAAAACTGCTCCACCCAGAATTTTGAGGCTTGAGATACGGAAAAGTCACATTAAGGAAGGCGAAAATGTCACCTTTCACTAGAATACATCAAGAGCGGACCTTCTGAGCACGTTGGCACCAATAATATATTCGAGAAGGCCAACACACAGGGACTGGATGATACTGTGCAGATTAATGCAGTGGTTTTTGTTGCCTCTGGAAGCTGTATTCACATTCAACCCAGAAGGACCAGGGGAAAAAAAAAAAGTTAATTTGATTTGATAGCCGAAAAGGTCACACATTTTGTTCAGTGCCTTTGCATGCTTTTTGCTTAACTAAATTGCTCCAGTCCAACCACAGCTCCGTTTCAAGGATTTATACTTTGCTATAGCCCTTGTTGCGTCAAGCTAAGAATCCAGCCATGGGCCTTATTTTACACAAGGAAGACAATAGTAAAATAGAAAAAAAAAAAAACCCTCTAAAGCACCAACAACTGGAATCAAACTGTTTTCTTTGCATAATTGAGTTAATTGAATGGCCATTTCCTTAAGCCTTCGAATTCATCCTACTGCAACTCATTGGTGAAATCAAAACAGTCCTCTGCTAGCCAATTTCATCTTGCAAAATATAGCTTAAGGAGAAATTCCACTGAAGGTTCAATGTACCCAGCCCCACCAAAAAGTACAACCTTGTTCTCCCGAGTGTTATTTGACATTGCTGAAGGTTTCATCTTGATTACTTTCAATAAAATTCGAAGTAAGGATGACTGTCTTGGCTCACTAAGCAACAAGGTTTTATCACTAATTACAATCCTTTATTACCAGTAGTTTAATAGGTTTATGATAGGTCATAAAACAATTCAGCATGGGAGTTCATGAAAGGAATAGGTTATACAGCTGTGACATCTTAATATCTATTCATTGTAATCAGTTTATGATCTTTAATGGTAGCATTTTTTTATGAAAATATGTATGTATTCCTTTACATGGACTTGATAGCCACCCAAACTGGGAGGTGTAGGGCAAACCACATAAATATACTGTAAAATACTTAATGAGGCATTTTGAAAACTTCTATTGTCAAAAGCATGTAGACTGTATCACGTGTGGAGTCTCATTATGGGTAATTATAATAAAATTATAAATGCTATAATAATTCTAACCTTGAAGGCACAATAAAGGATAGTTATATTTGCCTTCCTAGCCCACACATCTGAGACGTTTTCTTCATTAATTACATTTCATGTAAGAATAATTATGTTGTGTAAGACTGAAATTCCAGAGCATTTGCTAGATTGCAGTTAGCTTCAACCTTACTCTTCTGAGGTTTCGTGTAGTTAATTACATTCCAGCCTAAAGTTATACCTTGAAAGAGGTGCAGCATACAATTTACATAGTTTCTTGTAATTTGCATACATTTGTTGTTATTGTTATCGAGTGTTATTTTATTGTGTGATTTTTTTTTTTTGGTGTGCCAGAAGTTTCTCTGCTGTTGTAAGCTAGGTCCTCTGAGAGGAGCAGTATCATTTGGTACATTGCAGGAGTGGGTGTATAATGAATATCCTATTTGGTCCTCTTGTTTCTTGAAAGAACCGCTGTTCCCGAAGTGCTGACTGAGTACAAGGAGGTAACTTTAGGCCCTGGGAGAATCAAGCTCATTTTGTAATCTGGTTAGTAGAAAAAAGGGAATTGAAAAAAAAATCTGTTTATCTGTTGAATGTTACAGTGTTACCCTCTACTTTTCTTAGTAGCAGCAAAGATCATATCTTTTTTTCAGAAGGAAAACAACTCACAGTAGGGTGGTCAGACTTCAGATCCAAGGAAGTGTCTCACTCTTAACTCCAGTAATGCAGAGAGGTTTGGAGGTAGTTAAAAAGAATTTCTAAAGCAAAATACACAAGCACTCTTCCAAAAATCACCTTAGGAAGCACATGAAAGAGCAAATGAAACAGAACGTTCCTATCCCTGACACCATTTTTAAAAAACTCAAGTCCAAGTGAAACACTTCAACAACTTATAATTTGCATTCCATGAAACTGTTATTTGTTCAATTTCATAATAGCGGGAACAATTCATACTTGAAAGAGATTCAAAGTTCAGAAGCAATGAGTGTTGTGTTTCATTTACTGACGCTTAACTGTGTACAATGTGTAGTCTGGATTGCTATAACGTTTAGGGTTTTACAGAAAGACTATGCTAAAGGGGAATTTATCATGAAGTGTGTAGAGAAGGCCAATTTGCAATTAGTAGTCTTGACTTCCAAACCAAGTTTTCAATATTGCTCATTGTATTCTCACAAAACCCCATGTTAAGGAAAGTGATTTGCAGTGGTCATGTTTTCTGATGGCACACATATGTACACCATTGTATGTGTATTTGAGATCATCTCTGTTCAAAGAGAAAATTATATGGATACATATACCAGAATGACCTTACGACAGATGAGACATCCTGAAGAGGGTTTGTCCATGGAGTCACTGTGGGTTGGAAACGACTCGACGGCATTTGAAGAAGAAGTGTTCGTTTAGGCTTGTGATTTCATATCGACTTCCCCAAATTTGTACTAAACATTGTGCTAAGGGCTTGGAAGAGTATAATATAAAAGGGTTGGTAGATGCATTCCTGCCAAAAAGTCTAAAGGAGGAAACAGACAGATTATGGATATGTTTGTGAGTGTTGTGGCGCTGAAAGCGGAGTGAATAAAGGTTACAAATTAGTAAGGTAAGGAAGGAGGGGGCAAGGTGATTGATTGTCTTAAAGCCAGTGGTAAAGAGTCTCTGTTCTATATGGTGGTGGATGGGCAACCCCTGGAGGTTCTTGAGGAGTATGGAAACATGGACTGAATGGTTTTGTAGAAGAATGATCTGAACAGCAGAGTGAAGTGTTGAGTGGATTTGGGGAAGACAGGAGGCAGGGAGGTCAGTTATTCAACTATTGCCTCTGGCTCTGGGATTTTTGTTTGTTTTATGTAAAATTTTGGATTGTGAATTCTCTGAGGTCCAGTACTACATCTGTTGCTTTCTTTGAATAGATTCTAAGTGTCTAGAACAGGCTCTTAATAAATAATGTGAGAAGCAGTGTGACCTAATGGAAAAAGCATAGGCCTGGGAGTACAGTTCTCTGACTAATCTTGGTTCCACCACTTAGTCTATGACCTTGGGCAAATCACATCGCCTCTTACCTCATTTTTCTCATCTATAAAATGGGTTGAAGTACCTTTTCTCCTCCTCCTTATATTGTATTTATCCTAGTACTTAGTAGAATGCTTGGAATATTGTAAGTTTTTAGTAAATGTCATGATGATGATGATAATAGAGGATCCTGATTTCTGAACACCGGTTGCCTTCATCTGTGGTAATGCATTCATGGTAAGCATTTCCTTAATTTTCAGCTCCATCAGGCGTGGGATATGCTAAGTCAAACTCAGTCTTTTTTTTTCATGAAGATGGATTTTTCTCAAAAGTGTTGTAGTTGTTTCAAGTTAAAAAAAAGAGCACGGGCTTGGGTGTCAGAAGGACCTGGGTTCTAATCCCAATGCGGACAAATGGCCACTGTGTTTCAGTGGGTAAGTCACTTTATGTCTCTGTGCCTTGGTTATGTCATCTGTAAAATGGGGATTAAGACCGTGAGCCCCACATTGGACAGGGACCACAACCAACCTGATTAGCTTATATCTATCCTAGCACTTGAAACATTGCTTGACACATAGCAAGTGCTTAACAAATACTATCATTATTAAAAAAAAAATAACAACCATCTGTCTCAGCACAAATTCAAACTTTTCTTAGAGGATGATGATCCCAGTAAGACCCAGATATAGCTTTGACCAGCCCCAAAATGTCTTCTTGGGAAAACAAATTAGATTAGAAAATAATTTGCTGAAGAAGTTTCCTGATGAGACGGTGCATTATTGTTGGTCTCCCTTCAGCATTAAAATAGGTTTAACTCTTTTAATGACATTTTAAATATTAATATTTTAAATAAATGTGTAAATATGTATTCAGACGCTCAAACAGAACTTTTAGATCTCTACAATCAGTACTTCTGGTTTTTTGTGAATAATAAATGACGTCTTGGACAGACTGTCTTTGTCCTGACTAAACTTTGGACTGGGACTAAAGACTGGCCTTTGGATTTCTAAAAAAGGATTGAGTGCTTTGGGACTCAATGTCTTCTGCCAGATCGTGGTCTTAGTCTGGATACAAGACTGGCTCAAAGACCTGACAAAGGAGAAGATTAAAACAGTGAAAGCAACAAAATATTAAAAATAATGATTATCAACATATGGAATAATAACAATAATAATTGCAGTATTTGTTAAGTTCATTTAATCGTATTTATTGAGTGCTTACTGTGCAGAGCACTGTACTAAGTATCTTCTTTGTGCCAAGTACTGTACTGAGCACCAGGGGAGATACTACATCACGAGGTCAATGCAGTACCTATTTCATTTGGGGCTCACAGTCCAAGTGGGAGAGCAGGGTTTAAATTCCCATTTACCAATGAGGAAACTGAGGCACAGAGAAGTTAAGTGGCTGGCCCAAGGTCACACAGCAGGCAAGTGGCAGAGCTAGGATTAGAACCCACAACCTCTGACTCGTGGGTTCATGCTCTTTACATTAGGCCAAAAGGAACGGTTTTTAGGTTCTTCACCAATCCAGTCAGAGTCTAATGGCCGTAATGAATGGAGCAAAGATCACATAATAATAATAATAATAATAGCATTTATTAAGCATTTACTATGTGCAAAGCACTGTTCTAAGCACTGGGGAGGTTACAAGATGATCAGGTTGTCCCACGCGGGGCTCACAGTCTTAATCCCCATTTACAGATGAGGTAACTGAGGCACAGAGAAGTTAACTGACTTGCCCAAAGTCACACAGCTGACAATTGGCAGAGCAGGGATTTGAACCCATGACCTTTAACTCCAAAGCCTGTGCTTTTTCCACTGAGTCATGCTGCCTCTCTGATACTGAACTTCTCCGGACACCTGTGTGGTATGGGTGGGGAATGTGATTTCTCATGCACTTGGCAGACTTCATCACCCTGTGGAAGGGAATAGTGCAAATATCAGTTAACAAGAAGATTTGATATGAAAAGTTTTGGCCGAAAATTAGTGTAAGTGGGCACAAACATTTTAGTGAAACAAGGGATGATGAGAACCTCAACCAATCAGTAGGGAAAGCCATACAGTTGGGCGGGGGTGGATTCCAATTAATTGCAGATGGTCTCCACTTGTCTTCTGCTTCTATCTAAACGGAGCTCTTGTTGGCAAAGCAAGGCTCTTGTCTTGAAGAAATAAGCAAGATTGTGAGTCTAACTCCCAAATCTGTGGCATCAACAGTCGCTTCATTCCCACATACGGAAGTCTATATTTGCAATAGCCAGCACGGGATTGCAGTGCAATTTTCTGAAGGAAGAATGGTGCTTTCTCCTTTCCCAGGTCTATTTTCACACTGCCCATAATCAGATAAGGTATTTCAACTGTACGGAAGCAGCATGTTACATTTCCTTTAGGATATGATACAAGCCCAAGTATCATAATATGAACGTTTATCTTCCTGAGCAGTTAATCAGCTCAATGAATTAATCAGTACTATTTATTGAGTGCTTACTCTCTGTGGAGCACTGCATTAAGCCCTATGGGGAGTACAATAGAGTTAGTAGTCATGATCCAAGCACCCAAGAAGCAAGAAATTTAGTGGGGAAGACAGACACTAAAATAATTTATAGGTAGGGGGAAGCAGTTGAGTGTAAATATGTGCACATATATGCACCAGTGTGGACAGGAGTCATTTAATGACTCCCATCTGCCAGTTGGATGAGATGCTCCAACTCTGGACTTCACAACTCTCTTTTTACTGACCCTTCCCTTTCCACTGTTTGATGAATTCATCTCTTTGACATTATTCCCTCCACCAAGAATTCTTTCTCATACAAGTTTTCTCTTTCCCCTTCTCTAAATTTCACGGAGGTTCATTTCCCCTTGAGGTCTTATAACCCTGACTCTCTCTAAGGAATTAGAGAGAAGACACTGATATCCAGTTTGCCGATGTGGAATTGTGGGGAGAGAATTGATGGAGAAAATGGGATTATTAGGAAGGATTAAGAGAAGTTGGCTTTAGTTTGGAGAAGAGAAAATTAAGATGGACTGAAGCTAGGAGGTAAGTTTTTGTAAAGAAACAAGGGACTTTGGAGCATAAATGCGAAAGAAGAGAAACCTAAGATCAGTAGATTGATACAGAAGAACTTTCTGAGATAAAATGTGGTAGCTAGTAGTAGGCATTATGACTAAGGAACATTATAAAAATCTCATTCCTTGAAGCTCAGACAGAACTCAAAGGACTAGCTATAAAGATAATCAGGACCAGGAGAGTCCAAGTGTTTGAAGGAAATCAGAGTTGGTTGGAAGAAGCCTGATGTCAAAAATTAAAATTTGGAAAAAGATCCATATCCTTAATTCCGTATTTCTTCAGTCAGTTGAACTTTACTGGCATCCCTTTGAAACTGTGAGGAGGCATAGGCATCTGCATGGTTTGCAGATCTGTAAGTATTTTCGCAGACTGATAAGTTTTTTGAATTTATGGGAAAACTGGAGTGATTCCATCTGCTCCATTATTCCATTCATCATTCTAAACTTAGCCAGGAGGTATTTGTTTGGAAGATTTTATCAACAAGTTTGTTTTCACTATAAGGCATCTCTGCTTTCCAATTTCACCTTGGTTAAATCTAGATCTCGGAGGAACATAAACCATTGAAAATGGAGGATGCAATTCTTAGGAAGCCATTAATTGTGATGACTCAGACTGTAACTTCTTGAAAAGATGCATAGCAATCTTAATGTTGTTATTGGAAGGTTGAATGTTATTACTATTAAATCATTGTGTATTAAATCACATTATATTTTAACAGTGCACTTAATGATCCTGCACTTGTCCATTCATCAACTTTGCTACTAAGGTAGTTCTTGTGAAATCATCAGATACATAGTTTGCAAGAATTCTATTTCATTTGATTTCACTGTGGTTGAAGGTCATTGAGTCATACAAGATCCTGGACAAATTTAAAAAGTCAAAGGAAATAATAAATTGCACAATATTTGATATCATGTTGTCGTGCTGGCCTCAAAGACTGTCATCCCTTTGGATCGGATTTAAGATCTATTAGACTCTCTTCTCTTGTTTTCCAACTGCTGCTAATTGAGGATGAAGGCTTATGCAATGAAAACTGTCAGTGTGAAGCATTAGTCAAGGAGCACTGCAAAGACAAATAGTGCACGGTTCCTAGTGGGAATATCTGCCTTTCTTGTTTGGTTTGGGCTGTTGATGTCAATGCAGGTTACATGTGGATTAAGGTTAGCAACTGATCCAGTTTTCTCCTGAACTGAATGAGCTCACATTTGTCCTTGGTTTGCTCAAAAAAAAAATACATATAAAAGATAAATTCTTCCTCCTCTCCTAAAGTTGTGCATACACACACACACACACATTTATGTATTATGTATACATATGTGCATATATATACATATATATATGTAGAGATATATGTATACATGTACTTTAAATACAATAATTTTGCTTCATTTTCACTGCACATTGGTTATTTGCATTTGACATTCATTTAAACTCTCAGCCCCCTCTAGACTGTAAGCTTCTTGTGTGCAAGGATTGTGTCCACTAAATCTGTTGTATTGTACTCTCCAAGCATTTGGTATGGTGCTAGACACACAGTAAGTGCTCAATAAATATCATTAATTGATCGATTGCTAGAGTGGGTGGATTAAGAAGGAAGAGCAGACTGCGGTTTAGTGTCCTATTATTTTCCTCTTAAACCTGTGCTGATCTTTCCTACTATTTTTCTTTCTTCAGAATTCGAGGGAACTTTTCAAAAGGAAATGAGGTTTTAGAAGTCAGATATGCTGAATATGATCGAACTTGAAGAAACATTAAAGTTATTTATAGGATATTTGTTGTTCCACTTAGTTCTGGTTTAATTGGGCCTCAGATTAAGTTCCTAAATCTCCACTTAATTGATTTTTGAGGCTTACCTGGATCATGTCTTATATTCCTGTCAACCCTTTTTATTTTGTTCCATTACTGCTGTGAAACCACTTTAAAAAGTACATTATTTTGTACTACTAATACCAAGATATTATGGGGACCATAATAAGTGCAATTAGGCAGTATTTTATACCTGTGTATTAGAGCTTTGCCCAGTAATTACATAGTTCCAGCCAGAGCTTTGTAAGTGATTTAGTTTGATTAAAAGAGATTTTTCCTCAAACATCTGAATGGTCACCCCTTACTGAGTTAGAAGATTTGTTTGTATGAACGGCAATACGTAGAGAATATTCATTCTGCTTTGGAACAAGGTTCTGAAAATTACTGACCCGCTTACTGATATGTGTTACAAAATAGTGATGACCAAAGAGGACATTAAGGTTCAGCTAATATTCAAATGTAATAAATTAGCATAATATAGTATATTAGCCATAATACTATAACATTCAAATATAAATATGAGACTATGGTTTATCCACTTAGATGGATTCACAGCATTTTCTTTTTTATTTTTTAGCCTTTTTGACCTCATTCTTTCCTTAAATGTCTCAGTTCTCCCAATAGGACTTCATTTCCTTCCTCCTCAATTGGCCTGAGTTATTTTCTTGTGAGAGGACATGTGGCCTTTTACTTTTCTTCCTGTTCAACATCGTCACTTCCAAATCCATGGAAAGACCTGGAGTGACCGGGGAATGGTAATTTCAGCTGATTTCCTTTCCTGTAGGATGAATTCCCAGAATATTCAGGGACACAAGGTAATGGAAACAGCATGGGGAGTTGTCAAAGCCTGGTGTGTGATAATAACCTTGTAATAAGTTTGCCTCTGCATACCTGTTTTTTTCAGATAATCCTCATTCCTATGAAGTTCATTCAGGGCATGTGAGAAGGAAGTAAATGCTGTCAGTGTTTCTGGGTTACTCAGATGAAGGATTTACCATAGGTGTTGGTTATAAGGCTATTGGGGGACTATGGACTACCTTCCCCCTTCACTTGACAGGCTGTCATAGAATAATGGAGGGTTACTCATTCTCGAGAAGCAGTGTGGCTCAGTGGAAAGAGCCCGGGCTTTGGAGTTAGAGGTCATCAGTTCAAATCCCGGCTCCACCAATTGTCAGCTGTGTGACTTTGGGGAAGTCACTTCACTTCTCTGTGACTCAGTTACCTCATTCTGTAAAATGGGGATTAAGACTGTGAAGCCCTCCATGGGCCAACCTGATCACCTTGTAACCTCCCCAGCACTTAGAACAGTGCTTTGCACATAGTAAGTGCTTAATAAATGCCATCATTATTATTATTATTATTATTATTATATAGGAATGTGGCAATCTGCAATTCCTTTTCTCTTTTACTTCTTGGGACATTAATAATTCCCTAATTCTAGTTTAGAGAATGGGGTTTCAGGAGGTAATAAGACTAGATACATCGATCCCTGCATAGAATATTCACAGCTGCTATTTGTTAAGCGCTTACTGTGGACAATACAAGGTAATCAGGTTGGATACAGCCCTTTTCCTGCAAGGTTCCCACAGTCTAAGTAAGAGGAAGAACAGGTATCAAACTCCGTTTTAGAAATGAGGAAACTGCAGTACAGAGAAAGAAGTGAAATGACTTGTTCAAGGTCACACAGCGGGCAAGTGGCCTTGCTGGGTCCTGTATTAACAGTGGTCAAAAGACCTGAGTTTACTGTTTTGTGTTGTTGTGAAGTCAGCTTTGAAAACAGCAGACAGCTACAAGTATGGTTGCATGAATAGGCCATATAGTGTGAAAGTGAGCGCTAGTTATTTCATAATACATAAAATTGTCTTTCGCCTATCACATTTCTCCCTTGCTGGAGGGCGATGTTTGTCCTCAATAGCTGAATGATGGACTGGAAAACAAAGACATGTCTCAGGCTGCAAATTCCCCAGCATTCGTTGCAATGGAACCCCTTTTAAGATTGGCCTTTACTTCTGGAGTGTAGCTCAAGAAGTTCTCTGTAAAAGATCATCTTGGGAAACGTTTTATCATTCAGTGGAACCAGATGATCATGCCATCACATCACAGATGAGTTGTGAATATAAATGCATACGTATAATTTTTGAATAGAGGCTATAGATGGGATATAGGTGAATGTCAATTGTATCATCATATCAGTTAATAAATGCTTACATGATGAGAAACACTTCTAAATGCTAAGGAGATTAAGACAATGAAAACACTGTCCTGCCCTCTAGGGACTCATCTAAAATGGGCAAACATAGACAAACTGTGTCCCGATTTGCTTGCATCCACCCGAGCGCTTAGTACAGTGCCTGGCACATACTAAACCCTTAACAAATACATCATTATTATTATAAACAGAAAAAATATTCAAATTTAAAACCATACATTCAGAAGGTAATTTGATGAAATAGCATGAATTTAAAATGGTCATTTTAAAAAAATGAAGGAATTGCAAAATTTATTGCTTAATTATTACCCATATGGTAGCAGATGGGATAGAAATAATTCCAGCCATTAGATTCCTTTGTTCCAAGGAATTCTGTCCTTGATTGAAATGGGCAACTCCTTCATAGCATTCTGTTTTGTTTATCTGCTCAATCCTCTCCTTTCCCTTGTCATGCAAGAAATAAGTTTTGCCACCCAGTAAATTAATTTTTGTTGCAATTCAAAGTTTTTACAATGTGGACTGAAAAACTGGAGTACCCCAGCTTCCAGTTATCCATCAGTAAGACAGATGAATCCCTGATAAAAGAAATTTCACCAGCTAAGCCATTCCTGGGTCAGGTCAATAGTCCATCCAGGTGAGTATTTTTAATCTGAGGTTATTCCCAGGATGTCTGGGAGAACCATAGTGGGTAGAGCACAGTACTTTGAGTCCGAAGGACATGGGTTCTAACCTTACCTCCACCACTTGTCTGCTGTGTGACCTTGAGCAAATCACTTCACTTCTCTATTCCTCAGTTACCTCATCTGGAAAATGGGGATTGAGGTGGTGAGCCCCATGTGAGACAGGGATTGGGTCCAACCCAATTTGCTTGTATCCACCCCAGTGCTTAGTACAATGTCTGACACATATTGTTGTTATTATGTCATGGTTGCCCTCCCTTATTTCAAATCTCTCCTCCAATAGTAAGAAAAGAATATATGTAACTGTGAACTAGATGGGACATAAAGAAGTTTCTGAATGAAAGGGTCATAAAATACTGAATACAGTCTTAAAAAAGGGAATGGATTTAGTCCATTTATGTCCATTATGATTTAGTTCAATCCCTGAAGACGGTAGAAGTAGTCAAGATATTTCTGACAGTCCCTTGCAACTTGGTGTTTTTATGACGTTAAGGGGAAGTTTACTCTCTCATATCCCAATGCCCAAGTAGTACTTCCGCTTCCCATTATTATCAATTAAATTTAACCTCCGTTTCTCAAATAATTTTTGAGAGCCTTAGTTTGTTTCCTGAGTCTGTTAGTTTCCTTCTTGGAGAGACACCCTGTCCTTCCCCTTAATACGTCACCACACCACTCTAGCACATTACCTGATTTGATTCTGAATATCCTGAGGCTCCATTCTAGTTGGAAAAATGTCTTTTGGCAAGTCTTCAGTTTCTTCTTCGTCACTCACAAGATAGTTTTGCAAACACAACAGTTGCCTTCAAATCTCATTTTCTTCCTCTGGGAATACAGGTGCAGTCTCTAACTTGTGCAAGCTATGTGATGTGTACAAACACAGTCATGCCCAAAGGACTTCCTCAACTGTACAGGAGGTTTCTGTCCACAGTTCAATTTTGGGTACTTATAACCCTGTTTTTCTTCATAACCAACTGGTGTCTATCTTGATAATGCTGAACTATAGCTGGACTGATGAGATGAATGATACCGAAAAATAGATACCTGTTCTCTCTCTTACTTAGACTGTGAGCCCTCTGTTAGGCAGGGATTTTGTCCAACATGATTAATTTCTACCTACCCCAGTGCTTAAAACAGTGCTTGCCACAAAGAAAGTGCTTAACAAATAACTTAATCATCCTCTTCAAGAGCAATTACTAAAGATGAATGTGGGCTGTAGTGGGTACTTAACAAATATCATAGTTATTATTATCATTTTTACTGTGTTAAATATATTTCCCTGCATGTTTACTTATTCGGATTTTGCTCAACCTAGTGGCATAGGCATTTTAACAGATAATATATTATTGGAAAGCAGCACACCCAATATATTATCATCATTCTCTATGGCTTTGGTCAACCATTACCAAATCCAGCTACAGGCAATGCTCTGTTGTTTCCAGTGAACCATTAAGTGATAAGTGTTTTTAGAGTCAAAGGCTGTATGAGTACTGTTTCTGACTTTAGGTGAAAACAAGTGACGATGAGGATATTCACATGCCGTGCATGCAATTAGTGAAGAGAAGTCTTTTCTACATAGCATAATCACCATTTGACTTATAGAAAACCTTACATGGAACCTATGCATGTCCTATATTCTGGAACCTCATCAAATCATATTATTGCCAAGAGAAATCTAAACTGAAGCCAATGAAACAGTTTCTACTCCTAAGGAATGTTAGTGTCTCTATGTCATCAAGCACCC
The DNA here is from genome assembly GCF_015852505.1 of Tachyglossus aculeatus. Taxonomy (NCBI): domain Eukaryota; kingdom Metazoa; phylum Chordata; class Mammalia; order Monotremata; family Tachyglossidae; genus Tachyglossus; species Tachyglossus aculeatus. The sequence goes on along the minus strand of NC_052099.1, from coordinate 28,791,014 downwards.
AAGCTAACCAAGCTAAGAATGTTCAAAACCACATTTGTGGAGGTCAAATCCTAGTTTTCTCCTCCCACTTCTGAAGTTGAGCCACTGCAGTTTTAAAAGGGTTTGTGAAATTTAATTAACCTGTAGTTAATCCCTTAGAAGTCAAATGCCATTTTACTTCAAATTCTAGTTACAGAGGTTTGAGGAGAATAGTGTAAGGTCACTGGCACAATATTCCTTCTGCATGTAGAACAGAAAAATATTATTCTACATCTCTTAGGTTCACAATGCTAAAATTGCTTGGAACTTGTTTAAAGAATTCAACGGACAACATGCTTTAGTGGATTAAGACTTTGCCCTAAAACTTGTCGCCCTTTTAGATTTTCTGCATTAAGCCCGTGTGAGATTTCAGTGTTTTGATATATTATGTTTCTACTGAGCTGCTGTAATTAGTCTATATTGTAAATTGATATGGATTGGAGACTTGTTTCCTGAATAAGGGCATGGTCACTCTATAATAATGCTATTGTTGAGTTGTCCTCCACAGGTTATTTCCATATTAAGTAGACCAAGTGTGTTTATTTTTTTAAAGCATCCTTAAAAATGAGCACTAAGGTTTTACAATTTTTCTCTCAAATTTCTCAAATTGACTAATCGAATCTGTGGGGAATAGGCTCCTTTTGTGGAAAGTGAGGAATGATTGTTTTGCTCTGGGGGGAAACCAAAGATAGAAGCTGTAAAAAAAATACAGAAAAATTAAGCACAAGTAGACAACAGATAGGAACTTCTGTCAGAGCAACATGAAAAATGAAAGGACACTAGTGTTTCTTCTGTTTGTTTAGACCTCTTATTTCTGCTACAACTCTGCACAAAACTAGCATTGAAATATCTACCATTAAAACATAACAAAACCTGACAATGATCAGCCCACAGGGCTTTTCCAAGAGAAGGCCATATTGTTCTGCTTGGGGAAGTGCCCAAGCCGTAGATGTCCTGAGACATAAAGAAAAGCACAGATTGCGGAAGACTTTCCAGTACATTAGTAGTATATGAAAGGAACTGACCACTCTTGCATTAATTTCACCTTGTCCGAGAGTGACATATGGGAAAAGCACGGCATAACCGTAAGTCTCTCCATAGACATCTTGTTTCTCCTTTCCCAGCTTAAAAACCCTCAAGTCATGTGGTGAAACAGTCTGTAATAATAGTAAGCCTGGAAAAATGTTGTGTGTATTTTTGTAGCTCCCTTCACTTTTATACTGTACAGATGATTGTGCAATTACAACGCCCATTATTTTTTTATTGTGCACTATTTGTTAACCACTAAAGAATGTTTACCTTGCGAACTGCAGTTACATTAAACATTTGTACACCACCCAGGCCATTTGTCTTTAAGCAATTTTCTGTTAATGGCTTTAAAGTGCCTTTACTTTCGTGTCTGTGGAGGATATTTCAATGACACTGAAGAGACTGCGATTTATGATGTTTTTAATCTCTTGATTCTCATGTTATATTTTAAATGAAGGCAAAGAGTGGAATCAATATTAAGTGAGTAAATATCCATGAAAAGATCATATGGGGAGTTTTGTGGGTAAAGGACAAACATAAGTATTTACATGCATTAAACATGATTTCCTTAACCAACAGCTTACAGTTGGCACGGTAGTTGGAATGTTGTTTGTTCGAAGACTAACGTATTGTGAGATGTTTTCCACTTTCCCTCTTCCCCCCTCACCGCCGTATTTCTGACACTTCAGATTAGAGGGAGGAAAGGACAAAGTTGTGAAATGGGTTAGGTGCAGTAAACTTCACTGTACAGTATCATTCTTCAATATCTAAACTTTAACTGAGGAAGCACTCGAGTCGTGTGGATGGTGCCATATGAGAAAAAAGAGAATGATTATTTTAAAGGGAAAGGGAAAGTGTTTTAGATTTCCAAATGTGAAAGTATATAGGTGAAAGATGCATTTACTGAGCTCTTTGTGCAGACTGAGAAGCAGCATGGCGGAGTGGATAGAGCACAGGTCTGGAAAGCTGAAGGCGATAATAATAATAATAATAATAATAATAATGGAATTTATTAAGCACTTACTATGTGCAAAACACTGTTCTAAGCGCTGGGGAAGTTACAAAATGATTAGGTTGTCCCACGGGGGGCTCACAGTCTTAATCCCCATTTTACAGATGAAGTAACTGAAGCACAGAGAAGTGAAGTGGCTTGCCCAAAGTCACACAGCTGACAAGTGGCGGAGCTGGGATTTGAACCCATGACCTCTGACTCCAAAGCCCGGGCTCTTTCCATTGAGCCATGCTGTCTCCCCCATGAGTTCTAATCTTAGCTCTGCCACTTGTCTCCTGTGTGGCCTTGGGCAAGTCAATTCACTTCTCTGGGCCTCGGTTCCCTCATCTGTAAAATGGTGATTAAGACTCATGTGGGGCAGGGACTGTGTCCAACCCAATTTCCTTGGAACCACCTCAGCGCTAGGTACATTGCCTGGCACAGAGAAAGTGCTTAACCAAAACCACAATTATTATTATTATTACTGTACTATGGATTGTGAGAGTACAATAAACAGAGATAATAGTATAATAATTAAGGTAATTTTCAGGCCCTTATTATGTGACAAGTACAGTTCTAAGCACTGAGAAAGATATCAGATAATCAGATCGGACTGACCTAGTGAGTAGAGCAAGGACCTGAGAATCAGAGGGACCTGGGTTCTAATCCTGGCTCTGCCACTCTTGTGCTGTGTGACCTTGGGAAAGTTACTTAACTTTTCTGTTACTTAACGTGCTTCAGTTTCCTCATCTGTAAAATGGAGATTAAGACTGTGAGCCCCATATAATAATAATAATAATAATGGCATTTATTAAGCGCTTACTAAATGCAAAGCACTGTTCTAAGCGCTGGGGAGTTTACAAGGAGATCAGGTTGGCCCACGTGGGGCTCACAGTCTTAATCCCCATTTTACAGATGAGGTAACTGAGGCACAGAGAAGTTAAGTGACTTGCCCAAAGTCACAGCTGACAGTTGGTGGAGCTGGAATTTGAACCTATGACCTCTGACTCCAAAGCCTGGCCTCTTCCCACTGAGCCATGCTGCTTCCCCAACAGGGACTGTGTACAACCCAATTATCTTGTATCTACCCCAGTGCTTCAAACAGTGCCTGGCACATAGTAAGTGTTTAACAAATACCATACAACAGCCCCTGTCCCAACAGGATTCACCATCTAAATAGAAGGGAGAACAGGGATTGAATCCCCATTTTACTCATGAGGTAACTGAGGCACAGATTAGTGAAGTAACTTGCCCAAGGTCACACACCAGAGGCATGGAGCAGAGCTGGAATTAAAACCAAGGCCTCTAACTCCTAGGCCTGTGCTCTTTCCAGTAAGCAAAAAAAAATTTTACTGATCAATCAATCAGTCCATTCATTCAATCGTATTTATTGAGCACTTACTGTGTGCAAAGCACTGTACTAAGCACTTAGGAAGTACATGTTGGCAACATTAAAGAGACGGTCCCTACCCAACAACGGGCTCACATTCTAGAAGGGGGAGACAGACAACAAAGCAAAACATGTAGACAAGTCAATCAGTGGTATTTATTGAGCACTTACTGTGTTCAGTGCACTCTGCTAAGCGATCTTAGATATTATTGATTCCAAAAGCTCAAGTGATTTCTGAAATAGTATGGCTGAGTTTTATGTAACGCAGAGTTTGTCAGGAAAGTAGTCATGGGAAAGTAGTGTTCATGGGAAATTAAGCTCCTAGTACAGTGCTCTGCAACACTGTCGATGTTCAACCAACACCAGTGAATTAATTAAAAGGGTAAATTTACTCAAGTCAATGTAGAAATAACAAAACAAACCTCATTTATACATTGTTGCAGTTGTATGTTGGCTACTCCTCTCACACCGAGGTATTTTGTTCAAGATGGAATTTTTCTCGACTTGAAGTTCTTCAAGAAGAAAGATTGTGTAGGCTAATATGAAAATTGAATATAGCAGATTTTCTTTTGAGGTCTAGTCTTTGCCTGCCTTTTGGCTTGGGTTGTTGACTACTGAAATGACAAATAGGTCATTCCTGAAGCCGATTTAGGAGTTTAAGAATGGAGAGAATCAGACTCCTCACTGACCTACCTCCCTGCCTTCTATCTGTCCCCACTCCAGTCCATACTTCACTCTGATGCCTGGATCGTATTTCTAAAAAAACATTCATTCTGTGTTTCCACACTCCTCAAGAACTTCCAGCGATTGCCCATCCACCTTCACATTAAATAGAAACTCCCTACCGTTGGCTATAAAACACCCAATCAGTTTGCCCCCTCTAATTTTACAATCCAACCTGCTCATTTCATTCCTCTAACGCCAACCTAATCACTGTACCTCGATCTCATCTATCTCATCGACCCCTAGTGAAGACACAAAGTAAAAAATAGAGAACACCAAATTGCTGTAGGGGAAATTGTATTATGCCAAAAAACAGTACTTAGACCTTAAAATGAGTTATCAAATGAGGTTGTAGCACAGCGCCTACTCGAAAGTTTTAAGAATCTGGTAGACTATCGTTTGTCTGGAATGGTATTAGGGATGGATATGACCCTCTGGCCCTTTCTAACCCTCAGATTGTACTGTTTATTCTCAGTAGTCAATAGATGATAAATGAACTCTTTTAATACTAGTGGCCTTTGCTATACTGCTCTTTTAGGAAAAAAGTTATCTTTCATCATAGGTCATTTCACATAGTCAATGTACAAGAACCTCTACTTCTTGGAAATGGCTGGACATGGGTTTTCTTATTTTCTGCTTCACTCCAGATTCTTTTCTTGTGCCCTAGTCCGTGTTGGGTAGGGAGCATCTCTATACGTTGCCAACTTGTACTCCCAAGTGCTTAGTACAGTGCTCTGCACACAGTAAGTGCTCAATAAATATGATTGAATGAATGAATGAATTTAATTCACCTTGGGCATGACTCAACTCTTGGAAGGTTTTATTTTGCTGCCCGTACAATACTGCAAACACCTGGTAGTTTTTGAAGCTGCAAACTGGAGTGCACCTCTTGGCATTGGGTACTTTGAGTCTTTTGTTCATTTCTCAAGAGTCTTTTCAATCAATATGTAAACTTGTTTATGCCTGCCTTATATTGGTTTGTTCAAGAACATGGATGCTGGAAATTTAACTGTTCAAGAGGTATCTGTAGCAGCTAGCACTACAAACATCAAAGAATATCATTAACACGTATTCTCTAAACCTGGAAATGAACCGTAATTAATATCAATTCATTCTGGACTGAAATTTGAGCAGATAAACCAACAAAACACTTGCAGTTTTATCCCTAAGACTTTCAATTCTATCTAACAGATTATTTCAGGTCAGAAGCTTCAGTGTGTAGATCAAGGCTATTTACCAACACATCAGGAATCGTGTTCTTGGCATCCTCAACTTTCTGCATATAAATGTCCGTAAAGTGCTTTCTGTGGCTACAGATCTTTACTGTGTCTCTGGAAATGGCAAGAGTTAATCATTCCCAAGACTTTAGGGAAACTAGCACTCTGACTTCTATTGTGATAGTGAGTCATAAAATGGATGGATGGCCTATGCGTCCAGGAATTGAACAAGACACCTGGCTAGAAAAGAGCTGGGCAGAACCACCTGTTTGTCCCCACATAATACTGAGGGCTCTAGGGAAGACCCCATACTTCTATATAAAGCACAATACAGAAAGAGAAAAGCGAGCTCACACAGAGTTCAGAATAGAAGAGGTTAGGAGGCAGAGCTAGGAAGGTTGATTGCTGGCAGGGACTGCATCCAACCCGATTTGTTTGTTTCCCCCGCAGTGCTTAGTACAGTGTCAGACAAATACCAATATTATTATTTTGGTTATCCCAATGCCTCATTCTATTAGCTGCATATATAATCAGGTGGGCAAATACAAAGTTTTAAGGTGCCATTAATAAAATAAAATTATACCTAGGAAAACTTCTCTTAGCAGTTAGGATCATGGCTCAGGCAGATTAGGCTGGGGACTAGCGTGGAATAGGGATGGGGCATAAGAACGATAGACAAAGAGAAATAGTCTTCGGTTTCTATTTGGAGCCACTTAACAATAACGACTGTGGTGTCTGTTAAGGACTATGTGTCGAGTACTGTTCAAAACACTGGTTTAAATACAAGCTATTTGGGTTGGACACAGTTCCTGTCCCAAATGGGATCACGGTTTAAGTAGAAAGGAGAACAGGCATTTAATCCCCATTTTATAGGTGAGGTAAACGAAGCACAAAGAAGTGAAGTGACTTGCCCCGGATGACACAGTAGACAAGTGGCGGAGTCAGGGTTAGAATGAGGCCTTTTAACTCCCAGGCCTACAGTCTTTCTACAAGGCCATGATGTTTCTATAAGGCCATGATGCTACTCAGTTACCTTGGACAAGTCACTTAGATTCTCTGGGCCTCAGTTATCTCATCTGTAAAAAAAATGGAGATTGGGTGTGAACCCAATATGGGACAGGGACTTTGTACAACCTTGTATCTACCCCAGAGCTGAGAACAGTGTTTGGCACATAGTAAGCACTTAAGAAGTACCATAATAATTATTATTCTAATTATTATTATTACCTTCATTGATTAATACTGGCCGAGCTTCTCTGCTCTGTCTCAACAGAAGGCACAGGCATAAAAAGACACCTTCCCTATATTTAGAAGTTTGTATTATTCTTATTCTTAGTATTACTCCACCGCCTATTTGAAACTTCAGATTTTCTGCTTGGATCCCCCTTGTTTGCTATCTATTTTTTTATTAGAACACACCTGTTGTGACAGAAAATCCGACAGTCTTTTTGGCCAACTCACATATGCACTAACAAGAAGAACATCAGGATGTCCCCCATGTAGTGAGACTGAGTGCCAGTCCACTAAGAGGAGGATAATTTGGAGTAGGGAACATGGAAGCAGGATTTGGAGGGCAAGGGAGAAAGAGCAGGGGTGACTGGTTGGAGAAGAAGGTTCAATCATTCGATCAATCAGTCGTTGAGCACTTAATCACCTTGCCCACTCCAACCTTGCCTCCCTGATTTCCTATTACAACCCAATCCGTACATGTCATTCACTTTTATAATGCTCTTGAAGGATTACAATCGATTAAAAGGCCAAAGAATCTCATGAGTCTATGGTAAAAGATGCTCAAAGAAGAATAAATTTGCAATTGCGGAGATTATACCCTAGTACAATAATCTAGCAGGGGCAAAAGTGTACATTCATTCATTCAATGGTATTTATTGAGTGCTTACTGTGCATTCATTCATTCACAGTGCTTGGTACATAGTAAGTGCTTAACAAATACCATCATTATTATTATTATCATTCAGTCATACCTGTGATCCCACTGTTGGGTAGGGACCGTCTCTATATGTTGCCAACTTGTACTTCCCAAGCGCTTAGTACAGTGCTCTGCATACAGTAAGCACTCAATAAATACGATTGATTGATTGATTTACTGAGTTCTTACTGTGTGCAAAGCACTGTACTAAGCGCTCAGGAGAGTACAATACAACAATAAACAGACACATTTCCTGACCACAACGAGCTTACAGTCTAGACGGGGAGGAGATAGACAAGAATACAAGTACATAAAATTACAGATATGTACATAATAATAATAATGGCATTTATTAAGCACTTACTTTGTGCAAAGCACTGTTCTAAGCACTGGGGAGGTTACAAGGTGATCAGGTTGTCCCACAGGGGGCTCACAGTCTTAATCCCCATTTTACAGATGAGGTAACTGAGGCACAGAGAAGTCAAGTGACTTGCCCAAAGTAACACAGCTGACAATTGGCTGAGCTGGGATTTGAACCCATGACCTCTGACTCCAAAGCCCGGGCTCTTTCCACTGAGCCACGCTGCTTCTCCTAAGTAAGTGCTGTGGGGCTGGGAAGAGGGAAGAGCAAAGGGAACCAAGTGGAGCAGATTATGGACCAAAGCAATTATGTGATTCCAAAGTTTTTCACATTGATCTGCTTTGACTCAGCATTTTCTAGGAAAGCTTCAACTCTTTCAGAACAGGCTGAATGAAAAGCGGTTTGGAAAATTAATAGTTTGCCTGTGAACATTTAAGGCGGTTGTGAAATGTATCCTTGACTCCAGGTTTATGTGCTGGTATTTTAAATGAAGAATCCACCTGTTATTGTTTCTGGCACAGATATACCCCAACTCAGCCAACGGTCCACTGGGTGCTCCTTAAGAGCCAAGCAATCTACCAGTAGCAGAAAACAAGGAAAAGTTTTGCTTTCCACTTTGAATCCAAAAATGGATCATCAACAGCAATGGCACTGAACCAAGTTGTGATGCTGAGCTTTTCAGTGGTCAAATGTATGTTGTCAGAGAGTTCATGAAAAAGTCATTAGTTTTCCTCCCCTATTCTTTCACTGTCAGGCAGAATCATGTCATAAATATAGTCACTTGTCGAGCAGGATATCAATCTCTCCAGGTATCACCTATTTCCTGTCTCTGGCCATATGTTTCTGTTATTTATGTCAAGAAAATAGCATTTACACAAGCGCTGCTCGTTGTTTACAGAAGTTTAACTCCTCTGATATAGTCTTGCTTGTGTTGCATGCTTTTAGCCCGTAGATAATACATGAGCTTGTAGGTTTTAAAATATGCTACCACATGCATGATAGAATAAACACAGACCTGAACCGACAGCACCATCTGCCAAACATAGTCAGTGTCAGGGGACTGGTCCCTGGCCATCATTCCACTTCTGTTCCCAAGAGATCGGTATATTTTTGTTAAGATAATAGGATATTTAGCAGTATGAGTTTGTTGACCGCTTAAATTACTAACATTCCTGGCAATTACCAATGGTAAATGAGAAATTTTACTCTTCACTTTTGTGAACCTGGTGTAGGTTCATTTAAAACCCCTAATCTATTTCATGTATCTACATTCATATCATCTATATATGCTTTTCTGGACAATTTTCTGTCTATTTACACTAGAAATCAACTGTGAGTAATGCATACTCTGCACAGAGCCTTGTGCTCTGAAATGGAGAATAGCCTTTAATATGTTCCTTAAATTCAAAATATGGGCTTTTACTGTAGAATTTGGTTTTATTTTTTTTTCAATTTCTGATGTCATGGAATCACTAAATACCAAAACTGAAAAAGGAAGTAAAGAATCCCAAATTACATAAGGAAAACAAATTAATTATTTTGACTGGTGAGATGTAAATGGCCATGTTTCAGTGAATTTTTGATGTATTGCCAACTAGTGTAATGCAAGAAGACGATGATTTTCATGTAATTCTGTGATCATTATTTCATTTGTCTTTTATTGTAATTCAAATCTTTGGTGTTAATGTGACTTATAACTTACAACTTCCGGGTGATTTCCCCCTGTGATTTAGGTTTTATGTAATTTATTTTATATCGTAGCCCAAAAAATAGTTTCCTTCTCTCGCCCACCACCCCAAGGGAAAAAAATATATTTTTTACTAAACAGACTAAAAGATCGTTAGGAATGATCTTAATGTTTTGGACATCTTTGTCTGTCATTGTCTAAGGCTGATAATACTGTGCTTCTGCTATAACCTAGCCAAAAGCCATGAGAAGAGAGAAAAAAGTGGCGTGTAACATTTATTTTATGTTTTGAAATTGGACTGCTTTTCTTTTGTGTTTTAAAGAGTGGGCACCTGAGATGAAATTTTGTGGCGAGCAATTTTTTTCTCTGGCAATATTGATGCAATATGCAATATTACTTATTGCAATATGTATTTAGTGGCTATTGCAGGCTAGACAAAAATTGAATATAGATCAGATACTTGCCTTGCCAGTGAGACAAATCAGCCTGATTATATGGGATTATATGGTGTATGAATTTTTAAATTAAATGGTTTCTTGCCCTATTACATAATGCCAACATAGTTCTGTTGTGGTAAGGCATTTTCATTCCTTAAATATTTGGTACATAAGTGGCATTTTAGATGAATCAATACTACTTTAGTTATAAGGGTATATTAGTCTAATAAGGACGTTGCCTCATTTGTCTATAAGAAGCTTACTATTATAAGGCATTCTATTAACTAGGAAAACTGCATAATAAATCCCTGTTTCTGATCTGGTCAGAGTTTGTCATCATCACAGGGTCTTAAAACTCTTAGCCATGTTGCACATGAAAACCCAATGATATTTTCCTTCCCATGAGAAATAAACTCAAGCAACATGATTTGGGTTTGTAACTAATGAGCATTGCTTTAGACACCTTTTTCTTCAGAGTTCATTTTGCTATTTACTGGCTTCATTATTTTTCTACACAGCCAGTTTCGAATAATTTCCTGTGTAACTACCAGTATTCCCAGTGCCCATATCAATTCAAACATACTTTCCCAACAGGAGCATTAGACTGACAACAAATGGTAAGGTAACTACAGCCAGCGAGAGGAGAAGAAAGTGGAATCTGAAAACAAGTGAGGCGGTCATTCCAGCCACATCTGTTGATTTTTTTTTTTTTCCTAGAGTCCAGGGCAAACACAAAACTTATTGTTAGGCCAAATGAATTTCAAATATTACAAATATATGGATCTCTACCACTTTACTATGAACTGTTGATTTATAAGTTCGCAAAGGAAATTCAAGTTGGCACCCGTAATGCGGTAGTATAAATTCATTCAAAATGAATGGAGAACATTGCAAAATATATCTCTTCAGCATTTTGTCATGGTTTCCCTTTTTTATTTTAGCCAAGTCTTTTACTTGAACATGATGTTTTCTGGCTTTCTGGCATGTAATGGGGATACCTAGAACTTCTCTACATTTTACAAGAAAATCAAGTCATTTAAATTATCTGTGTCTCAGTTGCCTCATCTGTAAAATGGAGATTAATCAATCAATCAATCGTATTTATTGAGCGCTTACTGTGTGCAGAGCACTGTACTAAGTGCTTGGGAAGTACGAGTTGGCAACATATAGAGACGGTCCCTACCCAACAGTGGTCTCACAGTCTAGAAGGGGGAGACAGAGAACAAAACAAAACATATTAACAAAATAAAATAAATAGAATAGATATGTACAAGTAATATTAATATTGTGAACCCTATGCGGATGTAGACTGAGTCCAACCTGATTAGCCTGTATCTTGCCTTGGTGCTTAGTACAGTGCCTGGCACAGAGTAAGGGCTTAACAAATACCATAAAAAATGGGATTTTTTGGTATTTTGGCATGACCTAGTGGAAAGAGCATGGGCCTGGAGTTAGAGGACCTGTGTTCTAATTCCAGCTCCATCACTTCCCTGTTGTGTTGCCTTGGGCAAGTCACTTAAGTTCTCTGTGTCTCAGTTTTCTCAACTGCAAAATGGGGACTCATTACCTGTTCTCGCTCCTACTTAGACTGTGAGCCCCATTTGGGACAGAGACTGCGTTTGGCCTGATTAACTTCTATCTGCTCCAGTGCTTAGAAAAATGTTTCACACATAGTAAGCGCTGAACAAGTACCATTAAAAAAAAATCTGGGAGGCAGAATATCTACTTTCATAACAAAGGTCCGGAAGTCTGTAAAGCTAAGTTTTCATTCTTCCTCCGGCTGCTGTGCTACCTTGAGCAAGTGACTTCACCTCTCTGCTCTCATTTCCTCATTTGAAAACTGGATATAATATCTGCATTTCCTTATTTTCCTTGGATGCTACAGGAATAAAAATAAGATGACTGAGGTGAAATTGCTCTGGAAAATATAAGTGCTTATACAATCCAAGATATTATTAAGAATACTTACTATTCTAGTACAAATCGATGGGGAAGTATACCCCTATCACTCTGGCTCATTTCTCTTTATTTGCCCTTAGTTTCCCACTGAAGAAATGGGAGTGATGGTAATAACCCTTGTTCTTTCCTTACCTCAGGAAGCTAAAAAGAGGAAAATGAATTACATCCGTTAAGATCTCTAGCCTTTTTCCAAGAAAGGATATGTGGTGTTACTCTTATTGTTGGCACTGGCGAACAAAGAAAAGTGTACGACATTGAGATTTAAGTTTGATTTTTGGAGCTACAGATGCACAAGGTTCTGTTTTTCTATCCCTCGTAAATGTCAGTGAAATAGATTCTCAGCAATCATCTGCAGCTGTGCCATGTGACTAGCAGTACAAGGATGTTCTTATTTGTACAAAAAGCCCAAATTGTCAGAAATCCAAAATATTTGCATTCTTGGCTGTAACACACATGTTCTGTAAAAGACACAACCGCTTCTGAGCAAGTCTGTTCTGGCATCTCTTACACACCCCTTATCCTGGTGAAACTTGAGTAGGAGTCCCTTGTGGATAAGAATTGTTAAAGGTTGTTAAGATCTTGTACATTTCTTTGGAGATGATTGGGAATTTCAGTGGTTTTGAAAGGAACTTTGTTTAGCATAGCTGAGGCAGCACTGTAGTTACCTCTTTTCAGATATTGCAACTGTCTTGTGATCCAAGAATATTACCCAAAATTCGGTGGAATTGACACTACGTACCTTAGAATCAATCACTTGTATTTGCTGAGTGCTTACTGTCTGCAGAGCACTGTGCTAAACCCCTGGGAGAATACGACAGGGAAGCAGTGTGACCTAATGGAAAGATCACAGGCTTGGGAGTCAGAAGCCCTGGGTTCTAATCCTGGCTCTGCCACTTCCTTGCTGCGTAACTTTTTTTAAATGGTATTTGTTAATGCTTACTATGTGCAAAGCACTGTTCTAAGCACTGGGGAGGTTACAAGGTGATTAGGTTGTCCCACATGGGGCTCACAGTCTTAATCCCCATTTTACAGGTGAGGGAACTGAGGCACAGAGAAGTTAAGTGACTTGTCCAAAGTCACACAGCTGACAGTTGGCGGAGCCGGAATTTGAACCCATGATCTCTGACTCCAAAGACCGTGGTCTTTCCACTGAGCCATGCTGCTTCTTCACTTCTCTGTGCTTCAGTTCCTTCATCTGCAAAATCGGGGTTCAATCCTGTTTTCCCTCCTACTTAGACTGTGAACCCAATGCGGGACCTGATTATCTTGCTATCTACCCCATTGTTTAGTACAGTGCTTGGCACCTAATAAGGTTTTATAATAATAATGATGATGGTATTTGTTAAGCAGTTACTATGTGCCAAGCACTGTTCTAAACACTGTGGTAGATACAAGGTTGTCCCACGGGGGGCTCACAGTCTTAATCCCCATTTTACAGATGAGGTAACTGAGGCACTGAGAAGTGAAGTGACTTGCCCAAAGTCAGACAGCTGACAAGTGGCAGAGCTGGGATTAGAACCCATGACCTCTGAGTCCTAAGCCACTGAGCCACACTTCTTCTCTATGAAATATTATTATTATTATTACAGCAGAGATATGCTGCCTGCCCTCGAGGAGCTTACAGCCTAGCCGAGGGAGAGCTTCATTTCATCTTGCACTGGAGTCCTGATCCCAGATGATGTCAAGTTGACCAGGATGGCAGGAAGGGTTAGGATTTTTTTGGACATAGAAGGTTCAATAAAGGGGGGTTTATTACTTCTGCTTCCAATAGGCCTGAAAATGGCTTGACACCCCCTTATTTCTGATGCTCTCTGTCAGAAAAGAACTGGCAATTATAAATCCGGGTAGGAAGACCCTACATAAACCTAGTTCAGCCAGTGTGGAGAGGCTGTCCAATATTGTGTAAGCTCCCGAGGCCAGGGATCGTATGTACCTTGTCTTTAGTGCTCTCTCAAGAACAGTGCTCTGCACACAGTAAATGTTCAGTAGATACCGCCGACTGACTGAACTGATTCCATTTTTTCCCACAATCGTTGATTTAGCATAGATGCCAATTGGTGAGCATGACAGGCATAATTACCTGAATTCTTGGCTTGTGCCTGGCCCACACAAGCTGTTGAAGCTTTTTGAGGGTCACTCACCCCAAGTCTCTGACAAGACCAGAGTTTCCCACCAGGACCGACAAGACTGCAAATGACGACCTCTTCTCATCCTGAAGCTTACCCTGTCCCAGCATGCTCTATCCCACTAAGCTCCCTGCCCCATTTTCCCTCACATGCTCACAATGAAGAGTTGGCACTGAGGCCTGCAGTATACAGATTCATTCACACTGCTTCATTTAGAAGGCTGTTTTGAGGTTTGCTGTTTGGGCAGTCCCAGTTATCCTGTGATTCAGTGTGAAATCTCTCATCACTCTTCCCAACGTTTTGAACCCATTCACAGCCCAGAGAGAAAGATCCCTCTGTATAATGGAGATGGCCTCTCTGGCAGTGACCCAGAGGCAACCTCAAGTTGTGGTCGGAGGGGGCCAATAAACCTGGCCCGGATGAAGGCCTGGCTGTTATGACTCCCTCTGCCCTGAATTACCTGTGGAGTGATAGCCAAAGGGTGAAAAGCGAGATCTGAAGCAATCCCTCTGATCATTTCCATCTGAGAACATCTTATCCGACAGTCCTAAAAAGCATATCCTTCCCATTCGGGCCTATTTCACTTTGCTGCATGAACTTGAATTCCCTCTGTGGAGGAAAAATGAAATTGTAAAATAAATAATTTGCAGCCAGGATCCCTCTGAGAGTGGAGGTTAAAACCTGTACTTACACCCCGACACCCTCCCTTTACCATCAGGGAGGGGAAGAGGCTGATGGCTATGTGGTCAGTCAACAGAATTTATTAAGCAATTTCTATATGCAGATTAGTGCTTCGTACAGTGTTCTGCACACAGTAAGTACCCAATAAATATGATTGAATGAATACAGTAGTATTTGGAAACACAATCCTTGTTATCGAGGGGTTTACAATCCAATGGAAGAGCTTAGAATCCAGGTTCTTTCTGAGAAGCAGAGTGGCTCAGTGGAAAGAGCACGGGCTTTGGAGTCAGAGGTTATAGGTTCAAATCCCGGCTCTGCTAATTGTCAGCTGTGTGACTTTGGGCAAGTCACTTAACTTCTCTGTGCCTCAGTTACCTCATCTGTAAAATGTGGATTAAGACTGTGAGCCCCCCCATGGGACAACCTGATCACCTTGTAACCTCCCCAGTGCTTAGCACATAGTAAGCGCTTAATAAATGCCATCATTATTATTATTATTATATTAGAAAGCCTGAGGAGGGAGAGTGAGGGCTGAGACAACCCTCCTTCAGTCTCCCTTAACCCCATGGAAGAGGAAATTGTATCCCCTGTAACTGCACCAAAGGAGACAAGGAAAGACCACACAGCCTTCCAACCTGCTTAGGCTATTGACATCTGTTGGAAACTCTGGGCCTTGGGCAGAAAAGCAGGCCTAAAAAGGATTTTGGCTCTCAAATGTTCATGATTTTCTTGATTTCTAAATCAATCAATCGATCACACTTACTGAGCGCTTTACTAATTCATAGGAGAATACAACAGAGTTGGTAGACACATTCCCTGCTCAGTATGAGCACACAATATAGAGAGGGAAACTGATGTTAATTTAAATAAATTACTATGTATTTAAGTGCTGTGGGGCTGAGGGAGGGGTGAATAAAGGGAGCAAATCAGGGTGACACAGAAGGGAGTGGGAAAAGAAGAAATGAAGTCTGAGTCAGGGAAGGGGTCTTGGAAGAGATGTGTCTTCAACAGGGCCTTGAAGGTTGGGGGAATAATTGTTCATTGGATATGAAGAGGGAGGGCATTCCAGGCCAGAGTCAAGATGTAGGCGAAAGGCTGGCATCGAGATGGACGAGATCGAGGTGAGTAGGTTGGGCTGGGATGTAATAGGAAGGCAGTGAGGTAAGGTAGGAGGGAGCAAGGTAATTTAGGGCTTTAGAGCCAATGGTAAGGAGTTTCTGCTTGATGCAGAGGTAGATGGGAAACATCTGGAGGTTCTTGAGGAGTGGGGAGACATGGACAGAATATTTTTGTACAGAAGTGATCTGAAGGTATGAGATTCCCTATTTCTGGATCCTGCTGTTGGTCCAATAGAAGCATGAAATCTGGGAATGAGGAAACCTCAGGCCTAGCCCTGGTTCTACCTGTCGCTAGCCAAGGGGGGGAAGGCTGGCCAAGCCCTCACTATCCACAGGCCTATTTCCTTCTTCACTGCATTTTATGGCCCAGCAGGAACACGACAGGAAGGCTTCACAGCATGAGGATGGAACTGTGTAAGAGTCACAGAGAAAGAAGGGTGGTCTAGTGGAAATAGCATAGGACTGGAAGCCAGGAGACCTAGATCCTAATCCTGGCTCTGCAGCTTGCCTGCTGGATGCCCTTGGGCAAGTCACTTAACTTCTTTGTACCTCAGTTTCCTCATCTGTAATATGAAGATTAAATACATTATCTCTCCCGTCCTCTTAGACTGGGAGGTGGGAGATGGATGGTATCTGACCTGATTGTATCTAACCTGCCCCATCACTTAGTACCCAGTAGGAGCGTAACGAAAATACCACAACTATTATGATTCCTGCAGGTTGTTGAACCCAAAAACCCAGGATTGAGGTCCTACCATCATTCCTGATGGGGGAACCCACCCTTTTCAGAGTCGAGCTTTTCTATGTGTGCTTGTCTCCCTCTCCGATTTTAGAGCTAAATTGTGAATTCATGAGGGCAGTGAATGCACCTGCTTATGTTTGCTGCATTTTTTCCTAGTGCCAAAGTCACACTGCTGACAATTGGCGGAGCCGGGATTTGAACCCATGACCTCTGACTCTAAAGCCCGGGCTCTTTCCATTGAGCCATGCTGCTTCTCTTATAGGGAAAGTACAATGTACCAATATAATATTTTGCTGCATTTTTTCCTAGTGCCAAAGTCACACTGCTGACAATTGGCAGAGCCGGGATTTGAACCCATGACCTCTGACTCCAAAGCCCGGGCTCTTTCCATTGAGCCATGCTGCTTCTCTTATAGGGAAAGTACAATGTACCAATATAATATTGATATATTGTTATGTAACAACATTGCCCACAATGAGCTTGCAGCCTAGAGGGGAAGATAGACATTGATATGAATAAAATAAATTACGGATATGGACATAAGTGCCGTGGAGCTAAGGGAGAGGTGAGTGAAGGGAGAAAATCCAAGTGCAAGGGTGATTCAGAAAGGAGTGGGAGAAGAGGAAATGAGGGTTTTGTAGGGGGAGGTTTCTTGGAGATGTGCCATCAATAAAGCAGTGCAGGGGGGGGAAAAGTAATTGTCTGTTGGATATCAACCAGTGAATCGTATTTATTGAGCACTTACTGTGTGAAATGAAGATAGGAAGAGGGAGGATGTTCTAGGCTAGAGGCAGGATGTGGGTGAGAGGTTGGTGAAGTGATAGATGAGACTGAGGTACAGTGAGTAGATTGGCATTAGAGGAGAGCAGGGTGAAGGCTGGATTGGAGTAGGAGAGCAGCTAGATAAGGTAGGAGGGGGGTCAAGTCAGTCAGCCAATCATATTTATTGAGCATTTACTGTGTGCAGAGCACTGCACTAAGCGCTTGGGAGAATACAATATAACAGACACATTCCCTACCCACAATGAGCTTACAGTCTAGAGGGGACAAAGACTGTGTCTAACCTGAAATTAATTTGTATCTACCCCAGGGTTTAGAACAGTGCTTGGCATGTAGTAAGGGCTAAACAAATATAATAATAATAACCCTCTCAGACACACCCACAGTTGGTATTAGGACAATCCATTAATGGCCTTAATTGTATCAATGAGCTCTTGATGCAGAGAAATGTGCAAAGCGCTTGGGAGAAAACAATATAGTTGGGAAGAGTACAAAAGATGTTTTGAATGAGCTTCCTGGCATAGAACAAAATGTGTAAGTTGGTAACTTGTACATAATGATACGTTCAGCTCAGTGTTGATCTGTTTTTGTGAACATAGATACACCCTTGATATATTCTCTTCACAATTTTGGAGCATGAAGCTTAATTATAAAATTATAAAATGCCAGATTCCCACATTTGCTAGTGGAAATTCATAATATTGGGAACAGGCCAACTCTCCATAATACAATGCACACTACTATGCATGTAGTAATTGTAGCTTTGATTATAGCTCCAAGGTAATGCTAATGTTTTTCTGTAGCACTGCATACTTATTTAATCGCTTTGCAGTTATAAAATGGATATGTTATTAATGTACTGATTTAATTAGAAACCCACGTAATCGGGTCTTTTCCCCTCAAACAGTCTATCTGAATGATTTTCATACACTGGTTATATTGGCTCCGAAGACTTTAATACATTAGCTGGCAAGCCACTGTGGTAGACACATTGGGGGGTGTCAGCTTTTAATTGTAACTGTCTTGCAGAGTGGTGTTGTTTTAATATCCTGTATAGATTTTTATGTAATACACTTACTTGCAGGCAGCCCGAAGCAAGAATCAATTCTGTGAAGGATTCTTCTTTTGTTAAAAGCCAATCTTGTTTTAATGATGCATGAAGAAATATTCGAGCATTGACATTTTTCTGTCAGGTTTCTTTTGAAAAATCAATTAAGATAATACTGCTTTGACCTAGTTATCTAGTTAATGCTTATTAGGAATGTAATATGATTTACTGTCAGCATAATAATTTTTGTATCTTATCCCATTAGCTTGTGCATATTTCAAAGTGTGTTACACAATGGTCACTTCTTAAAATGTAATGTAGCAGAATACATTAATTAGATTGACTAGGATCATTAGACAGAAACTCTCACATTGGTGCCTTGTATCAAATTTGTATACAATCTCTATCAAGATATTGCATTATTTACGTGATAATGTTCTTCTGGTTCCAATAGGCTTTTACATTTTCTTGGAGAATTCCAACTATCTTTGTGTCCCTTCTTGCATATATATATTTTCTGCATTGTTATTAATGACTAGGGTGTAGTTATCTGTGTAGCTCAAAGAAATTGTTTGGTCTCTACCCAAAACAGTGTTTTCTGACACCTGCAAATTAAAAAAAAATCAGTGGTTGAATATGCGCATTCAGAATAGAGGAGGGAATCTTTAGAATTATATAGTTAGGCAATATTAACAATATATCTGAAAAAAAATGTTGTGCTTGTTCGTGTTGTCTCTGTATTAGCAACCCAGTAATGAAAAGATCAATAAAGGAGGTGCTTCATGGTACTGATAGTGAGAAATTATTGACTCCTATGTTTTGTGGTCAGTTTTAACTAAGAAACCAACTCTTTAAACCTCATTTAACAGTATGGAAATTAAATCTTCCCACTAATATCATGACAAAGGCATTCCTTACAAGAGAATAGAGTTAGTCATCCTAATGGTAATATCAAGAAACATTGACATGAAAGTGATACAGGTGACAAGTTTATTGAGTATAAAGCCCTAAAAAACATAGCATAGCAATTGATAGTACCTAGCTAAAAAAAAAAAGTGGTTGCTTTCCTTATGACAGAAACTTTCATTTGTAGGCGTAGAATTAGTCAACAGGAAATCTGATTGCATAATTTTTAATTTCATGCTTTCCATATAAAATTAAAATAATGCAAGAAATGTGTAAAAGAGAGACACGTTTACAAGACCACATTTTTTCCTAGTTGCCCAAGCGTCTAGGAGCATATTGAAGGAAAACAAAATGTGATTCAGTCTGAAATGACATAAGCGGTTGCTTCCAAAACCCTCTGACCATACCAATTATCTTTTGCTTATTCTTCAAGTTTCATACGTTTTCATATTTCTCTCTTCACTGAGTTTTCAAGACCTCATTTTAGGTTGCCATCTTGACACAACAGCTCTCAGACATCATTTGAAATTCACCACTAAAACATTTGCACTTAACAAAAGTGACCGTGTTTTACAGAGCAACATGATAAATTTATGTTGGTAACACACAGGAGTAGTTCATCCCCTTTCTAGTAACATTTTAATTAATTAGAACGGAAAATAAAGAGCAAAGACTCTACTATGAATAGGATCTTTAGCATTCGCTACTTTATTTCAAACACAATTTTCCTCATCAATCAATATTTTTTCCTCATCATATTTCACTTAGAGGAGCTTAGGGTCCAGAGAGTTGCAAATTGTTCATAATGCAGAGTGTATCTGAAACCTGTGTCTTGATTTGAATAAAGGGAGGAGTGCTTTGACTAATGTAATGGCATCTCAAAATATTGAATGACAATGAAACTGAAGGAATGAGTATTGCAATTCTTTGGGGCAAATGAAAAGTGCATCACAAATAGGAGGAGGAAAAAGAATGAATCAGGGTACAGACTTGGCGGAATCTCATTGTTTAAAAGACATAAAGAGAGAGACGAAAATAACCGTCTAATGCGACTGCTTCTTTACCTAATATTGGGATTCAGCTCTGGGCATGTCACTTTTCCCGATCCATTAATTGAATTGACAATGTCATGTGGATGTTTTCTATTGTGGACTGCAGCCTTAATTCTATGAAATATTAATCGTGGCTTGAAATTGGAAATCTGAAATTTTTGTTTAATGATCATTGATCAGTTGCGTAATAAGGATGAAGAAAATTAGGGTGGCAGACAGCAACAATCAGAATACGAATTTTATATTAACCGTCTTCTGCCTAACTAGGCAATTTTCTTGGGTATCTGAACTGTTTTGCCTTTTAACTGTGCTTGCAGTTGCTATAGTGATGGCATAATTTTGTAATGGTCTAAAAATGACACTGGCATAGATACTGACAGATAGGAATTAATTCACTAACAAGTAATTATGTAGCGAAATGTTGACTGCCATGCAGAGATGCACAGTGACACATTTACTGTTTTTCAGGGATGGCAGTAACATTAGCGTTGGTCATTAGTGGTAGACATCTCAGTACAGTGTTGGATACAGACTTATATGCAGACCTATTTAGTTACCTGTGTGACAGCCTTGTTCAGGACACCAGAAACAGCTGTCCTAGCCTGTATGAGCCAAAATAATTAGGCCTGTCATCTCCTTGCTCTGATTTCCCCTTCAACCTGCTCCACAAAATGCAAATATTTTGCTTTCATTGTCACATTCACCTTGACATGGATATTGCTTTGGCGCATAACTGGATGAGATGACTCAGAATTTGCATTGTTCATTCTAATAAATTTGCTTCCCCTCTCCTGGATGGCAGGACCCATCAGATAAAGTCTCCCCGCGTGTCATCAATCACCATCGCTGACAGACGGCTTTTGCCTTCATTTGTTACATACGAGAACATGCTTAATTATTTGTCCTGTAATTAGTTGGGAAAATGTCAGGAAATGTCAACTCTCTGTTCACTCTGGAAGGGCTCGGCTTGAAAGCCACAATGACTGAAGTGTCATTAATGCTGCCTAACAAGACGAGGATCAGCTGGGGAAAAGTGAAAGCTTCTAAAAAAGTAATCATGGCGAGTTAAGGAAAACTGCAAATCAGCACCAATAATAAGATGTGAATCCTATTAGCAAACGGTTGTATTTTTCATCTGTCCCTCTGCACAACAACAGCATGGAAGAACGAACTCATGGCACAAGGACATTGGGCTGATATAATTTCTCTCCCATATTCATTGGCATTTCCTAAGCCAATCATGCTTAATGCATTACCACAGGTAGCATCCAATGTTTAATTTTCAGATTTGCAGCCTATTTCTCCAGCCACTAGCACAGTAAAATATTCAATGGCTGTGGGAAGGCAAATATTATTTTACATTAATCCAGCTGTATAAAATGAGGTGATTGTCTGAAATTTAAAATCATATTTTTTCCCTGAATTTGTAGCTAAGAACAGATTATCATTAGTCTTCATTTAGTGAAATCAAAATGACCAGGAACAAGTACGGCCAGGATGGAAAATGCTCAGCCATTCTTAATGCACGGAAGAAGTCGCTAGATAGATTTCTTGACAAAACACGGAATACTAAAAGACCTCATTAATACTTTCAGCGGTGAACTCTAAGGCACCTAAGTTTCAGAGCTAAATCGGAGAAAACAAAATTCTCCAGGAAGAGGAAAAAAAAGCGGCCCAAGTACATAACATACAAACTCCATTTTGAATCGGATTTTTCTCGCTTCAAGTTTTGGCATGCTCATTCTGCAAATTTAACCAATGCAGATAATTCACAGATAATGTGGCATGGATTTTTTTTTATCCTTCTAGGCAGTGACTTTGCACTTTTGCTTAGTATGTGGCAATTTAGAACACCATTTGAAGATTTTACATTGAAAGCATATAGAAGTCTCCTTTCTATATTACTGCCAAATAGCATATTATTGTGGGAAGCTTTAATTACCTACCTTATTTCATGTCTCATTGAGATTAAGCAAATTATTGTTAAGTGTCTTTAGAAAGGATAACTAAGATAGCATTCTGCTGTTTTACAATATACCTGTTGTCACAGGTATAGCTAGCTGGGTAATTATCTAATGGTTAAAAATTTATTCTAAAAGGAATATTACAAAGGCACTATGCTGGCAAATCGCTCCCAAGGCTAATGTAATTTTAGATCCACAGAACCTACGAAATGGATATAAAGTTTGATTGAGAAAGTGGAAGATAAAATCAAGTTTACAATTATAGAGACAGGTATTGGAAAATTAAGCTTCAAAAAGCCCAAACTGTGGGAATTCATAAGAATATATCCATAACAAATGGACTATTAAAAAAATGGAATACGGCAAAGCAGGCAGAGACTGTGTTGAGAAGAGCAGGCATTTAGCTACTAATCATTTTATGTATTCCAATTCCCGACAGATAAAAATGTAGACAAAATCTCTTTGACAAGTGAAATTTCAGTTTTGTCCCACTCTCCCAATCCTAAATCACTTCATATTCAAAGTAATAGAGTCTTATGGAAAAAGAATCCTTTGGGCTGCCTGGATATGAAGACTGAGTAACCCTCTTATACTTTAAGAAAGACCCCGCAATGATTTCAAAGGGGGAGGCCTGGAAGGGAAGATTTTGTTAATACATAGCAATTGACATGAGAACGTTTCTCTTTATAATGTCTCCTGATTTTTTTCTAAAATTTCCTGCCACAAATTCCCAAATTTAGTGAAAAACAAAGAGTTTGTTTAAAATATATCCTGGTGATTTTGCCTTCATGTCTTCCTGGTGGATCTGGGCATTGGAGTGGGAGATTTAGAGAGGATTTGGGGGTCCCTCAATCCCTCTCTGCCTCGATGCTGATTAATCTCACTTTTTGTGGGCTATTGCATTTGTGTGTGTGTGTTTGTGTATATACATGCATATATAGAGAGAAAGAGGGAGAATGTCTATATGTACACACACGTAGAAATCAGAGTGTTCTGAGGTTTGACCACAAATTCAGTGTTTACTAACAAACTTCGAAAGCAGAGCCATGTGAAGCTATAGTTCAAAGGCAGATTCCATCACATTGGACCACTTGGTTTTGAAACTTGCTGTAACTTTAGGACGTTAAAATAATGGAAAGCTCTACTTGGGCTACATGGTTGACCAATGATGATAAAGTGAGGGTGACACATCCCCGGAGACTTCTGATCAGTCTTTAGAATCAATTCGGAGTTAGTTTTCTGTAATAAACCCACTGTTCTTATTCAGCCCTTACTTGAGTTTATATAGAAATGAAAAGCCCTCTTCTGTAACCTTGATAATTGCTACAATTATTCACACAAATAAAAAAGACATGTTCTGATTTATTAATAGAAAATGATGAGGAGAAATTTATTCCAATGCCCAGAGGAATAGGCCAGTAAACCCTCCTCCGCTACACAGCTTGGGGGTAAGTACATAGAGAACGTGCTGTGAGTTTCCAAATGATGCAAGATGAAGAGAGACAGAGACTTAAAGAATGCAGCATGTGTTGTATGATCTGTACCATATATCAGATACTACATTCAGGCAATGTTTATGCACTTCTGTATCTAAATGCTTGCGCAGAGGCTGTCCATTCAGACCGCTGTCAGAGGAATAAATATCCGGGGCAGAGTCATAAGGATGAGGGAATATTTTTTGTTGGTTTTCTTTCAGCTGCTGCATGTACTTTGGAAGCAGCTGTTCTGTGAATTTCCAGGAAAGACAAATGCTCTTTTTTTTTTTTGGTGGGGGGGTGGTTAGGGAGAAAAGAGGATGATCAAATAAACAGAAGTGATGTAGATAGGGGATGTCTTCTTGCTGAATGATTACACCTGACTACATGGTGAGTGTGTGTGTCTGTATATGCTTCTGCAGCTAAGGTTCCTAGTCTGAGTATCAGACAATGAAAGTAAGATGTAAAGTTTGTAAATAAGATTTTCCTCTCATCTGTGTAGAAAGATATGCTTATATATCTTGAGATAGCGATGTCTTTTTCACTCTCTCCATGTGTATTTGTGCCATTCTCAAGCCCTTTTTTTTTCCAAATACTATTTTTGCAGTGTAGCAGGAGGAGAAGTTACTAGACTGGCCCTTAAAAAATGAAATGATAGCATATTTTATGGACTAAGCTGAGTCACTAGGGTTTGCTGTTTCTCCCTCAGGAATGGTCGACTCCTTCCCACCGAGTGAAGGCATTTTAAATGTACAGTAAGAGAAACACTTCAGAGTGGCAAAGGCAGTGATGGTCAGGATTAAAGGATAAGCCCAGACATCAGCTTCCCAGATTTCTTTCTTTTTTTTTCGGCATAGTGCATATTTTATAAAATGATTAATGCACTGAAAGGTGCTCCCACTTAAAAATTTGCATATTTAAGCATACATAATAAATTGGGAATTCTTACAAATAGATAAGAAGGTTTTAACTGCATTATGGACAAATAACAATACAATAAGCTTGAAACAATACATTTAAGAAGAAGAAAAACAAAGATGTAAGGTCAGACAATATCTCAAATAACATTTGGAAAATGCTGCCAATTGTTTGGATAACTGTACAATGCCAAAGCCTCTTATAACATTGTTAAGTCTTTATTCAGTAATACATTATCATGCATATTTCATAGCAGGGATTACTAAGACAGAATTGTGTGTCATTTTTGTTGTATGTCTTTATAATTACACCTTGAAGCCACAACTAGATTTTTTTTTTTTACTACATATTCATGAAAAGCGGACTTGTAATTTGATAAAGGGTAGCTTGTGTTCTCAACTCCATTCAAACAGCATCATGAAGCAGAATTAAAGTAGGCATCTGTGTTCTCCCGGCATTAATCTCTTCAAGCACATTCCAGCTGCTGTGATGTGCAAGAGGGAGATAAGTTCTAAACGGACTAAAGCTAAGCAAGCCAGACAACTCTATTATTGGCTTCATAATTGCTTAATTAAACTTTTGTCACTAATCATTATGAGGGCAATAGAGCTGTTATACTGGCTTCTGTTAAGCAAAAATCAATAAACTGTTGGAGTTAATTTCACCGTATTTTTTGTCCTGCAAATGAAATTCATTGCTGCCGGTTAGTGATCTGTGGTACTGGCGCTCTACTGATATGAACGGGCATCACCATTTGAATTGAGGGTATTCAGTAGCACATGAATATGAACAAATGGCAAACATAAATCTCCTGCATGAAGTACACCTTCTATCCCTTTATTATGGAACAATTGACCCATCTAAAATGAATTCTAATGCCAGGAAAGCGTTTAGATTTAAATTACACCATGGTCTTCTGGACCTGAAAGATGACGGCATAAAAAAGATTAATATGCTAATTATTTTTCTCCTTATTTTTTTTCTTCGACATCCATGGTGGGGTATTGTGAAGCGTGTAAATAAGATGACTGTTTTGTCAAGGAATGGCTCTAAGGCACACTATATTCCATTGCAATTTAATTTGTTTATTCAAACCCTCACTCCGGATTTTAACTGTGTTTGCAATAACACTTTATTTTTCACATAATGTTTTCCTTTCACAAAGAATTCCTGGAATAAGTAAAGCATGTTTTTGTTTATTGAAATGGATTCAACGGTATTATGAATGATGATCTACTTAACTGAGGTCTGAATTTATAAATTCTTGTCCAACTTTTCTTTTCTTCGCTTCTTTCGGGGGTTGTGAAATTGATCTAAGGTTGCGCTTTCTCCTCTCCTTGATTCTCCTCTGTATCCTTGCTGTTCCTTAGGCCAAACTGGTGAGGGTAGTGGCAGATTGAGGGTTCTGAGACACCCACGATCTCTTCTCACCCCCAGCCATGAAAAAAAAAGGAATGAAAAGAGGGTGGGACTTGCAGTGGCAGGCCTAGTGGGTTGTGAACATGGAAATCCTTAATTGTTGGAGAGCATAGTGCCTTCTCTTGGGTTTCTTCCCCTTAGTACACCATTTCTTCCACAGAAAGTTATTTCCTAGGCCTGCTGTGAAGTCATTGATTTATTTACCTTAATGTCTGTCTCCCCTTTAGAATGTGTGTGCTCACTGTGAGCAGGGAACGTGTCTACCAACCCTATGGCATTATACTCTCCCAAGCGCCTATGTACAACAGGTAATGGAAATAGGGTGATGAGTACCTTTGCTTTCTAAAGGCTGATCAGTTTCATATTGCCTCGATTATCAAAAGAGCATGCGAGAATCTACTTGCCTTTTGTGGGGATCGTGTTTACGTTCCCCAAAAAGATATGGTCGGCGTCACTCAGAAACTGACCCATGAAATAATTAGAGGCAGTTGAGGATTTGCTTATGCTAAGCACCGCCCAAATTAAATTGCAGTTTGAAATCATTTCACTGACAGAATGGTCAACTGTCGATAATGCTAATCAATACTCGAAAAAAAACTCAACATGTTGGCCAGGGAGATTGCAACCTCCCACATATAAAAAAAAAATTAGTGTGCAAAAAAATATACCCCTGGCATTTTGAACGGTACGTTCATATATGGTCATTCTGAATTAAACAAAGGGTGTCAATTGCAATGGTTTTAAAATTAGAATGCTGTAACAAGATCACCAACTTAGAGGATACCGCCATTTTAGTTATTCACTTGGTGGCATTTTCACATATTTGTATGACCTTGTGTGGTTAATGAAATGGGAGGAGTGTGCAGGAGAAATAGGTGTTTTCACCATATTTCTACCACACTGATGGAAGGAGTATGCCCGGGTCTACTATATCATAACTGTGTTCCCGAAAGACTTTGTGTAATAGAAAAAATGTATAGTATTGATTAACATTGAGTAAATGGGAATCTATGAATTAAAGGGTGGGATGGTTTGAAGTTGCTCCTGTTTGTTTCATGGTACTTGTTAAGTGCTTACTATGTGTCAAACTGTTCTAAGTGCTAGGGGAGGTACAAAGATTGCAGGGACTGTGTCCTATATGGGGGGCTCACGGTCTTAAGTAGGAGGCAGTACAGCTTTGGAATTCCCATTTTACAGTTGAGGAAACTGAGGCACAGAGAAGTTGAGCAACTTGCCCAAGGTCACACAGCAAGCAAATGCTCCTGTGACACTCCAGGCATTCCTGCCGACTCAGGGAGAGCAGGCGGTAAGGGTCCAACTTGTGAAGTGCACTCAAAAGGTTTACTGACCAGTGCCATCACATTCCTACACCAGTTTCTTCTGACACCACATCCCTACACTTTCTACAGAGTTCATCTCACCTTCTATGTGGAATGTTTCAATTGTTTATATGATTAATAATGAATTTGTTGTCTTCTT
Source organism: Tachyglossus aculeatus (assembly GCF_015852505.1). Lineage (NCBI taxonomy): Eukaryota > Metazoa > Chordata > Mammalia > Monotremata > Tachyglossidae > Tachyglossus > Tachyglossus aculeatus. The sequence continues at coordinate 28,763,567 of NC_052099.1, read as the reverse complement.
TGGCTACTTCCACATAGAGAAGCAACATGGCTTAGTGAAAAGAACACGGGCTTGGGAGTGAGAGGACTTGGGTTCTAATCCCGGTCCCACCACTGGTTGCTCTGTGGCCTTGGGCAAGCCGCTTAACTTCTCTGTACTTCAGTTACCTCATTTGTAAAATGGGGACTAAGACTGTGAGCCCCATGTGGGACAACCTAAATACCTTGTATATACCCCAGCTCTTGGAACAGTGTTTGGTACATAGTAAGTGCTTAGCAAATACTACAATTGTTATTATTATTTTGCTTTTTTGTTTAGTCTTTTCTGTTATTTCTTAGAATTAATGCTATTTTGCTTATGTTTGCTTTTTTGGTACATTTTATGGAGGTATGGCCCTGAAAGCAGGATCATTTTTAGTATGTTTATTATTAATTTTGTTACAGTTTCCAAGATGGTTCAGTCTATTTGCACATTTCCAGTGAATACAGTTGAAGGATTTTTAAAAAATCACTACAAATCTTATTGTTATTAACATATGTAGGGCTACTGAGTGATGTTGCAGTTCCCTGATAACTCTGTAGAAGGGAAAACTTAAAAAAAAAGTGTGGGATGCATTGTCTCTTTAAATCAGAATTCAACTTTGATTAACTGTAGTCCTAATTTCTCATTCTTTTACTTATTCTTTTACTTGTTGAGCTTGAGAGATAGATTGGCCAGAGGGAGCACAAGGCTAAAGGCCAATCTACATTCTGAGCCCATCAGTGCTGTAGAAAAGTATCAATAAATATAAATCTCTTGGCAGGACTGATAACACAGTGTGCAGGATGGCTATGTAAAGCTATTTGCTCCTACCAAATTAAATGAGCCATTCCTTTGGAATTTAGCCATCCTGATGCTTCAAAGGTCATGTCTCCAGGGAAGTTTCTACCTGCCAGCTTTTCAAAACTCTTGAATTTCTACTTGAGAAATAACTATCCTGAGTCTCTGCTCCTCTGGCCTAAGCTAAACTCTAATAAAAGTAAACAGGTGTACCCCGCACACTTGTATAAATTGAAAGAGCAAGTCTGCATATTTTACTTGTGCATATCTATTCTATTTATTTTATTTTGTTAGTATGTTTGGTTTTGTTCTCTGTCTCCCCCTTTTAGACTGTGAGCCCACTGTTGGGTAGGGACTGTCTCTACATGTTGCCAACTTGTACTTCCCAAGCGCTTAGTACAGTGCTCTGCACACAGTAAGCGCTCAATAAATACGATTGATGATGATGATGATCTTGAATGTCTCAGCAGAAATTGGGAGCCATTAACTCTCACAATAATCCATCAGTGGTATCTATTGAGTGCTTACTGTGGGCAGAGCACTGTACTTAAGCACTGGCACATAGTAAGTGCTTAATAAATGCCATTATTATTATTATTATTGAGAACATACTGCAATAGAGTTGGTAGACACAATAATAATAATAATAATGATGGTATTTGTTCGGCACTTACCATTTGCCAAGCACTATTCTAAGTGCTGGGGTAGATAAAAGGTAATCAGGTTGTCCCATGTAGAGCTCACAGTCTTAGTCCCCATTTTACAGATGAGGTAACTGAGGCACAGGGAAGTTGTGACCTGCTCAAGGTCACACTGCAGACAGTGGCAGAGTTGGGATTAGAACCCATGACCCAGGCCCATGGTCTTCCCATTATGCTACCTGTCTATTGTTGTTTTGTGTTATTTACATTACACGATTAATTGTGATGGTGAATTAGCTTTTGTTTTATAATCATGATGATGATGATGGTATTTAAATGCTTACTTTGTGCCAGTCACTGTACTAAGCGCTGGGGTGGATACAAGCAAATCGAGTTGGACACAGTCCCCTGTCCCATGTGGGGCTCACAGTTTCAGTCCCCATTCTACAGATGAGATAACTGAGGCACAGAGAAGGGAAGTGACACCTTCCACAAGGAGCTTACAGTCTAGAAGGTGAGACAGATATTAAAATGAGTTACAGCTAGGGAAAATGATAGAGTAAAGGATATGTACTGAAGTGCTGTGGGGCTGGAGGGGAGGTGTCAAAGTGCTTAACGGGTGTTCACCCAGAAGTATAGGCGATGCGGTGGAGAGGCCTAATTGGGTGCGTAGTCAGGGAGTGCTTCGCCTTGTGGAGGAGATACAATTTCGGAAGGTTTTTTTTATAGCATTTGTTAAGCACTCACTATGTGCCAGGCACTGTACTAAGCGCTGGGGTAGATAGAAGATAATCTGGTTGAACACAGTCCATGTCCCACGTGGGGTTTACAATGTTAATCCCAATTTTACAGATGAGGTAATTGACGCACAGAGATGTTAAGTGACTTGCCTAAGGTTGTACAGCAGAGAAGTAGTGGAGCCAGGATTAGAAGCCATATCCTTTGACTGCTAGGCCTGTGCTTTATCCAGTAGACAACACTGCTCTTCTCCTTGAGGGTGAGAGAGGCAGTCTGTCAGATATAATAATAATAATGATGGCATTTAAGTGCTTACTATGTACAAATCACTGTTCTAAGTGCTGAGGAGGTTACAAGGTGATCAGGTTGTCCCACGGGGGGCTCACAGTCCTAATCCCCATTTTACAGATGAGGTAGCTGAGGCCCAGACAAGTGAAGTGACTTGCCCAGAGTCACACAGCTGACAATTGGCGGAACCGGGATTTGAACCCATGACCTTTGACTCCAAAGCTCGGGCTCTTTCCACTGAGCCATGCTGCTTCTCACATTAGCGGGAGGCAGTTCCAGGCCAGATGGAGGATGTGTACCAAGGTGTGACGGTAAGACAGGTGAGATCGACACACAGTTAGTAGGTTGGGGTTGGAGAAGTGAAGTGTAAGAGCTTAGGTGGTCATAGGAAATCAGCAAGGTAAGGTGGGAGGGGGAGAGCTGATTGGGTGTCAAAGGTAAGGAATTTCTTTTCAATGCTGAGATGGATGGTCAACCACTGGAAGGTTGTGAGGAGTGAAGAGATGCGTGTGGAATGAATGGAATATGTACTGGAGAGGAGAAAGAAAGGCTACAGGGAGGTTAGTGAGGAGAACTTGTACTTCCCAAGCACTTTGTACAGTGCTCTGCACACAGTGAGCACTCAATAAATACGATTGAATTAATGAATGACAATAATGCAGTGCTTCGATCAGTATGGTAACCCTCTGGGTAGAAGGAAGAGGTGAATTCTAGAGATGTGGTGAAGGTGGAACTGACAGGATTTAGCAAGAAGCTGATTGCTGTTAGCTCCTAATCAATAGCGTTCTAAGCAATGTGAGAGAAACGGTCCTTTCTCGCAAAGAAATGTTGGAAAGACAAGACAGCTGTAGTTACAGAAAACATATTTTTCAGTCCATCTTTGTCAGGTTGTAGTGCTGTGTTGTTGTGTTTTTTTTCCTGTAAGTGGCAAGCCACTTACCGTAGTTTTGATGTTGGTAAAGTCAATCCTTACCCAACCTAAAACTCGGCTAAATCACTTTAACTAAGAGAGTCGGGCAAAGTCGTTTTTGCCTGCTGTAGGAGCTTGTGTTATTTGCAACCCAATTCTTCAGTAGTTCCATTCAGGGTAAGTGTGACGTTCCTCCCCATACTCACACCAAATTGTGTTTGAGCTGGATTTGAGGGATGCCATGTTTTAGCTCCACGCAGCTGCAGGCCAGTCTCATCCAGCTTTCCTTCCTGCAGGGAGGCAGGGTTTGCGTTACTCAAATACAAGATGATAATGCGACCCTTGGATCCTTCTGAGCAAACAGAGCAAGACCACAGTGCTTTGCACGTAGTATGTGCTTCATAAATGCCATCGTTATTGTATGAAACAAGGGATAATCCAATTTTGGGGGGTCACAGCAATCAGGGAGCAGACAAAATTATCTGTTAGGAAAGTCTACAACACTTGTCCCCTCTGAACGGATTCTAGGGTTCCAGAAACTTTGGGCCAAATGTCAGAAGGCTTTGCCAAAATTTTCTCCTCCCCACACCAGAATCTTCGACTCACCCAACCACCCACGGGGTTTTAGATGGTCTCAGGGCACTTCTTAGAGTCCAGAAAGTCTAGAATCATCACCAAAGAATATTTCTTAGATGAAGGGTGTGGGCAGGGTAGTTTCTGGTCCATGCCCCCCTCCCTCGATTATAGGCATCAGCTGTCAATCATGTGCATGCTAAGGTCATATGGAAGGCATCAACAGCCTGTGTTTTCAAGGCGGCTGTCATTGAAATGCTGCAGAAAATACTAGTTACCAAATTCCCCATTAGTGGAATTGACAATATTAGGACCACGATGGTCATGCGCTACAGAGAGCACCCGCTTAGATTTGTTGTCTTTGCCCTTCACACTGTCATACTGCCCACCTGTTGTCCACTGAATATTGTGTAAATCTGGCATAAAGTTCCTGAGGAGTGAGGCTACATCTTCACTCTAGCCAGGCACAAATTAGATTTCTGGAGAAGTGGCAGGACTTAGAATTTTCACTAAAAGGAAAGACTTCCCCTGGATCATTTATAATTTTGTGATGAAAATTATTATATATCCAGCTAGGCAATTACAGCCTCACTTGTCTGAATTATCAAATTTGTCCCAGTGAGTAATGGAGATCTCTCTATGTGTACAACCCAGACTTGGCTTCTAGATTTCTTGAAAAAAATCTAGTGAGCAGCTAATGCAGTATGGACCCATTAGATTACTTAATTGGTAGCATTTGATTATTTAAAAGCATGCAAGGAGGTTTATGCTTGTCACCCCTATTGATCCATAAATATTTGTACTATTTCTAAATGATGACTCAGAGAAATGATTTGCACGGACCACTGGAAAGAAAGGCCTTTGCAAAAATCCTTCTTCCAGGACTCAAGAATTTAGAATTGAGATGACATTATTGTTTTGTTCTGTTGAAATATTTAAAACCAATTAAGAAATCATTTCATGTGGCCTTTCCATTTTTCAGTCCTTTTTTTTTTTTACCCTAAATCCACTTGCAAACCTTCAGAAAAACTTTCAACTACCAATAAAGCAAAGTTTGCAGTGGAAATAAAATGTTCCTGGATGGCCCTTTTGAAACCTTCAGGCAAAGTCATTGCACCATTCCCAACACCACAATCCTTAAATGAAAGCACATTGCTTTCAGCCAGAAAAGAACCGGGTTAACCACACTGCAGTTACAATTCTTCTGCTCAGAGATGTATGTGTCCTCACACCTTTTTTTGACAACTAGCCCACTTATTTAGCCTTTAAAACCTCTTGGTAGATGGAAGAGGTGGAAGCTGTAATCGCCCTCACTTTCTTTTCATTTGATGTCTAAGGAACCAAGCTGCTGTTTAGTTTTTGCCTGGGTGTCATTTAAGCATTACTCAAATTGTGGAAGTTTCAATACAGTTCTGATGACTAAAATTTACTTTAGCAGTTTCCTTTTCCTAGATGAAGAATTACTTCCCAGCTACAAATTGGGGAAATATGAAGTGAAACTGCTCTCTGCTTGAGCAGAGCCAGGTATCGACCAGTGCAATGTTGCTCGTTACAAATTCAGTGCCCAAACTAGAAATGTAGCTGTCCTCGTAATGGGGATGAATAGTGGAAAATTCAAAGGGTCTAATTGGGAATTCAGGATAAGATCCTTCCTTTTGCACAAGCCAAAATGCCAAATGAGAATAGATATTGTACAAAGCACTCGTTTCCTGGAAGACAAGCACGTGTATGTATTATGCGCGAGCATCATGGAAGGTTCATTTTGTTTCTCCCTGAGAATGGAGTGGGATTATGAGACGGATTGTTCTTTCGCTCTTCTGTCCTGCTATTTTCACATTTCTAACGACTGACAGCACAGGATCGTTTTAAACAAATTTCATGGCCCTCTTTAAGGAAGCACTTTCTGCCAATCCATTGATACCAGTGTTTATTCACTAAAACTCCTGAAGCATGGCAAGCATGAAAACATGGTATTAAAAGTGGAAACTTTAATTTTCATCTCATTAAAAGAGCCTGAATTGAATGCTAATTATAAAGAGGGAAATAAAAGTAAAATAAAAATGGCTGAATCAAATTAAGCCAGTTACAGGATGGAAATGCATGAAAATATGATGCATTTAATGACATATTTACTTATTAAAACATATTCACTTAACATCGATTTTCTGAAATGTAAATGTTTTTAACCCCATTATAAATGACAGGCCCGGGCAGACATTATTGACGAAGCCAAAATGAGTATTTTTTGGGTAATATATTTTTGTCACTTATCAAACACTGTAATTAGAAACATCATATTCTTGAGAAAATTAGGATTATTTGGCTTAATACATTGATGAAATAGATTGGAATTATGCAAAGGTAAATTTATGTGTCATTGATCCATACATGGCCAGGTCCCATTCAAGCGATTGGTTCTTTAAGACCACAGTTTAATTAAAAAGTGCTTTTCACATAGTAAGCGCTTCATAAATGCCATCATTATTTTTAAAAAAGAAAAGAAAATAAGCCCCACAGAAGTGCTTTGAAGACATTTACTTTCCTCCCCGGTTCTTTCTATCTTGTCACGGGATGCTGAAGCTGCCTGCCGAAGCTGAGGATTTCATCCATTCCAAATGACAAACTTTAACTTATTCTTCAGTAACCCGTTTCGTAGGAAAGATTAAAAAAAAAGAGTTGGATTTTAAAATCTTTCAGGCGATAGCACAGGCCACTGTGACAGCCTGCGTGCCCGCCACTATGAAAGAAAGAAGTCACACCGGCCTTACTGCCACATCGGATTTCAGAAATCACTTCGTTTCCTACGAACAACGGGAGGGGAGGGATAGCGTCCAGAAAATACTGTTACATCCGCAATCAGTTGCAACCCCTAAAACATCTCTTTTTGTAATGTTGTTTCGTCCCAGGCCTTAGGACACTGCCCTCTGCTGCACCACACATTTTCTTTTTCCTTTCTCCAGGATTCAGCCTTTGCCAATGCCAATATCTTGTCATAGTTAAACTGAAGAACAAAGGATCAAAAGCTTATATACAATGTCAGTGACAAGGATTCTCAAGTACAGGAACTTCTGTTTATTTTAAAGAAACTGAGCTAATTTTTTTTTTTTAAGGCAAGGCAGACAGGCGCCTCCTCCCTCCTCCAGATTAATAGCGTGGTTTGGTGGGACGTGCTTGTACTTGAAATAGAAGGAATTTAGTTTTTAGCCACGTTGGTGTCTTAGAGAAGGTTATACCTGCAGTTTTGTGTCAGATAAATACCCCAACAAATATAGGTATTTATCAAATTACCTTTAAACGTTTCGGTTTGTAAGAGAGATGTGGGAAGGCCTGCTAGTCTCATTCACACAAAAATCACTTAATAGCAGTTAATATCATAAAGTAATTTCAGCAGCTCCTCTGTAATTGCCAATCTTGAAGTCTGTCTGCACTCACGGACAACAGTATATTCTGCAGCCTTGAGCATTATTCAGATGGTCCTTAGAAGTATCAGTGAAACAGAAGGCTCAGACTAGTGATCCAGAGCTATTAAACTCAGCATAGACTTGTTGATCTAACCCTCCTTGATCTAACTTTTGTTTTAACATCAGAGTTTGTTCTACTCCCTATATTGGCTTTATGAGTTATCAGAAAATGAGTTGGTAATGTGTGCTGGTGGCAGTGTTGTAGCATAAAATGAAGAAATTGAATTTGAAAAATGTGTGCATCTGGGCAAGATGCATGGGTAATCGGGGAGTGCAATAGAGGAAGTGGATGGGATCCCTGCCTTCCAGGAGTTTACAGTCCACACTTCCTCGCCACTCTCTACTTCCACAGTCGCAGAAGGGTAAGAATCATCATTTTGCACACAATGGCCTAGTTTTCAACAATAGTATAGTCAGTCGGTCTAATGCTCCCTGAATGGTATCCACGTCTTGGACCATTTTCTCCCTGAAAAACAAGTAGTTGGGAAGAAATTGCTGTCGTCTATGAAATAAGATTTTTAAGAAAGTTTATCACTTGTGCGTTTTTCATGAACATAGGGATCACTACATCCACTTTAAGTATAAATCAGTTATTTACAAAGATGATAACTTATTCTCTTATGTCTTCTCTATAATCACCTACCCAAATTGAGAAGCAGTGTGGCTCAGTGGAAAGAGCATGGGCTTTGGAGTCAGAGGTCGTGGGTTCAAATCCTGGCTCTGCCAATTGTCAGCTGTGTGACTTTGGGCAAGTCACTTCACTTCTCTGTGCCTCAGTTCCCTCATCTGTAAAACGGGGATTAAGACTGTGAGCCCCCCATGGGACAACCTAATCACCTTGTAACCTCCCCAGCGCTTAGAACAGTGCTTTGCACATAGTAAGCGCTTAATAAATGCCATTAAAAAAATCCAGGCTTCATGTCCAAAGGCAGGTCTAAACTTGATAATGTAAGGTTCAAATTGAATCCAAGGGGCTAAAAGCAGAACTACAGAAATGTTTCAAAACTGAAATTCATTACTACCAATCCAATCAGCTGTATTTCTTAAGATCCTACTGTGTTTGTAGGGCACTGTACTAAGTGCTTGGGAGAGTACTTAATTTTCCTGAACTGCTGATAATTTAAAGTGGACAATTTGCTATCCAAAATAACTTATGTGGGGCTTGAAAATTTCATACATGCTTACATTTGAGAAACATTTGTAGGACAAAATGAAAGAGTTTATATTCTCTCTCTCTATTACTTTTTATAATAATAATAATGGTATTTGTTATGCACTTACTATGTGTGAAGCACTGTTCTAAGCACTGGGGGGGATACAAGGTGATTAGGTTGCCCCACGTCGGGCTCACAGTCTTAATCCCCATTTTACAGATGAGGTAACTGAGGCACAGAAAGGTTAAGTGGCTTGCCCAAGGTCACGCAGCTGACAAGTGGCTGAGCCAGGATTTGAACCCATGACCTCTGACTCCTAAACCCACGCTCTTTCCACTGAGCCACGCTGCTTCCCTTTTCTAGGGAAAAATGGTGCCACCTTTCTAGCCAGATCACTTGGGAGTGTAGTTTGGGATGAGATGTTCAGGGGTTGAGTTTCTCCTTTTGCTTGAGAAGTAGCATGGCAGAGTGGATAGACCATGGGACTGCTTCACCGCTTGCCTGCTGCATGACTTGGGCAAGTCACTTCACTTCTCGTGCCTCAGTTCCCTCATCTGTCAAATGGGGATTGAGACTCTGAGCTCCATATGGGACAGGGACTCGGTCCAACTTGATTTGCTTGTATCCCCCCCCAGCTCTTAGTAAAGTGTCTGGTGCAAAATAAACACTTAACAAATACCATTATTATTATTTGCTATGGCCACCCCTGCCACCTGTGTTCCTTTCAGTGTAATCAGGAAGAGATGACAATCAAAGTGCTGAGAGGAACAAGTCGGAGGGCAGTGTGGCTCAGTGGAAAGAACCCGGGCTTTCGAGTCAGAGGTCATGGGTTCAAATCCCGGCTCCGCCACTTGTCAGCTGTGTGACTGTGGGCAAGTCACTTAACATCTCTGGGCCTCAGTTTCCTCATCTGTCAAATGGGGATTAAGACTGTGAGCTCCCCGTGGGACAACCTGATCACCTCCCCAGCACTTAGAACAGTGCTTTGCACATAGTAAGCACTTAATAAATGTCATTATTATTATTATTATTATGATTATTACTGACTCTGTCCTGCTGAGATAACCACGAGGGAAAGGGAGAGAAACCTGGGTAGAATAACACATCTTCTCCTTGCTATTAGCCCCTTCCCACAGAACTACCACCCCACACTGTTGTCTCACCCGTAGTTCTCTCAGAAGAAGGAAGGAGCGGAGCAGGCAGAAGTGGGAGAATACTTCACCTCCCTGTTTCCCTTGGAAACTGCCCTGCATTTAGATATCTGTGGCAGTTAAATTCAATGTACTAAATACATTTACAAACACTAAGTCAGTGCTTCAGGGCTCAGTTCGATTCACTCTGTTTTTGTTGTTTTGTTAATGTTCTAAAGTAGTTGAGGTTTTCCAAATATTTTGTATCCAAAAAGTCTAATTCACGGAAAATGGATGAGTAAACCCTTTCTCAGAAGATGAATGACACAGGATTTCACTGGATTGGGTAATTACCCATGTTTAATTTGCTTATCTGAACTGCATCTGATTACCAATTGCCTGGCTCTTCATTTTCATTTCTGATGCTACTCTCCCTTTTCTTGGCTTTGGCTGGTGATCTATATATGTGTTTGGATAACGGCTCTCTCAACTGCTCCTGGCAACGGAGAAAGGAGAAGCTCAACCTTTCTTCTATTTGTTAGGAATTCATATCCATTCCAAGCAGCGAACCCAAGCCCAGACGAGAAAGCAGAGTGGGATAAGCGTCCAACAGTAGTGGAATTTGCCCTAAATGCAGTCATGGAGGGAGAAGACAGAGGTTGACTTACAAGGCTGTTCTGTTGCCAGAGTGCAGGAGAAACGCTTAGGGAATGAGGGCTGGGAAGAAAACTGTGCGTGATACAGAACTAGAGTTTGGCCAAATGGAGAATTAGCGGCAGTGAGACCGTGCAATATGCAACCTGTCGTTTCAGCATTCTATATGGCGGATGTCCTTGGTGGAGAAAATATGGGAGAGAGCGTCCTGTTAGATTGTGTTGGACGGGGATTTTGTCTTGTCTGAGTTTCTCATATCTACCGCAGTGCTTGCTTGGCATATAGGAAATGCTTAAGTATAGCAGGGTAATTTTTTTTAAAAAAAGGGGCGGTGGAAGTTATCCCAGATGAATAGATGTCATGAATGTGGAAGAGCCTGCTTTGTGGAAATCTAGATAAGTGTGGAGTCATGCTAGGGAGTCGGGACAGGATAGGGGAATTCTAATTATAGAGCTGACCCAGATTCTCCAGCTAGCTCTGGGTATGGTTTCTAATCACCATGAGGTCACCGTGTGCATCACTATGTGAGCAGTTTTGGGCAGGGGATGACGGAGTGGGAGAAGAAAGGGCACCTCAGATGCATAAGTGGTAATTCTTGGCATCACCAGACAAATTGAGATCACATTGCTTTAGGGAGGCATTTACATCTAATTGGAATTCTTTAAAGCTTACTCCAGCATTGTTTCATATCCTCCAGTTGTCCTAAAAAGGTGTAGGATCCAGGAGTGCTAGATTTTGTCATTGGCCAAGGCTTAATTTCATTCCCCACTTTGTAACATTATTTGAAGTTGATGACCCATTTGTAGAACAATGAGAAATACTGTAACTTCCCCAGCACTTAGAACAGTGCTTTGCACATAGTAAGTGCTTAATAAATGCCATAATTATTATTATTAGTAGTATTATTACTCCATTTGTTCCATATCAAACATTGGTATTTATTGACTTCCTACTTTATAAAGAACACTGAACTAAAAGCTTGGGAGAGAACAATATATTTTAGAAGCTATTCCTGTCCTCAAGGAGCTCCAACTCTTGTGGGGAAAATGGACATTAAAATATATTATTTAGTCTTTCAATCGTATTTACTGAGTGCTTACTCTGTACAGAACACTGTACTAAGCACTTGGGAGTGTACAATATAACAATAAACAGATAGAAAGAAGCAACATGGCCTAGTGGAAAGAGACCGGGCCTGGGAATCAGAAGACTTGGATTTTAATCTCTGCTGTGTGACCCTGGGCAAGTCATTTAACTTCTCAGTGGCTGTTTTTCACTGTCTGTAAAATGGGGATTCATTGCCTGTTCTCCCTCCTACTTAGACTGTAAGCCCCGTTTGGGACAGGGACTATGTCTGACCTGATTAGCTTTTATCTATCCGGTTCTTAGAACAGTGCTTGACACAAATTAAACACTTAACAAATGCCATTTTAAAAAAGAAGGAAAATGGGATATACACAAGAGTTAGTGATAAAGTAATAAGGTATATTAGATAGATACCAAGTGTTTTGGGAGGTTGTGGGTACTTAAATGCTTAGGTAAATGGTTCAGAGTGTTGAGGGGATAGTAGAGTAGATGATAAGTTCATCAGGGAAGGCCTTCTGGAGGAAATGTGATTGCCGAGGTGCTTGGAAAATTGAGAGAGCTGTGATCTGTCAGATTTGAAGGATGGGGTAAGGGGAGCTCCAAGTCGGGGGAGAGGTCTGAGGAAGAGGTGGATGAGTTTAAGAACGATGCATTCGACCTCAAGAGTAGTGGGAGAGGAGCAAGGATAAGTAGGGGAGAGAGAGACACCTAACTGGGTGTCTCAAAACAAATCCTCAAGAGCTTCTCCCTTGATGCAAGAGGTTTTTGAGGGGTGAGGGGAACTGGTGCGGAATATAGTATTGAGAAAAACGGTCCAGGCCCCAGAGTGAATGAAATATGGACAGGAGAGGGGCGAGACTGTGGCTGGAAGACCAGTAAGGATGCTGATGCGGTAAGTCAAGCTGGGATGACAAGTGCCTGGAACAGCATGGTGGCTGTTTGGATGGAGAGGAAAGGACAGATCCAGGAAATAATGTGGAGGAGCAAACAGAATAAGCCTTGATCTCTAGATTAGAATGACTTCAAACAGGCCAGTTAATTGATTAAATACACCTGGGCTTCCACTAGGGATGCAGACAGGTCCGACTCTTTGGATATCTGAACTACTCTCCAATGCTGACAAGATCCTAGCTGACAAGACTTTTGAAGAATATTTTTAACCATGCCTTCTCCTAATCACATTAAGGCTTCAGGCGAAAACACAGTAAGGCAGATATGATCTTTCCAGCTAGACAGATACAAGACAAGTACAGGCAGAAACTTCTTATTAGTAAGCCTCACAAAAGCAATTGGCCCCATTAGCGGACTGGACTCCAGCAACTATTGCCCTGAGGAGTTCAACAAATTCCTTAGGCTTCTCCAGAATGGCACTGTCAGGCAAAGCAGAGCTGAAGGTGCCCTTGACTGACCCTTTCCCTGTCACCCTTGGATCAAACAAACTTGCGTAGCGGTTCCATTTTATTCAGTCTAGGCTCTGAGCTCCTGTAGGAGAATGCAGTGAGGGTGAAGACATTGATATTGTAATATGCTTCTACATTCTCTGGAATCCTCTGCCAAATCAACTCATCTGATATCACTGAAGGTCTTTGAGGAAAAGGATCAAAACCCAGTGAAAGCCCATGATTGTGTTCTGAATGTACATGTGCCAGAAGAAATGAATCAATTGATGGTATTTACTGAGTGCTCATAAGCGCTGGGAGTTGATCTACACATTCCTTACCTACAAAAAGACTATTTTAAACTACTTCCCAAAGTCATTATCGTCCACTCAGTTCTTCCATAATGTGTTTCCGCCACATGCTTGGAGGAGCAGCATGGCTTAATGGATAGAGCATGGGCCTTGGAGACAAAGGACCTGAGTTCTAATCCCGACTCCACCACTTGTCTGTTGTGTGACTTTGGACTTCTCTGGGCCTCAGCTACCTCATCTGTAAATCGGGAGTGAAGACTGTGAGCCCCATGTGGGACACGGACTGTGTCCAACCTATCTTGTATCTGCCCCAGCGCTTAGTACAGTGCCTGGCACATAGAAAGCCCTTAACAAATACCATAAAAGTTGTTTGAGATGGAATACTGTTTAGGAGTTAAGCATTTGGTGTTGAACTGAAGTAGGGCACGTGCCGTGAAGGACGACGAAACAAAAACTGTTTTCAAGACTCATGAAGCACAGTCTCGGTGTAATATAGCAGAGGACTGTTGGGAGATGATTGCTAAAACAGTTGAGACTGTGCAGCAATTAAGATATTTCCATGAGCGGGGTCATCAGGAAGACAGGACCACCAACAGACTGGAATACGATGACAAGTGCCAAGTGCGTTAGTGTGGTTCGTGAGAGACAGTGTTTGTTTTCACACGGTGTCTAATGGGTTGTTGGAGATGGATAATAATATCTGTGGTCTTTGTTAAGCATTTACTATGTGCCAGGCAGTGTACTAAGCTCTGGGGTGAATATTCATTTATTCATTCATTCAATCATATTTATTGAGCGCTTACTGTGTGCAGAGCACTGTACTAAGTGCTTGGGAAGTCCAAGTCAGCAACATAGAGAGACGGTCCCTACCCAACAACGGGCTCACAGTCTTGAAGGGGGAGACAGATAACAAAACAAGTAGACAGGTATAAACTGGGTTGGCTGTCCCTGTCCCATGCGGGGCTCACAATCTTCATCCCCATTTTACAGATGAGGGAACTGAGGCACAGGGAATTGAAGTGACTTGCCCAAGGTCACACAGCAGACAAGTGGTGGAGGGGAATTAGAACCCATGACCTTCTGACTCCCAGGACTGGGTTCTATCATGTTGCTGTCTATCATGTCATGTTGCTTCTCACACTCACCAGCATTGCCTGTAGTGCCAGCTTCATATTCAGAGGATATCTTTGTTTATACCAAAGCAGCATCAGTGGAAAGAGCCCGGGCTTTGGAGTCAGAGGTCAGGGGTTCCAATCCCGGCTCCGCCAATTGTCAGCTGTGTGACTTTGGGCAAGTCACTTCACTTCTCTGGGCCTCAGTTCCCTCATCTGTAAAATGGGGATGAAGACTGTGAGCCCCCCGTGGTACAACCTGATCACCTTGTAACTTCCCTAGTGCTTAGAACAGTGCTTGGCACATATTAAGTGCTTAATAAATGCCATTATTATTATCTGCACATATGTACATATAGGGACATATGTGCATATGTCTACACCTGTGAAAATAGAAACACATACATTCACATTGGCAGTTATTCCCCAGTGAGTGTTCATAACTATGTCTATGAAAATAGAGGGTAAGTGAAAGACTACAGTTTCCCTGAGGAAATAATGTCAAGTCATTGATGTGTTCTCAAGATCCAAAGAATTGACCAAAACAATACAGATATTTCAAAAATGATTAAAATATCACAGGATCCAAAAAGTCATCATTAACAAATACGACTGAATGAATGAATCTTGGAGTGGTAAAAAGCATTAAGGGATGGATGAAGCAGCATATGGCCCAGTGGTTAGAGCACAGGCCTAGGAGTCAGAAGGACATGGGTTCTAATCCTGTGATTTGTGATTTATCACCTGACCATTCTTTTCTATCTAAAAGCCAGGAAATCACAATTTCTTTTGGAAAGAGAGGTGAGAACTAGGTATTCACCCCCAGTCCCACAATGGTTACGTAAATATCTTTGTGCTCTACTAATTCCCATACCTGTAATTTATTTTAATTTCTTTCTTCCCCCTTAGACTGTAAGCTTTTCATAGGCAGGGACTGCACCTACGAACTCGGTTGTATTCTACTTTCTTAAGCGCTTAGTACTGTGCTCTGAACTCATCACTACCACTGATTGATTAATAGGTTCTCTAAGGCCAAACCATCAATTGTACTGAACACTTACTGTGTGCAGAACACCGTACTAAGCGTTTGAGAGAGTACAATATAATAGACCTGGCAGTCGTCTTTCTGTCCCACAGGAACTTACGGTCTACACACCACACCAGCAATGAGTAGGTTGTCCTCAACTGAGGCTAATGAAGAATGGCCTCTATCTCCATGCCGCAAAGATTATGGTTTGTAGGTAATGGGGGACTGACTTACTCCTAGTGTGATTAAATGCAACTACAGTCCACAGCTACGGTGCGTAGCTAATGTGGTCACCATGTTTGCTTTTCTACATGGCCTGTTACAAATAAATAATTGAAACCTACGCCTGTTAATACATGACAACTCATCACACAGTAGTAAGAATCTTCAGTTCTCTTAAGCGCTGGCCTTTCTTCGGATGGTAATCAAAGCAAACCACTGCCTCACAGCATGCAGAGCAGGGAATGGTGGTGTACCCCTGACCCTCCCAAGATGGCCACTGTCTGGCACCTCCTTTCTAAAAATGGCAGCCTTGCCATCTGCCCTCCCTCCGGCATTGCACATGGGCAGAGGTGGTATTATATTCAACAAACCTCCTTTTAGCAGCATCAAGTCTCCCTCCCCAAAACTCCAGCCCCCCGGACCTATGGCCCGTAAAGCCAATGAGGTAGGATCAACCCTGGTGCCCTCTCCATCCCATAATAAAACCCCTCCATCTTTCAATTTATTTATTAAATTACCATAGGATCGCTGAGCTGGAAGAAAAGCTTTCATATTTCCCTATTTCAGTTATTGTATGCATTGTATTACTTGTACATGTATGAGAGGTTGAACTGGATTTTTTTTCCTCATTGACACTTCTTGTAGCATTAGGTGTGGTATACATATTTTTCTCAATGCAAATGGGTAGGGACTGTCTCTATATGTTGCCAATTTGTACTTCCCAAGCGCTTAGTAGTGCTTTGCACATAGTAAGCGCTCAATAAATATGATTGATGAATACCTTATAGTCAATTTATGAAAGTGCAGCTCCAGATTAAGATTTTGTTTCTAAGAAGCCAACATGCGATTCCCGGGAAGAATCAGAATACTTTTCGAAAGGTAGTGAAGAATTAGGGCAATACGATGTGGGATCATTTGACTTGTGCCTCTGCTCTTTTTATGACTTGTTCAATCACTGGTGATCATGACACTATCTTCTTCCTGCTTCCTCTCAAGTCCGGCCACACAAAAGACTGCTTTTCCCCGGCCTTAGCTTGGGTGCTCACAGCCAGGGCTCACTGACAGGCCATCCTCAGCTGCTCCGAGTCCCCCATAATTAGCCTGCTATGGCTGCTACCTCTTGTGGTTTTTGCCTGTGAGAGACATTTGACACAGCAGACATCAGAGGGATTTTTCAGGAGGCTCTTGTGGCGGGCGAATGGCTCTTAATTAACCACTTAGGTATCCTCCTTCACTCTCCTGCTTGGCACTTTCCAAATGGTAGGGGTTGCACTATGGATCTAAACACCGGGGAAGCATGCTATCAAAAGATCTTGTAAATGAAGGCTTGTGTAAATTATTTTTAATGATTCCCTCCTGGCACATCATTATGTTTGTAGTTACACACAGGCACTTCAGAGATGGCTCATCTTCCGTAAGGTCAGCTGCAGGACCACCAATAACTAGCTGCAGTCAGTAAATGGCTTATTAATTAGCGCAGTGATTTTACATTGCTAAGAGCTCTGATGTATGGAGCTAGAATTGTAATTGTGTAGGATCGAAATAATAAGCCATCTCAGGGCTCCTTATGCAAATTGCCATATTATAAAATCATTACCTATCTAAACACCAAGTTTTAATAAGAATTACAATGATGAATTTTATGATAATTGACACTCAAATTTTAATCTCTTGGATTTTTATCATTTTGGTGGTAAGGTGCGTTTCTAATTAAATGTTGCTTAAAATGCAAAGGATTGTTTAACAATTCTATTCAGTTCTTCTAGTTCAAATCGGGTTATTCTCTTTGGTCATAGGAAATAGGCCTTCTTAGTAATAGCTCTGTGACATTATGAATCACTTGTATAGTAAGATGTTTAATCATTGCTCTCTTTTTTTTACAATTCGGATTTTGATAACAGCGTATTGTCAACTCTAAGAGAGAGCATAGTGTGTATGATTAGGTCTGTTTGCCATAAAAAGAATTAGTCGAAGTGAAGAAGTAAAACCCAGAGAGTTTGCATTCTTATAGGAGTTTGTGGCTGCTTTGTTGAAATGACAGAATGGCTGCAATACTAGACCCCTTATTCATATAATTCAACTCAGGTAAGGTCATTTAACTTTTTGTTTCCATTTTAAAAATACATCAGCCTCAGGAATCACGTGGGATACCTAACCCAGGCAAAATCTAAAAGTTCATAGAGTGTATCTTGCTAGAGATAGGAACTCTAAATCTGTCTTTCTGGACTTGGTGTAAAATGAGCAACTGAACATTATAAAACCAAAATCCCTTCCCCCAGAAATGCATCCAAAGGCATAACTTGCAGGCCACCCATACTGGACTGAAAATAAACGTATCTTGCTTTCCCAAAGACTGATTCTGTTGAACAAAGAAGCATCATTTTCTCTTCTTTAGCAGAGTTGCTACACCTTGTAGAGAGCCCCCAGAGCTGGAATCCTCCAGGCTGATATTAGAAGGAGCTAAGCAGAGATCTGATAAAGGCAGAAATGTGAAACATCGTTCAGGAAATTAACGATACATTTGTCTTGCCAGAGTAGTCACGGAATTGGATTTTGATCATCCTTTCATGAAACTGCCACAGATTAAATAAAGAGGACTTTGAAAACAGAAATTATGATTTATAAACTGTAGATAAATGAGGCTTTGAAGAACTGCTCCAAAAAAATGAAACAATCCATCGCCCATCCTCTCACTAGCTCACCAAGGACCCCTCCACGTACATTGTGGTGACACAGGATGAGCTGGGGGAGATTTACGAAAGCACCGAGGAGGCCGCAGACCCTCTTAGCTGAGGTTTCTGGTAAATCCCAGTTTAATACAAATATGATCCTGATTTTTATAGAGCTCTGAATGCAGATGCATGCATATGTGCATTGGGATAAATACTGAACACATCCATGCACACGGGCTTTGCACATATATTAGCTTTTGATTATCTAATTGAAATTTCTAAATCTACATTTAAATGCATCAGTGGAAAACGGTGTTTATACAGATGGGCTGGTTACCTCATTGGTAATTGACCAAACAGTAAAAGAATGCTTTCCATTTTGAACTCATAAATTCATTCATCAGAATAAAGATTACAGCATTTATCTTCTGACTAAAATTCAGTTTCACTAATCTTTTCTCATCTAAATGTTCATTTGTGAGAGAACTGGCTTAAATAATTCCAAAAGTTGGCAGGCAAGGCTATAACCAGTAGAGTGATTAAAAAATCTCCCCTAACGTATCTTTTATTACCTGCTGGCAATTTCGAAAGAGAATTCAAAAGGTGGTTTTTGCAAGCCTCCATTTGCATTCACTTCCTTGTTTTCTCGATTTATCACTAGGTGTTTTTCATGCCATAAAGGCTGAATACCACTTACATATTGTTTATGATTGTGTTTTTCTCTCAAAGCATAGCCCAGTTTAAATTTAAGAAGGACCTGCCATCAGGTATGAAGCATTACTTAGAGAAGTGAGGTAAATGCATAACCACTCATTTTAAATCAAAATGCAAACAAATCCGTGCATTTCAATCTTCCACTTTGGAAAAATGAAGCTATTAAATGAAATCCAGACAACTAAATCGGCATTTCAGTGTCCTAGTTCCTCGTGGAACCGGATACGCAACAATCGTCTCTTTACAATCTTTTTAACATTCCTCTGTGTTTTTTGGTATGCCTCGCACACTCGAATGCAATCAACATCTGCTAATTTCTGTCCATTAAATGTATTATTATAATGCACCAGCATGATGTTTTATTTGTATGGCTGAAATGAGACTTATGACCCATAATCCATCATCTCCCTGTCATATTTTTATATGTTGTCTATTCTATCCCCATGACAGTTTAGAAAGCGTAAAGCAAAACCCTGTTTAAGTTATTGACCAGCTGCTGAAGTGTCCGGCTGAAGAGGTCATTGTGCTTTCTTTTTGCTGAATTGAGCAGTAGTTGCTCCCTCTAAGCCAAACATAATATAAATTGGATGTCCCCAGAAGCTTTTGCAGTCGAACTACCATGTCTGAACTTTCCAGCAGGTATTTTTCTGAGAATATCATATTCTGGGAGCGTCTGAATAAGAAGCGTGGAGTGAGCTGCAATTTCGTAAAAGAGCAATAAATCCAGGAACTTCTGAGACACATGGTAAAGGAAAAAATCCCAAAATTACATGTTTGAAATAGGACAAAGCAAAAATAATTCTGTCAGCTTTAAAATGGGAGCTTGCTTCATTCAGTCATATTTATTGAGCGCTTACTCTGTGCAGAGCACTGTACTAAGTGCTTCAGATCACATATGTAGGATTTAAAGGTCTATTTAAGGGTCTATGAGTCTTTCCATTATAACCTCTCCAGCTCCTTAACTTTAGGGATTTAGAAAAGAGCTTCCATAATACTCTGGGTGAAAAAAGACCTTATGTGAATTCAGCTTTGCCAGGGATTTACAAAAAAAAATGTCCAAGTTAGAACAAAAATAAAGGATGTTAGATAAGATAAGAGATAATAAGTTTACAATCGAGGTTCATTGCTTTCAAATAATGGACCACCTGGGCCACTTATTTCCACAATTGGCCAGATGATACAATCATTTATCAGTTTTGCAAATTGATCTCAGCCCTCCTGTATCCTCAAACCTAGGTACAAAGGAAAATATGAGGTAGGAGTGTTTGAATATTTCAGCAATTGCTCAACTAGAAAACCCTTCCACAATTTGATTCCTCAGTCCAAAAGCTATTTAGTTTCCTGTCATTTCCCCCACTTCACCCCTTTCCATTCCAAAACTAGCCACCTCCACCACTTATCTGCTCTGTGACCCTGGGCTAGTCACTTAACTTCTCTGTGCCCAGATTTCTAGGGATTCAAGACCTGTTCTCCCTGTCCTTTAGGCTGTGAGCCCCATAAGGGAGAGGGACTGTGTCTGACCTGATTTTCTTTTATCTACCTCAGCACTTAGTACAGTGTTTGGCACCCAATAAGCCCTTAACAAATAGCATGAGCGTTATTGTTATTATGAGCCTATCTCCTTTTGCATGCTGTCAATCCAGGGTAAGGGAAATGACTAGAGATCTTTCTCCTGCTGCCTCCTCTCATCACCCATGAAGTGTTGCTCAGTGGGGAAAGGATTGCTTGAGCCATTATATTATGAAGAAATATAAGGGACAGTGGTGTACTTATTTACCAGGCATTGGCATCTTTTCCCGGTCAGTGTCTGTTCTGCTTCTTAGTCTTGCTGGACAAGATATGTACAGGGGAACCAGGAGCCTTCTGCTTTGAGTTCTAAGAAGCTGTTCAGTGAAGTTGACCCTTCCCTTGACCTTTAGAGCCCTGGGAATTGAGACCTCTCTAGATTGGAAGCTTCTCCCAGGCAAGGAATGCATTTACCATCTCTGTTGTATTATACTCTCCCAAGCATATAGTACAGTGCTGTGCACAAAATAAGCAGTCAATAAATGCCACTGATTGATGTGTGAATTTCCTTGCCTTTCATTAATTCATTCAATCGTATTAGCAATGTACTAAGCGCTTGGGAACTACAATTTGGCAACATATACAGACAGTCCCTACCCAACAACGGTCTCACAGTCTGGAAGGGACTTTCGACAGTCACAAGAGTCCAGAAACAGCATTGCCAGGATCAGCATGCAGGAGTCATAGAGAGTGGAAGCAAGTAAAAGTATTTTTTTTTAAATGATATTTGTCAAGTTCTTACTATGTGCCAGGTACTGAATTGAATGCTGGGATTTATACAAAATAATCAGGTGGGCCTCAGTCCCTGTCCCACGTGGAGCTCACAGTCTTAATCCCTATTTTATAAATGCGGTAACTGAGGCACAGAGAAGTAAAGTGACTTGCCCAAGGTCACACTTGGCACATAGTAAGCGCTTAACAAATACCATAATTATTACTGAGTGGTGGAGTCAGGGTTAGAATACAAGTCCTCAGATTCCCAGGCCCATGCTCTTTCCCCTAGGCCACGCTGCTGTTCCTTTGATTGACGTAGGAGGGTTAGTCAGACTTAAGGTAAGACCAGGTTTTCCAGATTTCCGACCATAATATTTATAAGCAAAATAGAAACTTGGAAGTAGGAGAGAGTTCTAAGCAGGAGTAAGGATGTGAACAAGTAGGTTGGAGGTGGGAAAGAAAGAATGAGGCAAGGTAAGTAGGTTTGCTTGAGAGGAGCCTAGAGAGCTGGTGGGAGAAGCGAGTGGATAAAAAGGATGGAAAATGTTGGCTGAGGAACAAGAGTTCCAGCTTGATGCAATGAGGAAGAGTAAATAGTAACAAATGGTAAATAGTAAAAATAGTTTTTGAGGATGGGGAGATTTGTGCAAAAAGTCTCAGGAAAAACAATCTGGGCAGTAGATTGAAGTGTGGGTTGTAGCGGGAAGTGAGTGGAGGCATTCAATCATATTTATTGCGCACCTACTGTGTGCTAAACACTGTACTAAATTCTTGGAAAAATACAATATAACAAAACAGACACATTCCCTGCTGAGCTCAGTCTTGAGGGGGAGACAGGCATAAATGTACATAAATAAATAGATGAATAAATGAATAAATTACAGATATATACTTATCTGGGATGTATATGGGATACATCTCATATACATGGGATTTATATGTATGGGTTATGATATGGGATATGACAAGTGCCTGGCAATGTAGTGGCTGTCTGGATGGAGAGAAAGGGGTCGATCTAACTACCTAGTGTGAGAAAGAGAAAGAGGTTTACTTCTTCTGTTCATCACATTCCACCTAGGTCTAAGTCTGGCTCCAAAAGTGGGCCCCTAGGTCTCTTCTGTAACCAGACCCCAGCTGGCAAAACCCAGCACCTACCAAATATCAGGGAGAAAACATGGAAGAAGTTTCAGAGCCATGAGCAAAACAGAGAGGAGATTACAAGTGGGAAGGAGAAACAGTGCCTGTGTGTGGGGGGGTGGAGACACTTATATGCAATGGCTTTTAAAGCAACTCCTGCAGTGAGGACACTGTCATGTCACACAAAGTAACAATCCAAGCACCCCCAGTTCAAATCTGGCTTATACCAGGGACAGGATCACCAACGGCAATATCCATGATACTTGTTGAAGTAGAGTTGGTCATTGCTTCTAGTGTCCTATTTTCCTTTCCTAATAGTCTCTCCTGATGCTTCCAGTCATCCTAAATCCCTGCCTGGTGCAGGGATTCCTTCCATCCATGGTCCATTTCCAGCTCATCTACCTAATGTCTTCCAGGTCCTGAGCTACCATTGAAGATCATGACTTGACCTGCATTTTCTAAGTTATGCCTTTGATTTCACACAGAAAAATAAAACAGGGTTTGAAGCACTGGAAAGGTATTCTGAGCTCTCATAACCTGACATGAGATGAGACAGTGAACTTGTGCCCCCTTACCCAAGTACAAATAAAGCATTTTATAATCTATATGTAGATAATACATATTGATATATAATATATAATCTATTGACATCTTATCATATCCTGCTATTGCCGTCTTTTACGATTTCACGCACGGCATGAGTTTCATGCCCTGTCTGGACATTTCGAAACTAGGGGCATAATTTTTCAGAGCTTTGAAAATAGAAGAGGAGACCTTTAGAGTTGATGTGCAATAAACATCACTTGGACTTTCTGCCTTCTCGTTTAACAGCTGTGGTTGGTCAGGGTGGGTCATGTATCATAGCTTGCTTTGGTGGATGATTTTGTTACAATCTCTCCTTTTATTCCAGGTGAAATTTATACCCATGATTTGCCTACAGAACGGTCTCACGGGGAACACAATTTTTCTCCTTAGAGTCTTATACTGCAGAAAGTGTTTAAGAGTATTCCAGAGTTATGCTGAGTTATAGGCAATTCCATTAACTCTATGTTTCTGCCACAGCTTCATGTAAAACTTCAAGTGTAGGGAAAATGTGTCCTGAAATGTTTTTAAGGGATTGGAGATCTAAAATGATCACCTGATTCAATCTAAATAACACACTTTAGGTGAAAATGTTAATGGAAGAAATCGGTATTTGTTTATCCACGCTATAATGGTTCTGTGAATTTGAGCTTGTAGTTCCTTCTGGTAATACAGTGGCTTAAGGATTCAGAGGATAATGTACCCTATGCACTTATCATAGCCAGGATTATCAATGGCCCAACTGCAGGAAACTGATGATGATATTGCTTCCAGAACCCCCTTTGGCAACCTGGAAGTCACTAATGTATATTTGCGTGTGTAACATGGGTTCACCAGTGCAAATAAAGCTATCATGAGGAACCTTCTGTTAATCAATCTGGTATTTGCTGAGCACTTACTGTATAAACCACTTGGGAGAGTACAGTACAACAGAATTGGTAGACATATTCCCAGGCCACAAGGAGCTAAAAGTCTAGGGGGGGAATCCATCATTAAAATAAATCATGGATTTTTTTGTGGAAATCCCCAAAACTTAGAGATCTTGGATCTCCACTCTTTCTTAAGAGCCATTGCAGTGAGAAGTGGCATGAGACATTGAAGTGAGAAGCAGCATGGCTCAGTGGAAAGAGCCCGGGCTTGGGAGTCAGAGGTCATGAGTTCTAATCCCAGCTCTGCCACTTGTCAGCTGGGTGATTTGGGGCAAATCACTTAACTTCTCTGTGCCTCAGTTACCTCATCTGTAAAATGGGGATGAAGCCTGTGAGCCCCACATGGGACAACCTGATTACCTTGTATCTCCCCCTATGCTTAGAACGGTGCTTGGCACATAGTAAGCGCTTAACAAATACCTTCATTATCATTATTATTATTGCATTCCCTTTCCATGTCCTTGTAAACAACAGTGCTGTGGCCAATTTGTGAGATTCAGCAGCCCAAGCTGATGCAGAGAGGGCCTGGGAGCTTAAAATGGACATCCGTTTGCCTGAGTTTTCTTATCCTATTGCCATTTATTTGAAGATGAAATTCAAGGCATTATGTAACCTTACAAATGGCCATTCTTGAGTGTTAATTTATGCCCAAGATAATTTATTGCCTTATTTCACTCTCATATCTCTGGTAAAAAACTTTGCAAGCCTAGTAAGTGCTTTGGGTGCATTTGTGGGATTGGCAGGTGTCCACATGCTTCAAAACCACATGCTTCTGACTGGCCTGCCAGTCAGAGAAGATACAGAGTTTTCATAATAAAAGATTTAGGGTTAGCAAGGCCTTATGTGAGGATATTACATTAGATAAATTTAACTTATATAAATTTATCGCTAATGTCCTCCTGTTCAATGGTTAGATTCTTCAAGCTTACTTTTTAAGTTGACAGCTTTTGAGCTTCTCAATTTTTGTTAACAGAGCAGAATAACATATTTTGATGAACACAATCATGCATATCAAAATTTAAATTTCCTGTAAAAGATGGGGCAGCATTTCTACATCCATAATGCAATTTTCAAATTTTACTCCATAAAAAAGCCACTTTCTCTTTTTACATGCACCATCCAATACATAATTAGTAGCCTACCAAGAATATCCATTTTATGGTTATCTTTGGGAATGGGTGTTCTTTTTATTTGTTAGTGCAGCCCGCCTCCATCAGGAAGTGCTATCTCTTACTACTCCATTAAATATTTTTCTAACATACCTCTCTCTGAAAAAAATTAAACTTCTAAAAAAAAGAAGAGAAGCACAGAACTGCATGAAGCAGTTTAACAAAGCCAGAATTTAGCTCCAACTTTTCTTCTTTGGCTTGCCATTTAAAGAGTGGGGCCCAGAATCCATGTCACAGGATTGTTTTCTGTTGTCCTGTGATAGATATTCTTTCAAGGTGTCATGACTTCTTCTGACTGCCAAGAAATGAACCGAAAGTATTACTCAAGAAAGAAGGAATGTGTCTACTAAATGATTTTGCATCTCAAGAATCTGTTAGCAATTGCCCTGCAGATGTTGATGATGGCAATCATTAAGCACTTTCTGTGCAATAAGCTCTGTTCTAAGCACTGAGGTAATTAAAAAGGGAGTCACTTGGGTTTAACGTCAAAGTCAAAGCGGTTCTGTTATATAATTATATAGAGAAGCAGTGTGGCTCAGTGGAAAGAGCACGGACTTTGGAATCAGGGGTTATGGGTTCAAATCCGTGCTCCACCACTTGTCAGCTATGTGATTTTGGGCAAGTCATTTCACTTCTCTGGGCCTCAGTGACCTCATCTGTAAAATGGGGATTAAGCCTGTGAACCCCCTGTGAGACAACCTGATCACCTTGTAACCTCCCCAGCGCTTAGAACAGTGCTTTGCACATAGTAAGTGCTTAATAAATGCCATTATTATTATTATTACAAGCTAATCAGATTGGACATAGCCCCTGTCCTATATGGGCTTGTCCGTCAATCCCCATTTTACAGACAAGGGAACTGAAGCACAGAGAAGTTACGTGACTTACCAAAGGTCACACAGCAGACAAGTGGCAAATCTGGGATTAGAACCCAGGTCCTTTCGACGCCCAGGCTCTGTACACTAGGCCACGGTGCTTCCCCTAAGGATGTGGTCAAACGGCATTACAAGGCATAACTTTACATTGAGAATGGGGCTCAAAATTAAAATCAGTAATGTTCTCCACTAGAATCAAATACTGTTTGAATTATGAACCTTTGGACAACTCAGCCCTCCCGCTAACATAACTTGTCTTTACTATTAGGTCCTTCAGAGGTAATAAGCACTGTGTAAATGACGTCTAGTTATGCTCGCACTTGGCAATTTAAAATGATCTGACGAGAAGTCAATCCATCTCATTTTCTTGATAATCCATAT
This sequence comes from Tachyglossus aculeatus, assembly GCF_015852505.1. Taxonomy (NCBI): domain Eukaryota; kingdom Metazoa; phylum Chordata; class Mammalia; order Monotremata; family Tachyglossidae; genus Tachyglossus; species Tachyglossus aculeatus. The sequence goes on along the minus strand of NC_052099.1, from coordinate 28,737,344 downwards.
CAAGTGTGACGATGAGAAATTTCCCATTATTAGGGAAACGTTGCTTTTGTTTACCTAATGGCAAAACACTGCCTTCAGTGCCAAAGTGAAGGAGCTTCTAGAAGCCAACTTTTTCCACTGCATTTTTTTTAATGGGGAGGCTCAAGCCAGTTCTAAAAAACTATCATTTGCTGAAGGCCATTAGATGTTTTACTTGGTTGTTTTTTGCTTTTTTATGTCGGTGTTATTTTCTCGCTTAAATCAGGATCAATTTATGGGTTGAAATATAGTGGCTGGGTGAAGCAAACCAAACAGCAGATTTAATGTCATTTCGCTAACCTTTCTACTGACGTTCAATTTAGGGGTTGTATTTGATAATAGGGTGTGGGTAGACATGATAATAATAATAATAATAATGATAGCATTTATTAAGCGCTTACTGTGTGCAAAGCACTGTTCTAAGCGCCGGGGAGGTTACAAGGTGATCAGGTTGTCCCACGGGGGGGGCTCACAGTCTTCATCCCCATTTTACAGATAAGGGAACTGAGGCCCAGAAAAGTGAAGTGACTTGCCCAAAGTCACATAGCTGGCAATTAGCAGAGCCTGGATTTGAACCCATGACCTTGGACTCCAAAGCCCGTGCTCTTTTCACTGAGCCATGCTGCTTCTCTAATGATGAGGGTGAAGTATAATATATGTAAAGAAGTCTAAACTGTAGTGGGCTGGCCTTTTGTCAAACTATTTCTGAAGCCAGTTTAGGGAGCCTAAGATTTTCAAAAGTTTTTTTTTTCCAAAGTATTCAAAGAATAATCAATATAAATAATTGAATCCATAACCGAATAAGAAAGTGCTGATGTGGAGCAGGGTGGCCCAGTGGAAAGATTATGGGCCTGAGAATCAGAGGACCTGTATTCTATTCCTACATCAGTCCACTGATATGACCTTAGGTAAAGTCACTCAACTTCTCTGTGCCTCAATTTAAGACAAAGCTTGGGTGTTAAATTTCAGTATTCACTAGGACCTTTAGAAGCAAAGTGGACTAATAGATCTAAGCTTTTATGAGCTAGGATTTGTAAGGATTGGCAATTTAGGTTACAGCCACGTGGGACCTAGGAAGCTTCTTTTTGTCATTTGTTTCTTGTTTTCATTCAGAAGAATAGAACAAGGCGGGAACAGGTGAAAAAACCTGAAATGATGAGTCTGAAAGTCAGGTGGGGATTTTCATGTCAGTCAGCACTCCTACCCTAGGATCACAGGAGCTGATAGTGAGCGGAGAGAAAGCGAATTAGTCCGACCTGCATGGAAGAATCTGTCCTAATGTGAGCTTGACTCTGAAGATGAGGCTTGAGTCAAAAATTGTTTTGGCTTTCTGGATTTTTTAATGTTGCTGTTGCAAGTATTTGTCCTTAATATTAAAGGTAATAGGTTCTTTCTTGGAAGACTGTAAGTTTTAGAACAGAGACGGTGCCGACCAATTATCTCGTGTACTCTCAGGTACTTTGTATAGGTCTCTGCCTAAAGTGAGCACTCGGGAAATACCACTGATGGATGGATTGGAAGATTGAGTAGGACGGCTTTGTGTTATTGGGGATTGGGCCAAACTACCGTGTTATATTCCCATCCAACCACAGATAATTCTGAGTCCTGAACCTACCACAGATGCCACGTCCACCAGCCATTCAACCACCATCGCTAACAGCTATTCTCCATTCGAACGGCAGGTGGATAAACCACAAAGTCCTGGAATTAAGTCAGTCTACACCGAAGGTGTGTGTCCCTCAACACAACCTCACTGGATGAGACATACGAAGGGAAGACATGATAGGATGCTGAACTGAGAGGTCCTCAGTGAAAAGGTTCTTTCAGATTCCTGGTGTAGGTTTTAGGGCAACCGGAGATACAAAACCGACGTGATTTTTCACTGCTTGTCAATTCTCATCCAAATGTGAAGAAAAACCTAAACCTTTCAAATGGCCTTTTTTGACCTCGTGAAAAGGCACTATGGGAGATGTCCTAAATAAGACCCCATTTTTGTCTGCTTCATCATGACACATAGGAAGCGATCCTTAATCATAATTACAGTATAGACTGAAGATGTGTGGCCCTCAACACAACCTCACTGGATGAGACATATGAAGGGAAGGCATTATAGAATGCTTAGCCAAGAGGGTGACAAAAAACTAGAGCGACAGAGGAAACTCTTTAGGGTGAAGTAAATAGCTAAATCCAATGGCGGCTGAGAGATTTTACTGGTGTTCTTTAATCAAGTACAGAATGTCTAACGGGCAAGCAGAGGTTTCTAGAGGCTGGGAGACTAAGGTACAAACAAACAACAGCAGTTGCTTTACGAAACAAAGGATGATCTGTGTGTGTTGTCTAGACACCGTTGTCAAGACTGTCTTCCATATCAGCCTTTTCAGCCATGCTATAATCTATAAAAATGCTTGTTTTTCTGTTGAAAAGCATCCCAGCTGAAACACCCAACTCACCCACAATAGTGACAGTTTATACTAGCTCTGTCTGTACTATTCTTGTTGGCAAGTGGAATCCACGTTCCAAAATTAGGAATGATAAATTGTCAATAGCTTCTCCAGGGTTTTGTTTCTTGCTTTGATTTCATTATAGTTTAGGGACATTCAAATTCCACCGTGTATTCTCAGAAGCGAGAAACACTTTGGGTACCTTGGTCAAAATATTCCCCAGTTCCTTATTTTTTTTAATGATTCTGGCATTCATTAAGTGCTTACTATGTGCTAAGCATCAGGGTAGATATAATGAGCTTGGACACAGTTGCTTTCTCATAAAGGGTCTGATAATTGATCTTATCCCCATTTTGCAGATGAAATTAATTTGCTTTGAATCCATTTTAAACTGCATGGAGTCACTGCTGAAACCTTCCAGTTGGGATGAGTTAAATTTACATAACTGTGCAAAACCCTCGTTTTGATAATCTGACTGAGATATTCCAATTGATCTCAAGAGTGGCATGATCATGACAAATTTTTAGGAACAAAGACTAATTTAAATATGTTTCTTACGGAACATTTCTTTATTTTCCAATCCAGGATAGATCACTGTGAGACTCCCTTGAACTATCTCCTCCTCAGCAAAAAGGTTCTTTCAGATTCCCAGTGTGGGCTTTAGGGCAACCAGAGATACAAAACCGACATGATTTTTCACTGCTTGTCAATTCTCTACAGATGTGAAGAAAAACTTAAACCATTCCTAGGGCCTTTTTTGACCTCATGAAAATGTCCAAAAAAATCACCCATTTTTGTGTGCTTCATCATGACACATGGAAAGTGATCCTTAATCAGGAATCCATTTGTGAACATTTCTGGGTTAAGATGGAAATCAAGTAAGGTTTCAGTATAAATTCTCTGAATATTGCTTTCTATCATGGTGAATTTGGTTACCAATGCATTTCCAATCTAAATAAATCGGTCTATCCGTGTAGTTGGAAAATAGTTAAACCTCAACTGTCACTGATCTAGCCTACGAAACCCTGACCTACCTCTGGTAAGCTGAGGTTGTAACAAGATGTGACCATTCAGAAGCAGATTTTAAGATAACTGAAAATCTTCACCAAGGCACACAAAGATGAAATGAAGACATTAATTCACTGTCAATCTGGTATAGTCAGAGAACCTGGGTTCTAATCCCAGCTCTACCACTTATCTGCTGTGTGACCTTGGACAAGTTACTTAATTTATCTGGACTTGTTACTCCATCTGTGAAATGGGGACTTAAACTGTGATCCCCACGCAAGACATAGACTGTGCCAAACCAGATTATCTTGTATGTACCCTAGCGCTTAGTACAATGCCTGGCACCTAGTAAGTGCTGAGCAAATACCATAAAAAAAATACAGGGGCTGACTGAAAACCTAAACCAAATTCTTGACTATCAAGTCATGATCTCAAACTTCCTAAATGACTCTGAGATGCGTCGGACATGTCAAAATCTGGGAATGATCCTTATGCCAGAAAGCATTACGGGAATGGAGATAAGCTCATTCAACCAGTCTTACTGGCAGGCCATTTAACTCAATCTAGACCCCCCAAAACACGTAATAATAACAATAATGATAATTGCAGTATTTGTTAAGAATTTACTATGTGCAGGGCATTATTCTGAGTGCTGGGGTAGATACAATGTGTAATCGGGTTGGACACTCCCTGTCTCACATTGGACTCACAGCCTTTATCTCAATTTCACAGAGGCACAGAGAAGTGAAGTGACTTGCCCAAGGTCACATGGCAGACACATGATGGACCTGGGATTAGAACTCAGGTCCCTCTGACTCCCAGTCCCAGCTAATTTATGGTATGCACGTGAGAAAGACAAAGAAAGCACTTTAAGGATGATCTCAAGGCAAATGGGGATAAAAGTGAAACATGGATGCTAATTCATGACAGAGCAGCCTCATTTGGAGTAGGTAATTTTTGACAGGATTGTAGTACTTCAAAGGTTGCCACCACTCACAATTCAGCAGAAACAATGTGGCCCACCAAATTAACAACTCAGGGACATTCATTATGCCAGGATTCATGTGCCCAAGCTGTGACAGAGTCTGTTGATATCGGATTGGCCTCATTAGCTATTTTCAGGCCAATAGATAAGACAATCATAGGAGACATTATCCTTGTCTAATGAGATATTGCCAAAGAGGAGGGAAAAATCTATCGATCAATTCATTTCACATATGTCATTGAGCGGCTGATAAATGCTAGCGACTTTCAAATATGACAGACTCAGGCCAGGCACAGCCAAAAGTGAAGTGGAGGGTTGGGCAATTATCTGGAGAATCGGTGTTGTCAGTCAGTCGATCATATTTACTGAGCACTTTCTGTGGGCAGAGCAACACACTAAGCACTTGGGAGCGTACAATATAACACAGATATTCCCTGCCCACAACGAGCTTAAAGTCTAACAGCCAAGTCAAGCAAAATAGATTTTTCTGAGCCAAAATGATCAAAACTGGCAACTTAGGGCCAGTCAGAAATTCATAATAGAGCCCCTGAACCCTTCAAATTTCTTTACTGCCTAATCTAAACGCTGCCCGAAATTGGTTAGTAGTTCTTCAAAGTTTCAGACTCCACGAGAAGCATTTTATTTCAAATCTGAAGCTCCCAAACTTCCTGATAGAACAGTGACAAACACGACAAAACCATGACCCACGCGATCTGCTAAAATCATGCCTATCCAAATGGAAAATTAAGACTGATCAGCATAAGACATTTTTCTTCTCAGGCTGTGTCAGCACAGTTTAATTGATTGAAATAAAATATGTAAAGTCTGGATTGATAGCTGATCTGTCTGGATAATTAAGGGGCCAGGGTGAGTTTAGGGTCTTGAATGATGCAGAATTTCTAAGTCGACCTAAGTGTTATAAGTGCTTTTCTGGACCATAATCAGTGAGCCCTGGATGGTGTTTTATCATGCAGTTTGGTGATATGACTGAATTGTCCAGGACATGTCTGGAATTCATTAATTCAGTCATATTAATTGAGCGCTTACCGTGTGCAGAGCACTGTACTAAGCGTTTGGAAGAGTGCGACATAAAAATAAACAGACTCATTCCCTGCCCACGGGGCATTATTGCCACTCTATACTATGGTCCAGATTGGTGATTCAGCCACTGTTTTATACTACTGCCTCAACAGTAGTTAAGCATTTAACAAATACCATCATTAATCTTTAAACAGATTTCATTTGAGGAATGAAGGTGCTCTACATTTCGATGCTGCTCTTTTTTTATTTTTTAGAAGGGTGAGTGAGAGAGATTAGTTTTAGCAAAATACCTTCCTTAATTATGTTTCCCAAAGATTGAATTTTGGTAGTGCTAATAAAAATCAGTTGCAATTTGTGGAATAACTGTTTACTTTAAAACTCAATCTGTGAATGGTTGACTAGGAGGGTTAGTTTAATTCCATTATATTTATTTCTCCATGTGTAGATGACAGACATTCCCAATCTACAATTGTTGTTTAGGTTTGGATTAATAGGAGACTTGTTCAATCCCTGAATTGCATATGCTCACTTCAGGCCTGGGAAACCAAAGGAAAAGCAGATTATTTGTTGGAGTTCAAAGGCTTGATGAATTGGTCATTGCATTCTAATTAAAAGTCATAGACCAAGAAACAGGTTCCTCAAGTCTGAATTACATTGCTGAGCGTGTCCCTGACCATTGTGGTGCTGTTCAGGAAGGTGAAAGAAAATACAACCGACTCTTCATTTGTTGGAAGTGCTGATCTGAGCAAGATTTAAGTAGAATGAATGTCTCAGCTGCTTGGGTGTTTCTGTGAATGACTAGAGCAGCTTGAGGGCTAATGGAAGGTTTGAGTTCTATATAAGGAATGGTCAGTCACCCTTTCAATGCATTATTGACCCTATACATTTAGCCAAAACTCATTTAATGGTAGAGAAAGTAGTGTCAGCAACACCAGCTTTTGAGCGATGGGCAGGACAAGTTTAGTGACGTGATTGTGGTAATGAAGGATGTCTTAACTCAACTTGTCCCATTCGCCCTCTTTCCCAGGATTTTAGAGGCTCCATTAGAAGAAAGGGGGGAGTTACTGACTAGCCCTATTGCATAAATGGAATGGGCATGAATGGTATTGAGTGGAATGCAGCCAGAGAACCAGCATGGCCTAGTGGAAAGAGCATAGGCCTGGGAATCAGAAGACCTGAGTTCTAACCCCAGCTCTGCTAGTTCATTCAATCGTATTTATTGAGCCCTTACTGTGTGCAGAGCACTGTATGCTGTGTGACCTTGGGGAATCCACTTCACTTCTCTGTGCCTCAATTCCCTCATCTGCAAAATGAGGATTCAATACCCATTGTCCTTGCAAATTAGACTGTGAGCGCCATATGGGACTCTATTACCTTGTAACTACCTCAGTGCTTGGTACAAACTAAATGATTCACAAATACTATTATTATTACCCAAGTGCTTAGAACAGTGATTGCACATAGTGACAACTATTATTATTTTAATTAGAAAAGGTCCTTTGAGGGTCCTCCATTTCTCTCTTTCTTTCCTTTCCCTATGTTCTCTTGCTTCTTCTCTCTTTCCTCCTCTCCCTGCCCCATCACTTTCCCTGGGTACCTTTCTGTTATTCTCCCTGTGCCTTCTTCTACTACTTTATACCCTGCATCTTTCTACTTTCCTTACCATAAAAGGGCAAGTTTTGCAAAGGCCTTCATGTGGGTCAGGATTATCCCTTCTTAGCACCATATTCACCATCATCATCACCCTCATCATCACTTCATTACATTTTTTGAATGTGGATGTATGAACGTATGGATTTTTGGTTGGTAGTCGTGTCCTGAGGTCCCAGGGTTGCAGCTCATCCATTGCTCCAGATGCAAGAGTCTATTGGTTTTAATGGAAATCAGTTCTATTCTCACCAAGGTCTAATGGAATGAGTGCAGGCCAGTAAGTCGGTCACGACCTGGGTTCTAATCCTGACTCTGCCACTTGTCTGCTGTGTGTGACCTTGGGTAAGTCACTTAACTTCTCTGGACCTCAGTTACCTTCTCTGTAAATGGAGATGAAGACTGTAAGCCTCATGTGGGACAGGGACTGTGTCCAACCTGATTAGGTTGCATCTATGGCTCAGTGGAAAGAGCCCGGACTTTGGAGTCAGAGGTCATGGGTTCAAATCCCAGCTCCAAATTCCTGCTCCACCTCTTGTCAGCTGTGTGACTTTGGGCAGGTCACTTAACTTCTCTGGGCCTCAGTTCACTCATCTGTAAAATGGGGATGAAGACTGTGAGCCCCCTGTGGGACAACCTGATCACTTTGTAACCTTCCCTGTGCTTAGAACTATGTGCTATGTGCTTTGCACATAGTAAGCGCTTAATAAATGCCATCATCATTATTATTATCTATCCAGTGCTTAGAACAGTGCTGGACTTACAGTAAGCGCTTAACAAATACCATAATCATTATTATTCATTCATTCAATCATACTTATTGAGCGCTTACTGTGTGCACAGCACTGTATTAAGCGCTTATGGGTGTGAACTGTAAGAGCTATTTTTAGAAGCGGATGGATCCACGGGGTTGTATAATTTGTGCAAATAATAATAATAATGGTATTTGTTAAGTGCTTACTATGTGCAAAGCACTGTTCTAAGCACTGGGGGGGTTTACAAGGTGATCAGGTTGTCCCATGTGGGACCCACAGTCTTAATCCCCATTTACAGATGAGGGAACCGAGGCACAGAGAAGTTAAGTGACTTGCCCAAAGTCACACAGCTGACAAGTGGTAGAGCTGGGATTAGAACCCACGACCTCTGACTCGCAAGCCCAGGCTCTTTCCACTGAGTCATGTTGCTTCTCATATTGGTTGCTTACTCAGAAAGGACAGCCACATTTGGTGGCCACCCTCAAAACGGACTCAGAATGACTGAGTGTAGGTTACTTCTAGTTTTTGGTGCTAACAAAGTAGCATTTCTCAGCCTGACAGACCCTAAACTGGAGACTAGCCTACCTTTATAGCAGTTTTTCTCTTTAAATTGTCCCTTCCCTAACTGAAGCTGGGCCATATTGTACCCTGAAAGCCTCTTGGGATTGATCTGGGTAGGTGATAGTTCAAGGATCACCTTTACCTTCTCCCTGTCCCAACCCCACTAAGACGGGTTCCTCCAGACCTGTTAGAATGGGCTGGTTCTAAAACCATGCCCAGACAAAACACAAATCGTTGCAACCCTGTGGTATCAAAATCATCATCATCATCATCATCATCAATCGTATTTATTGAGCGCTTACTATGTGCAGAGCACTGTACTAAGCGCTTGGGAAGTACAAATTGGCAACATATAGAGACAGTCCCTACCCAACAGTGGGCTCACAGTCTAAAACGGGGAGACAGAGAACAAAACCAAACGTACTAACAAAATAAAATAAATAGAATAGATATGTACAAATAAATTAAATAAATAAATAGAGTAAAAAAATATGTACAAACATATATACATATATACAGGTGCTGTGGGGAAGGGAGGGAGGTAAGATGGGGGGATGGAGAGGGGGACGAGGGGGAGAGGAATGAGCTTTTTTTGCCATATTCTTAAAGCTCATTGAATGGGTATGTGGAGATGAAGAACACTCATTCTCCCTTACCGTACGGCATGGAATTGCACCGTTAACAATCAGTTTTCCTCACATTTTGGGAAGGAGGCTGAGACAGACAGTCTTCCAGTTGCCATGCATTGGTTTCCATTTAGACACTAGGAGAATTATTAGTAAGCTTCCAATCGAGTGGCTCCGTAAGCAAGTCACTTATTCAGATAAAAGCACACTGAAATGCACACTGCACTTATGCAACACAGATCAAGAGGTCTTCATAAATGCACTTCACTTTCCTTCTAAAATGCTTCTCAAAAACCTAATCAGAAAAGGACAGGGATTATGTCCAATCTGATTAGCCTGTATCAATCCCAGCACTCAGTACCGTGCCTGACCCGCAGTAAGCGCCATTATTATTATTATTAGGTAGGTTTGAAATAAATTCATTGGCCTCTGTGGCTATTTGTTTGAAGAAGTCAAACAATCTTCCCTTCTGTGAGTTGAAGTCTTTAACCTATGATTTTCACACAGTCATTCCCTTCTCTCAGTTAATGTGACTGAATTTGGCCTTCCATATAGTCAGCTAAATGGAACACTTCCATCATGGATTGACGTTTTGCCTCACCGGCCTTCCCGGTTCATAAGGTTGAACTTTTTAAAAGCCCTCCACTGACATCCATTCTGAAGTATTCATAATATGGATGTGCCATCACTCCGAGGAAATCTTAGGTTTTCGCTTCTTTCTTTAATGCATACCTAAATTTGCAACCTTGGTATTACCCTCAGAACCTTTCATTTTGGAATATATTTATTTATTTAAAAATTTATCAGGTCCTTATCAATAATTAACTGAATCAGTACATGGTGCAAAAATGCAAAGTAAAAATGTCAAAACCACATATTTAATTGCTCGATTCCCCACCAAGTCTTCCAAGGCTCGGGATCTGCTCTTTCAGATCACATCCTCAAGGACCTATTACTGTTGTCCATGTAGACCCTGTTTTTGCATCATTTTCACAGCATTTATGCTTGAGCTATCACGCCATTATCCCTTCATCAAATTTCCCGCCCCACAACCTGAAACCAATATAGAAGTCAACAATTACATTTCGAAATAGGGAATTTGTCAACATTTCTCCATTATTTTCTTTGCCAAGCACAGTAACCATCCTGGATTGTATGTGTTGCCAACAGAGCAGACTTCAGGCCAAACCTGAATTTAGCCAAAATAGAACCAACGTCAGAAGTGCAGTTAGTCCAAAGGCCACTCAAAATATCCCATTTGGCTCCTCACTACAAAGCTTCCAATGTCGGCCTCGACTCCCCAGGCATCAGAGAGAATCAGAGGGAAATTTAGGAGAGCTTCTTCCACACTGGGTTATGGCGCTACGTGCTGATTGATACTTATCAGGGTGACAGGGTTCCCAGTGCATTTTTCTACCAAAGACTCAAGTCAGGGCTTCCATGGGTTCATTATTATTTGAACTTTCAGTCAACCCTGTAGACGTTTTACAGCCTGCCCGCCCCCCATCAAGATTCCCTTTGTGCCCCTTGCCAACTTTAGCATATCTCCAAATGCAATGCTTCCAGAAGTCACAGTTACATCAACTGAAAAGATTTAATATTACCATTATTTCCAGTGGAGATTCTACTTCTCATTTAGGAATATCCCCCACCTAAAGAGTAGTGGCATTTATTAAGCACTTACTATGTGCAAAACACTGTTCTAAGCGCTGGGGGGGATACAAGGTAATCAGGTTGTCCCACATGGGGCTCACAGTCTTAATCCCCATTTTACAGATGATGTAACAGGCACAGGGAAGTGAAATGACTTGCCCAAATTCACACAGCTGACATTTGGCGGAGTAGGGATTTGAACCCATGACCTCTGACTCCAAAGCCCGTGCTCTTTCCACTGAGCCATGCTGCTTCTCGAGCATGGTATTCATTATTAATGAGAAGCAGCCTGGCCCAGTGGATAGAGCACAGTCCTGGGAGCAAATGGCTCTGCCACTTGTCTGCTGTGTGACCTTGGGCAAGTCACTTCTGTGCCTCAGTTACCTCATTTGTAAAATGGGGATTGAGACTGTGAGCCCCATGTGGGACAGGACTGCGTCCAACCTGATTGGCTTGTATCCATCCCAGGGGTTAGCACAGTGCCTAGCACATAGGGCTTAACAAATATCATAATTATTATTATGATTATCATTAATAATGATGATATTTATTAAGTGCTTACTGGGTGAAGAGTACTAGGAAAAATAATAGATGAAAATTAGATGTGTGTCTGATGCTGAATTCACAGTCTGATAATAGGGGATGGATGACAGGCCCCTAAGGAAGGATGAAACAAAAAAAAAAAACATGAAAGCTCCGTGAATGACAAGCTCAATCATATATGCAAGAAGAGAGATAGACCACTGTGGCTAGAGGAGCTGAATTTAACAATGATGGTATTTGTTAACCACTTACTATGCACCAAGCACTGTTCTAAGTGCTGGGGTAATAATAATAATAATGGTGGCATTTATTAAGCACTTACTATGTGCAAAGCACTGTTCTGAGTGCTGGGGAGGTTACAAGGTGATCAGGTTGTCCCATGGTGGGGGCTCATAGTCTTAATCCCCTTATATGTTGCCAACTTGTACTTCCCAAGCGCTTAGTACAGTGCTCTGCACACAGCAAGTGCTCAATAAATATGATTGAATGAATGAATTCCCATTTTACAGATGAGGTAACTGAGCCACAGAGAAGTTAAGTGACTTGCCCAAAGTTACACAGCTGACAATTGGTGGAGCCGGGGTTTGAACCCATGACCTCTGACTCCAAAACCCAGGCTCTTTCCAGTGAGCCACGGAATTTGTGTCTCCTAGTCCAGCAGTCACAGTTGTGGCAGCACCCAAAGCCTTCCCAGGGCTGTGAAAGTTAAGAATGCCTCTTGCTGTTGCTTCCTAACCATCCTACCTGGAGAAGGAAGGGATGATGGGAATCTCAGTGAGCCTCCCTCTTGTGTGGCAGTGCTCTGTAGTCCTTTATAAGGGGATTTTTTGGTTATGTCCTTGCTCTGGGCTTAGGTTACAAATAGGCAACAAATAGAGACAATCCCTAGCCAACAACGGGCTCACAGTCTAGAATTCTTAGGCTATCAAACTTGCCAACTTGTGCTTTCCAAGCGCTTAGTACAGTGCTCTGCACACAGTAAACGCTTAATAAATACGATTGATTGATTGATCAAAGAGCTATCTCCTGGGCCTATCTTCATTCTTAGCTTATCAAAGAACTACGTGCTGTGAATAATTCTGGGAATATTGGGGGAGACCTCACATTTTGAGGGATTTCCTTAACCTATTGTGGATGAGAGTATGCAAAGAATTTCCTCCTTTTGTCTATTAAGCCTTCAGTGGGATTCCATGATCTATCTTCCTCCTGGCCAAGAATAGGTCTTCACCTGCCCTTTTCCCCCATATTTTGTTCCTAAACATAACAAGCAGATTTCTCTGAGGGTTGTGAGGGAGGAGGGCCTCTGCTTCCCATTTAAAGCTAAAAGAAATCTTCAATCGAGGAATTTGAGATACCTCACACAGGAGATAGCCACCAATGGCCATCTTAGATGCTACTTGTGTACATTTTCCATTGTTCTGAGGCTTATCCATTTAGTCTGATCCCAGAACCCAGGGGATTTTGCACTTCTCGTGAGCAGTGAAATTAGAATGGATCAGAGGCTGTAGAGACGTGCCATGTACTCTAGGGAATGCTAAATAGAAAAGCCCCTCCTCCTCCATAGGAACAGGAAGTTTAATCCGAGCTGCGGCAGGTGTTCTGCAGTGGATTTGCTGAACGGCTCTTCTAGAATTTACTAACCAACAGTTTGAGAAGGAGAAACTTTCCTCCGGGGGACAAAGAGCCAACTGTAGAAAATGCCTGTTGTAGGGTAGATGGACAAGACTGGGATAGCTCCGGTTGATTTACCCGTTGCTACTTGTGGAGCAGACTGTAGGAATTGGCAGGATCCTGGGGGATCTGCCACATTGCATCTGTGTTGGAAGCTTTAAAAGCATTAGTTTTTGTTTCGTTTCTCCCTGAGGGGATCTAAATTGGCAGTCACTTAGAACATGGATGAAATTTGTCCTACTACGGAAGATTGCACAGACCCTGTGAGCCCTTCACAGTTTTGAAGTGATCCTGGATCAGTTTGGGAGCCGAGGCCCATGTGGATTAGATTTTTGTTTGCGGTCACAGAGACAATGGAGCCTTAATTCTGCCTCAAATTATCTAGATATGTTTTGTCTGGAAGTCTCTGGAGAGTGATAGTTTGAGCCCAGTGAGAAGTATATATGGAACAGTTTCATGAATCTTTAACCTTTTCATCCACAGACTGTCACAAGGAAAAATCATAAATATTTAAAAAGATGACCTCAATGAGATAACAGTTATTTTGGTAATCCCCAAACAACTTAGTTTGAGTTCAGAATTAGAGAACAGTTGCAGGATGGTTCTGACTTGGTCCAAATTGAGTCATACCACTCAAGAAGCTAATTGGATTGTTCTCAGTGCATCATTTTACAAAAGGAGATATTATTTAGCTCCTTCCCCATTCTCTCTCACACCTCTCCTCCAAGTTTCTAAGATGGTAATAGGTTGAAAATGAACCTCTGAGTTACTTTTCTTCATGCACTTTACTTGCATATCATTATACTTTAAAGTCAACATTGAAAGATGTGGGGTTACAATACAGATTAGTCGGGATAGAGTGGAGAAGATAATTTGGCCTTTGAGAAATGATTTTGAGTTCATCTTTGTTCAAAAATATCCTCAAAGAAGTTCTCCCCAGTCCACCAGAGGAAAACGGTCTTCTGGGAAAGGGTTTCCATTTTAAATAAAAACTAGGTTCTTGTGACTCAGTTGGCGTTTAATGCTGTGATACCTGATTTCACCATTTATATGACATCATTAAAGGCATTTCATATTGTTTTTTGCCCATGGTTGGAAATTGTCTGCTTAATCAATTCCATTATGCATTCAACCATCCATGGCACATCAAAGGCTAATAAGATTTTTTTTAAAACTTTGCTTGCTTAAAATGATTTCCCTCCAGATCAAGATGCAGAGCACAAAATATTAATCAGTTTAAATAAATATCAAGACTCCCCAAATAATATGAATAATTGGCACAGAGTAGTGCCTACTGCCCAGTTCCCAACAGCTGGTCACACTGGCACACGGCACCATCTCAACAGTCTTTGAGATAATGACTTTGGCATCTGCCGACGAGCGTTCGCTACTGCCCACAGAATTTACAACTCACAAGTGGGAAGGAGAGGCTCCAACAGAACTTTTTTATGCAAGGTCTTTGAAATTTATTAATGTAATGCAAACACAAGCCTTCCAACCCATTAAATTGTTGATGTTATGCGAATCCACTCTGGAATTGCAGATCCTCATTAACATTATTTGCATGTTAATCTGCATCTTTTTAATTAGTGATATTATTTATGCACATAATTTTCGCCTACTGGTGCCAAGGCTGAAGCGCATTAATTAATCTACTGAGATGCCAAACTGTTTATTTTCTCCCGTACTTTTATTTGTTTACATGGTGTTATGGATTCAGGGAAAATAAAAAAGAGCCCGAAGAATAAAAGCAGAAAGACAAGATTAACTAAAAGCTCTTTTTGTTTTCATAATTTAAATTGTAATATTAGCCAAATGCTGTGTTTCTTCCCTCAGAGATCGGTTATTCAGTTACATTACCTTGATGTATTATTAAAATTTATAATGGACTCTGGAGGCTTCTTTTAGTTCTCTCCTTCATTTACAGAATATACTCAATGTTATTTTAATCTTCCTACAACGCTTCCATGCATAGGCAATGATCAGTTCTCCCTTGCGAATCTCCGGGACTGCTCCACATTGCACAACTGATAAACATTGAAATAAGCCTTTTCAAAAAAGAATAGCATGCTAAAATTATTAACCCATTAATGGAGTCCGCTACTGCTTGATAATCCATCTTTTCTCCAACTAGGTCAATAGCCACGTTTATTCCATCAACAATGTTGAATTGTCTTTATCTCCAAAAAGTTCGTTAACAGGCATGATGCAGTTAGCCTGACTGAGGAAAAATAGATTCCCTTCAACTTTCATTCATGTCCATGGTTTTTACAGAGACAGATTTGTTTTTACATAATTAGATATGTTCTGCATATATCTACTGTAAATACACCCTCTCCCGGAGTCAGAGGAGGAGGGAGAGGGAGAGAGAGAGATTATATGTCATTGAACCTTGTTATAAATGATCACATAATTCAAGAGTGGTGCTCATTCCAAATGAATGAAAATAAAAAATTGCATTACTCTAACCACCATCTCACAATATATGTATTATTTATACCATATCAGAGAGAGTGTCCATAGAGCAATCTATAAGTTATACAAATAAATGTTCATGTTATTAATACAGTGGGGTAATGATTTGTTTCGAGCATTAATTTCCGCGATTCGGTATAACTGACGCATATGCATCCTGTGAATGTTTCTGAATGTGCCACCTATCACGCACACCTTTGAAGCGTGTGAATCACATGAGGTGATACAAAAAATATTTTCACAAGTTGAATATGACCTCATAACCCATAAGTGGCTAGATCCATCAGAGTTTGCCTTTAGTAAATCACAACAACAGTCACACATTTTAATAAGATTGTTGAAATCCATCAGGCTCGACGGCAAAGGGGGAGGGCAGCAAAGTTAGAACCAAGAGCACAATCTGCTTTATGTATTTGGAAGAGGGTGTAAGACTACGTTGTAGTTCATTTTTCAAATGGCTTAGAAGCAAATGCAGACTCTTGGTTCTCCCACAGGTCGGAATTTAATCTTCCCTGAGGAGTGTGCTGAACTGGCATTGCCCCTCGGGGTGGGAGAAGTCAGGAGAGAGCTCAGGTATGATGCCTTTTGGATTGGTTTGCAGAGAAAAGACAGGTATTAACTCCCTGGATTGTGGAAAGGAAGAGGGATCCTGGACCTCTCTTAAGCATACAGGGAGAGGGAAGTGATGGGAAAGACAGGGAATAACGATCCAAGCGATCCCAAAGAGTAGAGGAAAAAGCACTACTCCCTTCCTGTTCCCAAAAGACTGAGAGGTGCATTCAGAATAGTAGATAGGATTCTTATATACAAGGATGATTTTACTTTAAATTATTTTTAATGAAATATTAAAATCTATACAAATTAGAATTTCGTCAAGCCCAGCAGGTTTCACTATATGAATCACATCTGTCCATCTATGTGTTTACTGCATTTTATATGATAAATATTATGGTGCAAAGCCAATATCTATCAATTGATATTATGTATTGAGCAATGCAGGGCAATGCACTAAATTCTTGGAAGAGATTCTGGTCTGTGATATTCTGGGGCTGAGTCTGAACTACATTTGGTCATTCTTCATAGGGATTATAAATGAAAGGCTGGATGTTCTTGATCCAGGGATCTATTTTGATGTTATGGTTCCTCTTTTCAATAATAATAATGAGTCAATGATAATGATGGTATTTGTTAAGCACTTACTATGTACCAAGCACTGTTCTAAGCGCTGGGGTGATACAAGGTAGTCATGTTGTCCCACGTGGAGCTCACAGACTTAATCCCCATTTTACAGATGAGGTAACTGAGGCCCAGAGAAGTGAAGTGACTTGCCCACGGTCACACAGCAGACAAGTGGCGGAGCCGGGATTTGAACCCATGACCTTCTGATTCCCAGGTATAGGCTCTATCCACTATACCTTGCTGCTTCTTTATGATAGCTACAAGTCAATCAGGTTGGACACATTAGTGTCCCACATGGGGCTCACAGTTTTTATCCCTATTTTACAGATGAGATCATTGAGGCCCAGAGAAGTTAAGTGGCTTGCCCCAGGTTGTGGAGGTGGGTTTAGAACCCAAGTCCTTCTGAATCCCAGGCCTGTGCTCTATCCACTAGGCTCTACTGCTTCTCTACCATGAGGGGCATAGTTGTTAGCCAAATTTTTCTTCTTCAAATTCATTATTATTATTATTTAGTGTGTCAAGTACTTACTGTTTATCAAGCACTGTTCTAAGTGCTGGGGTAGATATAAATTAGTCTGATTGGACACAGTCTAAATAGTAGGGAGAAGAGGTATTTAATCCTCATTTTATAGTTGAGGAAACAGGCACAGAAAAATTAAATGACTTGCCCAAGATTCCAAAGCAAGCAATTGACAGAGCTGGAATGAGAACGCAGGGGACTCAGAGGTCTCCATGCTCTTTCCCTTGGAACAGTGCTTGACAGAAGCAGCGTGGCTCAGTGGAAAGAGCCCGGGCTTTGGAGTCAGAGGTCATGGGTTCAAATCCCAGCTCTGCCAACTGTCAGCTGAGTGGCTTTGGGCAAGTCACTTCACTTCTCTGGGCCTCAGTTCCCCCATCTGTAAAATGGAGATTAAAACTGTGAGCCCCCCATGGGACAACCTGATCACCTTGTAACCTCCCCAGCGCTTAGAACAGTGCATCGCACATAGTAAGCGCTTAATAAATGCCATCATTATAGTAAGCACTTAACAGATACCATCATGATTATTATTATTACAAGGCCACCCTGATTTTCATTATGTGAAAACCCTGTATCGAGAAGCCTGTACTCCTTCATTCTGCCTCATCTAGTAAATACTTATTTTCTCCTTTTCACGAGTCATAAGTTAAGCTACTGTAAGCTTACTGTCGCAGAGTTTCTGGTGACTTTTGAGGAATATCTAACAAGAGGCAGAGTGATTTAGTGGAAAGAATGTGGGATTGGGAGTCAGAAGATCTAAATTCTAGTCCCACCTCTGCCACTTGTCTGTTTTGTGACTTTGGGCAAGTCACTTAACTTCCCTGGGTCTCAATTTCTTCATTGATAAAACCCCTGTTCTCCCTCCATTATAGAATGTGAGCTTCATATAGGATGAGGACTGTGTCCAGACTCATAATTTTGTATTTCCTCACCACTTGGCATATAATTAGTGCTTAACAAATGCCATCAGTATGAAGACTAAATTTGTTAACTAACCTCGTTAAGCTTCTGAGACAATTTCCAGTTGTCACCTCTGAGTCAATTTCCTCCTTTGGCTTTCTACTCTCCCTTTCTCTCCAAATCCCTGTGCTTCCCTTCTGTTCTCATTTGATTTTCTCTATTCACCAGTTCTTTCCTGCACCTCTCTCTCCCGCCACCCCCCTCTTCCTGGTCACTTAGCTTTGGTTTTTCCCACCTTTCCCAGTTTTTCCACGTCCCCATCATCACTACGCTTCCTTGCCCTCCTTCTCATGTCCCTCATCCACCTTCCCCGTCCCCCTAATAATGATGGTATTTACTAAGCTTTACTGTGAGCCCACTTCTTCCAGTTTGGTCCTTTTGATTCCACTGAATCCAGGGTCTCTCTGTGTTAACAAGTTTAGCTCAAAAGACACGTAGCATTTCAAAGCCAAGGGAATTACTCTATTTGATTATACATTTGATTGTTCTAACCTGAGAAATGCTCCTTCAATACGAACCCACTTCTCTTGGTTTTCCATGAATTACAGAACATATTTTAAGATTGAGAGTGAACTCTACCCTGTGATTGTTTTTTTAGCCCCTGAAGCTTGAGAAAACTTGCTGCTTTTACAAATTGTTCCCGTACCCTTGAGACACGTGATCATTTTCAAGGGACCAGTACTCCTCTTGGTTTATAGCTGACCACTCTTCAGCCAGGTACAGTGTATTCTTGGTCAGCTTCTGTTATATTGTAGGCATTATCCACCGATGACAGACATGCGAGAGATAAGAGCACTGATCCCTTGAGCAAAGTAACCTCTCATTTTCAGATACCAAAAATTCCAGCAGCAACACTATAGGCAACTGAGATTAATTTTGCCCTCAGGTACAACTAATTTGGAAGTCACCAGTATTCTGATTGGTTATGAGAGAACTAGGATGAATAAGTGAGATGGGTATTGTGTTATCCCAAAGTTTTGTCCTTTTGCTTGAAACAGTAGTGAGGGATTGCTCTGAAGAGTTGCCAAAGACAGAGTTGTGTTCTGCTTTTTTTTTAATGGCATTTGTTAAACTCTTACTATGTGCCAGGCACTGTACTAAGCACTGGAGTAGATACAAGGAAATCGTGTCCCACATGGGGCTCACAGTCTTAATCCCCCTTTTATAGAGAAGGTAACTGATGTGCAGCGAAGTTAAGTGACTTGCCCAAGATCACACAGCAGACAAATTGTGCAGTGGGATTAAAGCCTAAGTCCTTCTGACTCCTAGCTCTGTGCTCCATCAACTGGGCCATGCTGCTTCACATGTTGAAATGTGCATAATAACGATAGCATTTATTAAGCGCTTACTATGTATGTGCCAAGCACTGTTCTAAGCACTGGGGAGGTTACAAGGTAATCAGGTTGTCCCACGGGGGGCTCACCGTCTAAATCCCCATTTTACAGATGAGGGAACTGAGGCTCAGAGAAGTTAAGTGACTTGCTCAAAGTCACACAGCTGACAATTGGTGGAGCCGAGATTTGAACCCATGACCTCTGACTCCAAATTCCTTGCTCTTTCCACTGAGCCACACTGCTTCTCGAGCATGATATGCCGCTTTCTACCCCTTTATGATGCTTTGATTCCATGACCCCTCTTGATGGCAAAGTAATACACTTTTGACAAATGAAAGGATTGAGGCCAGTGGGTATTCTTTAGGCATTCTTTCAAATATGTAAACCTTCAATGAACATTTTAAATTCCACATTTAATTCAGGAAACCTTTTTACAGGATATATTCCTCATGAATTGACCGCAGATTGGGGACATCCAGGTAAGCATCGATAACCTGCACTTTGTGTTTTAGTTTACAACCTCTTTAATTATAACCATTCTCTAAAGTACTTTCCACGATGTGCTTAAATATAGCTGACCCTTTTTATTTAATTTCATTCGCCTGTTAGTGTTTGGAGACTCTCCAGGAAAGCACTTCAGTAAATTCAATAAAGTTCATACTACAATTAATATAAAACCCAATAACAATGGGAAACTAGTCCTTTCTGAAGAACCAATGCTAAAACACCCTAATTCAGCTGCAGGCCCTCACAGTTCAGTAAATTAAATAATAGCAATTAGATAGAA
The DNA here is from genome assembly GCF_015852505.1 of Tachyglossus aculeatus. Taxonomy (NCBI): domain Eukaryota; kingdom Metazoa; phylum Chordata; class Mammalia; order Monotremata; family Tachyglossidae; genus Tachyglossus; species Tachyglossus aculeatus. The sequence goes on along the minus strand of NC_052099.1, from coordinate 28,717,140 downwards.
TGGATGAAAGAAAATTTTATTATTTATGAGCATGACACATGTATAATTAGTAAGCTTTAAACACTATAAGTGTATAGCCAAGTGTAACAAGAATGCTGTGCTGGAACTTTGCAATACTAAGGTTACATTTGCAAGGATATGGATTTTGCAGGGATAAATTGCTGATTTTCCCCCACTTCAGTCACAACAAATTGGATTAATGTATGGTTTTACTCTGGGACCTGTTCTAATGTTTAGTAAGCTCGAAATTACAGCATGCATATAAACTAAAGATGCAGCATGGTACAAAATACACCTGTTTCTTGTTTTGCATTAATTTAAATCATGATTCTAGGTACACACACACACACACACACACACACAGAGTCTACCAAGAATCATGATTTAAATTAATGCAAAAAAAAAAGAAACTGGTTCAGTGGAAAGAGCCCGGGCTTGGGAGTCAGAGTTTGTGGGTTCTAATCCTGGCTCTGCCACTTAGCTGTGTGACTTTGGGCAAGTCACTTAACCTCTCTGTGCCTCAGTTCCCTCATCTGGAAAATGGGGATTAAGATGGTGAGCCCCACATGGGACAACCTGATTACCTTGTATCTACCCCAGCATTTAGAATAGTGCTTGGCACATAATAATAATAATAATGGCATTTATTAAGCGCTTACTATGTGCAAAGCACTGTTCTAAGCGCTGGGGAGGTTACAAGGTGATCAGGTTGTCCCACGGGGGGGCTCACAGTCTTAATCCCCATTTTACAGACGAGGGAACTGAGGCACAGAGAAGTGAAGTGACTTGCCCAAGGTCACACAGCAGACATGTGGTGGAGCCGGGATTCGAACCCATGACCTCTGACTCCAAAGCCCGGGCTCTTTCCACTGAGCCACGCTGCTTCTCTAAGCATAGTAAGCATTAACAAATACCATTATTATTGTATACATACATATGCATATATATACATATATAGGATCATTTTCTTCATTTACCAATATCTGAGATTTTTAGACCATCTCTTTAGGAATTATAGTCAAGAATAATAAATAAAACTACTAAAATGAATTTAATGGGAATCCTGTATTAGCCATGATTTTGAGCAAATCAATTACCAAATATTTATTCTAGGCAAACTCAAACACTGTAAAGCCCATTAGTTTCCACATTTTTCTCCATAATGACTTATCCAGCCAGAAGAAGTTCAGAACTGAAACAGTAAATCTGGGCACTAAACAGCAAAATAAACTCCTCACAATCAGCTTATTTTCAAGATGCTGCCATGTTATTATGTCATTAATAATGCATTTTGGGTTGTCAAAACCGATCAGCATCGTAGCTGTTTCCTAGATACTGTTTATTATAAATCACTTCACAACAATACATTATTTTGCAGAAAACGAGAAATGAAACCATTCACTGTCAACTAGAATTAGCAGTCAGGAAACTATACCCTTTCAGAAAAGGAAATAAGTAAATTAGCATATGGAAATCTGTTTAAAAATATCAGCATGTACTTGTTGACATAAGAAAATGAACAATGTGTATTCAGGCGAAGAGATTAAAGTTACTCGAAACATTTCCTAATTGTTCTTGTTGGCTAAAAACAAAGTAATGTTTGAGTAGTGTCAACTTTAAAAAAAACTCACTTGAGGTTTGTACCACATGTAAAATGGATATTTTATGAAGATCCCTCAAAATAAATCAAATTGTTCAATTCAGACTATAACATTGAAACAATCTAAGTCCATTCTCAATCCTTTTAAAATCTTGTCCATCAGTTACAGTACGATTTCAATTTACACATTACGTTGGTTTATGTTGAATAGAAGGGAGGCATTTTATAGGCGACATCTTTACAGATAGAACAGATGGGCATCATCTCGGCACTGGTAAACTGACCTGGGCATGAGGCGAACTGGTCAGATGAACCTTTTCATAGCTGTTGGTATCTTAGAAAGAAAACCCTTGGTGGATGTGTGCAAATTTGTTTTTTATTCATTCTGGGAACATTTTTCAAATTAAAAGGAGAGTCACTCCCACTTGACCAAAGTAATCATGGAGGGTGCCTCAATCTCCTTACTGTTTTTCATTTCTTAATTACACATAAGAGAAGTGACTTAAAGTAACCTGCAATAATCCCTGTCTCCTTTCCAACCTAAAAGAACGATCAGTTCAGTCCTCACTGAGGAAGGTCTAAGTTACCCTCCCTACGTCCCACAGATAGAACATGGGCCTGAAAGTCAGAAAGACCTGGGTTCTAATCCCTGCTTTGCCACTTATCCGCTGTGTGACCCTGGGCAAGTCACTTAACTTCTCTGTGCCTCAGTTTCCTCATCTATGAAATAGAGGATTCCCATTCTCCTTCCTAAATAGATTGGGAGCCTCATGCGGGACTGTGCCCGACCTAATGAACCTTGACAAATATCATAAAAAAAACCCACAAAAAAACACTATGTACCAAACTCTGTGCTCAATACAAGATAATCGGGATGGACACAGTCCGTACTTCCAGAACTACCAGAAGCTTCAGCTACTGCAAATGTGAATGATCACTGAACTCAAGCACTGGAGTAACATGCAATGTATTACAGTTTGATATCTATCATTACCTAACAGCTTTTGGGAGCAATCCAAGGTGTTACATCTAATATCTAGTTGAAACTCCCGATCTAGTTTGATTTGGGTCACCGTGTCTAATAGGTCTCAGTGATTTAGATATTCAGCCTATTTTTGTAACAGATAATAAATTAGTAAATATCAATACTTGCACAAGAGGTGACAGGCAGTAAGTACTTTGTAACCCAATTATACCGGACTAAATGTCAAATAGCAATTAATGTCAGTGGTTCCTAATCAACCTTTGAACATCACAAATGTCCATAAAATTTCCTAGGCGACCTTGCGTGACCCTGCAGAAGGGTTCGTGTTATTCTCTAGAAAATTTTACTTATGGCTTAACACCTCTTTCCCATATTTGCATAAATTCCACCTCTCCATCAGCTACAAGGTAGAATCCTCCATATCCAAACCCCTTACATCTTCTTATCCCACAGCCTGGTACCACCATTTTTTCTTGGGTGTAGAAGTATATTTTTGACACTTCCCTCCGAATTCCTTCCACTTCCAAGCAAACCTAAATCATGGGACTTGTGTGAAATACTTACCAAAATTAAATTCAGTGAAAGCTAAGAGCTCTCTTTGTGTTGCATAGGATGCAGCTAAACTTTCCTTCTTTTTTTTTTCTTTTTTGGCAAAGGCACCTGCTTAAATTACATTTCACTTTCAGTAGTTGAGACGGAAGTATATACAAATTTATAGATTTGTACAGATATTTTTACCTCTCTCTATATATATCTCTGTCTCTTTACGGCCGGAAATGGAAAATGTATATGAGTATATGCATATATATGTATATATGCATATACACACACACACTTTATATATACATAGACTATATATATATATATATATATATACGTGTATACGTATAAAGTATATATATGGATAGGTGGAGATATATATATATACATATATATGCATATACACACACACTTTATATATACATAGACTATAGATGTATATATATAGGTTTATACGTATAAAGTATATATATGGATAGGTGGAGATATATATGTATATATATACACATATGTGTGTGTATATATTCATTCATTCAATTGTATTTATTGAGCGCTTACTGTGTGCAGAACACTGTACTAAGCGCTTGGGAAGTACAAGTTGGTAACATATAGAGACGGTCCCTACCCAACAGTGGGCTCACAGTCTAGAAGATACACATAGATACACATGTGTATCTATGTGTATACATATGCATATAAGGTAAAAGAATGTGTAAAAATGTACGAGTAAAATGAGTAAAAATCCAAGGCCAAATATTTCCTATATAAAATTAGCTTATTAAAAATAAGTAGAAATATACATTTATTTTATTACCTTCCCTATTGCTTTCAAGTGTCCCAGTGTAAGGTAATTTGATTTACAGTGTTTAAATTGTTGTCAGAACTCAGCTCCTACAGGGATCTACAAATGCAGTTTCCTTTCAGGATGCTGCCTGCCAAAGTTTCCCTTCCTGTCCTATCCCCCAAGACGATAAAAAAAATTGGGTAGATACTGATGACACCGATCAGGGCAACTGGTATCCACCTGTCATACACAAAGGAAGACACAGTTTCAAAGAACTCGTTCTTCTGCCTTGGTGGAATACAGAAGATGAGAATCCAGAGCGGAATTTCTCAAAGCCTCACTGCAAGTATTATTCAGACCTTAACCGTGATTTGAGTAATCTGTACAAAGTCTTGAAAACAAAACACAAAAAAGAAAGAAAAGAGCCCCAAACTGACAGTACTTCTCCAGAAATCTGTAAGCAAGGAGGGATTTAAATCCTCAAGATGGCCACTCAAGTTCTTCCCCTGTGTATGGAAAACCAAGGAATTTTCAGAGATATCATCATCATTACCAATTTCCAGAAGGATGGGAGAGCTTTGAGTTGGGAATATCTACTGGAGAGTCTCCTTTTCATAGCAGACAAGATTCTAGCTAGAATCCTTATGAATGTACTACTGAATAACAAAGTCACCTCACGCTACTGTAATCACAATGCGACTTCAAACCAAAGTGCAGCACAGCAGATATGATCTTTGCAGCACAACAGATACAGGAAAAGTGCAGAGAGCAGGAGCAGGACTTTTACTATGTTCACTGGCCAGACAAAAGCCTTTGACACAATCAACAGGACAGTGCTCTCGAAAAAGCCAATTTTGCACTCCTGGGAAATTCATGAAAATTCTTAGATTGCTTCAGAACAGAATGATTGGGAAAGTAGAGTTGGAGAAACTCTGTCTGACCCTTTCCCCGTCACTGAGGAGCAGCGTGTCCTAGTGGATAGAGCATGGGCCTTGGTGTCAGAGGACCTGCATGCCTCCTGTGTGACCTAGGGTAAATCACTTAACTTCTCTGTGCCTCAGTTACATTATCCTTAAAATGGGTATTCAACACCTTCAACACCTGTTCTTCCTACTTCAATTGTGAGCCTAATGTGCGATGGGAACTGTGTCTTATCTGAATATCTTGTGTCTACCCCAGTGGTTAGAACGGTGTTTGACACAGAGTAAGCACTTGACAAATACCGTGATTATTGTTATTATTATTACTGTTGGAATGAAGCAAGACTGTTCTACCATACATATAAGTGCACGAGTTCTTTCAACCAATTCTATGTAGCTGCTTGATGATGTAATGAGAAACCCATCAGCTAGAGTCAAAATTCCCTTCTGATCCCTTGGAAAAACTCTTCTAGCTCAACTGACTTTGAGAATTATTGAAGTCAATCAATCAATGGAATTTAGTGAGCCCTTACTGTCCTTGGGCCAGTGATTCCAAAAGTACTTCACGCAGAATGCTCTTTTATTCTGTTCTTTTACTCTAAACTAGGAATATTTGAAGAGATTGCAGATCAGGTTTCACGTCCTGTATGGAATAACTCAGACTGTCTAGGAGGGCTCATAGTGTGACATGATTTTGTGGCTGAAAAAAGGTGCTTTTTGACAAAGGGTAAGAAGTTCATTTAAGGGGATACTCAATTCTTAAAATAGCTGTTGACATTGGTTTGGGGTGAAAATAAGATTAGTTGAATCTAGGTGGAGATCAGCAACCTGAAAAAAATTTGTCTTTCTATTTTTAAAAATGGATCTCTGTCCTAGTTGTTTTATGAATCCTGTGCCGTTTTCAGGCAAACCTTATAAAAGGGTCTCAGTCTTCCTTGGAATCAATGATATCTGCATACTGAAATTAAGCAGGAATTTTCCTTTTTATATTAACTGAAGTGCTGTTTACTATAGGCCCACTGAAAAATGTTTACATATAGATGTTGATACATTCCAAGGTCCCCTTGCCCTGAAAGTACCTAGTAATGCTTTATCATTGAAATGTTTACATACATTAGGCACTGAAATACAGCCTTGATTGTTTTGAGAAAATATTCATCATTATGATTAATTACAACCTTTTAAGACTAAACAGGAGTGCATATGATTGTCTGTGTCTATCTACACTTTCATAAATACTGTCTGTGCGTGTTCCCTCTCATTTATGCTAACCTGATTATTTAAAATAATCATGGAGAAAACATTGATGAGGTTTTTAGATGGCAGAGCAATGTGCAACAGCTGCCCTTCTCCCTGGAAAGATATTAAATATTGCTTTTCCCTTTAATAGTGATCCCTTAAGTCACAGCAACCTTCTCCAATGGCCATTAATTCGACACCCTGACAACCTTAGGACAGCGACACCAAGAATGGCAGCACTTTGGATCTGAAAGAATTACGTCTAAGTTTTCTAGGTTAATGCAGTATCTGCCAAACTGATATTAAAGGTAATTCAGCACCTCGTGTCTTGAAATCAGATACCAAAAAGGGATGATGAACAAATTGAAACCTCTTGTGGGAAAATATTTGCCCAAATCCTAGCATTCCGAGGCCCATTCACTCGAAAAGGCTACTAACTCAACCCAGTAAGTTTAAAAAAGTTTATTAGAGGTAGAAAAAAATATAGAAAGTGGGGATTGCTAGGGAAGGAAAAGGCTGATAAGAGCATCAGAGTTCTGGGCTTCAGGTAGTTTCTCCAAAATATATTCCAGAAAACAAGTTCAGTTTCTCTATTCCTTTTACCTTAATTTTTGCATTTTACATAAACTGGGCTTTTTCCCCATACCCGTACACAAGAGTGTCAATGAATGGCAGTCCAGTGTTTTTACATTTAAAATAAACATGTATGTTTTCGTTTGTTCAATACATGTAGCATATTTCTGACAGAAAAAAAAAGCCACTTAACCATGGACAGAGGATCACAAAGATTGCAGTTTAACCCTAGTGTTTTTCTTTGCCTGCCAATTAGTTTTACCATTTATTCTGAGTGAAAAAAAATGATTGGCATAAAATGTACAGTTATGCTATCAATCTGTATCAACAAAATTGGCCCTTTAATAACAAAAGGATAAGAAGCAAGAGGCAAACATAATCAGATATGCCTAATGTAATTATTCAAAAAATCTTTGAATTCAGTTTTCTTTTGCAGATAAGAATCAAAGAAGCTTTTGCATCATAATTCTTAATATTTACCATATGTGACTAGTCACATAATACTGGATAACATAATATTTACCCTGTCAAAATGGGTAAGATATTACTAAATAAGCTATATGGCCCATACATCAAATTGTTTTCTCTTTCCATTTAAATGTATCATATACATTATTATATATTGTGGATTTTAAGACTTCATAACCTAACCATAGCCTGTGTTTGTCTCAAAGCCCTGTTTAGAACAAGCTGATTCCTCTGAGAGGAATGAGTATTCTGCTATAAGAAATACATTGCTAGATTTCCGTTTAAAGTTTCCAAAACATCTCTACTTTCCTCCACTAAATGCAAAAAAAAAAGAGATTATTTTAATAGTCAAGAATGAATATTTATCACTGGAAATGGTTAAGGTCAATTTGCTTTGAAGATTCAATAGGTCCCTAAGATATCAGTTCTCTATTTAGCAGCCGTTATCGTACTCGATCATATTAAGAAGTGGTTTTCAATACATTTCTCAGAATTCCTCATCTGATTTCCCATGTCAAGGGAAGATCTAATTGGATTTTTAATCCTTAGCTAATCATGCAACACATTGCTTATAGTGTTTAGGTGGAAACTGAAAAGTCCTTTCCACTGCTCTATTATTTCGAGGCGAGTTTAAATGTAACCTGAATCAGTAGAAAAATAATGCAGTAAGCCCTTCTACTGTATAGACGTTACATGACAACAATGCACCCCTTTCTTTAAGCTGAAGCCAGTGCCTGGCCTTTGATGAAGTTGGGAGATAAAGGAGTGCCATAGGCTATTTTCTTCTGGTTTCTATGGTTCAATACAGGGCTTGTCTCTTCTGTTTGTTTTCGGCTAATTGCCTCAAGATCTAATAAGTTCGTGATGATGTATGCTGCGCACCAGTGACCCCATGCCAAAAGAAATATTATGTCGCCCCGAAGTTGAAGGGGTAGGGCTTTATCAGTCAGAAATGTTTTCTCTAAAAGGTTCAAATTCCCATTGTGTAGGTCAGAAGTGGCATCGGTCGGTGATTGTACTGGTTCCTTTAAATGACCTAGGAAGAATAAGTTCCCAAAGCGGGCAAAGAACAGCCATTGGGCAGCCCAGGCGCAAACTTACTTGTGCGCTCGGCCTTAATATAACGGCAGTTTGGTTGCCGTAACCGTGGTCCAGGAGATCTAAAGTCATCTTTTCTTTTCAACAGATATTACTAGAAAATTCAACTTTGATCAGAGGTTTAATCGGATTGTTTTGATCTTCCCGTTAAATGCTGCTTTCCTGAAGTTTTATCAAATATATTTCACTCCTCGGAGCCACTAAGCCCAATAAAGGAAATAGATAATGTGGGTTTCAAGAGTAGCCGTGCTCTGAAAATACTATAAAAGTACGCACCGCGCAACATTTGATCAGTGAACAATGTTTTCTGTTAACAAAAGACACAATCACTTTAACAAAATTTCTGGCTATTAAAAAAACACACACTGTCTCCCCCTTGCATCCCTCCCAAAGACATATAAGAAGCAACCCGGAGGCCACCAACAAAAAGAAGACATCAAAGGGAGATGCAATGGTCAGTTTCACAGCAGATTGTTGAGTATCATGCTGCTACAAAGAAATCTGTTCATAGTTTTTCCCAGGTAAATGACCGACTATTTATCTTTGTACACAAAGACATATGTATTGGAAAGATAGTAAGCGCTTAATAAATGCCATTATTATTATTATTAGAAAGGGGTATATGAATTCTTCTAACCATACAACTGTACATTTATATATATATCCCTATGCAAGTAGGTATTCCTTCCATTTACCTTCCATCTGCTTATCAAAATTAACAATGGATTAGGCCAGTTATGTTTTCTTTACAGTACATACAGCTTCACGGGTAAAGTACAGGATATACTTGCAATTATACTTAAGCATCACGTTGAACACGGAATATTTGGGTTCAATCCATTTTTAAAGAAAAATAGTGCACATATATGGGGCAATACACGTTATTTTCCCTGCTTTGTAAAATAAATGTTCCATTTGGAATTTAGCTTGCATATTTTTAGCACTGATAAATATGTGTTGAATACTGCTTAAAGGAAAGATGGTAATATATTCTCATGCAAGGAATCTCAAATACACTTCTAATGCGTATGAGTCTTGATTGTGTGAAACATTATGCTTGCAATATGATTTAACCCCTTTCCTGATTGAGATCATGTTTGCTGTTCCTTTTGTTTAAAAGACATCTAAGAATTCTACTTCTCCTAGAAAAATAAATGATAAATTATTTATGCATACCAATTATTTATTATCATTTATGCAAAGCTTGTCATATTATGCATGCATAAGGGGATTAAATCACTGTTAACCCACAATGCCTTTAGGGACATTATGTTATAGGCCCAAGGTTGCTTATGTTGACTATCAGAGACAAACATATACATCAAGAAGCTATATATTACTCTTGCAAATTGTTGCTAATAAGAAGGAAATAAAATATTATGAATAAAATATGTGAAGGAAAATATTCACTCAGTCCATTTCATTGTTATTAAACATCTATCTTATCCAAAGTGAACAAAAAGACCCCAAGAAATACTTGCGCATTGAAGAGCACACAAGTAGTATACATTAATTCCAACTTGAAAACTAAAAGGGACATAAACTTTTTTTCATTTTTTGTTTCTCCTGAGGCAATGTCTTTGTCATTTAATATGATTCGCTACATGTTATAATTAAGAAAAGTAGACATATCAGTAAATTGCCATAAGGATGCATCTTGGATATGCTATTTCTTGATAGCAGTTCTGAACTTTAAGGCAAATTTGATGAAGGTAGTGTTTTTTTAATATTAATGCATATAAATGAAATTATTAGTAGCATTCATTTTTAATGGAAAACCTAATGGAGAGTTATCAAGGCTACAGAAGTATTCTTTGATCCTAAAAAAGATAAAGTAGTGGTTGTATTTCTGTAGCTACAGTGGCATTTGATGAGAAGCAGTGTGGCCCATTGGATAGAGTGTGGGCCTGGGTGTCAGAAGAACCTATAAAGCTGTTTCACAGTCATAAGCAATGAAAAAAATTGCTTTTCAGAGCCAAAACCATATTGGATATTATGATAGCAAAATGCAACACATTTTTTTCAATTAACATTCTAAGGAACACGATAGTTTGTAAATTCTGCATGCAACTTAAGTGTTTTAAGCTATATAATAAATAGGCCATCCATTCGCATCACCACAGATGGAGGTATTTTGAAGTAAAGGCTAGATTTCACACAGGCCCGATATAAGAGAAAAATCTATGGGTTAGCATTAGAAGTTTAGCCAGAACTAGATGGCATAGGAGGTTAGTAAAAGACTTTTTGTTTTGTTTTGTTTTTAATGGTACTTGCTAAGTACTTACTATGTGCCAGGCACTATACTGGGATAGATATAAGATAAACAGGTTGGAAACATTCCTTGTCCCACCTAGCGATCCCAGTCTACATTGGAGATAGGCAAATTTAATCCCCATTTTATGGAAAATGGTAACTGAAGCATAGAAAGAATTTAAGTGACTCACTCCAGGTGACACAGCTGATAAGTAGCAGAGCCAGATTAGAACCCAGGTCCTCTGACTCTCCAGCGCTTAGAACAGTGCTTTGCACACAGTAAGCGCTTAACAAATACCAAAATTATTATTATTACTATTTTCCACTAGACCAGGCTGCTTCCGTCAGCATGTTTAGAAGACTTAGCTCCAATTCAATTGTTGAAACCTTTCTTATAACAAAAGTCGCTCTGCTCCACACTAACCCTACGTCTCCAATTATCTCATGTGCTGTTCATACTGGTGAACAAGATTGCCTTAGAGCAGTGCTTGGCATATAGTAAGTGCTTAACAAGTGCCATTATTATTATTATTATCTTGTACAAAATGAGGGTGTTCCTCAGTTGGCATCATGTAGGACCTATAGTCTTGAATAAAAATGTTCTGCCTCTGTGATCAAGGTAAGCCAAATAGTATTCAAACCACATTAAAAAAAAGGTAGAAACCCATCTGTTCAGAGAAGCAGCGTGGTTCAGTGGAAAAAGCCCGGGCTTCGGAGTCAGAGGTCATGGGTTTTAATCCCCGCTCCACCGCTTGTCAGCTGTGTGACTTTGGGCAAGTCACTCAACTTCTCTGTGCCTCAGTTACTTCATCTGTAACATGTGAATCAATAAATCAATCATATTTATTGAGCACTTACTGTGTGCAGAGCACTGTACTAAGCGCTTGGGAAGTACAAGTCGGCAACATATAAGATTAAGACTGAGCCCCAAGTGGGGCAGCCTGATCACCTGCTATCCTGCCCAGTGCTTAGAACAGTGTTTTGCACATAGTAAGCACTTAACAAATGCCATCATTATTATTATTATTTAGAATCACAGATACTGTCCTCACCTGCTCTATCATTCTACAGTCTAAGCTATCCCATCCTAATGACAATCAAGCCCTTTTTTCAAATGGTGTCCTGTGAAGGAGATTCCACAACCTCCTTCCATAACCTGCTCCAATCTTGATAATTCTACTGGCTCACAAATTCTTCGTTGTGATGAGCGTAGGTGCTTGTACTGGCAGTTTAAGCCCCTTTCCTTTGACTCTCTATCCCAGAAAGAAAAATAAAGTCCTTCTTATACTTCAAAATGGTAAGATTGTCCCAGTGTGGATTTTACTACCTAGAAGTTAGCCAACGTGGCAAATTGCAACAAATCTTTAGACTATTGGAGACAGAGAACCAGTGTGGCCTAATGGTTAGAGCCTGGGCCTGAGAGTCCGCTCCGCTGCTTGTCTGACCTGTGACAGTGACTCACTGAATGTGCCACCTTGGGACCAACTATGCATCCTCCTCTAAGGAATGAAGCCAGCCTGAATTGAGAAGCAGCATGTCTCAATGGAAAGAGCCTGGGCTTGGAAGTCAGAGGTCATGGGTTCAAATCTCAGCTCTGCCCCTTGGCAGCTGTGTGGCTTTGGGTGAGTCACTTCCCTTCTCTGGGCCTCAGTTCCCTCATCTGTCAAATGGGGATGAAGACTGTGAGCCCCCCGTGGGACAACCTGATCACCTTGTAACCTCCCCAGCACTTAGAACAGTGCTTGGCACATAGAAAATGCTTAATAAATGCCATTATTATTATTATTAGAGAAACAGCGTGGTTTAGTGGAAAGAGCATGGGCTTGAGAGCCAGGGGTCATGGGTTCTAATCCCAGCTCCGCCACGTTTCAGCTGTGTGACTTTGGGCAAGTCGTTTAACTTCTCTGGGCCTCAGTTACCTCATCTGTAAAATGGGGCTTAAAACTGTGAGCCCCACGTAGGACAACCTGATCACCTTGTATTCCCCCAGTTCTTAGAACAGTGCTTCGCACATAGTAAGCATTTAACAAATGCCATCATTATAATTATTATTATTAACTTGCTCAGACTCTAGTTCAACAGTGTCTACCTAGTATTTCCCTCATAAGGTCTTTCTTCATATTTTCAAAGAAAAGATTCAGAATTAAAGTGTACTTGAAAGCATATACATTAAAGGTAAAACCAAACTTGTAGTGATAGGACCCTCAGTGTCTGATATTTGTCCTAATGTTTCTACTTAATCCTTGCCAATGTACTGTTGCCTACTGAAAAAGCAGTATGGCCTAGGAGAAAGAGCATAGGCTTGACAATTAAGTGATCTGGTTTGAATCCCAGGTCTGGACTTTAGGCAAATCACTTGCTCTCTTTAGGCCTCAGTTTCCTCACCTGTAAAATGGAAATAAGGCATCTACTCAACCAGCCTCTTAGAGTATAAGCCCCTTGCACCAGGATCTTTCCTAGTTGATTATCTCTATCTACTCTAGGGCTTAGACAGTACTTAAGTCAGTTAACATTTCTATCCCTCAGTTACCTCATCTATAAAATGGTGAGTAAGACAGTGAGCTCCATGTGGGACAGTCACCATGTTTCTACCTGATTTGCTTATAACCACCCCAGTGCTAAGTACAGTGCCTCACACATAATAAGTAACAATAATAATAATAATAATAATAGTAATAATGGTATTTGTTGAGTGCTATGTGCCAAGCACTGTTCTAAGCACTGAGGGAGATACAAGCTTATCAAGTTGTCCTAAGTGGGGTTTACAATCTTAATCCCCGTTTTACAGATGAGGTGCTTAAATGCCATCACTATTATTATTATTATTATATATTATTATTATTATTAATAAAACATGTAGTGGTATGCTACATGTCTGTTTTGGAGGTTCAAGTCCCTCACAGCCCCTGAATCATGGCAGGTTTGGAACAAAAGCCCAGCAATACAAGTGAGTAACTGGGATGGGTTGCAGAAAATTATGAAGACTACAGAGAGAAGACTATGAAGACTACTGTGGGAGTTCCTCAAGGTTCAGTTCTTGGTCCCCTTCTGTTCTCGATCTACACTCACTCCCTTGGTGACCTCATTCACTCCCACAGCTTCAACTATCATCTCTACGCTGATGACACCCAAATCTACATCTCTGCCCCTGCTCTCTCCCCCTCCCTCCAGGCTCGCATCTCCTCCTGCCTTCAGGACATCTCCATCTGGATGTCTGCCCGCCACCTAAAACATGTCCAAGACTGAACTCCTAGTCTTCCCTCCCAAACCCTGCCTTCTCCCTGACTTTCCCATCATTGTTGACGGCACTACCATTCTACCCGTCTCACAGGCCCGCAACCTTGGTGTCATCCTCGACTCCGCTCTCTCGTTCACCCCTCACATCCAAGCTGTCACCAAAACCTGCCGGTCTCAGCTCCACAACGTTGCCAAGATCCGCCCTTTTCTCTCCATCCAAACTGCTACCCTGCTCGTTCAAGCTCTCATCCTATCCCGTCTGGACTACTGTATCAGCCTCCTCTCTGATCTCCCATCCTCTTGTCTCTCCCCTCTTCAATCCATACTTCATGCCGCTGCCCGGACTGTCTTTGTCCAGAAACACCCTGGGCACGTTACTCCCCTCCTCAAAAATCTCCAGTGGCTACCAATCAACCTACACATCAGGCCGAAACTCCTCACCCTCGTCTTCAAAGCTGTCCATCCCCTCGCCCCCTCCTACCTCACCTCCCTTCTTTCCTTCTCCAGCCCAGCCCGCACCCTCCACTCTTCTGCCGCTAACCTCCTCACCGTGCCTTGTTCTCACTTGTCCCGCTGCCGACCCCCAGCCCACGTCATCCCCCTGGCCGGGAATGCCCTCCCTCCAAACATCCACCAAGCTCGCTCTCTTCCTCCCTTCAAGGCCCTACTGAGAGCTCACCTCCTCCAGGAGGCCTTCCCAGACTGAGCCCCCTCCTTCCTCTCCCCCTCCTCCCCCTCTCCATCCCACCCGCCTTACCTTCTTCCCTTCCCCACAGCACCTGTATATATGTATATATGTTTGTACATATTCATTACTCTATTTCATTTGTACATATCTATTCTATTTATTTTATTTTGTTAATATGTTTGGTTTTGTTCTCTGTCTCCCCCTTCTAGACTGTGAGCCCACTGTTGGGTAGGGACCATCTCTATATGTTGCCAACTTGTACTTCCCAAGCGCTTAGTACAGTGCTCTGCACACAGTAAGCACTCAATAAATACAATTGATTGATTGATTACAGAAGATTTTTTACATACATTTTCTGCTGAAGTGACTGCAGCGTAACATCAATGCTATACTGAAGCCCAAAGATCAGCATGTGTGGCCAGGGTAGCTTCAGTAGCCTCTCAGCCTTCACTACTTCTCTACCCATGTTAGCCAGCATTTTTTCCACTATTCTTTCTGAATCTGTCCACCATGCAAGACATCCTAGGTATTTCTTTAGTTAGAGAACTACTTCGCTGATGGCATAGTCCTGGAAGTGGGAGTTTTTCACTAAACCGAACTGAAAAGACCATGTCCAATCTGCCCATATTGTCTCTAACCTAGTGTTTAGTACAGTGCTTGTACATAGTAAGCACCTAACAAATATCACTATCATTATTAGTTACTGTTGTACCCATTTCTCAAGAGGATGCCAGACTTCCTAGTTCGTAAGCAGGATGGTTTAGAGAAGCAGTATGATTTAGTGGATAGAGCACGGGCCTGGGACTCAGAACACTCTGCCTCTTGTCAGCTGTGTGACCATGGGCAAGTCACTTGCCTTCTCTGTGCCTCAGTTACCTCATGGGGATTAAGACTGTGAGCCTGATGAGGGACAGGGACTATGTCCAACCCAATTTTCTTGTATTCCCCCTGCTTCCAATGCTAAGTACAGAGCCTGTCACATAGTAAGTGCTTAACAAGTACCACAATTATCATTATTATAGGTGATAGATACTCTGGTACAGAGATTGCAAGTGACCCTAGTAAAGATAGAAGTCTTTCCCACCAAACCAAGTCCCTCAACAGTTGTTTTTTTTTTTCATTTCTAGAGCCACTCTGTAACAAATGTGTCTAACTTATATGGAGAGGAAAAGAATGTAAAACTGCTGCAAAACACAAACAGGTTGTAGAATGTAAAACAATTCCCCACGTAATCATATGCACATACCCTGATATTCATTCTCTGAATCGTAAAGTAATTTAAAAGGATAATTAGTGTGTAGTGTCTGCATTAGCTCCTCAGAGGGTTAGTGTCCATCCTGTTTGTCACTGTTTCTTGCCTAATCCCCTCTAATGAGGGTTTATGTTAACATGGCTAAACACTTGCAGATATGTACTACCAAGCTAGCTAAGCTTATAGAAGACATGCTGTTCAAATGTCACTGCCTTTGGCTATCTTGCTGAAAGAGCCTGGCTGCTGCTTACTTGGTCTTTATCATACCAAAAGCTTCTATTTGTGTTTGTTTACAAACCCTTATTGAAGCTGCCATTTCAAAGAAAAATATCTCCTAGATTGTCACCTTTGCTTAGATTTCTATTTTTTCACAGCTTCATTTTTTGGCTTTGGTTTTTCATTTCCTTGGCAGAGTTGCCAATCTTTAAGGGGTTTTCTCCGTAGGAAAGGTAAAATGTTCTTGACTTTATTGCATTAAAACAGTTGAAACAAGCTCACCAGAGCTGCAAAGAATATTACTCTAGAGAATTGAGCTGGGGTGAACATCGTAGTCTTTTGGTCTGCTCTCATTTTAGAAGGGCTCTGTGGCTTTAAAGGAGATTCAGATTTATCCGAGCTGGGCTAGTGTCAAGCCTCAAAACTAATTTCAGCCTTGCCAGACTTCACAATTTTTGTTCATGTTTGTGAGGCTACACGAGGCTTTCCTTTGAGATTGTGGAAGTGAGGAAGAATCTCAGGAAAGGAGGCATTTGATCCTCTCTTTGTCAAGGCGCGTTTTCATTATTTATATCATCTTTGTCCTCACACTATCCTTGTGAAGTGAGGAGGATTGCCTATTATTATTCCCATTATACAGCTGGGAAAACCGAAGTTCAGAGCCATACTATAGCTTGGTTCAAGGCCACACAAGCTGCTGCTTTCGGGGAAATAAATAGGAGCAGATCTCTCTCTACCATCGGCTTTTCCCATTAAGCCATACATCTTGTTTCAGTCCCGTTGTCTACAGGCATGGACTCAAAGGAAAGGGGAAAAGCAATGAAAAGCGAAGCTGGGCAAAATATTGTCTGAGATTACTGAACTTTGCAGATTTTTCAAAAAGGTCCTTTCAAAAAAGGAGAGCCCCATCTGTGGGGCAATCTAGCTCTGAATACCTATAGAAAAATAATATTTACATTTCAAGAAACAACTTCCAGAAAATGATATTCAGCAATAAAATCTGTGCATTCTGTGGCCTGGTTGGTATGACTCTGGTTTAACATGGCTATTTATCAATCAGTCCATCAGTGGTATTTACTGAGCACTAACTGTGTGCAAAGCACTGTATTAAGTGCTTGGGAGAGTAAAATACAACAGAGTTGGTAGACACGTTCCCTGCCCACAATGAACTTAGAAGCAAGAGTTTCTGCTCATGTTTATTTCAGATTGGCTGAGGAGAAAACAGAGATATTTCATTTGTGAAAAGATGTAGTTTTTTGTAGTCAAACTATTTTATGCTTATGAGAAGGAAGGGTCTGGAAGCTTTCAGTGGTAGTCTTAGATAATAATAATAATACTAATAATAATAATGATGGCATTTATTAAGCACTTATTATGTGCAAAGCACTGTTCTAAGCGCTGGAGAGGTTACAAGTGATCAGATTGTCCCATGCCCCATGCTCACAGATTGTCCCATGCTCACAGTCTTAATCCCCACTTTACAGATGAGATAACTGAGGCCCAGAGAAGTTAAGTGACTTGCCCAAAGTCACACAGCTGACAATTGGTGGAGTTGGGATTTGAACCCATGACCTCTGACTCCAAAGCCCATGCTCTTTCCACTGAGCTACGCTGCTTTAATGCCAAGACCAAGATGACCAAGACTATCATAGTATAGGCACTGGATACTAATTTAAACCAAAGGATGCCATTTGAGCTAAGCAGCCCCCCTAAGAATATCTGCCAGGCCTTCCTGAAGCATGATAGGGGGCAAGGAATAATAATAATAATCTGTGGCATTTGTTAATTGCTTACTATGTGCCAGGCACTATATTAAGCACTGGGATGGTTACAAGGAAATTGGGTTGGACGCAGTCCCTGTCCCCCATGAGGCTCTCAGTCTCAATCTCCATTTTACAGGTGAAGGTAACAAGCACAGAGAAGTAAAGTGACTTGACCAAGGCCACACAGCAGACAAGTGGTGGAGCTGGAGTGTAAACATGCCACCCACGGAGGCCTTATTTCCCATTAAGAGTTCATGCCAGATTTCCTGGGGCCTGCTGGACAGGGTTCCACTTCTTTACTTGGCAAATGGGAATAATGACAACCGTATCTCAGTAGTGTGATGATTTGTTGTCAGTAAAGCAACGGTATTTATTGAGCACTTACTGTGTGCAGAGCAAAGTACTGAGCTCCTGGGAGAATATAATTCATTCAGTTGTATTTATTGAGTGTTTACTGTGTGCAGAGCACTGTACTAAGCACTTGGAAAGTACAATTACACTGGGTTTACAGCCTAGAAGATAATAATGATAATTATTGTATTTGGTAAATGCTTACTATGTGCCAATCACTGTTCTAAGCACTGAGGTAGATACAAGGTAATCAGGTTGTCCCACTTGCGTTTCACAGTCACAGTCAAGCAACGTGGCTCAGTGGAAAGAGCCCGGGCTTTGGAGTCAGGTCATGGGTTCAAATCCCGGCTCTGCCAATTGTCAGCTGTGTGACTTTGGGTGAGTCACTTAACTTCTCTGGGCCTCAGTTATCTCATCTGTAAAAAGGAGATTAAGACTGTGAGCCCCACGTGGGGCAACCTGATCACCTTGTAACCTCCCCAGTGCTTAGAACTGTGCTTTGCACATAG
Organism: Tachyglossus aculeatus; assembly: GCF_015852505.1. Classification (NCBI taxonomy): domain Eukaryota; kingdom Metazoa; phylum Chordata; class Mammalia; order Monotremata; family Tachyglossidae; genus Tachyglossus; species Tachyglossus aculeatus. Next base: position 28,698,664 of record NC_052099.1, on the reverse strand, counting down.
TAAGCACTTAATAAATGCTATTATTATTATCATTCCCCATTTTACAGATGAGGTAACTGAGGCACAGAGAAGTTAAGAGGCTTGCCCAAGGTCATACAGCAGACAAGTGGCAGAGCCGGGGTTAGAGCCTACGTCCTCTGACTCCCAAGGCCGCGCTCTTTCCACTAAGCCACGCTGGAGTTGGAAGTCACGTTCAAGCTTACAGTCTAAAGGAATTGTTTTGTCTGTTTTGAACAAATATCGAATGTGCTTGGAGCTTCTCAGAAATACGAACACAAAGGGGACAGAAAACCCATGTTATCATTAAGTAATTTCATCCTTCTCTGGTTCGATTCAATCCCCGTTTTCGTAGACATTAGACAAGAAAAAGAAGAGTTCAAGGCCACCTTTATGTAAATGCAAAGAAATGGAATCAACACTTGCCTCTGAATTTAGTTGAGAACTCTCAGTGGCATCTTACAGAGAGCACCACGAACTGCTTTCAAAGAGACTTCTGAGTATTCAAGTTTACTTGATCAGTTAAAGAAAATAAAATTAATTCCAAGACCAAAGCCTCCTTTTCATGTGCATATCAGAGCTGCTCACATTTTCACGGTGGAAATACGCGAATGTCAACTCACTAGTTTCCCACAGCACAGCCCCAATAGAACATCACTCAGGTATACTGGCGAGCGCGGCTTTCCGTTCCCCTTTGGCTAAGATATCACTTAGGCCCGATCCAGAAGAAAATAAATGCAGCCTTCTATGAGGCAGTCCAATTCCCATTGGCTGCATATGTTGACAGTGCAGGGAGCTGAATTATCCAGGAGAGAGGCAAACAGGTCCTTTGTCTTTCCTTGATTGTCTGGACTGCTGCATAAAGATAAAGATTGTATGGAATGGAGTAGAACCCGCCCTCCCACTTATAGATTTCTGGTCTATTGTGATTGCCAATGGGCAATGAAAGGCTATCCTGAAATGGCTGGATCCCTTCGGGGGTGCCTCTTTTCCCTTCTCTTACTTTTTTTTTTTTTTTTGGTAGAGGTTCATCTTCTAGCCCCATAATTCCGATATCCATCATCTTGCATGACATCTGAAATAGAGCTGCCTATCAAAGAAAACCTGCTGCAGGCAAGCCACTCTCTTAACCCACTTCTCTAGTTCACTTATAATTCAGCCAGGGGAAGAAAAGTTTGTCTCAATGTATGGCCACGCTCAGTAAAGCCCCTGGCATTCTTTCCAATGGTGTGATTTAAAACAACTGGCAAACAAGATTGGGTACATTGGGTACAAAAATTCCAGCAGCTAAGAGTTAGAGAAATACTTAGAAATAGCTTTCAAAGCTAAAGGAGCCAATTATTTAACCAAGTCTTATTGGACCAGACACCTGGCTCATCATTTCCTCAGCGACAAGTCACAGAATGGTTCGTTTATACATTAGCTTCACTTTCTTTCATGGCTAAATCATTTTCATTATTCTGTTCCATAATTATGTTGTCCACTAAATGCTTACAGTTGTTTTAAGCATAGTGGTAGATACAAACCTGTCTAGTGGTCGCTATTCCGCATATAATTTACCTTACTGCACAGATGAGGAAACTGAGGACTAGAAAGATCAGACTGCTGGCCAGCAGCAAAAATGGGACTAGAATTTATATCTTCCGATTCCCAGGCCTGTGGTCTTTCCACTAGGAAATGCAGCTCTTTTAGATGAATTGTAAAATGTTTAAAGTTTTGGCCAGAAGAAGTCCTTTTCCACATCCCAAACTTCCAGTGTTAACAATAGTTTGCCTTCAGGAAACGTAAATATCCTTCTCAATGGCAATCACATCAACCTATGGTATGAACTGGCTGCTTACTATGTACTGTACTAAGCAGTTGGGAGAGCACACAGTAGAGTTGGTAGACGCGATCCCAGCCCACAAGGCATTTTACAATTTTACAGCTTTACAATCTACAATCAAAAAGCCTTCTTTGGATCCTAATCAATTCCCTGCATTTACCATTCCATCTTCCTGTTGCATTCCTGTCCTAATTCTAGCCTCCTCCCCGCCAACCCAAGCTCAACTCGCTCTTGGGAGTCCGAGGTCATGGGTTCTAATCCCGTCTCCGCCACTTGTCAGCTGTGTGACTTTGGGCAAGTCACTTAACTTCTCTGTGCCTCTGTTCCCTCATCTGTAAAATGGGGTTTAAGTCTGTGAGCTCCATGTGGGACAACCTGATTACCTGGTATCTACCCCAGCGCTTAGAGCAGTGTTTGGCACATAGTAAGTGCTTAACAAATACCATCATTATTATTATTATTATTATTAACCACTATAATCAGGTTTTCTTTTCTTCACTCCAATGAGGTTTCTTATATCTCTCATCAATCAGTTGCATTTACAGAGTGCTGATTGTGTGCAGACTGTAAGTTTGTTATGGGTAGAAAATGTGCTTGCTAATTCTGTTGTACTCTCCCAAGTGCTTAGAACTGACCACTGCACGCAAACCACTTCTCTCTGCATTTTCAGCAGCACCTCACCTTCAACATTCCCGGCCAGCTTTCTCCATCTTACTTTTCAGCTTCTATCTCCTCAGTTTATCTTCTAAATTGACCCCATTCTCAATTTTCCAAAGTGCTCAATAAATGCTGTCGATTGAGTGGTTGTACTGTCTCAAGCTCTGCACATCTCCCATTCTTCAGATATCTCACCTCTTCTAATAAGCCTTCCTTGACTACTTCCAAGCATCCTAAATCCTATCAAGCCAACAGCACCTGATCCTTTCTGAAAAGAGCCTCTAATCTTGCTACTACTGGTGTTGGGGTTGGCAACAACTGAAGTCCAAACCAAAGTTCCTCCAGGGGTTCATAGTACGCCAAGTGTGGCAAATGACAAACTTGTCAGCACAACAAGAGATAGAAGGCGGCAAACTCTTCTCCACATTCCCTCATGGTCTTTGGGAACTGTAAGCAAACCAGCTCCTTCGCTCCCTGGGTCATATATATTTTCATCCTTTACTTCTCTGCAATTTCCTTGCCAGATTTCAACCAACCTGTTTAGTGGATTCAAAAGACCAGGAGTTTAGTGGTCAATGAAGCAATCAATCAATGGCATTTATTGAATGCTTACTGTGCGCAGAGCACTATACTAACCCGTTCGGGGAGTACAATGCAACAGGGTTGCACTGATCAGGCCCAAACTGGCCCTTTGACCCTGGAGTAGGTCTTAGTATACTTCGGACCATTCCAGAATCTTCTCTCCTAGAAGACACAGTTCGGTTTGCCACTTTTCGGTAATATGCCCTAAGTGTTTTGATTGATGGGTTTATACTGAAAAAGACATGATGGTCCCATTTAATGCAAAATGTCTGGTCACACTTCAGAGAAGTCAGATGTATAATCCACAACTACTTTCTGTATCGATCTTTGGGTCTTTGTTATAGTCTCCTTAAAATTATTTCTTGTTCCCAGTATTAAAGAAATGTGAATGAAAAGTGTTTTGATTTTGATTAGTTCTACATTGATTTAAAACTGGGGCTTCTTGAAGATGGGGACCTGATCATCTCCAAATTTTGCACAATGCCTAGACTAGTAACTGGACAGTTTGACGCTTAATAAATATTTGTAGATTGATGAACGCTGTTTCAAATTTCCCTTCTTCATGTGGACCAGGGCTTGGAAATCTAGAAACTAGTCTAACTCTGATTATTCACCCTGTTCCTTGAAGCCTTCTGGAAAATCTCTTCTGATTTTGGCCACTTTGATCATTTTGAATACCGCTTAATATACATACCCACATTAAGGCATCTCACTTTAACTTAGATTATGGTTAAACACTGATCAGTCATGGACCATACAGACTTGGTTTTACTGAGGTATTCTGATTTTCCCAAAATCTGCCAAGCAACTGAAATACTAAGCTTAAGGCCATTATAGAACATTTTTTTCATGTTTCATTTTTCTTTCTTTTGACTTGGTTTTAATTTCCTCCAGTTAGTGTCTATTGTTTTAGCCCTATGGGCTTATTTTACCAAGGCTGATGTTTAATACAACTTCATCCACATCACAGTTGATATTTGAGGACTCTCATTTTCCCATCTGAGTCTCCGTGTGTGTGTATATATGTATCCGTGTGCATGTGCACATAGCTTTCACATGGATTTGCTCCCCTTATTCTTCCCTCCCTCATCCCTACAGCACTTACGTACACATCCCTAACTAAAGTCTTTAGTCCTTCTCTAGACTATAAGCTCGCTATGGGCAGAAAAACATGTTGACCAGCCCCGCACACAGTAAGTGCTCAATAAATACAATTGATAGTTTTCATTTTGTTTCTTCAGTGATGTAACTTTTCTGTTTCATTTCTCTAATTTGTAGCTGCCTACTGTATCTACCCCTGTGCTTAGCACATAGTAAGTGCTTAACAGATACTACAATTATTACTGTTTTTCCCACTTGAGATGGTAACTTCCTTGGTGTTTTCCTTTGTGTCCTCCCACAGTCCCTATTATAGTACTCAGAATACTGAGTAGCTGAGTAGCATGGTAGTTGCTTGATTGACTCAAGAAAGTTTTTCCTGGATAATCCAAGGATGACTAGCTAAAGTTGTAACAGAGCTCAGAGGGAGAAAAATGGTAGAGGGTTCTGCATCTGGATGAGTTTGTCCTTCTATGGGCACCTGTGAACTGTTTGTGTCTTTGACCATGTCTAATTCTCACTTGTATCTTCTTTCCCAGCACTTACTACAGTGCACTGCATGCAGTGTTTAATACATACTATTACTACTATTACTATTTTAAAACAAACCTGTTATCTCAGGATAGATATACTGTTACTCTCTCTTTTTTCACATTAGATAAATACATAAGGAGCACTTACTGGTCTGATCATTTAATTCCCCCCCGCCCCCCAACACTCAAACATGCACAGAGAGAGATTCTTAAGACTCAATCAATCAATCAATTGTATTTATTGAGCGCTTACTGTGTGCAGAGCACTGTACTAAGCACTTGGGAAGTACAAGGTGGCAACATATAGAGACAGTCCCTACCCAACGGTGGGCTCACAGTCTAAAAGGGTTAGACAGAGAACAAAACCAAACATACTAACAAAATAAAATAAATAGAATAGACATGTACAAGTAAAATAAATAAAAAGAGTAATAAATATGTACAAGCATATATACATATATACAGGTGCTGTGGGGAAGGTAAGGAGGTAAGATGTGGGGATGGAGAGGGGGACGAGGGGGAGAAGGGGAGGAGGGGAGGAGGGGAGGGGGAGAGGGGGACTCATGAAAGAGTCATTAAGGACCTCGCAAAAGAAAAGGCGAGAAAGTTACTTCTGCCACTTTGAGAACCCACAGGCTAGATTTTGTAGTCTAAGGCTGGGGTATATGGATTTGAAGACCTTTGCCCAAAAGAAAACAAAAAGAAATGGAGACAAGGAATGAAGAGCGCAATCATAGTCTAAAAAGAAATATAGAGGAAGCAGAAAGAGACCTGGAGGAAGACAGATAGTAGAAGCCAGAGAAAGAATGAATATGATAGAAGATAGTCCAGAGAGAAAAGACACAGATTTAAGCCTGAGATATTTGATCTAATGAAGAAACAAAAAGCACATTAATCAGGTCCTGTCAGTGTGCAGGTGTTTCTCAAGTTACACTACATATATTGTGTGTGTAACCTCCTGTGGCCTCGGGGCTGTTTCCATGCACCCCCTGCCTCCCACCCTTCCCCTTTCACCCACCCCCACTAGCTCTTTCTCCCCCTGCCAATCCCCTTATTTGTTCACATATTTCTTTTAAATTAAGAAGAGTCAGCAAACTGGAAGGTACATCAGCAAACAGAAGTACTGCTCGTACCTTAGATGATTAACTCTTCCAGAGGCTGCGAGCACAAGAAAAACACAACCTGTACCTTCTTGGAAGTGTATCACTGAGTAAAAATGCAGTTAGGCGATGTTCCTAGCTGTTACATAAACCCCCGTGAGATGATAAAATGGTAGTTCTCACGCTGGCTTTATTTACTACTCTACTGGGGATATCCTTAAGTAACAAGCTGATAACTCTTGTAATTTCCATACCTTAAATAATTTAATGTGAAATCACATAAATAAAATGTTATAACTGAACATAATTCTTCATATATTTTTTCTAATAATCCTAGCCTTTTAAATTAGCATAATAACACTTAGAATAATTGAACACTTTAATTGCATGGATCATCACAATATTCTCTACCATACTGTGTGCCTTGATAAAATTCTGATTGGATTTTAATTTAGTTGGTTTTCTCAGTTTCATTTTCTTGTTAGATAAAGCCTCCAGAGGTAAAAACATAAACAAAAATAATCTCATGATTCACAGATACCTCCATGATCCACTTGAGGAAAAAATGGGACCAGTAGAAAAAGTTGGTGTTTGCTCCTTCTTTTTTTAATGCATAACTTCCTGTTTACCCTTCCTGGCAATTTCCAGTACCAGATAGAAATGATTTGAAGCTCCAGAATACTCTGGAGTAGTTTTTTTAAAATCTTTTTTTCTGAACATGCAGTGTTTTCACTATGTAGCTTCAGAATACACTTGAGTGGTTTTTTTTTTTTAATCTTTTTTTCAGAACATGGAGTGTTTTCAATCAAAATCTTCAGTGCTTCAATTCCATCATGTTATGGCCAGGGGTGAGACCTATTTAGGGTGGAATTTTTATCTCACCAATCTCCATCCTTGTGACAAAAATAAAACTTTGTTTCTAATGGTGGCATTGGGATTTCAACTGATGGAGAAGTGAAGTGTTTATTTCTGGGGTGACTATTTGACATTTTATGAATGATCTAATTCTGCTAGGTATCATAATCTAAGACTGTAAGGGATGTTTTCCTGTTGTCTGATGTACTGGGATTATGCTAGATAAGCTTGTAATCAAATCTCCACTTGACTTTGTGCCAAGTAAATACAGTGAATATATCCAGTTCTCGTATGATGTGGAGACCGTATTATTACAGAACTCCACTTAAAGAAAACTTGCCATGCAGGACTGACTCCATCCGACCTCACATGCATGCGCACAACTCTTCCTTCCAAAATCATGTCACATTCTAGGCAGAACATGTGCTCTGGCAGAACTAAGTACATATGTTAATTTTTTATGGTATTTGTTAAGTGCTTACTATGTGCCAGGTGCTGTACTAAACACTAGTCTACTAAATATTCAAGTAGAATAACAAAAAGGGTTCTCTCAGAGTGTTTCAAGATGAACTGGTTTCCTTTGGCATCAGAATTTTTAGCAACAATTCCTTATAATAATTATGGAATTTGCTAAGCGTTTTCTCTGTGCCAAGCACTAAGTGCTGGGGAAGATTCAAGGTGATCAGGTTGTCCCACGTGGGGCTCACAGTCTTAATCCCCAATTTAAAGATGCAGTAACTGAGACACAGAGAAGCAAAGCGACTTGCCCAAAGTCACGCAGCTGACAAGTGGTGGTCAGAATTCGAACACATGACCTCTGGCTCCCAAGCCCGTGCTCTTTCCATTAAGCCCAGTTGCATCCCAAGAACACAGAACAAGATTGAGGCTCAGGCCTAATTTAAACTCATGAACTGTCTTCCTTGTCTCCTCCAGCCTGATCAAGATGTGCTCTGCGATTCACTGTGCTAGTTATAAGTGCATTTTGAGGATAGACAAAAACTGTATGATTATAATAGACTTACTTCAAATGATCCCAAGGGTCTGAATGGTTGTCTCCAATTTAAATATTGGGAACATGAAGTAAAGAGATTTTGAGCAATCCACTAGCCTATTTTTACTACTTCCTGACCCAGTTGGGTTGAGAAGTGCCATGGGGGGGAGGCTGAAATTGCTTCCAGGGAGTGGAAGATGCCAGTTCAGTTAATACTAATGGGGACCAAATGATTCATTCTCACTTAACTGTCGGTTGTCAGTTCAGTGTCCCTCACTGTCTACGTGAATTTCAGGGCCCATACCATGCCTCTTTTCAGGATATAGCTGAGTAACTTGTAATATAAGACAGTTTTCACAATCACACAGAGAGAGGAAAGAAGTTGAAATAATATGTAATGTAAAGTATGTTTTCCAGGATCTCTCAATCACAAACGATGACATGATGCAAGCCTGTGTAAATTTTGATCCTGAAATATGACAATGGAAAGAGGAAGGAAAAGTTACTGCTGTCTCCATCGTGGTCGGGAGGATTTCCTAGAGAGGATAAGAAGGATGTTCTGGGTGAATAGTGTGAAGAAAGCAGTTCTGGGAGAAATGGGGCAATGGGGAGAAATTTTTCTCGAGTGTTTTTGAGAGAGGAGAGAAGTGAAGTTGATTTTGGTAGGCCGCAAATTTGGAAGCCCAGATTTAGAATGTTGAATGTATGGCATCTGAACCCACAGTTCGCATCCACAACAGTAGAAGTGACATAGGAGTTTAAGGCATTTGCTCAGAGAAAACAATTCTGCTCTCAAAGAGAAGACAAATATTGTTTTTTTTCTTGAATCATCCAGATATAGATTCAATAATCCAGATCATCCAGATTGACTATCAACATTAATCAGATTCATTTGACAATCCTCAGTTGTCCACTTCCCTTTGTCTGTGAAGTCAAAACAAATGTGCCAGGAAAAAGAACCATTTAATGATTTCTAGGTAATGCTATAATTTATTGAGTACCCATTTGGGGCACTAAACTGTGCTAGTCCAGGAAAACAAAGGGACATGTTCCCTGACCAAAAGGAGTTCACAGTCTACTTTAGAAATGATACTCCCACAATGATCCCACAGTTTTAAGATCATTGATTTAAATCAGTCCTGACAAGACATTTTGATGGTATTCAGTATTTTGGAATATACAAACATGGTCTGAGCAGAGAGTTGTGAGCTGTTTCAAATCATAGTCTCTTTAAAACTCTAATGATGTTAGAAGATTTACCGAAAATTACAGAGGGAAATCTCAAAAGTTCATTGAGGTGAACCTGAAAGTGGTCTTATGAACTCTAAAGAGGGTGTGTCTTGTCCCAAAGGAAACCCATAAAGTCAGTGATTGATCTCATAATTTTAAAATCCTGTGGGCCTGACAACCAATTACAACGGTCTTAATAACTAGTTTGCTGTGCACACAGGGTGTGTTCAGCTTTCTCAGAGCCATAATTATCTTGTCTCATTATTTGATGGTATATTGTGTAAAAGCTTCCACTGCGGGAATTCGAACACGGAACTCGCAAGCTTATGGTTACACAGCAGATCCTAGGTATGTCGTTCTCATTAAAGAACAAGTATTTTAATCACATATATTAGTACCTCGTCTAAACTGAAGAGAAATAGCCATTCAAAAATGATCTGTGTTACAAATGAGTCAACTTCAAGAGCCTTTCCTTGTTTAGAAAAAAGGAGTTTATGAAATACTACTTAGCATCTCTTGAAGAACATATTCAGAGTGATTTTCTTTCTCCAGTAAATGTATTCCTTCTATGCATAAAGGATTTGAAGATTTATTTTGTTCCCTCTTCTGGCATAATTATAACGTTTAAAAAGGTTGAGCCAAATACATGACAGTATTTGTTTATTCGAAGCCTACGGAAATCCTGCATGTGATTGGCAGCTTGAAATTAAGTAACACATCATCCCCAGCTCTTTTCCCCCTAAGGAAAACAGCTGCTTATCTTATTGCCAAGAGATGAACCCCAATTTTCAGACATTCCTACTGAACATAAACAGACACGAGCATCAACATGCACATCAAGAGACTGACAAAGAACTTCCAGAGCTTTGAACAGAAGATAATACAGATAAACTCTGGAAAGCATAAAGCAGCCATTCAATATGAAGCAGTTTGTCACTGAGGTAGGCTTTTATCTTAAGTGGAAAATTTTTAGTTTCTCCCAGTCCAGATCATAAACTAAAGAATACTGAGATCTTTGTCCTTAAACTCTCTTTTGCTGAGAATAAGGGAAAATAGCAGTTTTGAGTTTTGGGTTTTTTTCCATTTTTTGTTGTTGTTGTTATGCGCTTACAATTGTGCCGGACACCGCACTAAGCACTGGGGTAGATAACAAGATAATCTGGTTGACACAGTCCCTCTCCCACAAGGGACTCATAGTCTTAATCCCTATTTAACAGTTGAGGTAACTGAGTCACAGAGAAGTTAAGTAATTTACCAAAGGTCACCCAGCACACAAATGGAGGAGCGAGGATTATTCATTCAATTGCATTTATTGAGCACTAACTGTGTGCAGAGCACTGTACTAAGCGCTTGGAAAGTACAATTTGGCAAGAAAGAGAGACAATACCTGCCCACACCAAGAACCTAGATCCTCTGACTCCCAAGCCTGTGCTCTTTTCACTAGGCCACGTTATTTTAGTTGCTCCTACTGTACATTCTGCACATCTTCAATAAATGTGGCGGTCTTTTAAGGTACAATGTTGCAATTGGGGAACCCAGTTTCTTTTACATTCAGTGCATTCGTTCAAATTCATACTGCGGCCTCACTGAATGTATTACTGAAATCTAAGCGCCGATTGCACAGCTAGGACAAACAAGGTTAGGAAAGGTAATCACCCGCCTACATGTTTTGTGGTCTGTCTCCCCATTCCAGACTGTGAGCCCATTGTTGGGTCGGGACCGTCTCTATAAGTTGCCAACTTGACTTCCCAAGTGCTTAGTACAGTGCTCTGCACACAGTAAGCGCTCCATAAATACAATTGAATGAAAGAATGAGTAATCAAGCACTCATCTTCAAGCTCTATGTGGACAGGGAATATGTCTACCAACTCTGTTACATTGTATTCTTTGGAGATAATGGCAAAGGAGGCTTTTTCTCCAGTCCTTTCCTCCCTGCCTCTCCCTTCCCTGTTCCTGATCACCCTTTCAGTGAGTCAGTGGACCCTGCAAGCCTCGATTCTAGCTGTGCTATGGCAGCAATCAATTGTATTTATTGAGCGCTTACTGTGTGCAGAGTACTGTACTAAGTGCTTGGGAAGTGCAAGTTGGCAACACATAGAGACGGTCCCTACCCAACAGTGGGCTCACAGTCTAGAAGGGGGAGACAGAGAACAAAACAAAACATATTAACAAAATAAAATGAATAGAATAGATATGTACAAGTAAAATAAATACATAAATAGAGTAATAAATACGTACAAACGTTTATACATATATACAGGTGCTGTGGGGAAGGGAAGGAGGTAAGGCGGGGGGATGGAGGGGGGAGGAGGGGGAGAGGAAGGAGGGAGTGAAAGTAAAAGTGAAAGTTGGAAGAGGAAGTTTCTCTTGGTCACATTTTATTTGCCCACAAAATTCTATACATAGCCCCAAAGTACACCTTGAAGAATTAATCCATCAGTCAATTCATTCAATTGTATTTATTGAGCGCTACTGTGTACAAAACACTGTACTAAGCGCTAGGGAGAAAACAGTACAACAACAGACACATTCCCTTCCCACAACAAGCTCACTATCCAACACGTTTGCTTTCCTTATAATAACCTACTGTGAATCACCTGTCTATGAATTTATCCAACCTTTCTTTAAAGCACTGATATTTTTGGTCAACCCAACTTCCTGTAGTAACCAAGGCCATATGCTCACCAGTCAATATACTAAATGCTTGGGAAAGTACAGTACGATAGAATTGGTAGATGTAATCCTTGCCCGCAAGGTGCTTCCATCCTACTAGACTGACCTTGAGCAAGTCGCTTAACAGGTCCAGGCCTCAGTTACCTCATCTGTTAAATGAGGGTTAAATTTAGACTGTGAGCTCCTTGTGGAAAAGGGTTAACGTCCAACCTGATAAATTCATATCTCCTCCAACGCTCAGAACAGTGATTGACATCTAGTAAGCATTAACAAATACCATTTAAAAAAACAAAAACTAGATGAAAATCTCTACCAGAATCTGGGTAGACTCATCACAGTGGTTGCAACACATAACAAAATGACTATATCATGGGAGATACTCATGCACATGAAGTTCATAATGGTGAAACGGGGGGAAAGAAATCATTTGGATCACACCAAATGGCAATAGATGCATTTAAGATAAAGAATGGCATGGCTTTGGAATACCATGGATTTTTTTTTTTACATTTTTTATGGTATTTGTTAAGAGCTTACTATGAGCCAGGCACTGTGCTAAGTGTTATGGTTGATTCAAGATAATCAGGTTGGACACAGTCCAGGTGTCACATGGGGCTCACAGTCTAAATCCCCACGTTACAGATGAGGGAAATGAGGCACAAAGAAGTTAAGTGACTTACCCAAGGTCACACAGCACACAAGCAGCAGAGCCAGGATTAGAACCCTTCTGATTTTCAGGCCCACGCTCTCTTCACTAGTCCACGCTGCTTGTCTAAGTAGTTCAACAGTAGCCTAAACATTACTCTTCTATACCTGGAGTCAAGTATGGAAGTGAGTTCATTGTTTACTGTGATCCAAACTTTTACTGGGAGGCTTCCGGAGAATGAAAACATATACAAGGAGCTTTATGACCGCATTACAACAGTCTTATCAGTGAAAGAGACTTGCTTTAACACTATCAATGCAAACAACGAGTGGGCGTCTCTGTGAATTAGTCCACCAATCAATCATTAAGAATGTGGGCAAAATTAGACAATGGTATCAACTGGTTTAATAAACATGAGTCTGATATCAGAGAAAAGAAATGAGTCATCAACAAGGGACTAATATTCCAGGACTCACCTTGTATAGAACTTTGGTTTAGGATGGGGACTATGTCACATTCGTTGGACTTGGTTTTCTCAGAAGTGATGGTGGTTTTCTCTGAACTATCTCCCCTTGGCCTGGAGCATGCAATTGCTAGATTGGGTTGAGGTGTCGTCTGTGGCTGAGGGCCAGAATACCTGTGCCGGAATCACCTCAGTAACATTCATTCAATTTAATCGTATTTATTGAGCGCTTACTATGTGCAGAGCACCATACTATGCACTTGGGAAGTACAAGTTGGCAACATATAGAGACGGTCCCTACCCAACAATGGGCTCACAGTTTAGAAACAGACATCCTTCCTCATCTACCACACAATCTACTGTACCACACAGCCATCAATTCCCTTAATCTAGTACCCAGGTTAGTCAGGGGGGATTTCTGGGAGGAGATATGACTTTAGTAGGACTTTGAACTTAGGGAGAGTGACGGTCTGTCAGATATGAAAGCGGAGGAAGTTCCATGCAGAAGGGAGGATGTAAGGTGTCTACAGCCAAAGAGACAAGTTGAGGTACAAGAAAACTATCCGCTCTCAAGAGATCAGGTAAGCATTCTCATCCCTTCCTACGATGTTTCTATCCAACAAAATGGGGAAAATATAAAAAATAACAACAACAACAAAAAAAACTATATGAGTTTGAACAAGCTAATATGCATTCACTGGCCTCATTAAATATCAATATAATTCAATAAATATCTGTTGAAGATGATGAGGAAAGAGCAATGTGGGATTTCAGTACCTACCAGGTAAAATGAATAGGCCAAGGCATCTCAGTGTTTTTGGTTTTTTACTGTCTCCCAATAGAGGAATCAAATCCGTCATTCATGAAATCATGACACTTGACACTGAGATAAAATTCTGCTCTCGTATAGTCAGTCCAGGTCTCCTCTTCCGTGTGGATATCCGTTACATACTTTAAACTTGATCCCAACATAAAACTCTCTGGGACAAATTCTGCCTTCAGCTACTCATGCAGTGTTTCTGTCAACTTGAATGGAAATTATATGTGAGGTGTTGAAGGAGATATTTAGCCCAAAAGTTCAAACTTTGGGCTTTTGATATCAATAGGAGCCCAAAAGAGAAGATACTTCTGGAGTAGGCAATGGGAATCCTGAATGAGGTTGAGACCTACAGGATAGACCTGAGGTTAAAAACTTCACCTTAATATACTCCACACTCTTATTTTTTTCACCCAAATGCATAAACCTATCTGTTAGATCATAGATGCAGCAGTGATGGTGTGTGATTTAGCCTGCTGAGATATTTATGATAAACTTCCAAAGCAGTTGGAAACATTCCCCACCCTCAGGGTACTGTTTTATATAATAGTGCTCCTATAATTATGGCGAGATGGATTGGTATGAAACTCCCTGGCCTTTGTCTGGGCTCCCACTTGCAAACAGAGGGAGAAAAATGTGCCTGGAAAATTGGCATACATCAGCCATTACTGAAATTTAATACCTCCCATATGAAACTTCCTGAGGCACTTTGAACATTGCCCAGTGGTCACCGACACTACTGACTAGCTCTTAATAGTAGTAAAGATAATAATTGGGGTAGTTGTTAATTAATCAGTGTATTTACTGAGCACTTATTGTGTGCAGAGCACTGTGCTAAGCACTTGGGAGAGTACTGTATAACAGAGTTGGTAGCCCTATTCTCTGCCCATAACAAGCTTACAGCCTAGAGGGATTCAGCACAATCAGATGAGACACAGTCTGTGTACCATGGAGTTCACAGTCTAAGAGAATAAGTATTTAATCCCCATTTTACGGATGAGGAAACTAAGACACGGAAAACTTGCTCAAGGACACCCAACAGCCAAGTGACAGAGCTGGAATTAGAAGCCACATCTCCTGACTTTCAGTCCTGTGGTCTCTTCCCTGGGTCACAGTGAGTCTCTATTTCTGCCCTCTGCATTTAATTTGTATGAAAAGAATTGGTCTCCTCTGTCCATTATGCCCTTCTTAAGTATCCCTTGAGCAGGTTAGCCAGACAGAAAGGCATTTCAGCTTTAGAAGCATAGAGAAGATCCAGATTTATCCCCGTGACTTTCACTTCCTTTTATATTCCACCTGCCGCTGCCAATGAAGAGAGGCTCAGTAATGAGTCAGTATGCCAGGAAAGCTTCGAAACACGAATAAACAATCAAGTGAGCTTCTAAGCCATTTCTCAGTTTTCAAAGTCAGAAAAGACAGTAATTGTCACCTGCAGGGTTGCAGGGCCACTGAAAAGCACCTGCCTCTCCTCTGAGTTTCTGCTTTGAACTTGCTTTTCAGTTACATCCTGTGGAAGTTTTAAAACAATAGGAAAATCCTGAGATTGACTTCTGGGTGTTTGTATACCGTAGTTGCGCGATCTGTTAGACTAGTATTCTTACACTGGAGTTGTTCAGAAATGATTGGCCAAATCAAAACTAAACCATTTTTTATAGTATTTGTTAAGTGCTTACTATGTGTCAGACAGTGTACTAAGCGCTGGAGAATAAGGTTGGACACAGTTCATGCCCCATGGGAGGCTCACGTTCTTCATACCCACTTTACAGATAAGGGAACAAAAACTTCTCTGCTCCTCAGTTACCTTATCTGTAAAATGGGGATTAAGACTGTGAGCCCTATGTGACACAGGGGACCTGTGTCCAACCTGATTATCTTGTCCTATTCCAGTGCTTAGTACAGCACCTGACACATAGTAACGCATAAGAACTCATAACATTGCCTCTTGAGAAGCAGCGTGGCTCAATGGAAAGAGCACGGGCTTTGGAGTCAGAGGTCAAGGGTTCAAATCCTGGCTCCGTCACTTGTCAGCTGTGTGACTTTGGGCAAGTCGCATAACTTCTCTGTGCCTCAGTTACCTCATCTGTAAAATGGGGATTGAGACTGTGAGCCCCAAGTGGGACAACCTAATCACCATGTAACCTTCCCAGCACTTGGAACAGTGCTTTGCACATAGTAAGTGCTTAATAAATGCCATAAAAAAAGAAGTTAAAAAGCAGCTTAAATATCATAAAAATGTGCATAAGCGATGTAGAAAGAGGGTGAATGGGCAAGTGAGGGCTCAGTCAGGAAAATCCTCTTGGAAAAAATGTAATTTGAGGAGGGTTTCGAAGGTAGGGAGAGTGATGGTCTGTTGCATATGAAGGGAGAGAAAGTTCCAGAAGAGACGGCAATAGACACAGGGTCGGTGGCGAGACAGACAAGATTGGGGCACCGAGTAGGCGGGTGTTAGAGGAGCGCAGTGCACGGATTGGGCTAGGAGGGTGGAGATCAGTGGGATAACATAGGTGGGAAAGAGCCCTTCGAGTGATTATGAAGGGAGTTTTCTGTGGGTGAAGTCTGAGAGGGTTTCTCCAGTGGCTTGAAGCCGGTATAGTTCTGGTTGACTCCTCATATGTCCCACCCAGAAATGGTGTGACGTAATGAGCTGGGCTTCATGGCTGATGTCCAACAAGACACTAGGCCTTTCCTCACCCTCTCTGATGCCACTGAAGTCTGCAGTCACAACTTCTCTGGGCCTCAGTTCCCTCATCTGTAAAATGGGGATTAAGACTGTGAGTCCCACATGGGACAACCTGATCACCTTGTAACCTCCCCAGAGCTTAGAGCAGTGCTTTGCACATCGTAAGCACTCAATAAATGCCATCATTATTATTATTACCGTGCTTGGTGCAGAGGCAGAGCTTAACAAATACCACCATTATTATCATTATAATTAGAGTCTGCTATTTGCTTCATTTATGAGAACTCTTCCCTCTCCCAACTCGTTAAAAATAAATTGAAGGAATGTGGGGACAAGAATTCTGTGTGATTTTGCTTTCACTATGGGCACCTTAACAAAGAGATACAATAAGAAAAATTCTCAAAAAAATTTTCATAGCCAGAGGACCAGTAATTCAGTTTGTGATCTCACAAGGTACATCTCCTTGAAACTGCAATTTTCCATAAAAAAAGATTATAACAGTCCAGTTTTCGTATTCTTCCCTTTCTCGCCTTTATTTTTTTTTTTGTAGGGTGGCTTCAAAGGTGCCCAGAGAAGTCGAGCATCCAGGCAAACTTTAAATATCGTTTTGTCTCTTTCTAGGTACTGTGAACAGGTTTGCTTATCTAAAAACGTGGGAGAGCTGTTTAGTGGCATTTAATTATTCCACCCCTGTATGTTTGGAAAGGGCCCGGCTGTATACTCATTTCACATTAACTTGGGCTCTTTATCAATGGTATGACCTTTGCCAGGAGCAAAAATGCTGATTCCTATGCAACTAGTAAGTGATGAGAAAGTAGAATCTTCCGTTCTGCCAATTACGGACAGTAATCACCATGTAATGAAGTTAATGTTTTGTAGAATTTACAACCTGATATTAATGGTGTTTCTTTTCCAACCTCGCTCTTCCTACTTGGTTTCCACCGGGTCTTTCTCACCACAAAAGAAACAGGACAATATGTGAAGGCTCATTAATTCTATTTGGTTTTGATTTTTCCTTCTCCCCCCTACCCTCTTCTTTTCTCCCCTCCTCCTGGAAGTTAAACAAGAGCCTTGTCATCAGACCTTTCCATAAACTCTGGTTCATGTGAGGGTGAAAGTTACAGCCTCCACACAGAAGCTTGCACTGTATAAATGCTCTCCTTTCAATTTCCACTCAAGCCATTTAATGGTCATGCCGTTTTATTGCTTCCTTGATCACCAATTACACCACCAAGAACAATGGACCTACCACTTAAATGACTAGGCCTCAAATTTGCCTTGATTTGCCAATGTGTTTCGTAGCAACACTTTCTTTGAAAGGAAGGGTAGCCTAATTACAAGGATGAAGATGGATCAGGGTTTAAAAAAGGCTCTCAACCCCTGAACAATATGCTAACCCAACTACACCCCCTGTTACTCCTACTGTATTATTCTGACCTCGGCCTGCCCTTCTAACACTCTGCCTGACCCGCTGCCGCTGAAAGGAAACTGCAAAATGCCCTGGCTATCTTTTATGTCATTGCAGAATTAGGGAGGGTGTAGTTGAATTCGGTGACACTGGAATCTAGGAAAAATAAATCATAAGACAGGAACCAGACAAATTGAGAAGCTGCAGGATGCCAAAAAGCATTCTCGTGGAGTTCTGCTTCCCCGCTAATGGCTGAAACGTATAAATCTGAGTGTGTTAACACTATTACACATTGGCAGGGCAAATGTTAAATACTTTATCTTCTTTGTTAGGAAATGGTTATCAGGGGGAATTGCTCTCTGGTTTCCTAGCATTCTCTCTCCAAACGGCAGAAGCACCAGACGACCACAAAGGTTCAAAGAAATTGGTGATTCAGGTTTTTTTCCCCCCCTCTAGTATAGTACTTCGCATTTCAAGTTAAAAACAAAACACTTTTTTTCCCATAGAACTGCTGACTTATAAACTCTTTACCTCGTAATAATAGCTGTCAGCGTGGCATATGAGATTTATTGCATTAGTCAAGCATTGGCGTGATTGTAGGAATTAGTCAAACAGAACTAAAAGTAATGTGCCCCTTCTGCCACCCACCACAGATCTCCCCACAGTCATTTCTAGGCTGCAGTGCCTGGGGAAATGGATGACCTGGGGCTCAATATGGAGGAGTCCGCACTGGCATTTTAATAGCACAGAATATGTTACACTATCAAAACGACTTCAGTCCATTTGTCCCTGGCAAATCCACTGTAAAAGCATGAATCTTGAGTAAGGCTACAGTTGCCCCCTTGGCAGTCTTGCAGAACAATAAATCTTGTGATAGATTTGGTCAATATAGAGACCACTTGAATCTAGTTTTCTCTTCTGTCAGGGGATGTTCTTCTGACAGCTAGTTTGAGTCAGGAATGGGGACATTTGGGGAAACGGAATGAAATGACAATGATTTTCTATTCTGCATTTTCTTTCTAGAAGTTCAGCATTTTTTTATATTGTGGGAGGGGAAAACAAAAAAAAAAAACAGTAATGGAAAAGAGGGTCATTGAGATGAGTCATGGCAGCGGCAATCAGGATAACAACCACATAGTAAAAATCCTCCATGAAACTACTTCCTTTTTCCTGACTTAAGTCGCCAATCCTTCTACGCTACTAAACCACTGAAAACAACACGCAAATCGAGTTCCCTCTTCAGGAGACTGACGTTCAGGACTATCAGATTCTTTCACATGCAGGAAAACTGAGGTGAGATAGCAATAATTGGAGTTCACTACATGAACGCATGAGCCCAGTCCAGACGAGAGTCCAGCAGCCTCAACTTAAACATAGGTCACCTTTGCCTACTTTTCAGTTTGGGATTTCAGATGTCTGGCATTTCTACAGATATGATGCAGCACTGACACCCGGTTCTGGTGATAAAAATCTTCTGCAACTCCTCTCCGTGAAGTATTTCCAACCCCAAGAGGCCAAAATGGAAAATAAAACTGTAAAGGAAAAGCGAGCTATGACCATGGATAGAGTAAAATTCAAAATCAGAATAAAGAAACTCACCTCTCTCCGACGGGACTGGTGGGATGTAGGGTAGTTCCATCTCAGGCCAAGCAGGGAATGGGTGTCTTATTTTGCTCTAGAAGAGAGTCAATGTACCTGAGAATACAATAGAAAAAAAGGAGGACCCGTTTTTAATATGCCAAGGTCTCATTTGATGAACTACTACTTTAGGTTTCTAGTCAAATCTTGTTCTCCTTTTTTTGTTTTTTGGAGTCAGTGTTTATTCATTTAGTTGGATTTGTTGAGCACCTACTGTGTGCAGAGCACTGTACTAAGTGCTTGGGGGGAGTACAATATAACAACAGACACATTCCCTGCCCACATTGAGCTTACAGTCTAAAGTTGGGACACACATGATTCAGAATCCCAATGGTATGGGCTTGAAACACTGTAAAATAGGCAGTGAAGATAAGCTACAATCACAAACTGTTCAGTTAATCAGATCTCTTCATCATAACTCAATTCAACGATCAAAACCTAAACTTAATGTTCAATAAAGTGTATCAAAAAATAGAGTTAAATTGAAGAAAGGCCTCCTACCCCCACCCACCTCAAGATTACAGTACCGTTTCTTTGGTCTGGTTCCTTTATAGGTTTACATTGGGGTAAGACCAATGTTAGAGAAAGGATGCCAGACTGCATGGTATAAAAATCAAATCTGGGGCCAACTTCACTCGTTTCTGGGTTTTGTCTTTTCTCAGAGTATGTTGTGGTTGTTTTTCTTGTCTAGATTGTAAACTCACTGGGTAGAAACGATGGCTTCCTTTGTACATTGCACAGCAGTGCACTAGCAGTGATTAATTTGTAATGGTGCAGTCACTAGATGATCTGAAACCTCAGGGTATTCAGCAGGTGAATCAAAGTATCTTCTTTTAACACCCGAAAGAAGATTTCAATGTATAATTCTCAAAATCTGGTTTGCTAATTGTAAGAAACAGCTGAATTTCACTTTATGACGTGATCATTTGTCCCCTCCAACCCAGTTCCACTGATCAATTTGCACATTTGGAAACTCAAAATCTAATAAATATTACATTATTTGCAAGCTTTAGTGTCTAACACAAGCATTAAAGCCTGCAGATAATGTAATATTTATGGCAATTATTTCTTTGTTGGCTTATTATTGTGATCATCTCCCTCCATGTGTATGTTATTCAGCGTGTATGTCCACACTGATGATGATGGTTCAGAATGTAAACTACTACATGTCTTGTTTAGTTTGAATAGAGCCTACCAAAGCACTGTACTCAGATGAGCACTGATAATAATGATGGCATTTGTTAAGTGCTTACTATGTGCCAAACACTGTTCTAAGCACTGATGAATGTGATTCTCTCCCAAAATGTGGGCTGTCTTGAGTATGTCATCATTGGAATTTTTCCAAGCTTTTTCTAAAATTGTTAAGAGGAAAACCACCAACCTAAAATGCATGAACTGTTTGATTCCTTGGTACTAATAGTAGTTATGGTGATAGCATTTATTGCGTACTCATTTGATGAGATCCGTTATTTGCATTAGGAGACTAAAGAAGTGACCTGTTTCTTCCTTAAAGGAGCTTGCATTCTAATAGGGGAAGCAAAGTAGCAGAAATGAATTTAATTGCTGGTATTATCGAATCGACGTAGACACAAGAGTGCTGAGAGTAGGTGCATCAACACAGCTCTGATTGTGTAAGTCCCAGAGAAGTGAAGTGACTTGCCCAAGGTCACACAGCGGACAAGAGGCTCGATCCATTATAGGGATCTGGGTAAGATGGCAGGAGGGACCAGTCGCACAGCATCATCAGTTTTCTCCTCTGGTCACTAGACTTCAGCGTATACAATGGTATGCTTAGTACAGTGCTCTGCACAAAGTAAGCACTCAATAAATACGATTGAAATGCAATTGAATCAATGTCCCCAAAAGCTATGCAATCAAGATCCGGGCCACTGGCTGCCTGAAATAATTTTCCCCTCCATCTAGACCCAGATATGACCAAGAATTACAGCATGGAGATAAGGAGGGAGAGGGGTAGGAGAAAGAGAAGTTTCACTGCAGCTCAGGTTCTCCAATGTGGAACAAAGAGACCTTTTAATGAGGGCTGGGAGAGCAAAGCATGGGACCCTCCAAAATTCGAGGTTCAAGGCTGTGGTCCTGTTTTTGCCATATCCTAAAGATGTCTCTGATTTTAGTGAATATATACCATTCTAGTAGGCCTTCTGTGTTTTTACGTGCTGGTCTTCTTTATTTAAGGCAACAGATTTTCCTGCAGGCAGCTATCTGCACAGAT
The DNA here is from genome assembly GCF_015852505.1 of Tachyglossus aculeatus. NCBI lineage: Eukaryota > Metazoa > Chordata > Mammalia > Monotremata > Tachyglossidae > Tachyglossus > Tachyglossus aculeatus. Next base: position 28,677,241 of record NC_052099.1, on the reverse strand, counting down.
TATAGACATGGGTTTTTCTTTTTTCTTAGAGCCAGGGGTTCAAATCCCAGCTCCTTCAACTGTCCACTGTGTGACTTGGGGCAAGTCACTCAACTTCTCTGTGCCTCAGTTACCTCATCTGTAAAATGGGGATTAAACTGTGACCCCCCCCGCCATGGGACAACCTGATCACCTTGTAACCTCCCCAGTGCTTAGAACAGTGCTTTGCACATAGTAAGTGCTTAACAAATACCAAAAAAAGGAAGCACATGCATGGCACTTTAAGGAGCATTGTTTGATTCCTGGATGGGAAAGCTGACTTCTCCTTCACTGGCAGTGAAGGAGGCATATAAACCCTTCCTGTTACTCTGCCTAACCATCAGGTAGGTAATCTTACCTCTTTCCCCACCTACTAGCCTTTCTCTTAACTTTCCCTTCCTCTTCTGCCCTTATCACACCTACAAAAATGTTGGATTTTTCCTCCCCCCTATTTTTTCTGGCTCCTATACACCTTTCCCTGAGTCCACCTGCCCATCATCTCTGTCCCCAGTGATATCCCCACTTCTACTTTCCTAGGAACCCCCCTCCCACACACTTCTTGGTTACTGCTTTTTGATTTTTCACTTTTTTACCCATTTCACAGGCACACACATGAGAACCAGGAGAGAGGAGGGGATGAAGAAGGACAGGAGGCTGTTGCGGCAATCAATCAACGGTATTTGAGCACGCATTTTGTGCAGAACGCTGTATTAAGAGCTTAGGAGAGTACAGTACATCAGAGTTGGTAGACACGTTCCCTGCCCACAAGGAAGGAGCTTATGGTCAAGAGGGGGAGACGGACTTTAATATATTCATTCAATCATATTTATTGAGTGCTTACTGTGTGCAGAGCACTGTATAAAGAAAGTACAGGTATGTAAATTAGTGCTGTGGGGCTTAAGTGCTCAAAGGGTACAGACCCACATTCATAGGCAATTCAGAAGGAAGATGGAAGCAGTGTTGCCTAGTGGCTGGAGAAGAGGCCTGGGAAGCAGAAGACCTGAGTTCTAATCCTAGCTCCACCACTCGCCTGCTTTTTGACCTAAGGCAAATCACTTAACTTCTCTGTGCCTCAGTTATCTCATATATAAAATGCGGATTAAGACTATGAGATCCCTGTGGGATATGGGTTGTGTCTGACTTTGTATCTATCCCACCACTGTGTTCAGTGCTTGGTACGTAGTAAGTACTGAACAAATACTGTATACTGTATATATGTAAAAGGAAGCACAGCCTTATCCAAGATCACACAACAGGCTAGGAAGGAAGCTGGCAGGAGAACCCAGGGATCCTGGATTCAAAGAGCACGGGCTTTGGAGTCAGTGGTCATGGGTTCAAATCCCTACTCCGCCAATTGTCAGCTGTGTGACTTTGGGCAAGTCACTTAACTTCTCTGTGCCTCAGTTCCCTCATCTGTAAAATGGGGATTAAGACCGTGAGCTCCACGTGGGACAACCTGATCACCTTGTATTCCCCCAGTGCTTAGAACAGCGCTTTGCACATAGTAAGTGCTTAACAAATACCATTATTATTAGTAGTAGTTTCCTGACTCCCATGTCTGCGTACTTTCCACTAAGCTATGTTCCTTCTCTGATTGTTTTTCTTCTAAAATTTTTAATTCCTTAGCGGCATCCATTAGGGAAAAAAGATTCAAATGAGATCTGTCCTCTAAAGAACACTATGAGAAACCTGACAAATTTTGACTTAATTTCGTGAGCACTAATAACTTTTTCTACTAACTTTCTTGATTCCACATATTAAATGTTTCCCTTTTTTTTAGGGTTTGCTGGGTTTCAGTATTTTTGGTGAATAAATGGAATGATCATGGTCGTGCTTGAGTAATCTCAAATGCACATTTCACTTTTCATAGAGAAATGTCTAATAAAGCAATATCCCACACTTAAAACCAAATTCCCCCTTCAAGTCTATTTGGGTAAGAGGTAATATCAAGTATACCACAGCTCTGAATTGGAATGGTGTCTTCTGAAGCACCAGATTTATGTTCTGTAGAGCTAGGAGGATAAATGCAAAGAAACACCCACCAACAGCCCAGTGTTCATACAAAGCTAGAGCAGAGATAAGTATCTGTATATTTCTAAAGCTCCTATCTCTGTAGTATCTAAGTACACTGAACAAGTACCCATTGGGTGTGCTTTTACCCACGTGTGAAGATAAATCTTTATCCTTATCTTCACCCAACAGCCGGTGCCATGTATTCAAGTGGCAAGAGACCAGAGGGGCTTTTTAATCATCCACTATCAGGATATTCAGAGTTGAGGTTCCCACAGCAACGGTAACTCGACCCCCATGCCCCCCACATGCATAAATAATTTATGTATTATTATAGGCAATTCTGCTACCCTAAAATACCCTGAGGCCTGTAGGGTTCCTGAGAGTCTTTTTTTTTCTCTGCTGTAAGAGGATCAGCTCTGATGGAGGGGATCCTTCAGAGGAACAGTTTCTGAGCTGCGGAGAAGGGGTTTGCCATCTGTGTTAAGGGAAAGCCTTCAAAGTGTAAACGTAGCGAGAGCTGTTCGAAGCAGGAGTTGGCTGATGTGTCAGCGGAAGACTATTGAAAGATCTTGAATGATGAAGGCCCTTCAGAGGTTTTCCATCTGCTCCCTGCCCTCTTTCTCTAGAGCACGCTTGCAGATGGAACTCCATGTTTTCCACCCAGACTAGTCTTAGATGGCAGTGGAGGATACTGAGTTTTCTTAAACGAAGAGTGTGATTTGGGACAGGAACTGTGTCCCAGAAGGTCGTCTTATGGGTTATGCTTCTTGGCGACCACAGATTCTCCGGTTCAGTGATCTGCTGTTTGAGGGCCAGGAATGGATGTCTCGCTATTGCCATACTCTCCCAAGGGCTTAGAACGGTGCTTAGCACTCCATACACCCTAAGTAAATGCCACGGATTGATTTATTACATCTGGAAATCCTTCCAACCAGATGTGGACCTGACCAAACAACACGCAGGAATGGAAAGGCCAGGGAGAGGGTCAATTAAGTTCACCGTGGCAGGAAACTTGTCAACCAACTCTGTTATATCGTTATATAGGCTGAAAGATCTTCTCTCTGACTGTAAGTTTCTTGTAGGCAGGGATCATGTCTATAAGCCAGGGAGAGGGTCTATTAAGTTCACTGTGGCAGGAAACTTGTCAACCAACTCTGTTATATTGTTATATAGGCTAAAAGGTCTTCTCTCTGACTGTTTCTTGTAGGCTGGGATCATGTCTATAAACTCTGTTGTAATAATAATAATAACAATGATAGCATTTATTAAGTGCTTACTATGTGCAAAGCAATGTTCTAAGTGCTGGGGAGGTTTGCACGCAATAAGTGCTCAATAAATACATTGATTGATAGTTTCCTTAAGCTCATTCGTATGACCCTTTTATCAGATGCTAATATTCATTAAATTCCCCTGGCTTATTCTGCAGGCAGGATTGCAACCAACAAGTCTTTTTTCTTTATGAGTATTTTTTAAATGAAACAGTCAGAGTTGTGTATTCCTCAGCTGTAAGAAGATTGAAGGCAGCTGAAGAAGAAATGTGAGTATATTTGACTAGGCGACATCTGTAAAGCTTGCGAGATATTTTCAGAAGGTCAGGGCAGTTTTCATTAGTTCCTATTTATTAACGTCCTTTGTGGTGTGCGATTTTGAACTTTTCTTAGATTTAAATTTGACTTCAAAGGAGTATAAAAATGGAAACAGGAAAAACTTCATTTATGTGGAAAAATATAAATCCTTGATATTCATTCATAATCTATCAGTGGGAAAACATATTTTAATGAGATCCATCCATAATTGTGGTTTTTAAGTGCTTACTAGATATAAAATGATCAGGTCCCACATGGGGCTCACAATCTAAGTAGGAAGGAGAACAGGTATTGAACCCCTATTTTTCAGATGAGGAAACTGAGGCACAGAGAAGTTTGATGACATGCCCAAGGTCACTCAGCAGGCAAGTCACAAAGCTGGGATTAGAACCGGGTGGTCTGATTCCCATGCCTTTATTCTCTTCAGTAGGCCTTGTTATTTCTCTAAAAAAATGGAAAACATGAAACAGTAATATTCATTCGTTCGTTCATTCAATCGTATTTATTGAGCGCTTACTGTGTGCAGAGCACTGTACTAAGCGCTTGGGAAGTACAAGTTGGCAACATATAGAGATGGTCCCTACCCAACAGTGGGTAATATGAGGTTCCTCCATTCCAAAATATTTGGGAACCATTATTACAATGAAAGGTTATGTATTATGTAATGATATCAAGTTCTTGTCCTAAAAGAGTATTCTCCCCTTAAATGATTAACAATTCAGAATTGTTTTTGTTTTATTAGTGGTATTTGTTAAGCACTTACTATGTGCCAGGCACGTACTAAGCGCTGGGGTAGACACATGATAATCAGGTCGGACACAGTCCCTGTCCCACATAAGACTCAAGGCCTTAAACATCTTTTTTACAGATGAGGTAACTGAAACACCCCCTTCCTAGACTGTAAACTGGGTGTGGGCAGGGATTGTCTCTACCGCCGAATTGTACTTTCCAAGCACTTTGTACGGTGCTCTGCACACAGTAAGCGCTCAATAAATACGATTGAATGAAGTTAAGTGACTTGCCCAAGGTCAAACAACAGAAAGTGGTGGAACAGGGATTAGAATCCAGGTCCTCTGATTCCCAGGCTCTTTCAACTAGGCCACATTGCTTCTCAGAAATATTAGTCCGAGTTCTGTCATAACACCTGTTTTCACTATGCCCTTTGGCTAGACCATAGCGACAGATTAAGGGAACATCTTTCCGGCAATTTCTCTCTCTGGAAAGAATGCAGTGCTTTGTTGGAATTAACAGTCAAGTGCATGAACTAGGGGATGGAAAGGGTTGAATAGCAAAACATGAGTTCTTCAAAACTCAGCTCCATGTTATAGGCATACTGACCATCCATCCATTTTAAAATTATCCCAGTATTTTCTATTTTCTATACTTTCCTTTTTTGATGTTGCAAAAATGCTGAAAGAATCTTTGCCTCTTGCTTGCCTGATACATTTAGTAATAGGACAGATGGAAAGATTCCTCCAGTTTAAAGAGAAATAAAAAGAACATACAAAGAGATGCATGTTTGAAAATGATATCACTGCCCTGGTATGTATTTTGTTCTTGTTCTGGCTTTTGGGTGTGGTGGGATTTTCTGGCTATGTCTAACTTTGTGGGCTTAGCACTGTGTCCTCTACATTGGCTAAATGGAGATTTTTATTAAGCATTTCCCTAATCATTCACGTGTTTCACTGAAACCACTCTGATCCACAAAGCATCTGTCTACTTTCATTTTTTTTTTTAACTATTTGTCACAATGTACTGTGCTTTGTAAGGAATGCTGGTGGGTTAGTTAGCATCCTTTGTAGAAAAAATAAATAGATTGTGGTCACTCAAAGAAGTGTGATTTACTAAATCTGTTTCACTCTTTTCCCATTTCTTTCATCTGCTTTCTTTACTGAACTCCTAAGGTGTGTGGATATCTTGCAGGTCTTTCTATATTTTCAGTTTGAGGCTTTCATTCTTCCATTATCCCTTGCCTCTAATTCCATCTTATCTCTTGCAACTTGTCATATAATGTTAATAGGAATGCTTTGCACTTAAATATCATCTCTTCAGCAAGAGTGGGCGGTGGGGGGGGTTCTATAAATCTTAAAAGTCAAGTATTTATGTCTAAAAAGAACATGCCTTAATATGTTGAAAGAAACCGTTAAGAGTAAAAAACACATCCATTACAAAGTAAAAGAAACTGGACTTATTTCTTTCTCTCACACTTTCCCTCCCCAAAGTGAATATTTAACATCATTCAATGAGAATTTGAGTTAGAGGGATGTGTTGATATTTGAACAGGTCCTAAACAAAGTAATGATTTATTTGTCCAAGGAGGGGAAAACAAGAAATTATTTATAATGAGTACTTTGCTTCTTGATGGTATAAAGTTTTTGGTAGAAATAGCAAAAAATAAAAGTGTCTTGTAGAAATGACTATTTAAATCTCAATCACTTGTTTTCCATTACTAGCAGTGATTTTTCAAAGAATGGGAGTAATAACTGGAGATCAATAAATATCTTTAAATAATAGGTAAGAAAATAAGAGTTAATTTTAGAAAGCAGATAGGTTTGAGGTCTTCATTTCATGTTGAATTTTTTATTGCATTCTAAAACACATGTCTAAGGTACCTTTAATAGCCCTGGGAAGGAAAAACCTTTGAAACTGATTTTTTTAAGTAAACAATTTTCATGTTTGCTATATCCTAGACTTAGCCAGATTTTCCTACCTTTATTTACAGTGTTAGGTATAATACTGCAGTTCAGATCTCTATGCTATTCTGTGCTCCCAGTAATACTCTTGAGTTTACAATCTATTGGGTGTTGACAAGGGTAAGAGAAAATGAACTAAATGGAATAAATAAGAAAGTGGAGAGCATATCCATCTCTCTTTCTCTAGCTCTCTGTAATACCCTTTTGAACCATTCTTATTTATCCTTTGACCCCAGTGCTCTACCTTCCGCTTATATGACACTATGATATCAGTGGCTCAGTCGAAAGAGCACGGGCTTTGGAGTCGGAGGTCATGGGTTCAAATCCCAGCTCCCCACTTGTCAGCTGTGTGACTTTGGGCAAGTCACTTCACTTCTCTGGGCCTCAGTTACCTCGTCTGTAAAATGGGGATGAAGACTGTGAGCCCGTGGGACAACCTGATCACTTTGTAAGTTCCCCAGCACTTAGAACAGTGCTTTACACATAGTAAGAGCTCAATAAATGCCATTATTATTATTATTAATTATTATTACTAAATCCATTGCATCCTGGGTATTTTCTGTCAGTTAGTACTTAGGCTTTCTTCAAGCAGTTAGTACAGTATTCCGCACACAGTACATGCTCAATAAATGTGATTGATTGAAACCTTGGTAAGATTTGTCCCTTTGGATTCAGTATGACCTTTCTAGTCTTGCCTCTTAGAGGAATGATTTAAATATAATCTCAAGGGACTTTCCCAGGTCCATGAATTGTAGTACGAGGCAAGTAATTCTGCTCTGTGTTGGAAAATAGTTATTTGGAAGGTTTGGCAAAAGGATCTCTGCTCACCCCTCGTGTCCCATTTTGTGGTTTGTAGCTGGGTTTGCTCATTTGAGAGTCTGAAAAATTCAGCTTTCCGGACACTTGGCTTGCAGGATTCTTGCCCTACCTGATTTAAACAACTCCTCACCACAACCTTTATAAACAGGACTAGAAGTGGATTACTACATCTGAAAGAAATGCATCGTATCAGAATAGTTATATTGGTGCTTGCTTTTTCTGATTGCTGGCACTCTAGTTAAAAATAGTATGCACTCATTAAAACTACAAAATGAGGAACCATCTACTACAAGGGCTCAACTATGAGAGGTATGTGTAAGCGTGGGTGTCTGAATAGCTCTTTGAAATCCGAGCCTTACTCTTTATAAATCGTCTCCAGATTAGTGCCTGGCATTACTGCACATGTCTAAGAACACCTTTGGTGCCTGTGTTCACCAGACAAGAATGCTTGGAACACTTGAGGCAATTATTGCACCACATAATCTTCACAAAATAAAACAAGAGTAATAACTAATAATAACTGGTAGCAATTTGGTGGATATAGTTCGTCATTTATCATCTTTATGTACATATCAATAACAGCCGACGCCCTTTGGCAAACTTTCCGTGTGTTGCATTGCCATCCACCACAATAAATCATCTGAAAGCATATGTAACAATTATTGTCATAAATAAAGTAGTTTAATCTTAATAAGGGGGAGTACCTAATGCAGATCATAACAAAACTGCTTGATAGCTAGGGGGCTCGGGTAGTTTCAGTGATTCATCTGGAAACGTATTTAGTTAATGATTAAACCACCTAACATTGTTACCTCTGCAGAGTCCCACACATCGAAAGACAATAGGCATGGTTAATACGGGTGTGTGGAGTCAGTGGGGCAATGGAACAATAAAGCCTTTTATGTTGTTCACCTTAGGATAGATTTAGTAATGTTTTGATTTATGAAGGGCAAGCATCAACAATTCAGCAAGTGAGAGTATTTATATCTAATAGCTACTTTTCAACGTAGTTTATTGTGAAAGTAATGTTGCGTTTAGCTGTGCCTGGGAGATGATTTGTACCAAATAGTAGTTCTACCTGCTGACAACTGTGAACTTTAGTGGGCTGAGCTATCCTGCTGAAGATAACTGATTGCCCTCAGCGCACCACTGCTGATCCCTAGCCAGTTTCTGGCAGAAAATGGAGTGCTCTCTAATGATGTAATGATGAAATAATCCCTCATTCAACAATGAAATATGAAACTGGATTATCAAATGTGTTTCACGTCGTTTACAAAAGGTTTATATTGTAAGCTATGAATGCTTCACATTTTATTGCCCCTTACAAAATGTTGGTTTCCGTACCATTGCATGGAAGGGCGTTATTTTCATGGCACTGTACTAACCCGGTAAGGAGAAGGTGAAAGAGCATTCCTTGCTGACCTAACTGGCCTAAAACCCAGGTAGATATCAACATTTTAAGGCATTACAAACCTCCTAGACCCATTCACCCTCTAATCCACTTACACTGTCACATATGAGTTTTTTTTTAAATATATTTTACTTCTAAAAATTTCCAGTCAAGAGAATTCCATAAGGTCCCCAAATTCTAACATCGTCCCTCTTACTCTTACAGATCAGAAGAGCCACCCAATCCAAATGTCCCTCCCTAAATTTTTAAGTCCTTCTGGGGGCAGATTTCCCCCATATAATTTATATCCAAATCTTTACAATGCAACCTTTTTATAATAATAAATGCTCCATACTTAACCAGACTTTTTTAGGCTAAAGTCATTTTAAATACCCTTGTTAATCTCTAGTTAATTTTTTTTTGAGTTTTTCACTGCTTGTTCTAGCCCCTCTTTGCATTCTTCCAAGGGTATTAATATATAATCCCAAATGGGAAAGCAAATTCATTGAGAAAGGCCAAACTTATATATGAAGTATTGTTCTAATAATGACTTACTTAACTATATATGAGTTATATGATATATGTGTGTATATATATATACACACACACACACACACATGTACATATATATATATATCATGCTAGAGTGATCTCAACCTGGGGCTTGGTTCTATTTAATGAGATTTTCAGTGAGCATGCTCATTAAATTCAAGGATGCAACCAACTTGAGAGGTGATTTTCTCTCTTGAATCCAGAAAAACGAGAAATTGATGAAATGCTTAATAATATGCTGGGTGGAACTCCCCTTACCGAACTATGTGACACAAAGATACTTTACTGTATCTGGACCTAATCAACAAAAGATGAACTTGAATGCATGGTGTTTGCAATTTTTCCATAAATCTGCTCTCCTGAATTTATCCTCTATCTTCTAGGTAGATATCTAGATATCTCTATCCTTTATCTTCTAGACTGTGAGCCCATTGTTGGGTAGGGACTGTCTCTATTTGTTGCCAACTTGTACTTCCCAAGAGCTTAGTACAGTGCTCTGCACACAGTAAGTGCTCAATAAATACGATTGATTGATTTATCCCTAATGAGTTTCACCCAGCATATTATTAAGCATTTCATCAATTTCTCATTTTTCTGGATTCAAGAGAGAAAATCACCTCTCAAGTTGGTTGCATCCTTGAATTTAATGAGCATGCTCACTGAAAATCTCATTAAATAGAACCAAGCCCCAGGTTGAGATCACTCTAGCATGATGTGTATATATATATATATATATATATATATATATATATATATATATATATATATATGTATATACATACACACACACACATATATATCATATAACTCATATATAGTTAAGAGCCATGATCCCACTAGGGTCCAAACTATCGCCTGTTGAGGGGAGGAATTATGACAAAAATCAATCCCAGCCTCAATGAATCCCCTTCCCTACCCTTATATTTCATGTTTCAATATTCCAGTCATTTTGCCGTTATACCTCACACTCTCCACTTGATGAAAAGTTATCAGCTGGACATGTTTCCACTCACTATAATCCTTTTCCTACACACAGATCAACATTAAACCCTTTATAGACACTGCTTCATTAGAGTCAACCACTTGTACATATGCCTATCATATTTTAAGGACAAAAAAATCACAATTTCCAAACCTTCCCGAATTTCATTTCAATGCTTTTTTTTCCTAAATATTGTGACGACAATCTGGTGTGATTTAATTTGTAGCTATATGTAGAATGTATGCAGCCATTAGATTACAAGCCTCTTGAAAGCAGGGGTCATGCCTTTCTCCTCTGGTTCAAGTTTCCAAGTGTTTTACTTAGTGCCCTGCACTCAGAAGGCTCTAAATTACTACTGTTGATATTTGTACCAATAATACTAGACTGAAAAATATAGCATCTATCTTTCACAGTAAGCTCTGCTCTTTGGACAGAACACTATAGAATAATTGGGAACATTCTTGTTATAGGGTACATTAATGGGGACATTCTTGAAATAGTGTTCATTGACATGGATTATTTTATTATTTTCAAAGAGAAAGAAAAGCCTTTTATGAAAAAGCCACAATCAATAGAAGGGCACTGTACTAAGCTCCTCAGTAATTACTTCTGTACTTTGGCCGAAGCAAACAAGTTACCAGAAGAGCACTGTATTGCTTAGTAGCAGTTATATTCTACGTATTTGAGACGTGTGAATAGAAATGACAAGTTGGATATCTTGTCAGTGTAGTGTTATAGCATAACTGTTTCCACAATAGATTATCATCACTTGGCTTTCAAATCTTTCCCAACTAATCTGAACTCACAGTTCCCTGCAGTCCCTGATTACAATCTTATACCTAAATTTATTGTTTATTTGGAAGAAAATGTATCTTTTTTGCTCTCTTCAAATAGTTATAATACAATATGTGAAACCTCACAAATGCTATAATTATGCATTATACTCATTACACGTTGCTTTTATTTTTCAAAGTAAGCTTGTTCCTACTCCCCAAAACATACTCTATTCCTTGAGTTTTTTCCAAGCACAGGCCTGTACAAAGATCTGTTAGGCAATGAACGCTCCTTAAAGTGGAGTATCAGCCAAAGCTGAACAAGAAAGAACAGTAAAGGAGAGGGGAGGAGGAGGATGGATAGAGAAATGAGGGCCAAAAGTATGGTGGCATAGGGGAGAGTAAACAAGGACAAATTCACTTGTTAATATACTAATAGAATCCACAGGCTTCCTTCAGTCGCTGGGGCCTGCTTTCTATTTGGAGCAAGGGGGGAATTCTGGGAGGAAGGGGAATGGAAGGGAGAGACAAGGAGGAGGGGAGGATCAGTGATCATTTTCTAACTCAGCACTTTTTCCGCAGACCTGAACCGTAACTTTGGCATGCATATGTGTGGGAGCCAAATGAAGAGGGTGGGATCCGACTCCTTTTCTCTCTTAAAGGACTCCGAGTCCCCAGCTGTGTCTTCAAAATAGACCTGCAGAGTGATGGATGAAGGGTATGGGGATTCAAAGGATCCTGTCAAACCCTGCTGGGGTAGAAATTTTTTTTTTTTTTTATGAATAAGGGCAATTTATTTTCCTCCTTTCATCCCTCTGCTACCACACTGGAATTCACCAGTCCACAGTCTTGAGGATGAGTTCGACCATGGAATTCCCACTCCACGCCCAAGCACTAGGTAAAAAAGGGAAATTAATTCAAACACCAACTTTCAACCCAGGCTTTGTTATTCCTCAGGTTATTGCTCTGAGTAGGCAGTTCCAGAGAGTGACTCCGTTATATTGTTCTCTCCCAAGTGCTTAGTTCAGTCCTCAATAAATATGACTGATTGGCTGATTTAAATAAAGCCTCTAGGCTTTGTGAAGTAAAAGAACCTCCGTGTGAACAGGGATCATGTCTACCAACTCTACTGTATTGTACTCTTCCAAATGCCCAGTACATTGCTCTGCATTCAAATAAAAATAATAATAATAGTGGTGGTACTTGTTAGCGCTATGTGCCAAGCACTGTTCTAAACACTGAGGTAGATACGAGTAATCAGATTGGACACAGTCCCTGTCCCACATGGGGCTCACAGTCTTTATCTCCACTTTTCAGATGAGGTAACTGAGGCCCAGAGAAGTGAAGTGACTTGTCCAAGGTCACAGCAGGCATGTGGCGGATCTGGGGTTAGAACCCAGGTCCTTCTCACTCCCAGGCCCGGGCTCTATCCACTAGGCCACACTGCTCCTCCTCCTGAGAGGGCCAGGTCGGCTGGACAGGAGACTGAAAATATCTACAATTTTCCCAGGTAACTTGGGGGGTCGAAGTTGGCATAGGCTTATCTGGGCTTCAGAGAAGGCTCACGCACCCAGGGCGTAATGACAACTCCAACCCCCAAAACCTATAAATCAGGCAGCTGATTGCCTCCGTACATTTCTATGCAGTCAACACCTACATCCACATACCTAAAGGCTGTTATTAAAACTAAAGTGTCGGCGTGCATGTATGAGCTCACATCCTTTGTTCTCAATTGTGTGATTGTGGACTGAGATAAATCAGTATAAAAAGATCTACATAAGAGGGACTCAGTTGTATCAAGTAAAAGAAAGGGTAATACTCACTAGTGCTCTCTCTTTCAGAGACAAGCTAATAGCGAGATTCTAAAGTTTGCAAGAAAATCCAGGGAAAAGGCAGAAAGGTGATTATAAGGTTTTCCCATGGCATATCACCCCTTTTTAAAAAAATATTTCTTAAATGCTTACTATGTGCGTTTACTTACCCTGTACTGAGAACTAGGGTAGATAGAACCTAATCAGTTTGGACACAATCCCTGTCCCACATGGTGCTCACATTCTTAATCCCCACTCAACAGATGAGGTAACTAAGGCACAGAGAACTTAAGTGACTTGCCCAAGGTCACACAGCAGAGAAATGGTAGAGTCAGGATTAGAACCCAGGTCCTTCTGACTTCCCTCTGTGCTATCGCCTTGGCTGTGTGAGGAGGAGCATCCATGCTGAGTCTAGGATGCTGAAACCAGGAAGCAGCGTGACTCAGTGGGAAGACTGTGGGCTTGGGAGTCAAGGGTCATGGGTTTGAATCTCAGCTCTGCCACTTGTCAGCTCTGTGACCTTGGGCAAGCCACTTAACTTCTTTGTGCCTCAGTTACCACATCTGTAAAGTGGGGATTAAGACTGTGAGCCCCAAGTGGGACAACCTGATCACCTTGTATCCCCCCCCCCAGTGCTTAGAACAGTGCTTTGCACACAGTCAGCGCTTAACAAATACCATTATTATTATTATTATTATTATCCCTGGGGTTGAGTGCGGCTTCCTCCCCCATTTTCTGGTGATCTCCAGCACTTAGTACAGTGCTCTAGACACAGTAAGTGCTCAATAAATATGATTGACTGACTGAAAGAGGCAACCTAGGGTGCTTGGGACCCAGAGAAAAACCTCATTTTCCTTTCTGCCTCACCCAAAGTAGGCTGCTGCATTTCAGGATACGTCGGACATTTAAGCCATAGATTTTAATGTCACTCAGTCCAATTGCTCTGGTCCCCGGGTACAGTAATGCCACTCCTAAGCCGGCTAAGAAATGCTCAGTACTTACTGTGAGGATGCCACTAAATCAATAAAGTGGGTTAATAGATCAATCACATTTATTGAGCACTTGTGTGCAGAGCATGGCACTAATCATTTGGGAGAGTATAACAGACACATTCCCTGCCCACGGTGAGCTTATAATAATAATATTGGCATTTATTAAGCACTTACTATGTGCAAAGCACTGTTCTAAGCACTGGGGAGGTTACAAGGTGATCAGGTTGTCCCACGTGGGTCTTACAGTCTTAATCCTCATTTTACAGATGAGGGAACTGAGGCACAGAGAAGTGAAGTGACTAGCCCAAAGTCACGGAGCTGACAAGGGGCGGAGCCGGGATTTGAACCCCTGACCTCTGACTCCAAAGCCCGTGCTCTTTCCACTGAGCCACGCTGCTTCCCCAAGGGGGAGATAGACATTAATATAAATTAGAGGTATGTACGTAAGCGCTGTCTGGCACTAGGGCTGAGATCGGACAGAATCCCTGGTCAGTTCTTCTGTGGGCCAGTCTGGAACTGGAGCAAAGACTCTGTGACAGTCAAATATCAAGAGGAAGGCAGAAAAATGGTGCCTGTAAGGGAAGATCCCTTCAGCAGAAAATAGCTCATCTTGAAGCATACACCCGGTGTAAGGTCAAGGGGTGGTCCTCCATTTCATCCCTACCTGCACACTTAGATAGGCCCTTACTGCCCGTTAAGCTTGCTATCTCTGAAAATTAAGGATAACTAAGAAACTGGCCAATGACCTCCGGCCCATGTCATCCCCCGGGCCTGGAATGCCCTCCCTCTGCCCATCCGCCAAGCTAGCTCTCTCCCTCCCTTCAAGGCCCTACTGAGAGCTCACCTCCTCCAGGAGGCCTTCCCAGACTGAGCCCCTTCCTTCCTCTCCCCCTCGTCCCCCTCTCCATCCCCCCATCTTACCTCCTTCCCTTCCCCACAGCACCTGAATATATGTATATATGTTGGTACATATTTATTACTCTATTTATTTATCTTACTTGTACATATCTATTCTATTTATTTGATTTTGTTAGTATGTTTGGTTTTGTTCTCTGTCTCCCCCTTCTAGACTGTAAGCCCACTGTTGGGTAGGGACTGTCTCTAAGTGTTGCCGACTTGTACTTCCCAAGCGCTTTGTACAGTGCTCTGCACAGAGTAAGCGCTCAATAAATACGATTGATTGATTCCCCTCCCCACAGCACCTGTATATATGTTTGTACAGATTTATTACTCTATTTTACTTGTACATATTTACTATTCTATTTATTTTGCTAATGGTGTGCATTTAGCTTTAATTCTATTTGTTCTGATGACTTGACACCTGTCCACATGTTTTGTTTTGTTGTCTGTCTCCCCCTTCTAGACTGTGAGCCTGCTGTTGGGTAGGGACCGTCTCTATATGTTGCCAAGTTGTACTTCCCAAGCGCTTAGTACAGTGCTCTGCACACAGTAAGCGCTCAATAAATACAATAGAATGAATGGTGAATGAAACTGAAAGACAGCTATTTTTCATCTGTGCCCTCCCAGGCTAGCGCTTAAATACCACAATTATTATTATTTATCTACATTCCCTAGCCTAGCGGATTAGGGTGCAGTATGTGTTTCTGGAATGAAGAGTTTGAGGATAAGCTTTCATATTCTGCCCATTCAGCAGCTCCCCCAGATGATGCAGCTTGACTTTCCAGTAACTCTCAGCTCACCTCCGTCATGCAGTTTCTCCAGTTTGACTTGCCCCGGGACAAAGGTTTGTAAACTCTGTGAATTGAAATTCAGACACCTATGGTACACAAACAGCAATTAGCAAGCGCTGACCTAAATGATAATGATCTTACTCCTTATTATAGTCAGCTGATATTTCCCCTAATTAAAGGATGCTCCAATTATAGTTAACCTAAAGGGCAGCTGCTCCCAACTCTTTCGGCCTGGTAATGGTATTGTTACTGATATGCGGTATCATGAAAATTAAATGTGCCGTAATAGTACAGCTAATGATATAGTTGAACCTATGTGGAATAGGCTTAATGCTTCCAAGCTGAGTTTTCTGACCTCTTTGTCAGATTACACCACCAGTTCTTGACCTGAACCATGAGCCAATTCTCCTTCCTTTCTTTTCTTTCTTCGTTACCTATCCCTCTTGCCTTGTGAGTTCTCAGCATAGCTGAGAAAATTATAATTTTATGATTCCTAAGAAGCGCGTCACCAATCTTTAGAAATTATTCATTCAAACAGTATTTTTCTAGTGTTTTTTGTAGCAATTAGGGAGCTTAAATAAAATATTTATGGATTGTATTAATTAAATCATTTTTCTGAAAGCGAACATTTTCATAAGGGCTACTTTCAGTTCTAATTACTCTCTCCTTATGTAGGGTTCTAAATATCTTATCCTCTTGGGGTTTCCTGAGAATAACAGAAAATGCCTTATCGAAACCCTAACCATCTTTTTCTGGTCAATTTCCCATTCTCCAATCAAGTAGCACAAATGGACCCATTCCTATTCCTCAATCAACTCTTACAAAATACACTCAGAAGCAGCGTGGCTCAGTGGAAAGAGCCCGGGCTTTGGAGTTAGAGGTCATGGGTTCAAATCCCTGCTCCACCACATGTCTGTTGATCACCTTATTTTGATGTCATTATCATCATTAATGGTATTCATTGATCACTTATTATGTGAAGAGGACTGTACTAAGTGCTTGGCAGAGTACAATAGATCTTTGGCTTAAATGCACAATTCCTCCTCTTTTCATCTGGGTTCGGAAACACCCAAGGGCTATCCTGTAAGACAAACTGGTTTGAAAAAAATCTAGTCCTCTTTCACAGAGCAGCTGAAATTTTAATTATTTTAGTAAAGTGGCAGATCTGTGACAGAGAAGCAGCAAAGCCTAGTGTTTTCAGCCTGGGTGTCAGAGGACCTGGGTTTTAATCCCAGCTCCATCTCTTGTCTGCTTTGTGACCACAGACAATTCATTTAGCTTCCCTGAGCCTCCATTTTCTCATCTGTAAAATGGGGATTAAATCCTACTCCCTCCTACCAAGACTGGGAGCCCCATGTGGGACAGGAATTATGTTCAAACTGATAACCTTGTGGCTACCCGATGCTTAGAACAGCACTTGGCACATAGTAAGCACTTAAGTACCATAATTATTATCATTATTATTCCTCAGATCCTGGTACTTCCAAGAAGGTAGGATTTGCTTAGCTTCAAAACCACAAAAATTGGCAAAACCTATGTGCAGACATATAACAAAAAAGCAACAATACTTAATCTAGTACTTCTCCTTGGAGTAGCACAAACAACAGTTCATTCATGCTGCCAAAATGAATAAGAAAGTTATCAATGGTTATTTTCCTTACTTGGAAGAAGAAAGTGTCAGGATTCTCTAGGGGTATACTTTGCCCAGGGTATGTAAGTAGAAGAACTGGTGAAAAACAAAATCAGTGGAATTTCTTGAGTGCTTACTGTTGCAGAGAAGTGCACTAAGTACTTGGGATAATACAGCAGAGTTGATAGACACATTCTACAAGGGGCTTACATTCTAGAGGGAGAGACAGATATTAAGTATAAATAACAATAATAATGATGATATTTGTTAAGTGCTTACTATGTGCCAACCACTGCTCTAAGTACTGGGGGTGATACAAGGTAATAAGGTTGTCCTACATGGGGCTCACATTTTACAGATGAGGTAACCGAGGCACAGAGAAGTCAAGCGACTTGCCCAAAGTCACACAGTTGACAAGTGGCGGAGCCAGGATTAGAACCCACGGCATCTGACTCCCAAGCCCGGGCTCTTTCCACTGAGCCACGCTGCTTTGGGATGAGGGGTGAATAGCAAGTGCTCAATGGGGACAGATCCAAATGCCAACAACACCCCAAACCCTGTCGCTTAGAATGTCACTCAATCTATTATCTAGTCAACAATTTGTCCTAGCAATAGCTGTAAAGTTCAAATGTCTTGTTTTGTTTCTACAACTCATTTGTTTAAAACATTTTCTGGGTAATTTTGAAGCTGATAAGAAAATGGTAAAAGGCTCCCATTGTCCTGTTGCTGACAGAGGAGTGTTTTGGAGCATTGCGATGAAGGTTATGATTTGAACTTAACATTTCTACGATATGAAGACTACAGGGGAAGCACAGTATTTGGTGATAATTGACGGGTGACTAGTGGAGGGCTCTGAGTGTAGAACCGGAAATGCGCCTGGAAAATTGAAACATGGTAATGTGTAAACTGGCAGAACCATGAGGGGTTTGGAGAATGAGGAGGTAGGGAAGGCCCTGAGGCAACTGGAAACCTTTGAGGAAATATTTTAGCATAAATCTGGTCCACGCTAAAAAAGAGTTTCTTCTGGGTTATGTAACACCAGTGGGTTTGCAGAGAAGATGTATTTCATCTACATAATGTCAAAATGTTTGCTTAATAACCTTAGGAGGTTTTCAGATATTATTTCGGCCACAGGAGGGCTCCCATAAGAAAAAGCCATAAGCCATTAATAAAAGAAATAACTAAAAGATGAAGCAAACAAAATGAAGTTATTTAAGGAGAGCAAGGTACTCAAACACCTGAATAAAACTGCAAGCAAGAAGCACAGATTTGGTGATGGTTTTAACCTATTTCATCTTAAGTCTTTGCAGAAGAGAAGATGATTTGAAATCATGAGCCTCACGATTGCCTAATTGTGTAACTGGAATTCAAATCATGTGAAAAATCATAGTGTCTCTATCATCCCACAGCTGACTAGACTGGTCATCAAAATAAACATCAGGGATAGCTTTATTCTCAAGCACTATAGTTAAGTTTTCCTTTCTCTTCCCTGAGCATTGCCCTGTTCTCATCCCCTCTTTTCCCTCTCCCTCTCACACAGAAGGAAGCCAGCTGTTATAAAACCATATGGCAGTCTGGTCATCATTCCTTGGCTCTGTGTGGTCAGGAGAGAATTATTCCTCCTGCCCCACACATGGGCACAGTTTTGAGAGGGGCTGTGGCTCGGAGAACATTGAGGATGGAGCCAGTGGCTATAAGAGCTGTAAAGAGTTCTTCAGTCTGTAAAATACCTCTGGTATATTCTACTGTTCCGCTCCCACCCACACTTCCTGAGAGGTAGGCATGTATTAACTCCTCTACTGGCGGTCCCTGGATTTTTCCTCCTCCTCCCCACTCAGATAGGAATTTGAATCATTTCTACTTGGAAAAAAATGACAAAAATAGATGCACAACCCTAGCTAGTGCCTCAACTGGTGGTATATTTGAAATTGACAGTGAACTCCAGAGGGTAAAATTGTCCAAGGTTTCCATAAGAAAAGAATCCCTGAACTCATAGCTGTATTGTCCTTATAATAATAATAATGGCATTTGTTAAGCATTTATTATGTGCAGAGCACTGTTCTAAGAGCTGGGGGGATACAAGGTGATCAGGTTGTCCCACGTGGGGCTCACAGTCTCAATCCCCATTTTACAGATGAGGTAACTGAGGCTCAGAGAAGTTAAGTGACTTGCCCAAGGTCACACAGCAGACATTTGGCGGAGGCAAGATTCGAACCCATGACCTCTGACTCCAAAGCCCGGGCTCTTTCCACTGAGCTACGCTGCTTCTCTTATGGAAGCATTATGTGGGCCTCTCATACGTAAAACTGGGCTGACAGCATTAGTAAATAGCATCATGGCCTAGACGTGGATTCAGACCTAGACTATAGACCCTAAGCTCCTTGTGGGCAGCGAACGGGTCTGCTAAACTCTGTTGTGTTGTTCTCTCACAGCTGATTAGCACAGTCGTCTGCACACAGTAAGAGTTCAATAAATAGCATTTATTGATAGATGTCACCTCACAAAGGGGCCCACAGTCTAAATGGGGGGAAGAGAAGAGGGAATAGGACCAGCCCAGGGAAATGTTAACAATTAATGACAGAATGAGAAGAACGGATAAATAAAACAATTAAAGAATTATAAGGGTACAAGCTAAGCACTTGATCTTCATCCTCAGCCCCACAACACTATGTATGCATCCATTACTTATTTTAAAGTCTTTCTAGACTCTATGCTCCCTTCTCAGGGGAGCACCTGGAGAGTTTCCAGTACTGTACCAGTCTTGGCTATGGGAGGATGAGTCAAGCAGACGCCTACCCATTCCATTCCTAGCTTGGGCAATGGCTAGCCAGTGGAAGGCAATCTGCTACAAGTCAAAACTCACCCGTGCCGGGCAGCAGCGGCGCGGAAAGAGTCGAGGGCAGAGATTCAAGTTTACCGTGTGGAAGGAGACAGTGGTAAATCACTTTCATACTTTTACCCAGAAAACTCAATGGATACACTCCTAGAATTATTGCAGATGGCGAGGAGGGCGTTCTGGGGGAGATATGTCCGTGGCTTAGCTATGGGTCGGAAACGACTCGTTGGCATAAAACAAGACTCTAAGCTCCTTGAGGGCAGGGATTATGTTTTACAAACTCTGTTGTATTATACTCTCCCAAGCACATAATGCAATCCTCTGCACATGCTAAGTACTCAATAAATACCAGTGATTAATTCATGGCTCAGGGCAAAATATACTAAAACGAAAATTGCCACAACATCCCCAGTGCTCTAATAATAATTATATTTGTTAAATGCTTACTATCGGTTAAGCAGTGTTCTCAGCATTCGGAGAGATA
Source organism: Tachyglossus aculeatus (assembly GCF_015852505.1). Classification (NCBI taxonomy): domain Eukaryota; kingdom Metazoa; phylum Chordata; class Mammalia; order Monotremata; family Tachyglossidae; genus Tachyglossus; species Tachyglossus aculeatus. The sequence continues at coordinate 28,656,971 of NC_052099.1, read as the reverse complement.
CACAAGTTAATTAGGTTTGACACAATCTCTGTCCTACATAGGGCTAATAGATTAAGTAGAGAAGGAGCGTGACCTAGTGGAAAGAGCGTGGGCTTGGGGGTCAGAGGACATGGGTTCTAATGTGGGTTCTGCCACATGTCTGCTGTTTGACCTTGGGCAAGCCACTTGACTTTTCTGTGCCTCAGTGACATCATCTGTAAAATGGGCATTAAGACCATAAGCCCCACGTGGGACAACCTGATTACTTGGTATCTATCTCGGTGCTTAGAACAGTAAGCACATAGTAAGGCCTTCCCAGATTGAGCCCCCTCCTTCCTCTACCCCTCCTCCCCCCGCCTTACCTCCTTCCCCTCCCCACAGGACCTCTATGCATGTATATATGTTTGTATGTATTTATTACTCTATTTTATTTGTACGTATTTATTCTATTTATTGTATTTTGTTAATATGTTTTGTTTTGTTCTCAGTCTCCGTCTAGACTGTAAGCCCGCTGTTGGGTAGGGACCGTCTCTATATGTTGCCAACTTGGACTTCCCAAGCGCTTAGTACAGTGCTCTGCACACGGTAAGCGCTCAATAAATACGATTGAATGAATGAATGAAGTGCTTAACAAATATCATTATTAACAAATACCATTATTAAGTAGGTGGGAAAACAGGAAACTGAGGCATAGGGAAGCTAAATGACTTGCCCAATCACACAGCAAACAAGTGGTGTGGAGCCAGGATAGAACCCAGATCCTCTTACTCCCAAGTGGTGGAGCTTAGACTAGAACCCAGGTCCTCTGTCTGACTCTCAAATCCACTAGGCTCTTTCCTCTAGGCCACACTGCTTTCCTAGTAGGCAAGCTTTTCTCTAGAAATAGCTCTGAGGGAGATCTCTCCCTGGTGTAAGAGAGGCAGTGTAAGAGAGTCCCAGTATAGGTGGAGTGAGGTCAAACTACTTGTGTGTGCAGACTTCCGTCACCTTCATTTCTTGGGTAACCAACATTGATTCAGTGATGTGGGAAAAGGACTGTGTTCAACCTGATTATACCAATCCCAGCATTTAGTACAGTGCTTGGCATATAGTAAGTGCTTAACAGATACCTCAATTATTATTATTACCCCTGGGGGAGAAGCCTAATGACGGTATCAGGCACAGGACCACAATTGTCTACGGCAAGCTAGATATGTAGGTGAAACATTAAATGAAAATGGCAAAATCCAATCCTGTCTCCTTACCGCAGCCAGCAGCTCAGTCTACGCATTGGGTTTTTACGAGGCTGAGAGCAAGGCAGACTCTGGAGGAGAAAAGACTAGCCAAGCTACAACTAGACAAAATTGGAAAGCGCTATGAGAACACCAAGTTGTTACGAGGTTTCACAACATGAAGCCATTCCGGATGTTATAGGAAAGATGGTTGGAGTAATCAGGAGGCAGAAAATCACCCCCTCCCATTTGGATCAGGACAAGATTCATTGCCGATTAGTTCTTAATGTTAATCTTCTCCTCATACCCAAATTGACAAGGCTGGAATTTAACATTCTTGAGGGCGTTATATGGTAATTCCTTTGTTCCTTGATATCGTTTGTAAATCACGATCATCATTTACTACATTTCAGGGTATGTGGTAATTACTGTAGGGTGCTAGTCAAAAGAAAATCCAACTAGGCGTGAGAGGATTTGGGAAATGAAATACCTGTTCTCGGCCCCCTCTAGATTATAAACTCACTGTGGACAAGGAACACACCTACCAACTCTGTTGTACGGTACTCTCCCAAGCACTTAGTACAGTGCTCTGCACACAGTAAGCACTCGACTCAAACACCATTTACTGATTGCTCTCCCCTCTACTTAGAAGGTGAGTCCCATGTGGGACAGGGGCTGTGTCTGACCTAATTAACTTGTATTTACCCCAGCACTTAGTACAGTGCTTGGCACACAAGAAAATGCTCAGTAAATACCAGTAGTAGTAGTAGAAATAGCAGCATCCCTCTGGGCTGTAAGCTCACTGTGGACAGGGAACATGTCTACTAACTCTGTCGTACTCTCCCAAGTGCTCGGTATAGTGCTCTGCACATAGTAAGTGCTCAATAAATGCCATTGATTAATCGATGTATTGAGCGTCCACTTGGTGTGGTGTGGTAGGTGTTTGGGAAGAACAGAATAACAAGTGTTACAGTAATAACAACAATAATAATAATGATGGTATTTGTTAAGCGCTTCCTATGTGCAAGGCACTGTTCTGGGTGCTGGGGGGGATACAAGGTGATTAGGTTGTCCCACATGGGGCTCACAGTCTAAATCCCCATTTTCCAGATGAGGTGGCTGAGGCACTGAGAAGTTAAGTGACTTGCCCAAAGTCACACAGCAGACAAGTGGTGGAGCCAGCATTCGAACCCATGACCTCAGACTCCCAAGCCCATACTCTTTCCACTGAGCCATGCTGCTTCAGTAGCACCTGCTATACTAGAGCTATACAAATTCTGTGTAATTATTGAAATGGAGGTGTTGGATTAGCTTCCCTCCTCTAGACTGTGAGCTCGTTGTGGGCAGGGAATGCATCTGTTAGATTGTTGTGTTGTCCTCTCCCAAGTGCTTAGTACAGTGCTCTGCACACAGTAAGCGCTCAATAAATACAATTGACTGACATAGCTTGCATGAGTTGAATCAATCATCATCATCAGAAGCAGCAGCGATAGTGTTTGTTCATGCCACAGTCTTCTAGACTGTGAGCCCGCTTTTGGGTAGGGACCGTCTCTATATGTTGCCAACTTGTACTTCCCAAGTGCTTAGTACAGTGCTCTGCACACAGTAAGCGCTCAATAAATACGATTGAATGAATGAACGCCTACTACTGGCAGAGCAGTCTGCGAGGTATTTGGAACAAACGAAAGAAAAACATGCAGGACTCGCTCTTGGCTAGTAATTTGAGAGGAATTACAGTTCCTTAATTCTTTTCAAGAGACAACTCAGAGAAATAGTATCTTCTAGGTCAATCTTGGTGTTAGGTCTGTTTCCAACAGCTTAAAAATAACTTCAGCTAAAATAACTTTGATTAATAGCTAAGATGACCCAGAGATTAGTATTAAATAATTTGTCCTACTAAGTGTTGGAAGGGATGGGAAAATTTTTTCCAGTCTTTAATTAATGTTATTAATTATAAATAATCATTTAATGTCTGCTCCCCCCCCCCCCCAAGACTGTAAGCTTATTGTGAGCAGTGTGAGCAGGGAACATATCTACCAACTCAGTTGTATTCTCCCACACACTTAATATGGGGTTTTCACACTGTAAGTACTCAATAAATACCATTGATGATGATGATATGATATGATATGATGATATGATGATGATATGATACATATGATGTGATGATGATATGATATATATGATGATATGATGATATGATATGATGATGTGATATGATATATATGATATATATGATGATAATGATGATTCAAGCGCTTAGTACAGTGCTCTGCACACAGTAAGTACTCAATAAATACAATTGAATGAATGAATAAAGGATATACACTTCTTTGGCTAGTCAGATCATTTTTTGAAGCTACAAAGCCACTGTGGATTCTCTATCATCTTTGGAACAATGACTTGGTATCTGAAACTTGACTTGAGGCTGTTAGATGTGACTCACTTGCAGTCCATGCTAAACATTAAGCTCTGTTTCAAACTGGAGTTTTGAAAAATGTTCCAAACATTAAACAAAACTAATCTAATTTGAGATATATCTTTCTGCATAAAGCTAGTATCCACTTTCCCACCCAAGCAAACATTTCTGGCGCATTTTTTTTCCATCTCTTAAATCTCAAAAAATAAAATTTGTCCTACTATAGCTGTGCGTCAGGAAGCCATCCAGACTCTAATCACATGATAATAGACTTCTGTGCACATCTGCTATTGTTTTGATATCATTCTTTCCTAGTTTATGATGCTTAAATCATATTTTAAAGAAATCATGACTCCTTCTTATTGCACTCAGTTTTCCCGAGGATACGTTAACCCTGCAAAACTTTACGTTGAGGGGGATAAAAACACTTTTAAGATTCATCCAGGCCAAATGGCAGGCTCACTGACAATTGTGCACAAGCATGTACACAACAGTTTTTTCCAATTTTATCATATGACTCCCAACCAAAGTTGCGTGGTTGAAATAATGTTCTGTAAAATCATTCTAACCGATATGCACAGTAGAAACATGTGTTCTGGCAGAATTAAGTTCATTGTACCTGGTTTCAGCACATTTTTCAGCTATGCTTACAGTCTGAGATCTGTGATTAGATAAAGTGTTAAGGGCCCCTAGGTTTTTTTTTTTTTCCCTTCAGGAACTCAAACTTATCCAGCTGGTCATTAACTGCCCAGTAAATTATCTGAAGGTTACGCATTATTGCTGAATTAATAAAATCCATATTAAGAAGAATGAAGTTGATAATGCAGTCAAAGTGATCTTTTCCATATAATACCTCACAACCAACTGTCACCAGCTCTTGAAATGAAGAGCTAAAGACCAAAATGAGCTCTGCAATAAAAATTAGTAAGCCAGAAAACTCTTATGTGGCAGTAATTGACTTGGTGTAAATCACATTTTCCCGGAATTTTAATTTTGCTATTTCCCACTTAAAGTTCTCAGTTATCGTAGCAATCAACTGCAAAGCAAGACTTTGGGTTTTTTTGAGGAGAGAAGTGAAATGTGTATCCAAGATGTGCTTTTCCCATACGGGAAAGTATTACCCACTCAGAAAAGTATGTATTGTCACACTGACCCAATTATTCGCAAAAGGAAAACAGAAACCCATTCATTAAACATTTCAAGGTCCAGGTTTAGTATCTACAGATCTGGGTGGCTAAACCTGTAGGTGGGAAGCGCTCTTTCGTACCATCAGGGAAGTAACTGAGTCAGAAGAAGCATGTTCTAGTGGCCCGGGAGTCAGAGGACCTGGGTTCTAATTCCAGCTCTGCCACTTGTAGGCTGTGTGGCTGTGGGTAAGTCACTTGAACTACTCTGTGTCTTAGTTTCCTGAGCTGTAAAATGGAGTTTCAATACCTGTTCTCCAAATTACCTAGACTCCGAGCCCCATATGGGGTAGGGACGTAAGCATTTAAAAAATACAACAATTGTTACTAATAGGATTTATCTCCAGGGAGTTAGCCTCTGTGGGCCGATCCATTTTTCACCTAGCTATCTGATTCAGCCACTGCCCTGAAAGGTGCCAACTAGCAACAACATTGATCTCCACAGAAACGCATTGAAAATTTGAACCCAGAATTTAGGTCCGAAGTACGAGGGAGAACCTCCACTGATCTCTGATTCTTTCTAAGTGAACCAAATCCAAAAATCGGTAGAGGTTTAGAAAAGAGAAATATGGTATCTGCCTGTTCCTCTCCCTTTTCTTTCTACATTCTCCCAACTTATTTCTGGCAGTCACTGCTGCCAATGTCCACAAGCTTTCTTGGCAGAGAAAGCCCTGATAAGTGATACGTTCTCATATGATTGGACCTTCACAAAAGCCCTGTGAGGTGCTATGTAAATATGCGATATAAAGTTGCTATTCTGATCATTATATTCAGGATGATTATTGTGGTGCTGCGATTTTGCATTTCTCAGCCCCAGGCTAGGCACTTTTTCCAAAAAAGCATGATTTAAGTTTCCTGAAGGTGAACGGAAAGTCTCCAAGGACAGATTCAACATGAGAGTAACTGAGTTTGCTTTTCCAATTACAGTATTTCCATGACGATTTGCATCTTCCTTATAAAAAAAAGGGTATTGAGAACACTGAGACAACGATGGTATTTAACGGCGAGACGTTATAACGTAATTATATATTTACTCAAGAACCACAGTAACCCACTGGTTGGTCATTTTGAAACAATCGGCAAGTGATCTCATTAGCTATGCTTTTACTAGGGCAACTTCAGAATATCTCCAGCAGAATTACAGAAGTGTAGGAACTTCAAGGTTTTTATATTCTATAAAGTGAAAGTGATTTGGGAGGCAGTGGTGAGATAGATTAATATTACAGGACATTCTGAGTCACACCACAAGGCAGGAAGCATGTAGAAGAAAAATTTTGATATTTAAAATAAAAAAAATCACAAAGAACGAAACATTTCCCTTTCATATTTAATAAAGATCTCCACAGTCGGCTGCAGCTGGCGATAAGTGTAATATCTTTAAATGGTTAATCCAGGGAACATAGCTCAAGTGCTTTATGCGGTTTGGAGCTAGGAAAGCTGCTAGTAGCCTCTGTGTGCATTTCATAAACCCAAGGAATTTTTTTTTTTTTTTGGTTTGGCTTTCTACTATATCTTAAATGCTTTATTTTTCAGGGGAGAGATAAGGCCTGGTTCTTCACATAAAACTACAGCTTAGCCATTACTTAGTCTTTCTCTGTTAAGAAAAAGGTCCTGTCTGTGCACAGATGTCTCAGATTAAATTGTATCTCACAGTCCTTACAGTGCTCAGTACTAGATGAACTGCCAAAGGGCCGTAGGCAAGAACTAAATTGCTTTGGTTTCAGTACACAGTGAATTTGGCTCAGACAAGCTGAATCAGTACATTAAATGTGAATCCCTCACAGATTTGAAAGCAGCCTTTAGCACAATTATTGACTGTGAGTGATGATTATGTCTAATTGAAGGAGACTTTTGCTACCTGTAGCTCAGTTGGAGTCCATGAGAACCACAGCAAGGCACTGCATCTTAATTCAATGTTCCAGCTTGAAAGAAGCAATTGAACCTAAATCCTGAAGTGTGTACACATGGTCGATAAACTTTAATAAACTTTACAGGTTCAGTAACTAGGCTGAGTGTATATAATTCAATTTTTTAATTCAGGGAAGGAAAATAGCTAACAAGTACGTTAGGGTACAATAATGTATTAGTTCATCTCATGCAGCGGCCCCTCAGTAAAAGGAAAATATATAGTTTCATGCTTGTCTTTGGAACAAGTCATAAATCTGCCATTCTATACACTGTATTAATGCTCTACAGGTGGGAGATTACCGGGCTTCCTGGGTAAGGACCAACTTTCAGCAAATTTGTGAGGGAAATAAAATAATTTGACAATTTTGCATCTTTTGTTATGGAAACTCTGCCAATAATGAAGAGAAATGAAGGTATTCCTTAATAGCTCCTGCCTCATTCATCCAGACGCTGCTACTCCTGACTTCCTTTCATATCATAACAACCAGTCATACCGAGACTCATGATATGACTTAATCCTCCCCACAAAGTTATTGATTTTCTCAGCAAACTAAAGTAGATTTTCTCCAGGGTCTTACATTTAGAATCTTATTTTCCTTATGTTCTTCAAAAGGCAAAAAACAAGACTGTCAGTACGTTTGCTGTGAGTGTCTTTCTCTCACACACTGTTGCGTTTAACCCACAGCTCTCTTCTAGTCAGGGCAAATCCATTTTCAAGGAGCAGTATGGCCATTTGACATGACTGAAAATTGACTTTTTGGTGGAGTTTTAAGAATATGTCTTTCTTTTTCCAATTCCAAAGCCAAATTATGCTTCCAGAAGAACTAATTCATCAAATGCTAAACAATCCTGAATGCCCGAATTTGTCACTTAATTTTCCTATCACTAAAAGGCTCAGATAATGCAATGTAATGTCTGTCATCATTTGTTAATCAATCAATGCTATTTATTGAGTGTTTACTATGTGCAGAGCTCTATTCTAAGTCCTTGGATTTAGCATACATGTTTCTTGCCCATAATGAATTTACAGTCTAGAGGAAGGGACAGACATTGTTACTGGAAGAAAAGAAATTAGAACAATTGTATAAGGAAGAATTTCCACTAATTTTGAAGATAGCCAGATATGTGAAAGGGAGAAGAAAATATTTGGTTCTATTATCTGCAAGAAGATGGCCATTTAATAAAAGGGATGGTGTATGTAAGCATTCAAATAAAGTATATAGCATAGCTTATATATAAGAAGAGGTATCTGTTGATTTCAATTGTTCCATCATGCCGTTTGTGTGCATTTATTTATGCCTCTTCATTGAGTAAGAATTATTAATGTGCCTTCCCCAGCAGAAAAAAAAATATTGACTTGATCTTCTCACATATCTTTAAATGAACCTCTTTTGAGGTTCACCAAGAGATTATTTAACCTTTCACCCTCATTGTTTGTCATTTTATTCCCCTGCATCCTTGCCTTCATTAAGAATGAAAGTGCTCCATTAGTGGACAGTGATCTCGTCTCGGGGAATTTCTAGACTGAATTTCAGCAGGAAGAAATCAGATGTTTGGTCTTGTGATAGCTCCAGAATTACGCTGTATTAGCCCAAGTAGGTTAATGGATAAGATATTGATTTTTTTAAAAAATAGGCTGCTCTTATTTATTTTTAACTTTGAATAATTTTTTTTGCAATCCATCACAGTAGCACACATCATACTGAAAGTATTGAATCTTATGAACGCTTCCATCCTTTCTTACTGCATTCACAAGTAGAGCAGGCCAGACTGCAAGCAAGGCCCTGAATTTTAGGGGAGGGGTGGCCACACCACGCAACCTGGAGATTTCCTGGTGAGCAGAGCATAAAGCGGCAAGTCGGGAGACCTGAATTCTAATTGTGGCCCCTCCACTTGTTGGCTGGGTGACCCTGGGTGAATCACATACCATCTCCACTTCACATAACAAGCAGCATGGATCAGTGGGAAGAGCATGGGCTTTGCACATTGTAAGCGCTTAACAAATACCATCATTATTATTATCTCTGTGCCTCAGTTTCTTCATCTGTAAAATGGGGATAAAGTACCTGTTCTCCTTTTCCCCTTAGACCGTGAGCCCTGGTTGGGACAAAGATCCTCTCTGCTTATGTTGTGTCTATCCCAGTGCTTAGTACGGTGCTTGGCATGGTTTGTACTTAGGCAAAGCAAGGGCTGAATGTCATTAGCAACATTTAGGGCATAGAAGCCTGTCATAACCCAAGTCCATTCTCAAGTCTTCCCCAGAGCTTAGATTCCCCCCTGCTCCCCACCAGAGGCGAGGCCTCTGATTGGAAGCTTTAGCTGTGGAATATGATTTCCTGGCTCTGAACTATTCTAAAAAGATGTAAGTAAGCTAATGAGATGAGTAGCTCAGTTCCCATTTGTACCTCAAAGGCTAAAGAGACTAGAGAAATGCTACCGTCCTTTTCCCATATCTTCTGATCTAGTTGGACTGGCCTCTGGCACTCTCCCTCTGTTGTGTGGAGACTAGGAAAGTAGGAATTTCTTGTGCATGTCTGAGGATGTCAAAGGACAATCTCAGGACCAGTGAGGATGGTCTCTCAATACAGCTACTAGAGAGGATTAGATTGGTCAGAATACCTGGCCCTTTTTGGTTGTAAAATGATCCCAGACAGAGCACCTCTCTGTACACCCTATCAATGGGCTAACTGTCTCCCGCTGACTCCCAGGGGTATAGTCTCAGCAAGCCTGCTTCCTTTATCAATAAAAACATTCAGTTCATAATAATAATAATAATAATGGCATTTATTAAGCGCTTACTATGTGCAAAGCACTGTTCTAAGCGCTGGGGAGGTTACAAGGTGATCAGGTTGTCCCATAGGGGGCTCACAGTCTTAATCCCCATTTTCCAGATGAGGGAACTGAGGCCCAGAGAAGTGAAGTGACTCTCCCAAAGTCACACAGCTGACAGTTGGAGGAGCCGAGATTTGAACCCATGACCTCTGACTCCGAAACCCAGGCTCTTTCCACTAAAGCCATGCTGCTCCTTGTGCCAATTAGTACCACTACTTTCACCTTCAGTGGTGTCTCCTCGGAATAACCAGGCTGACTCTTCTAGTCTATTACTGCTATTCTGCTACTGTGCCTCTTCTCATTTCTGACCCACCCCTCTCATGTCTCCCCATTCCTCAAGAACCTCCAATGGCTGTCCATCCACCTTCACATCTAACAGAAACTCAATCATCTCGCCCCATCCAACCTAACTCTTTGTGGGCAGGGAATACATCTGTTACATTGTACTCTCCCAAGTGCTTGATACAGTGCTTTGCACACAGCAATTGCTTAATAAATACAATCGAATGAATAATCTCCTACTCCAGCCCAGCGCATAAGGGCTCCGCTTCTCTAGCGCCAGATTACTCACTATGCCCCGCTCTCATCTGTCTCACCACCGATCCCTTTTCCACGTCTTCCCCCCTGGCCTGGAATCCCTTCCCTTCCATAAACACCACACCACCCCTCTCTCCACCTTCAAAGCATTAGCAAGTCACATCTCCAAGAGGCCTTCCCTGATTACACCCTCTTTCCTGGCTTGATCTCCCTCCCTCCCACATCATCTGTGCACTTCAATCTGTGCCCTTTGGACAGAATAATAATAATAATGGCATTTATTAAGCAGTTACTATGTGCAAAGCACTGTTCTAAGCCCTGGGAGGGTACAAGGTGATCAGGTTGTCCCATGGGGGGCTCACAGTGTTAATCCCCATTTTACAGATGAGGGAACTGAGGCACAGAGAAGTTAAGTGACTTTGCCCAAAGTCACACAGCAGACAATTGGCAGAGCTGGGATTTGAACCCATGACCTCTGATCCAAAGCCCGGGCTCTTTCCACTGAGCCATGCTGCTTCTTCATATGACATATGATATTTGCCCCACCCCAACCCCACAGTACTTATCTTTAAATTGTATATTATGAATTACTTATTCGTATTAATGTCCTCCCTAGACTGTAAACTCATTATGGGCAGCGAACATGCCTGCTAATTCTGTTGTATTTTACTCTCCCAAGTGCTTAGTACACTGCTCTGCACATAGTGGTGCTCAATAAATACCACTGATTGATTGATTGCTGTCCCAGCATTCTGTCCCAGACAGCTGAAATTCTCTATTAACCAGGCCTTCTGGTTCTCCATAGAGTTCTCCTTTGTCCTGGAGAATGTCAGATGTAGGAAGGATTCCCCCATCACATACATTTCCAGGTATTTGGGAGTTTCCAATAGTAATCATTTGCTTCTGGAGAACCGATTTTTTCCTAAGGATGTGATCAAAGAGGAGCAGAGTCCTGAGTTACCCTGTTGGTTTGCATAAATAGCGGTTGACAATAGCTTCCAGCGGTAATTTTACTTTACTTGCTGTCCTCCTGGGCTCTCCTCTCCCTTATCGGCCTCTGACCCAAGAGTGGGAACCCTCAGGGAATAAAAAAATGTTTCTCAGCTAAATCTGTGGATGGCTGAAGAAATCCCGCCCCTCCCCGCACTCACGTGAGGGAAGTGGCAGATGAGGAGTGGGAAATGCTATGAAGAGATAATAATAATGATGATGGAATTTATTAGCCATTTACTATGTACCAAGCACTGTTTTTAATGCTGGGATAGTTAGAAGGTAATCAGGTAAACACAGTCCCTGTCCCAGATAATAATAATAATGATGGCATTTATTAAGTGCTTACTATGTGCAAAGTACTGTTCTAAGCTCTGGGGAGGTTACAAGATGATCAGGTTGTCCCACGGGGGGCTCACAGTCTTCATCCCCATTTTACAGATGAGTTAGCTGAGGCACAGAGAAGGTAAGTGACTTGCCCAAAGTCACACAGCTGACAGGTGGCGGATCTGGGATTTGAACCCTCCTCCCCCCACCATCCCCCATGCCTTACCTCCCTCCCTTCCCTACAGCACCTGTATATATGTATACATGTTTGTACATATTTATTACTCTATTTATTTTACTTGTACATATTGATTCTATTCATTTTATTTTGTTAATATGTTTTGTTCTCTGTCTCCCCCTTCAAGATTGTGAGCCCACTGTTGGGTAGGGACTGTCTCTATATGTTGCCAACTTGGACTTCCCAAGTGCTTAGTACAGTGCTCTGCACACAGTAAGCGCTCAATAAATATGATTGAATGAATGGATGAACCCATGACCTCCGACTCCAAAGCCCATGCTCTTTCCACTGAGCCATGCTGCTTGTCATAGCCCATCTGTGAGCCCAGATGGGACTCACAGTCTTAATCCCCATTTTGCAGACAAGGTAGCTGAGACACAGAGAAGTGAAGTGACTTGCCCAAGGTCACACAGCAGACAAGTGGCAGAGTCAGGATTAGACCCCACGTTCTCTCACTCCCAGGGCCGTGCTGTTGTCACTAGGCCATGCTGATGTGGATTAGGGCTGAGCATTAGGAAGGGAAGAAGGGAGCAGAGTTTGGTAGCTGGGATGGACTGGGGTGGGGAGAAGGTGGCAGTGGGGGGGGACCAAAGTGGGTGGGTACCCCAGTGACTGAAGACCCAGTTCTCTGCTCCCTGCTTACCCTCGTGGCTCAGTGGAAAAGAGCACGGGCTTTGGAGTCAGAGGTCATGGGTTCAAATCCCGGCGCCTCCAATTGTCAGCTGTGTGACTTTGGGCAAGTCACTTAACTTCTCTGTGCCTCAGTTACCTCATCTGTAAAATGGGGTTAAGACTGTGAGCCCCCCACGGGACAACCTGATCACCTTGTAACCTCCCCAGTGCTTAGAACAGTGCTTTGCACATAGTAAGCGCTTAATAAATGCCATTATTATTAGTAGTAGTAGTACAACCCAGCCCACATACTTCACTCCAGTTCCACCCTATTCACTGTACCTAGTTCTAGTCTCCTGTTATTAATCTCTTGCTCACATCAGCTTGGCTCAGTGGACAGAGCACGGGCTTTGGAGTCAGAGGTCATGGGTTCAAATCCCATCTCTGCCAACTTAGAACAGTGCTTTGCACATAGTAAATACATAATAAATGCCATCATTATTATTATCATTATTAACTGTCAGCTGTGTGACTTTGGGCAAGTCACTTAACTTCTCTGTGCCTCCAGTTACCTCATCTGTAAAATGGGGATTAAGACTGTGAGCCCCCCGTGAGACAACCTGATCACCATGTATCCTCCCCCGTGCTTAGAACAGTGTTTTGCACATAGTAAGTGCTTAATGCCATTATTATTATTATTATTATCATTATTATTATTATTATTATCCTCCCTCCTGTCTGGAAGTCCCTCCTCTCCTTCAGTATGGCCTAGTGGAAAGAGCACAGGCCTTAGAGTCAGAGGGCCTGGCCCCACCACACATACGGTGTGTGATCCTGGGCAAGTCGCTTGAACTTCTCTGTGCCTCAGTTTCTTCATCTGCAAAATGGGGATTAAATCCTACTTCAACTGTGAGCCCCAGTTAAACAGAGACTGTGTCCAACTGATTATCTCATACCTATCCCAGTGCTTGGCATACAGTAAGCACTTAATAAATACCACTATGATTATATTATTATTATTATTTCACATCCGACATATTGCTCCTCTCCCCTTCTTCAAACCTCTATTTAAATCTCATCTCCTCCAGGAAGCCTTCCTTCATTCCCCCCACTTCATTTACCCACTAATCTATCTCCTATGCCCTTGATGCCTCACTCCCTAAGCAGTTTGGCATTCATCCCGCATCCTTCCACAACAGCAATTGCTGGCATATCTTTAAAACGGGTTCTCCCACTTGCATCCACCTCCTCCACTTGACTATAAGTGGAGATCGTGTCTAATAACTCTATTGAACTCTTCTAAGTGCTTAGTACAGTGTTCTGCATACAGTAAGCACTAAATACTACAGTTTGATGGACTGACATTCAATCCTTCAAATCCAAGAGAGAGAATGTGATGATAATGACCCCAACATATGATTTATTCTGAACGTGTTTTCATTTGAAAAATTATTTCTATGTTTAATGTTTTCTATGACATGTGGAATATTTTAGCAATTTCATATTTATCCTAGATTTTAACTGTTACTTCTGGTGCGTTTTTTTGGTATATTTTTATGTTGCCTTTGAAAAATGGAATATGATGTGTAAACACGCAGCAAGGAAAGCCAAACAAGAATTGGATTTTTTTCTTTTTAGAGTTATGTTGACAAAAGGCGTTGCTTGGCAACTTAAGTAAGGAATGAGTCTATCATATTCAAGCAAGACCGTGTACAAATGTCGTTGGACAGGGTCCCATCCTAATGTAACTTGGTGAAAATGTTCCTCTAATCTTACACACATGGAAGTCCCTTTGCTGGGATATAAGGAGACAATGATTCCCAGCACTCCAGAATTCTCCCCAATGACCTTTCCTTTCTTTTCCCAATACTAAATGCTGAGGAAAAAGCATGTCAACAGTTATAGAAGTTAGAATCCTCTCTGCACAGATAAGAAAAAATGAAGTCGCTAGAAGAAATGATCACAGGGCAATTTGGGGTTTTGATTGAAAGGATATCTATTAGAAATATTTTATTATTAAAAAATGCCCACTCATCGTTTTTTCCCATGAGGTCAATAAGGGCAAAGAGGGGAAAGATTAGAGAGCTATGTCGTGTGTTCTTCCCCCAAATTCTGCACTTCACTCAGGTCCTGTGCTGACTCAAAGGAAACATTATTGCCAGTCAAGAAGTGGGAAGCCCAATAGACAGTGCAAATCTTGTCTGGGCCAAAATGATATTCAGTAAGTCATAACACTGTAGTTAAGCCAAAACATGATAATTTTTTTTTATCTTAGTGAGACAAACGAAGGTAAACAGGAAAGAGAACTCCAGCCCTACCAATTCAGACTGGAGGAGAATACAGAGGTTGGGAGGAGAAACGAAGACAAGGAAATAACAGGTTGTTAAATGTGGAGTACTGTGAAAACCATCAATCAATCAATCGTATTTATTGAGCACTTACTATGTTCAAAGGAGAGTATAGTATATGAGAATTGATAGACACATTCCCTGCCCACAATGACCTTAGGAAATGAAATCAAATACAAATCTCCTGTAGAATTTCAAGAGGAATGAAGAAGAGTTGTGCTTCATATGTCACAGCAAGAAGCAGCGTGGCTCAGTGGAAAGAGCATGGCCTTAGGAGTCAGAGGTCATGGGTTCTAATCCCAGCTCCCCCACATCTGCTGTGTGACCTCGGGAAAGTCACTTAACTTCTCTGAGCCTCAGTTCCCTCATCTGTAAAATGGGGATTAAGACTGTGAGCCCCACGCGGGACAACATGATCACCTTGTATCCCCCCAGCGCTTAGAACAGTGCTTTGCACATAGTAAGCGTTTAACAAATGCCAACATCATTATTATTATCATGGATAAAGTGAGGGAAGAAAACCAGATCCAAAAATCGTGAGTCTTTGATTCCCAGAGGAAGGAAACTGATTCTGCACCATGTCATCCAAAGTGATTGGAACAACATCAACCTCTCTGAAAGGAACTCAAGCGATAGTAGGTATTTGATTTTAATTTCAGTTACTATAATTGTGACAATACTCTTTTTATGACTTTTTCACAATAGTAAGCAATGATAAAACAAAATAATTCTCTAATATGCTTTGGCTGAGAACACAGGCAAGTTGGTAAAGTAATACAGTATGCTTAATTCAGCCTGCATATAAATTTACTAATTCAATGAGGATGCATAAGTGATCAATAAACAAAAGTCAGGAAAGTTAGGGAATGGAGAATTCACTTCTGGGATTACAGGAACTATAGGGTAGGGTTTTTCTTATCTTGTCTCCAGGTCTAGTTATTATCTCTCAAAAAGAGGTTAATAATTCTGGGCTTCTATAAAAACCAACTGATTTTTTTTTAGAAATTCCTAATGAAAGTAATGGAAACATCTCTCTCTGTGAATAAGGAGACCTTTCCATGGGACCAATAATACTTTAAACATTTTTATGCTTTGAATAAGAGATGATACAAAATACAGAACTAGGACTGACCATCGATATTTCCAGCCTGTCTTCTGTTGCCAGTCTTGTGTCTATGTCAATGATTCCCCCTTCCAGTGTGCATATGCACACACGTGGATCGTACGACTGTTTTTTTTTTTAACCATTACTGTAAAATCTAATTTTGTTCACATAGAAAAATTTGGGGCACTTTTAAATGAATAAGTACATGAGAAACAAACCAAAGACAAATCCAAAAGGTGGATATTTACTCACTATCTATATACATGTAGCTTGAAAATTTTCAGTTTTATAAAAGGGTAATAATAATAATGGCATTTATTAAGTGGTTATTATGTGCAAAGCACTGTTCTAAGCACTGGGGAGGATACAAGATGATCAGACTGTCCCACGTGGGGCTCACAGTCAATTCCCATTTTACAGATGAGGTAACTGAGGCACAGAGAAGTGAAGTGACTTGCCCAAAGTCACACAGCTGACAATTGGCAAAGCCGGGATTTGAACCCATGATCTCTGAATCCAAAGCCTGTGCTCTTTCCACTGAGCTATGCTGCTTCTCTAAACATTACTGTGCAAAATTTCCAACTTGTATGCCTGTCCCCATTTTAGAGTCCAAACATACATTTTTCCTAAATGCATCATTCTTCTCCCAAAGAACATTAGGGGAGTTCTTAGTGCTCATAAGGGATAAATGGGCATTTGCAAAGTTCCCCTAGATCAATGCAATGCATTTGAACATATAACCTTCTAGCAATTAATAATTTAACATAAAATTATATTTCACAGTAAAAACCATTACAGGGCCCCATATTTCCTCTAGAATACTTTTTGAGTAGCAAAAATAATAAAAATATGGTCCCACTTCATAAAATTGAGTTTTCTTTTACATAGACACATAGGGCCACCCGTAGGTAGGTATTTAAACAGCTTTATTTTATAAACCTCTAAGTAATATAGATCCAATCTGGCCAAACATGAGAGAACCTCAATGGGAATTTTTTCTGAGCCAAGAATTATTTTAAGGATAAAACTAGATTCTATGTAGCTAATAAACATTCTGACCTACAAAAATATTTTCTGGAATTTGAACTGCTTCGTCTCATCATGTCAGATGGTGTAGTTTGAAAATTTTCACTATAAATATAATTAGGGGTTAAATTTAGTTGTTAAAACACTGGCTTAAAATTTGATTAGAATTGTATCTTTTTCAGCTGTGACTTCTAATGAATTCTGATAAATGCACCATAATTATTTAGCCAAAAAAGGCAACATGCTTATTTTGAAACATTACCAAATTAATTAGAAAAATCATTTTCATATGGAAGAAATTGGTCAATGAGCACTCAAAGTATTTCAGCCAGGGATAAGAGCTCTTTTTGCTTGACATAAAACACCCTCGGAATTTTGAACTGCTTCTAAATCTACCAGTTCCTAAATCCACGTACCCCACTGTTAAAATGTGAATTTTAAATCAGGATCGTGTTTATCATTATTCATTCAATTGTATTTATTGAGCATTTACTGTGTGCAGAGCACTGTACTAAGCGCTCACCACTATCAAAGATTATTTGCTTTATAATATTTGTTTAACGTTTTATAGGAAGAGTTTATACTGTATATCACCAGGATCCGAAGGAAAAATGATCCCCTTCACAGTAAGAGGGTGTTATCAAAAATAACAATAGTGATAATTATGATATTTGTTAAGCACTATGTGCCCAGCATTGTACTAAGTACTGGGGTAGAGACAGGATACTCATATCATACCTATCCCCCATGGGGTTCACAGCCTAAGGAGGAGGGAGAACAGGTTTCTTATTCTCATATCTACAGATAAGGAAACATACAGAGAAGTTAAATGACTTACTCAAGGTCACACAGCAGACAAGTGGCAGAATTGAGATGAGATCCCAGGTCTCCCAACTTCCAAGCCCAGGCTCTTTCCAATCAATGGTATTTATTAAACACTTATTATGTGGGCAGCACTGTAGGAAGGGTTGGGAGAGGCAACACAACAGAGTTGGTAGACCCATTTTCTGCCTATAAGGAGCTAGCAATCTAGAGCTAACAGTTATTGCTGATTTGTACTTCCCAAGCGCTTAGTCTGCACACAGTAAGCACTCAATAAATATGATTGAATGAATAGAGGAGAAGAGGGACCAACTAAATTTGGGGTATCTACGGAGGTGCCGTGGGACTGAGGATGGAGTGAATATTAGAACAGTACTCAGCGCTTAGAACAATAATAGTAACAGTAATAGTAAGCGCTTAACAAATACCATCAAAAAAAAATATCAAGTGCTTCAATGGGATGCGTAGGCATGGCCATGCTGCTTTTTAACAAATTCTCTTGGGCTTGAAGAGGGGAAGAAACTTTCCTTCTACCTGTCCTTACACTCAATTCTTACTTCCAGATAGATAAAGGATGAAGAGCAAGGGAAACTTAATCCCCAACTGTTAATAACCAGTAAGGAAAGGGAAAAACATTCCTCATTGCTGGGTCAGACTACCCACAGGGCAGTGGGATATTTATCCGGAAGCCTGGGGACTTTAATACAATTTTTAAAGGGAGGAGGAGAATTCATGACCAGCCCCTACTCCCAGATGCTTCACCTTTTGAGCTTCATCTAGTGGCAAGGCAAGTAAAGAATTTTCCCGGTCTGATAGCTAAAGGTAGTCAGTTTTTTTTCCCCCAGCTGTCCACATCCCAGTGGAAGAGAAGACTCACTGTCATTAGTTAAAAGGACAAATCCAAAACAAAGGACACAGAGAAAGAGGTTTGGTGAAGTTTCTGTTGAGGAGAGAAAGCTACAGCAAATGCATGACAACTATCAATTATGCTTGACTCTTTACCCACTGCAAGGCAGCAATTCTCTAGTAGAAGGAGATTCATTTGGCATCTTCCCAAGCAGCTTTATAGCAGCTTCTTGCCCTCCAAAAGCATATGTGGAGAGGGAAGAGGTTAGGAACAAGATAGAGAGAGAGAAAGAGAAGCAGAGGGTGAAAGAGTGAGGGAAGGAGAAAGAAAGTGCACTTTGATGATTCAAGTGCAAATGAAACAAAAACATATGGATTAAATTTCCCTGAAATTGCGTGATTTCACCAGTAGAGACATTTGGCAAATTAATTTATAATTTTCTTTTGCCCAAAAGTTTTGAAAACTAGTTTAAGATGTCCATAAATCCCAAGTATGACCTTGTTTGTAAATCCTTTCATTCTAATAGTCTAAAACAATCAGCATCATGTGTGTGGCTTTATCCTCAAGTGAGAGAAATATTGCCCTGAAAGCGCCAACAGCAAGGCTGAGAATGGAAGAAATGTTTAACTTACTACTGTTTTGGGTTTCAAAAGAACAGTTGGGGGATTTTATCACTCTCCAAAAAGTAAATTCAGTAAATTTTCATCAATTCAGACTTCCCCAATTCCAAATTTGTGACAAATAGAAGATGGAACTTATTCCCAGATTGTTGGGGGACCTAGAGTTATTATACTAATGCCTGTCTATTTTTATTAATGTCCATCTCCCCCTCTAGACTGGAAGCTCATTGTGGGCAGGGAATGCGTCTACCAACTCTGTTGTACTGTTATACTGTAAATCCCCCAAGCACTGCATACAATAAGCACTCAGTAAGTACAACTGAATGAATATGCTCCCAGGTGCTTAGTACAGTGCTCTGCACACAGCAAGCACTCAATAAATACCATTAGTGATGAATGGTATTTTTCATTTTAAAAATATGGTTTATATGCCCTTATATTCTTCCTTAACCCTTTTTCTCCCTGCTGCTATCAAGCAAAGAAAGTTTAATGATATGGGAAGTTTTTGCCTCTACTATGGTTAACAAATCCTTAGATCTCCTGTATGTTCTTTTGCACAGCAGGAGGGTATACTGACAGATAGTGAAATCAATATGACTCATAAGGAAGAGAAATAGAGTATCTCCTGTTTCTCTTATGAAACACCAATCATTCTACAGGCTGATCTAATGACAGAGATAATAGATAATAATAATAATAATGATGGCATTTATTAAGTGTTTACTATGTGCAAAGTACTGTTCTAAGTGCTGGGGAGGTTACAAGATGATCAGGTTGTCCCACAGGGGACTCACAATCTTAATCCCCATTTTACAGATGAAGTAACTGAGGCACAGAGAAGTTAAGTGACTTACGCAAAGTCACACAGCTAACAACTGGTGGAGCCGGGATTCGAACCCAGGACCTCTGACTCCAAAACCTATTCTCTTTCCACTGAGCCACGCTGCTTCTCTTAATAGATGATATCACTATACTACCACAATCTTGTCTATCTCACTGTTGACCCCTTTCTCATGTCCTTCCTCTGACCTGGAACTCCCTCCCACTTCATGTATTCTCCCGCTTCAAATCAATTACTCAATGGTATTAATTGAGCACTAAAATTACATCTTTTCCAAGAAGCCTTCCCCTCTAAGCCCTTGTTTCCTGGTTCCTGTTCCCTTCTGCATCTTTTTTTCTTATGGCATTTAAGTGCTTTCTATGTAACGGGGTAAGCTACAAAGCTACTCAGGTTGGACGCAGTCCATGTTCCACATGGGCTCACAGAATTAATCTCCATTTTACAGGTGAGGTAACAGACACAGCAAAGTTAAGTAATTTGCCCAAGGTCACAGAGCAGGCAAGTGGCAGAACTGGGATCAGAACTCTGGTCCTTCTGATTCCAATACTCTAACCCCTAGGCCACACTGCTTTCCATGTTCTTGCCTATGCACTCGCAATGCTTATACACTAGCATATTTACCCTTTTAAGTACTCCACCTTCAGTCCCACGGCACATATGCCTATCTCTGTAATTTATTTTAAATCCTGTCTCCTCCTCTAGACTAGCCCATTCCCTGCCCATAAGGAATATACAACCAACTCTGTAGTATTGTACACTCCCAAGTACTTAGTACAGTGCTCTGTAAGTATACAATACATATAATTGTGTACAATACACAGTAAGCATCAATATCTTTGAATGACAATTTTTCACTTATCAATGATCAATGAGACAGACAAATGTAAACAGCAGGAGGATAAGTACCTCAGGATAAACATATGAAAGAAACCACCTTTCCACCTTCCACAGGTACTAAGCACTAAAGCACAGTTAAGAAAGAGGCATTTCTTTATAAATAAGCCACAATTTGAATTTCTCACTAATTTGAACAGCATCACCACTGAGCTAATGAAAATGTACTGTTACAAAGTGGCTTGTAACTGAAATATGGTTTTTTTTAAATGAAAATATTATTCAGCCCAAAGGTAGATAATTTTTACCTGTTCCCCTCTGTGCATTTGATTTGCATTTTACTGTATCTGTGCATTCAATTTGGATTTTAGGAATACCTTGAGTAAACTTGCAAAGTCCAAAAAATTTAGTAGCACCTTTAGGTTACATCATGGTATATTCCTTATCCATTTGCCTTTTTACTGCCTCTGTGCATTTGATTTGGATTTTAGATATATCTTGAATAAATTTACCAAACAATTTAGCAGAGCCTTGAGTTTACCTCACAGTATCACACTTATCAAGTTGGGGTTGCTGCCATTTTAGCCAGTTGCCTGGGTATTAGGAACAATATGAAGTGAGGGATATGGGGCGTGTCGATGCGAAACAAACAAAATTGCCCAACTAGACAGGAGATCGCATGCTGATGTGGTTTGCAGAGGTCTGATTTATTCCAGATTCCTCTGGGGAGGCAAACATAACCCCAGAAGTATTCCTGAAACCCAATGGACTCCACGCTGAGCTTTAGCAAGAGATCTTGGATGACTTCTTTTAAACACTGCACTTTCCATAACATGTCAACTCCTTAAAGAGGCACCAGGTACACTCTCTACTGGCATCATGTTAGAGTTTCATTTCAGTGTGAAGTTTTATCTCTAGGGCCTCTACATTCCTACCAAAATTCTTGCGATATCTTTCCTGAATCCTGGGGGAACAGAAAATCACCCAATCAATAACGTTGGATCATTCTGTGAAGTCAAAGAAGCACTTCAGAGGGATATTCTGTTTAAAGACTGGCAGGAAAGGTTAATTTGCTTTCTCCTTTCATCCTCTTAACTCCATTGCAGCTTTAAGTGTGTGTGTTGGGGGGAGAAGACTTCCCCCTTCCTTGAGAAAATTCCAGGAGGTTCACAATTAACAGGAAGAGAATGGCTAGTTAGTGAAAATCATCTCTACCTACTGTCAGTGGGGGTACAGATGGTCAGGTGAAGTTGCAGGTGGGATGACTTTCATTATCTATTTTTCTATCTGCTTTAAAAGAGCTAAAAAGAAGATTCAGTCAACAGAAAGTAACAGGGAAATCCCCATATGCCACATACAAAGGGCAGAATAGAGCTGAATTAAAGCAGTGTATGCCAGTAATTACCACTGATACGAGAACCATTTATTATCAGCTACTTTAACATCTTCAAATAGAAAAAGACACAACAGTGGAAAATACCCATTAGTCTTCCTTCCACTCAATTGCCTAGGGACAAGAAAGCAACTTGCTATAATCAGAATCATCACTATTATCAGTTTTCTCTTGCAGTAGCAGTAGTGGTCATTATTAGACAAGTCAGAAGAGGAAATTTTAATAACTGAGCATTTGGGGAATGACTATGGAATGCTAGTAAGCTTTTCCCACTTGAAAACAACATGAAGTCCACAGATCCTGAATTTCAAATCAAATCACTAAGATTTACAATTCACTTACCCATGGTGAAATTCTTATGAAAAACATTCAGAAGGCTGCTGGGACATCAAAAATGCTTCCCAAAACATTTTGATGAGTTCATTGTAAATGAATCATAAACATATGACGTACATTTCCTTAAAAATTCATACTTAAAATTTAATGAAAACTCAACTCGACAGAACACAGGATGGATTTTGCCAGGCAGAAAGTGTTTGAGAACGAGTTTGAGATGTTCAACTCTCCTAAATAAAGTCGGAGGTTTACTGGTTATGAGACCCTAGGTAAAAATGGGATTGGCACTCTTCAGAATTCCTAATGGCTGGTTGGGAGACTAACATGAAGACCTAGCTTCTTTTAGCTCCTAGAGGATCCTAGGTTAAGCACTGCAGATGCAAAAATAAAAATTATTCTGATATTCAGAAGCTTCTATGGAGAGATTGTAGGCCATGACAACATATAGGATATATCTGTAAAACCCAGATCCCAGGGGTCAGTCAGTTTAAGCTACTGCTCATTATACCATTTCTGGTCTTCAGGTTGAATAAAGGAAATTAATAATAACAATACTACTACTACTACTAATAATAATTATTATTGCGTTTGTTAAGCACTTACTATGTGTCAAACAGTGTCTTAACAGCTGGTGTAGATACAAGATCATCAGATCCCACATGGATCTCTCAGTTTACATAGGAGGGAGAGCCACAGAGAAGTGAATTGACTTGCCTAAGGTCACATAGCAGAGAGGTGGAGGATCCTGGATTAAAACCCAGATCCTCTGATTCCCAGACCTGTGCTCTCTCCATTAGCTCCTGCTGCTTCTCTGTATTTTAGAGGAGAGGAGGTCATTAAAATTAAAATCATGGACTATAAAGCTTAGATGACTGAAAAGTTCCATGAAATAAATATTTAGGAGACACTAATTTGTACACAATTCTGCATTGGCAGTGACCACTGTTTCAGGTTTGATTAAAGGCTCTCGATTCTGGAAAAGTTCACTTTTTGATGACATGTATAGCTGAAATCAATATCAATTTGAGTTACTACAGATTATGTTGCTCCCAGAATGAAGGGATCCTCTGTTTCATCTTCTGTTAACTTTATTTGTATATATTTATTCAGTTCAGCTCAATACTTCTATCAAATGAGTTCTTTCTGAGTAATTCATGGACAAGTGGACAAAGATAGATAATAATAATAATAATAATGGAATTTATTAAGCATTTACTATTTGCCAAGCACTCTCCTAAGCTCTGGGGTAGATAAAAGGTAATCAGTTTGTTCCATGTGGGGCTCACAGTCAATCTCCATTTTACAGATGAGGTGACTGAGGCACAGAGAAGTTAAGTGACTTGCCCAAGCTCACACAGCAGACAAGTGGCAGAGCTGGAGATATTAAAATATGAAAATATGCTTTTGGTCACATTGGCCTTGAGCAACTACTTAGCCTTTCTGGGCTCCTGTCTCCCCCCTGTAAATTACAAGTAATTGCTCTTCATCTTCTCACTTTTCTTTCCTCCCACTTTATCCTTCTAACCCTCTGGGGATGTAGTAGGGGCAAATTAGATATTAGTCAAGTAATTTGCATACAGTTCTACATAAGAAGAGTGAATGCACCTTGTCCTAAACTTACTGAAAATCATGACTGAGCTGTTAATACATAACTACAATTCTTCGTCTGCGATAACTATCATTCAGGGACTAATGAATTGTTCCACTAGCTCCTTGTGGGCAGGGACTGTGCTGACCAACTCTACTGTACTCTCCTAGAATGTGGGCAAGGAGGAAATTGGGCTGTCAAATCCTAAGGAGAGGTTTGGGTTTGTGGCTTATGCATTAGACTCAAAATGTAATTTTGGGGAATGTGTGAATTATCTAATGGGGTGGGATTCAACGAGATAAAAACAAATGGTTCAGAAGGGATCTGACTGGTGTATTTTAAATCCCCCAAACACTCAAATTCAGATTAAAAGTTGATAGCCTTTCTGTAAAAAAAACTTTGAATCCTTTCTATTGCAAACATAGAAAGAGGGAACTTTAAATAGGTGTTCAGTTCAAACCTACTGAAAGGTGAAACCTGGGTTACTAATAAGGAAAATAATTTAGATTTCAAATGTCTGACATATTTCAAGCAGCTAATTTTAGCATAAAACTCAAGATGATATTTTGTCATCTCCCGAAGGAGTAGCTACTAAAATCATTAGCAATTTCACATGAGAAACTGTTCATTTCAAATGGGTGGATTAAAAGCAGCATGTTTTCAATTTAGTATGGTCAAGAGATCTGACAAGGGTTCTACTCTCTGTTGAGTCAAAATTCCAACTTTTCAGGTTCTTAAAGCAAAGGCACAGGGTGGACTAAGTAAAATAGTAAAAAATATTCCTTTATATCTATATGAACACAAGTGAATATAAATCAACCCATTAAATCATCCTGAAGAATATAGTGAATTGTCTGAAAAAATATGTTTCTGGTACTTTGTGTAAAAGTCAACACAATATAAAATGTACTGAATATGAACCCGGCTCCTCGATTGCTTCGACATTTTCAGAAAAGATATATACCTAGTGAGCCAATGTCAGACTTCTATCACCATCAAATTTACTGTCCTTATAAAAATCCATTCTTCTAGCTTGCCAAAGGATATTTAATTATTATAACTTTATCTGAGATTTCATATTGCTCTTGACAATTACACTTGCTAGTTTAATAATGGGAGTCACACTTTCCTAATTTTATCAATTTATCTTTAGCTGCAGTTTAACTTCTAGTCTCTTGACTCCCCAGGAAGAAAACCACATCAAGATATTGGGCACCAATGAGGGTTAACAGACACATTCCTCCATTTTCCCCTTGAACAGTATAATTTTCCTTTCTACGTTGGAAAAGCCTATGCCAGGCTTGGAAAGATATTGAACAGCTAGCTACCTGTGGAACACATTTCCCCACATCTGATTTGGGTAGTTAGATTAAAGCATTTGCTAAAACAGCAATACTTCTTTCAGCCCCAGTGGTAGGGGACACAGTGGCATTAATCAAGATGAAATGAGGATAAGCAGACCCACCTTTTGAAATTCCCTACAAGTAATTAGTAGTACCAGTCAATTTTCATGAGATGTGAACAAACAGGTCATTTGACCAGAAATCTGAGAGCTGTGTGGGTACATAAACACAGTCCCATTTATAACAGACTAGTTCGTCCCTGATTTTCTTTTTTAAGCTGATTTCCGAATTGATATAGACGGTGTTCACCAGTGTGTTCTACATAAAATAGGGCATTAATAAGGTAATTAGAGCAATTATGATTCAATAATCTATGTATGGGGCTACTGTAGTTCCTGATTAATGGACTGAAGGAAACCATATTTGCCCTCAACACCAGATATTTTGTTGCTAAAATGAATTACTTCAAAGGGGAACTTCATTCATTTATTCAATAGTATTTACTGAGTGCTTACTGTGTGCAGAGCACTGTACTAAGTGCTTGGGAGAGTAGAGTATGACAAACTGACATTCCCTGCCCACAGTGAGCTTCTAGACAGGGAGACAGACATTTAAATATAAATAAATGACAGATATGTACAGCCATCACATTTATGTGGAAGACTCCTAAATCTATCATCCTAGCCCTGACTTTGCATAAACTCAACTCCTCATCTTCCCTCCCAAATCCTCTCCTCCACCTACTTTCCCATCACATCTGACAACTCCTCAATACTCCCTGCCCTTAAAGCCATAATCTTGGCACTTTTCTTTACTCCTCCCTTTTCAACCCCCATTTTCAGGCTATAATTAAGTCCTGTTGGTTCTCCTATCGTATTTCCAAAATATGCCTTTTCCTCATCCTTCCAAACTGCCACCATGCTGATCCAGACACTTATCCCAACTTGACAACTGCATCAGCCTCTTTGCTGATCTCCTTGCCTCCACTCTTTCCCCTCTCCAGTTCGTACTTCATTCTGCTAACCAGACCATATTCTAAATATCATTCTGTGCACATCTCCCACACCTGAAAAACCTTCAATGGTTGCCCATTTCTCTCCAAATCAAGCAGAAATTCCTGCCAATCAGCTTTAAAGCATTTATTCAATCAGATCTCCTCCTCCTACTCACCCACACTCTTCTCTCACTCCATCCGGCTGGCCTGTTATTCCTCTCAAGCCAATTTACTCATTGCTTCTTGTTCTCGTCTTTTCCGCTGCTAACATCTCACTCACATCTTCCCACTAGTCTCGAACACCTTCTCATCTGACAGATCACTGTTCTCCAATCTTACCAGCCCTTTTGAAATTATATCTCCTTCAGGAGCCCATACACAATCCATTTCTCATCTTCCCATCCTATACACACCTCCACAGGTGCCACCTCAGAAATACTTATGTACATACCTTTATACTCTATTATTTCTATTCCTGGGGAAGTTGGAGAGGACAGAAGGAAAATGATAAAAAAAATTTTTGTAATAAGTGAACTGCACAAAGACGCAGATACATTTACATCAATGAAATAAAGTAGAAAATGTGAAAAAGTAGGGGAGAGAAGACTCAAAGGATGCTGGAAAATCAGCAGGGTAATATAAACAGCCCATTGCATAAAATTAATCTCTACAATTCCTATGCTTGCCAAACCACTTGTTCATTTCTCCAGCCTCTGTGATTACTTCAGGCACTTTCAAGAATGACATATACCTGCTCCTTATGGATGTTATATCATTTTTTATAGCTAATGCTGAACTTATTTGCAAAAGCACTTCCATTATAACTTCCTAGTTTCATTTGCTTCTAATTTTCCAGAAGGAAGAAAAACCAGAACTTCAAGAAGCATCCCATTATAGCGGAGTACTTAAAGATGTGATCAGTTACATGCTGCACTAAGAACCAGTCAGAGCCACTAAAAATCCTTCAAGCACTAATTGCTCCAATCCTTGTGGGAGGGGAACGTGTCTTCCAACTCTTATATTATATTAGTCCAAGCGTTTAAAACAGTGCTCTACACACTATAAGTGCTCAGTAAATATGACTGATTGATTTATTCAATCATTACTACTATGTCGGCCTCAGTATAAGCTGGAAACTTTGAAGGGAAATGGTAAGTGTAATATTAAGACCCACCCCCTGATGCACTGATTTCACATACTTTTCCTTACTTTTATCTTGTGGGACAGGGACCTTATCTAGTCTGATTATCTCACATGTACCCCAGTGTTTAGGACATAGTAAGCACTTATAAGTACCATTACTACTACTATACATCCTCTGCAGTTGGATATCATTCAAAAACTATGATTCTATGTGCTGAAAAAGTGGCTGATAGTAATGTCTCCTAGAATGTAAGCTCCTTGAAGACAGGGACTGCTTCTTCAGTTCTCCCAGTTTCCTCTTTCATTTGGTCAATTAGTCAATTATTCAAATCCTTTTAACCTTTTCCTCTCCTCCCCTGCTTCACTTTAATCTAGACCCGTGAGATGGCCTAGACATGGAACCAAATCATACAGTCATCCCATGGGTTTGCCTGACAAAGGAGAAAGGGAAGAAAGAGAAAACCCCAGGTGGATAAGTACCTAATAAACAAAAATGGAGAGGGAGGAAAATGGAGTGAATGATGATTAGCTGAACAGAATTACTTTTTCCAAACTCTCCTGGGAGAAGCTCTTCGAAGAAGCAATTTAATTGCCCACAAAGTTGGCCTAGTCCATTCAAAGGTTTATGAAAGGGAATAAGGAGGTAGGCATTTACAGTGCAGTTATATAGACAAATTTCATTCTAGAAGACTGGCAATTTGTCACCCAGGAGGCAGCATGCTATGCTCCCTTACTTCTGAACAGCAGTGAATTTAGGGGAATATCTTTAGGAAGCAATTTTTAACTTATGAAGCCACTGAAGAAGCCATGCCTCTTGCTCCCTTCCAATTTTCCTCACACCTCTTCACCATGGTAGAGGTTGGCCTGGGGGACTCTTGGTTTCTACTGTGGAAGATGACACTTTAAAAGGTCTCTATAGGTGTGGGTTGTCCAGAGGATGTTCTCAACTCACTCTGCTTGTCTGGGAATCCTTCCTTTGGACTATCACTGAACTCACTCTGAGCTGGTGTTTTTTCTGTGTCAATACAGAAATTTTCACTCACAACCATCCTTCCTCCCATGAACAGCAAGCTCATTTTTACAAGAGGGGAGGGTCAAACTTCAAGTGATTTATTCAAATCCTTCATGACATGTAACCCAGATAATAATAATAATGGCATTTATTAAGTGCTTACTATGTGCTAAACACTTTTCTAAGTGCTGGGGGGGTACAAAGTAATCAAGTTGTCCCACAGAGGGCTCACAGGCTTCATCCCCATTTTACAGATGAGGGAACTAAGGCCCAGAGATGTGAAGTGACTTGCCCAAAGTTACACAGCTGACAACTGGCGGAGGCGGGATTTGAACCCATGACCTCTGACTCCAAAGTCCAGGCTCTTTCCACTGAGCCACGCTGCTTCTCCATCCCCCCAGAGTTCACAAAAAGATTTGGATTTGTCTTATTTTTACACCACTTTTTTCTCATCTTTTTTTTTTCCCTACAAGGTTCCCTCTTCTGTGTTGGTATGATGTGCAAAAAGCTGCCCAGTCGATGTGTCAAAGCTTTGGCACTAAATGTGTATTGGTCTGTTAAAGTGGCAGGTGAAACTCTCCTCAAAAAAAAAAAAAGTTGCCATTGAGATTGCATTCAGATTGACCTAGACAAGTACAATAAGTAAATTAAGAGGTCTGTCAAGCAGAAGACTTCTGCTTGCCTTCTTTTCCCTCCAGCTTCATTTTGACCTGGTAAACAGGGGTTAACAGTTGACCTTCTGCTGTACGTGGATTTTCCCATTTTAGCTCCTGATTGGGGAATGGAATGTTATTTTCTTCTGGGAAAATGAACCATGGGCAAATTTCCTTATGTAATGTTTAGCTTTTAAGTCAATTCCATTTACATTTAAAAAGTTTCTTTTCGTTGTGATAGAACTTGTTTTTTTCTAAATATACCCCCTTGGTTTATAGTTTGTCTGCAATCTTTGAACTCTAGGAATTGGTATGTACCAGACGAACACCTCAGGGTAAAGTTAAGACTCATGGGTAATACATGTTACAGAGAGACTGCCAGGGAGAAGAGGTTTTCTGTTTAAAAAACATAAAACAAAATAATTCTAAAATGAAAATGGTTATATTTGGGGATGCTGGAAGGAAACCGTAAAACTCTTTCTGGTGGCAAGACCTTGATTCAACCAGATTCTTATATGGGAATCCAGATTCTTATATGGGATGCTACCCCACAACAAACTCGACCATTTTCTACATAAGGATGATGTTTTGTGAGCGCATAGAAATGTGTGTCTTGTTTTAGCTTGGTAAATCATTCATATAATATTTTAAAATCTGTATTCAGCAAAACTGCTAAACAGTAACCTGTTCCAATATAACCCAGTCCTAAGCGCTTGACTGTAGAATCCTACATCATCCTAAGTCTTAGAAATGTTTGTGGACTACCAACCCTGGCTTTAAATGTAAAACAATAAAACTCTGCTGGCAAGACCTTTGAAATTATTCTCAGCTGTAGCTAAAGCTGCCTTTTAAAAGAAAATGCAATTATGGGCTTTGAAAAAATCTATAGCAATGTTAATGTTATCACTACTTGACCCTGCAGAGAAGGAAAGTGTTTTGTTGTTATTTGATTGTTTTGGATTTGGAATATGCTCAGGCTGAGTCATGTGAGTTTCAAAGGCTCTAATTGCTTTAGTTCTGTTACCCTCTTACAGAATTAGAATCCTCCTATAAGGTGAAATCCCAATTTGGTTTTGTATCCAGCGCTTAGAACAGTGCTTGGCTCATAGTAAGTGCTCAACAAATACCATAATTATTATTCATTGCAGGGTTCTATGAGGAAAAGGTGGGAAATATGGAGCCAGAGGTATGGAGAGAGCATAAGCTTGACTGCAGTTATCTCCTTTTGTCTCTACTGCCATCTCTCAAATGCAAAGACCTAGGCATCAAGTCAATAGAAGCAGAGGGTGATTGGTTCTACTGGCCCATTATCCCAAGATGCTCTGGTCACTTCATCAGTTCTCTTTCAAATTGTTGCTTGGCAACAGCCATCTCCCAAAACTTATCCAGGTAGGATGGGAGAAATTGAAATATAACTTCCCCCTTCCTGGGATTCTTCAGGTTTTGGATGGTATAAGAGGCAGACAAGTGGTGTAATAGAGGAGAAAACACCAGCAAGGAAGCATTAAAGGAAAGCAGCGTGGCTCAGTGGAAAGAGCCCGGGATTTGGAGTCAGAGGTCATGGGTTCAAATCTCTGCTCCACAAATTGTCAGCCGTGTGACTTTGGGCAAGTCACTTAACTTCTCTGTGCCTCCATTCCCTCATCTGTAAAATGGGGATGAAGACTGTGAGCCCCCTGTGGGATAACCTGATCACCTTGTAACCTCCCCAGTGCTTAGAATAGTACTTTGCACATAGTAGGTGCTTGATAAATGCCATAATGAGCCCCCCCCGTGGGACAACCTGATCACCTTGTATCCCCCCCAGTGCTTAGAACAGTGCTTTGCACATAATAAGTGCTTAATAAATGCCATTATTATTATTATTATTAAAGCTACCACAGGATCTCCTTGAGTCGTATAAATCTTAGAAAGCCAGGGTAACACCACTCCCTTCCCCCAAATTCCACCACCGTTTGGGAATATTGTTGTAATCCCTAGGCCCCAATTTGGATCACTTGAAAGACAACATTCATTTATCAAAAGCGTAGACTAGATAAAACATAGGCAAAAAATACCTTTTATGTGCAAGGTATGCAATCGATTTGTGAACACATATTGATTGAACTTGTAGTGCTTACCTAGGTGCTTGAGATGAACCAAATAAGGGAAATGATTCAGACAAACCTTACCTATACCTTATTCAGTCCTTCTTAAATATAGTCTATTTTTCACTTGATATCCATCATCCTTTCCTTCCAGTCCTCAGCATTAATCTCCTCAAGAGCTCCCAACTTTGGTTTCTTTTATAGTTTCCCCAAGTGCTGAGAACAGATCTTAGCATACACTTAATAAATACTGCTTATATTGATGCACACAACCTAAATCAATCAATCGTATTTATTGAGTGCTTACTGTGTGCAGAGCACTAAATCTGTGTTTATAGAGCTAATAACAGTGAATTGAATAGTGACAAATGGATTACGAATGTGGATTGGAGGGCAGGCGGAACCAATCAAATATCCAGTAAATGGGGTTGGATTAAAGCAGGTTTAAGGGGCCTGTGTCATGTAACGGCTGCTTCCCTGAATCCCTTGGAAGCAGGAAGTGTATCTAAATTCCTTAGTCGGGGAAAAAAATGAACATTCTCCCTCTTCCCACTTAGCTGACCCCAAGCTTTGGCCAAGAATTGGGTCACTGGTGGTCCTTCACTTTGACCAGCAGGATCTGTCTGGCTCCCCTTTGGTTTCTTTAGGCTGAAAGCTCGTTATGGGCAGGGAACGTGTCTACTAATTCTGTTGGTATTGTACTCTCCCAAGAGATTAGCACAGGGCTCTGCCCATAGTCAGCGCACAATAAATACGATTGATTACTTGATTGGCCGATGCCAGCCAAACCTGGTTGGCTTTACTGAAAGGCCTCCGGCTCACGAACAGTCCTTCCACTCAGACTCCCCAGGTTTGGCCTGGTGATGGCCAGGAACTGAACGGGCCATGAGAGGAACCTGGATATCCCAGGAATCAGCATGACAAATGGGAGAAGAAATACACTGAGTTGCATTGTACTCTCCCAAGCACTCAATACAGTGCTTGGAATATAGTAAGTGCTCAATAAATACCACTGATCGATTGATTAGGTGGGCTGAAAAAATGGGATCAACCTTGTCAATGAAAAAAACCCATTAGGGATGGAAACTTTAGCAGATCCAGTTTAAAATTTCAAAACCGTGTCAGTGTTCGGGGGAAAAAGATTTGTGATGAGTTGGGAAATAATTGATTTTGATATTTTGGTGGTACATTTTGTTACTAAAAACAGAGAAAATGAACTGGTTTCCCAGTTTAAATGGATGTGCCACTGTCCTGTTCATCCACTCATACAGAAAAATAGTGGACTGGTGAACTCTTACACACCTTCTTCACACCCAATTCTTGTTAAAGAGGTGCTATGCTTGAGGCCTAGGCACTGGATAAAATGTTAGCACTATTAAGCAGACTACTTCCAAAGCCAAATTTAATGCTACTCAGTAAATTCTTCAGAAAACATTGTCTTTATTGCTTTCCATTATCAGGATGGGTCCTCGAAGACATGTTCAGGGAAACCTGTGAAATTTGTCATCTTTGGAAATGGGCTCTCCAGTTTAAAATGACTTGTGTAGTATGAAATTGCCAAAGTCTGTCCCTTTATAACTGGCTCTGTGCTCTGGCCCCCTGAGCATGTTGGCAGATATAGTTCATATAACGGTTCTTTGATTTCAGCCTCTGACAATGTTTCTTTCCGTGACAGCATCCACCCGTGTCCTCTTCAGACCCACAGGCTCGGATTGGTATAAAAAGGGCCAAATCTGCCTTTAAAGAGTAAAAGAAGTGTGATATTCCCAGTGCTGCCCCTGCAAATAATTTTCTGCTCTCCCCTGCGCCAGGATAAGCTCCTGTCTCATTTTGGTTGGTGAAAACATCATGAGGCGGAGACATATGGAGGAGTGATATCAGCATCTCATTAGAACAAAGGTTTCTGGACCCTGTTGGATGCCATGAATACAGCTATGGGGCAAAGGCTGCCTGGACATCTCCTAAAGGGTGACCATCAGATAGTGATGCTCAGTAAAATGAACTAAGAAGCAGTGTGGTGTAATAATGATAACGATAGTATTTGTTAAGGCTTACTATGTGCAAAGCACTGTTCTAAGCATTGGGGGATACAAGGTGATCAGGTTGTCTCACATGGGGCTCACAGTCTTAATCCCCATTTAACAGATGAGGTAACTGAGGCACAGAGAAGTTAAGTGACTTGCCCCAAGTCACACAGCTAACAAGCGGTGGAGCTGGGATTCGAACCCATAACCTCTGACTCCCAAGCCCGCGTTCTTTCCACTGACCCACACTGCTTCTCTGTTGTGGATAGAGCACAGGCCTGAGAGTCAGATACCTCATCTGTAATTTTTTTATGGTATTTTTTAAGCGTTTACTGCATGGAGCTCACAGTCTTAATCCCCATTTTACAGGTGAAGTAACTGAGGCACAGAGAAATTAAGTGACTTGCCCAGATGCAAACAGCAGACAAGTGGCAGAGCCAGGATTAGAAGTGGGGATTAGATTAAAATGGGGATTAAGACTGTGAGCCTCATTTAGGACAGAGACCATGTCCAACCTGATTAGCTTGGATCTACCCCAACGTTTGTACAGTGCCCAGCACACAGTAAGGGTTGAACAAATATCGTAAAAAAATAATCAACAATCCAACAGTTGGGATTTCTACATATGTCAGGATACATCTCCATACATCCATGTCTGCTGTGTGACCTTGGGCAAGTCACTTAACTTCTCTGTGCCTCAGTTCCCTCATCTGTCAAATGGGGATTAAGACTGTGAGCCCCAGGTGGGACAACCTTATTACCTTGTATATACTCCAGCATTTCAAACAGTGCTTGGCACATAGTAAGTGCTTAACAAAATCTGTCATCATTATTAAATAATCAATCGTATTTATTGAGCGCTTACTATGTGCAGAGCACTGTACTAAGCGCTTGGGAAGTACAAATTGGCAACACATAGAGACAGTCCCTACCCAACAGTGGGCTCACAGTCTAAAAGGGGGAGACAGAGAACAGAACCAAACATACCAACAAAATAAAATAAATAGGAAAGAAATGTACAAGTAAAATAAATAAATAAATAAATAAATAGTGTAATAAATATGTACAACCATATATACATATATACAGGTGCTGTGGGGAAGGGAAGGAGGTAAGATGGGGGGATGGAGAGGGGGACGAGGGGGAGAGGAAGGAAGGGGCTCAGTCTGGGCTCAGTCTTGAAATACTTCCAAGCCTCTTCATATAATGCACCCTGAAGAATTAAAGGACATGAGGTTCATTCATTCATTCAATCGTATTTATTGAGCGCTTACTATGTGCAGAACACTGCACTAAGCTCTTGGGAAGTACAAGTTGGCAACATATAGAGATGGTCCCAACAGCGGGCTCACAGTCTAGAGGTTAGATTTCTTAGCATATATCATTAAGGTTTTTCAGATAAAACACTAGTCTGTAAGCTGCTTGACAGCAAGGATTGTGTCTTCCAACTCCATTGTATTGTACTTTCCCAAGTGCTTAGTTTAGTGCCCTGCACACAGTGTGAGCCCTTCAAAGGACAGGATCTGAGTCCAATTCCCGCTTGTATACTCTTTCCCAACACTTAGTTTAGTATTCTGCCCATAATAAGCACTTTATAAATATTAGCAGCTTGTTGTGGGCAGGGAATATGTCTGTTTTATTGCTGTGTTGTACTCCCCCAAGCGCTTAGTACAATGCTCTGGACACGATAAGCACTCAAAAAATACCATCGATTGAAGTGCTGAATACCATTGATTATGAACTGTTGTGATAAACAGCTCTTCACATGTGCATCTAAGAAATTGTACATCCCTTAAAGGTCAAAGGACTGAGTTGAGATGAGATGTTAGGGGTGTTGAAATACTTTACTGAATTGAAGAGAGATCGATTTTACCAGGAGACAGTTTTTCTCTACCTCCTATTATCAGCGTCTTTGGTCTCTCAGTACTGTGCCACTTTTTAAAGGAAACTAAAAAATAAGACCATTTCCTAAATTGTTCCAGCTCATGCTCCCACAAGCATCTTTTCCCTCCATGAATATGCCACTTCAGTTAATTTGATAAAATAAGAATTCTTACAAACTTTTCTCATTTTAGAAAAGGAAAGTAACTATTTTCCTACAGATTTGTGACATCCCTACTACCCAACACTTTCCCATTATGCAAACTTCAAAGAGGAAGCAGGTAGAATGTCAGAGAATCACTGATGAAAACTCGAGCTGTGCTGACTGTAGTTTTAGACTGGGATGTTAGCTGCCTCTCCTTAATTGGGTTGCTTGCATAAATTGCAATACATGGTGGACATGTGATACTTTTTTGTGTGTGTTTTAGTTATAAACAATCAGTCATGAGGAGAGGGCATCTTAAAGAAAAGGAAAAAAAATAATTTAAAGAGATGAGAATTTGGGGCAGGGGCTGATATTCTTCTCCTATAACAGATAGCCCCAAGTTGTAGAGACCATTATTTCTTGCATTTTCAGAGCAAATGAACTTGACAGATGGCCATGTCACCTAAACCCCTACCTACCAACTTGATTATGCAGAAAACAATACAATAGAAAAGAAATCATTACTGAAGGAACCTTGTTAGTCCACAGAGGGCCGAGCAATGCAGAAGAACAAAATTACAGTTGTGGAATTGAACAGCAAGAATGCATTTAACATAAAGTGGGTTACAGCAAGGCAATCAGTCATGGCTAAAGCTATTGTCTGGGCTTGCTTGCATGGTATATGAAGTAATCTGTCATCTCCCACTGAATTTATGCTTAGTTTATAGTAGAAAACTACAAAGGTTTTGCCAGGACATGTCTCAGTATTCTTAAGTAGCTCAACTGTGGATCTATAGATATAAAACTGTAGGAATTTAGGGCGCTTTTCTGCTCTCCTTGTATTTTGGAGGATATTACTTTAACATCAGAATGCTCTCATCACTCTTCCTTGTTCAGGAACGTTAACTAAATCATGTTGTTTATTGGAAGGTAAGGACGCCGTTTTATTCACTGCATAGATAAACGGTTTACTGTTTGTTTTGTGCCAGGTTCTGATCAGCGTGGTAGAATGTAAAAATATCCTGGACTTCTCTTGAGGACAAATGCACAACCTCCTAAAAGCAAACGTTATTGTAGAAGAGAAAGACAAGATAAGATAGTCAACGACATAATGCCATGCATGTTACTTCTATCCTGAAGGTTGTAGTTGCTTGACAAAAATCGGCTGAAATATGGCAAACTAAGGCATCTATCATTTTAATCATTAATACGCTGAACTTTTAAATTGCTCTGACTTCTGAGTAGAACATAACTGTATCTATCTAAATTAAGGATTAAAAATTCCATGAACAGTTTTACACTATCCCCTAATGGAGAAAATCAAATATGTTTACCAATAATTTTCTTTACCATGAACAATAACTTCTTGTTCCTTTCAAATCACTTTGACTTCTTCTAAATTCCAGTTCCATAGCTATATTTTGAAATTAATTGATGATGCTATGATAATCAATTGAAATAAAATATCAAAAACCCTCTGATTGCTAGAATTTGTGACGATTTGTTCTTGCTTCACTCGGATATTTTTGGTCCCATAAAAATAAGTTGATCCTTGAAGTTAAAAAAATAAAAATCTCAGTTTATGATTAATTATGAGTCACAGCACCCTTATAAATGGTGTGTTCAGTTTTCTGTCTACTGAAACACTGCCAATTCTGGGGTGGGATATAGCATCTGCTTGTCTAACATATAAACAGAAAACTTAAGCAGGAAATGAAGAAGCTTTGGGGAATAATTAGGATGGCAGAAAACAGTCATCTACCTGAAATGCAGTCAGCATCTCAGATCTAACACCCAATCCTGGTACGGTGGTTACCCTGAAATCAACAGCGGGATTTTGGACATCAGATTTAGATGACATCGGAAAGCCCCAAATTCAGTGGTACAGACAATGTACAGTTCAGATAGAGTGCCACCACATGAATTACTGGCTCACATTTCTAAGGGGATTTGGTTAATGCTCCTTGGTGGGATGACTACAGGCTGTAAAATGAAATGAAATTGGCTTGGGCCCTGCTACTGTCACACAGATTTGAAACTGGCCGTGAGACCATAAATAAAGGATAATGATGCAAAACAACATATCAATTTGGGGTGTTGGGGGATTGATGGGAGGTCCAGTTTTATTTATCATCTCAATTAACCACTTGGAACATTAGTAAGCAGTGTATCAATCGAATTTTGCCGGTGGTACCAAATGGGAAGAGTTGCAAACTGATGGAAATTGGTTAGAGATGCATTGTAGGAAAGAGCTTTGTGAAATTTCATCCTAGAAAAATACAGATGGTTTCCTGTCAGAAGAGTTGCTTTGAAACACCCTTGTTTAGTGAAACAGGACTGTGAACAAGTTGCCCAAAATATAGACATAAGCAAATTAGCCCATATTTACCATGAAACACAGGGCTCTCTTGTACAGTTGAAATACGGATCCCCTTCTAGATTGTAAACTCCTTGTGGGCAGAGATCATGTCTACCAATTGTTCTATTTTACTCTCCCGAGCGCGTAGTGTCATGTTCTGCACACAGTAAGTGCTCGACAAATACAATTGATTGACTGAAATAAATTTTCCATTTTCAGAGTAATTGGAGACCATCTTGTGCTCTTACTACAACTACTGAAGTCAGTCTCTGAAGTTTGCATTTATGGTGGGAGATATTTTGATAGTCATGTAACTACAATAATAGCAGTAGTCCCCCAACAAAAAGTAACAATTATAAAAAGGACTAATCCCAGTGGAATCCTGCAGTTTTTGGGAAGAATTTTAGTTTTAAATAGTAGACTAAACCACCATAATAAATTAGTTTTTATTTTAATAGTATCAGTTACCATTATACTACGGCTTTTAACTTCAGGCACAGAATCATAGGGGAAGGGGATATTAAAGTTAGGAGTACATAGGGATTAGTCTAAAAGGGGACAGAGATGGGAGCTAGATATTCAGCAAGGGATGGAGGGGACAAGGAGGAGGGAGCACGAAAAACTGTGAGTATGAATCTCTAAGTGGGAATGTGGGTTGGGGAAGAGAAGGAGCTGAAAAGACTTTTAGAAAAGGCAGGAATATTCCACTCTCCTGCAATAGGAACGGGCTCATTTTGGCCTTCATAAGCTCATCATGGGCAGGGAATGTTTCTCTCTCAAGAGCTTAGCGCAGTGCTTTGCATATAGTAAGCACTCAAGAAATATGATTGAATGAATTAATAATCAGGGCCAGATTGGATCTGGTATTTTTTCTTGGGAGATCAACTGAGTTTGCTGAAGTGGATGGAAGCATAGGAGCCGCTCAAAGCCAGATACAGCCCACACCAGCATATCTTGGCACGGACACTTTGGAATTTTCCCAATATCCCAGTGGGCCAATCTGTCCAAGCATATTCTCCCTCTTCATTTTGATTGCCAACGATGCAATGGAGTGAGAGAGTCAACACATGTCTGTGTGGGTGTATGTGTCTTATTTCTAAAATGTTTGGGACTAGACTCTTGGCAGAAATGTTCCAGCTGCAGCCCAGCTTAGCTCAACAACTTGAAAACCCAAGCAAGGACATTGTGGGTTGGGAGAGAAAATAGTGGCAGGAGAAAGCAGAGAAATACACCCCACAGACTGAACCAGTAAAGAGCTGAGGCTGTTCACGGGTGGAGGAGGGAGGGGTAAAGAGGAGGGAGAGATTTTGATTTATGTCAAGAGGACACTTTTCCCCCAGCCTCCCTTTTCTCTCTCTGGTTCTTTCCAGCGTCAGTTATTTATTTTTTATTTTTTTAGTTTCCCTTCTACCTCCCTTCTCCTCCTCTCAGAGCTCCATTGAGGATTGGAACAAGTTAGGCATGTCCAGTAGCCACAAGCAGCCTTTGTTTGCAAGTAGGAATCTGAGACAACTTCCCCCCTTATGGTATTTTCATTGCTTACCATGAGAGTAATCAAACATTTGCTAGAAAAATCAAATGGCTCCCTCCCTCAGAGAGGGCAATCTCATTCAAATAGTACCAGTTTTCTGAAAGATATTTTGAGATTTGTCAGATCCTTCTAGGGAAGGGTTATCCACACGTCTTTCTATAAAGTCCTGAAATAAAATGCAACTCTTTATAGGCCTGAATTAGAAGTCACCTGGTATAACAATTATAATACTAATAATGGTGTTATTTGTTAAGCACTTACTATTGGTCAGGCACTGTAATAAGCACTGGGATAGATACATGATAATCAGGTTGGACATGGTCTGTGTCCCATATAGACACCAGGCTAAGAAAAGAGAACACTGATTCCCCCTGCCTTTCCCACACCTAAAGCATCCCTGAAAAATGAGAATCTATCCCATGTTTAAAACCTCCAGAGCAGGAGATTCTACCACATTCCTTGATTCCCTATACAATGTTTAACAATCCTGATTTTCAAGAGAATTTTTTCCTCATGATTAACTTAAACCCCTCCTGCTTCAGCTTACATCCATTTCCTTCTGTTCTGTTCTCACTGGAGATGGCGAACAGCTGGCTAGCTTCCTCAGAGTAATAACCATTCACATCCTTGAAGACCATCATTATGTCTGAGCCTTCTTCCAGCTAAATAATCCCAGCTATCACCGTGGGCACTAATAGCCAACTTTGAAAAATAAGTGTCCTCCCTCCCTCCCCCAGAATTATCAACCTATCCCTCCTACAGGAGATACAACACTGAAAGAATGGAATCTGCAATCTTTTTTCCTGGAACAAATTTTTCTTCACAAGGGATGAGTCTGGAAGTTACTTGCAAGGCTACTTTAATCATCTTAGTTGCACTCCTCTTTTTTCCATTTTTCCTCTCGTTTCTCAAAGTTTTGTTTCTAAACCTTGGATGCTCACTTTGCAACGTGGAAAACAAGAAGATATGGGTTCAGGATCTCAAAAAATAACAAATATCCCAGTGAACTACAACTGATGACAAAATATCTAGTGAAAGAAACCGGGGTCGAAACTCCTGTGCCTACTAAAAGCGCCAGGGGATCATTAATAGGCACCCAGAGGAACAAGGCCTTAACCTTTATCCTCCTACACAATAAATTTGCAAGACATTCACTTTATCAACCTTGGTGAAATGAAGGACTAGAACAATTGGAGAAATGTTACCTTGCAGGTATACTTACAGTCTTGAAATGACAGAACCTTTCCTGGATAGTTTAACCTTGATCTTATATATATATATATATATATATATATATATATATATATATATATATATATATATATAAGCATTTTGAATTTCATACATGAGGACATCATTTTTATAAATCAAAATGGAATTCCAATTCTATATGAAATTTTTAATAAAGTGAATGAAATTCATATACAAGTAAAAAGAAAATAAGCAGACTGTCTCTCTCTATATATAGATATACACATACACATGGTGCTCTTTAAAGTCCAAAAATTAACATCTTTCTTAGAAACGTATACAAATTTTTTCAGACCGCAGGTTTTTAGAGATAAATAGCTACTGATATAAGGCTTCTGACAGCCAGTAACAATAATAATAATAATGGCATTTATTAAGCACTTACTTTGTGCAAGGTACTGTTCGAAGTGCTGGGGAGGTTGCAAGGTGATGAGGTTGTCCCATGTGGGGCTCACAGTCTTAATCCCCATTTTACAGATGAGGTAACTGAGGCCCAGAGAAGTGAAGTGAAGGCCCAAAGTCACACAGCTGACAAGTGGTGGAGTCGGGATTTGAACCCATGACCTCTGACTCCAAAGCCCAGGCTCTTTCCACTGAGCCACACTGCAGTATCATCTATGCAATCAAAATTGGTACTGAAAGTAAGAAATGTGAAAAAAATTTGGACAGGAAAATACACCTGAGATTTTACTCCTGCATGCACATACACACACACCTTAACAGCCTCTAGCAAAAAAAAAATAGTTAAATGTATGCCATTTAAAAATGTAATTGTTTGATTCTTGCTGATCGACAGTGATGACATTGAGTGGGGCCAAATTAAAACTTTGTATTGCTTTAGATTCTGTAACAGTTTCTTAGCTTTGATCATTGAATACACATCAAGAAAGATAAAGGATACTTTGATCCAAAGAGAAGAGCATAAGTAGAGGAAATTGAATGAAAATTTGGAGAGAAATTTAGAATGAATATAAAGAGACCTTGGCTAAGGGGATGGCTGTTTAATCTATGAAACAATCTTCTCCATTTAGTGGTAGACACCCAATTGTTGGACCTTTTGAAAGAGTAGTGGGTAAAAAACAGGAGAATAAAAGAAGAATTATCCTTCTTTGGCAGGGAGGTAGTGGATGACCACATCTCTAACTTGAATGATTCTGAGATTTCAAAACTCAATAGCTTGGGGCACCTGGTTTGAATTTGGTGACACCCTGTTGATTACATTAATGATACCCAAACTGTCTGACAAAGATTACCCACATACTTC
Organism: Tachyglossus aculeatus; assembly: GCF_015852505.1. NCBI lineage: Eukaryota > Metazoa > Chordata > Mammalia > Monotremata > Tachyglossidae > Tachyglossus > Tachyglossus aculeatus. Next base: position 28,615,287 of record NC_052099.1, on the reverse strand, counting down.
TCAGCTGTTCACCCTAAATGATCAAAGTCCAACTTTTGGGCAAGAGTAAAATTAGTAACATTTCATTGAATGCCTCTTTCTTCAGCCCTTTACAAAGGCATTCTTGAAAATAAGCTCTTACAGCTCCCACCTGATGTTCAAAAAGAAATGCACCATATATTAGGGCTAAGAAGAATAGAGACCTCTAATTCCCTTAGAGTTCTTCTGCTGGCCAAAAAAAAAAAAAAAAAAAAATGAAGACTCTGCTTGGAGATCTCCAACAGAAAAGTCAGTGCTGTGAGTTTCCATAGATGAAATAGTCTCTAAACTGACCTTTGATGGGGTTTAAGGTGTATGTTTTGCGGGGGCGGGAGAGAATGGGACTCAATTGGCAGAATCTCTAAAAACAATGCTATACATAAATGTCTAATGCAGGTAGAATCCTACTTGAGGTGTTCAAAAATAGGACGAATGGCACTTACATCAGCTTAAATTTATAACAGGTTTCTGCTTTATGACTCATTTGTTTCCCTTTCACAACATTAACATCTTTGTGGTACTACCTATGGGGCAAATGACCCTATTCGAGCCTTGTGGAAATGGCAAAACGATGAAAGATAATCAATAGAATTGAGAGAAAGGGTGAAAATTGAAGCAGGGTGGGTGGGAGTGAAACAGGAGAGCACCGGAAACCTTATCTGACTGTCAGGTGGAGTCATCTGTGGAACAACAATAACCCTATTTTATACTGGATGAAATAAGTTACTCTATCATGAAGCGACTCACACTTCAATTCATTAATGTTGCCAAACCTACATGTATAACTTTTTTTTTTCCTGTGAGAAAATTGGCTCTGACATGTTTTAACCTAAGACAGTTTCAGAAACCAATCAATCATTCTTATTTACTATGTGCAGAGCACTATACTAGGCACTTGGCAAGGTACAACATAAAATTGGTAAACACATACCCTGCCCACAATGAGCTTGCAGTCAAGCCAGTACCATGATTTCCACCCTTTCATTCATTCATTCAATCATATTTATTGAGCGCTTACTGTGCAGAGCGCTGTACTAAGCACTTGGGAAGTACAAGTTGGCAACATATAGAGACGGTCCCTACCCAACAACGGGCTCACTTTCAAAATATTGCTGAACTATTCCACCACTTATCTGTCGTGTGACCTTGGGTAAGTCACAAATTCTCTGTGCCTCAGTTACCTCATCTGAAAAATTATTTAATACCGTGAGCCCATGTGGGACATGGACTGTGTCTAACCTGTTTAGCTTGTATCTACTACAGAGCTTAATACAGTGCTTGGCACATAGTAAGCACTTAAATACCATTAAAAAAATTCAAGGTAGATTTGCAGTAGTTTCCAAAATATCATGGATTTCAAATTTGGTGGGATTTCATAGGATCTCAGACCCCATATATGTTTTTTGGTAATTATGTATGTATTTCCATCTTTCATTTCTGAAGAAAATGCTGCCTATGGAAAGAGTTCAGGCCCGGATACAAAGGATATCTTCTTTAATCAATCAGTGGTATTCGTTGAGTGCATCTTGTGTGTGTAGCACTGTACTAAACACTTGGAAAAGTACACTAGAGTTGGTAGATGTGATTCCTTATCCACAAGGAGTTTGCAGTCTACAGGGGAAGACAGACATTTAAATAAATTACAAATAGAGGAAATAACAAGTACAGCATGTATTGTGGGGCTGTGTGACCTTGGGCAAGCCTCAACTTCTCTGTGCCTCAGTTACATCATCTGTAATATGGGGTTTAAGACTGCCCACGTTGGACAACCTGATTACCTTGTATCTACCCCAGTGCTTAGAAAAGTGCTTGGCACAAAGTACGTACTTCACAAATACCACAATTATTACCATAATTACTAATAAAAGCGCTGAAGCAGTATACAGCCAAATGCATAGTTGCCTGTGTGGCAAGAAACACTTTCCCAAGAGGAACAGGAAAAATCTAAATTGGATTACTCTGATGCTTAAATTCTGAAAGACACCGCTGTCTCATCAACCAAAAAGCTAACATGGGCAACTTACTTAAGTCTTTAGTTTAGGGTTGGAAGAGAGAGGAATCAAGAGTGTTCTACTGTCCAAGGACATACGTAAGATTGTTTCTCCAGTAATAGTGATAGATGGCATAGACTTCCACCTCCTCTCACTCATACCCCCAGCAGTGGTTAGAAAATGCCCTCAACTGGCATAAGGGTGAAAGCTATAATACACTTTTTAAAATTTTGCCAGTGAATCCTTGATCGTATGTTCCAACAAGGTAATGCACACCGAAGCTGCATTCATGGACCCTTTACGAATGACTGATTTTTCACTTTTCAGCATCAAAGAATGTTTTCCCATTTTACTGTAAGTTTGGCTTCTGATATTTTTCAGTCAGTTGTGGGAAGAGCCACGGATGAGAAACTGCTCAGCATCTTTGGGTCTGGATGGCATAATCGTTTTGGTTTTTTTTTTACTTCTTGGCATTCCCAAATGCCATTTAGATTAACAGACATAGAGGGTCAGCTAGCAGAGTATCTATCTTCCATGTTAATGTTTCCCTCTCAATCCCTTTAGGAAAGGCCTTTATCTCAAAAGCAACTAGCAGATTCCTTTCAAGTGGATACCAGATTACAAGAATCACAACTCTATCTCCTGACTCCTTCTCTTTCTCTCTCCATCCTGCATGGCTTTTGATCTAAGGTTAGTGACTTTGGGGTGTACTTTTAGCTGTAGGCCCTCATCAAAGACTTGTGTTTTCTGTAATCTAAAAATCTCTCTACAACTACTGGGAAGCAGTAGTTTCCCTGTGCTTTCAGAGTTCAAATAATCAGCTGCTCATTCATCTAAAGACTAGCCAAGTTTTCTACACTTTAAATTCAGACTCCATCATTTCCAAACTTCAGAACTATGTCAACTTCAGTTTCTGACTGAATAATGATGTTTATCTCATTTATGTTCTGGAAAATATTGTTTCAAAATTTAAACTATGGATCAACTTTTGTCTTCTAATAGCGGTATTTGCTTTTACATCACTATGGAAGGTTTTCCAAAATTAAGGTTTGGACCACATTTATGCTCCATGATTTCATGGGATGATGTACTTTTTTGCCCTTTAAAGTACTATTTTAAAGATTTCAGTGGATAGTACTTACTCTGATTACATCTTGGGTGTTATTGGTGATATATTTACATGCACTTCTGATTTTTGAGTGGATTACACTATTGGACTGTCCTTAAAGAGAAACAACGTTAGAAGCACAAGCTATTGATTTTATAATAATAAAAATTAAAAAAATACTTGCCAGAAACAGTCGAGTTTATTATGGGATGGATCAGAAACCATTTGAACCAATGCTGCCACACTTTATTGGTTCTTGGTGAAAGCTTAGCAATTTAACTAGCATAGAACAAGCACCTAATAAACTTTTTTTCCTCTCTTAATGGTTCAAGAAAGCCAGCAAGCAGGCACAAATGCTTCCTGATAGATATACCATAAGAAGAAGAAATATTTTTGAGCAGCCAAGATGCTCTGATAAATGAGTTTGTAAAGATTTCCACTAGGGGGTGCTCCCTTCATTAAAACTATTGGGGGGAATATTCCTTAAAAACTTATCAATCAATCAATCAATGGTATTTATTGAGCCCTTACTGTGCCCAGGGCTCTGCACTATATACTTGGAAAGTTCAGTGCAATAGAATTGGTAGACAATTCCCACGTACAAGGAGCTCAGTCTACTTGGCTGTCTCAACAGCCTAAAATAAATCGGAATGTGTTTGCGATTATTGGACTATTATTTTAGCTATTGAAGGAATTTGTTGGTACGTATGCTCTTTTGGAAGGGAACATTTTGGATCTTAAAGTAAAGCTTTTTTCCCCTCTATGTACAACTTTATCTTTATTGGCAGTGCATTGCTTTATAGATGGTCACTAAGTACAGATTTTTAAAAAAGCAGTGTAATTATGAATTGGTTTATGTAATATTGGCTCCATATATTAAGGGATAAGGAAAGGTGATTTCAAAGGTATCTTAAAATCCTCACACATATGATTTAGATCTAATTCTAATAATCTGTTATTGGATTCACTGATTTACCAGAAATAGAAATTTAGCCTGTCCATTCATCAAATGCTGACAAATTCCAGCCTTGAGAGGATGACAAAGAGCCACTTACATGAAACAATTTCCATTCAACAACAACAAAAAAAATCTGACTTTCATTCAGTTAATCAGGATGTGTTCGAACACACTGACATATTTGTATACACTGGACTGGTCCTCTCTATTATAATCCCATAGACAAGAATCAACTTTTGACTTCATCCTCACCCAGATTTTACTTTCAAATATCAGATTTTAATTTCATCTTTAGCTATTTTACCTTAGTGGAAAGAGTACGGACTTGGGAGTCAGAGGTTGTGGGTTCTAATCCCAGCTCCACCACTTGTCAGCTGTGTGACTTTGGGCAAGTCACTTAACATGTCAGTGCCTCAGTTTCCTCATCATAAAATGGGGGTGAAGACTTGGAGCCCCACATGGGACAACCTTGTATCTACCCCAGAACTTAGAGCAGTGCTTGGCACATAGTAAGCGTAAGCGTTTAACAAATACCATCATTATAACACTTTTTATGCACAATTTACCCTATCAGATGGAATTATATATATATATAATATATAGAAAGATTTCCACTAGCATTTGTAAAATTAGTCTAGGACTGGTGTCATCCACTCCTTAGGGAATATTAAATAGCTGAACATGAGCATCCAAGGATGGTCAGTTAATTGGTTAGTCAGTGGCATTTACTGAGGGCCTGCTGTGTGCAGACCTTCTAAATTACCAGGAAAATCTGGGGGACTGTTGTCCTTATGGGGCTTGTTGGGGCTTGTTATGGGCAAGGAATATGTCCGTTTATTATTTTATTGTACTATCCCAGGCACTGAGCACAGTGCTCTGCACACAGTAAGCACTCAACAAATAAGATTGAATGAATGAAGCAGTGTGATCCAATGAAAGGAGCATGGGTCTGCAAGTGGACAGCTCTAGCTGTCTAGCACTTGCCTGCTGTGTGATTTTGGGCAAGTTATTTAATGGCTCTGTGCCATAACAAACATATGTGGGCCACAGATCCCTTATTAAAACTTCATATGCATATTTTCATATATATCTTCTAGTGCAGAATCAAGGGAAATTTGTCCAGTGACAAATGCTAACCTCTAGATTGCAAACTCCTTGTGGGCAGGGAACATGTCTACCAAATCTGTTATACTATACTCTCCCAAATGCCTTTCACACAGTAAGTGCTCAATAAGAATGACTAATTGATCGATTGAGTACTTTGAATGATATTTTTCCTTTCTGGTGTAGAAAAGAATTTGTGAACTGGAGTTTTGACAAACTGCACACTTTTGCCCAGGCTTTCAAAGACTCGTTTGGCCTGGGATTCTACCAGTATTACTAATTTACTTGATGACATCATCAGCATTCTGTCACCATTGAATTTAACTGTCAGTGGAAAGCTGACTGTGGAAGTTTTAAAAATTAATTTTATTCTTTGTAACATCCATATATGATTTATTTTCTTCTCCTGGGACATTGGCCACAGGTGAGAACTGGCTTTAATAACAACTCTAGAGTCAGTCCTTTTGCTAGGATTTAAATATCGAACACTGATAAGGAAATGGACTGTACCTGGGCAAAGGAATATCAGCAAATCATTCTGATGAAAAACCAAATAATCCCTTTTCCATTTCTCATAGTTCCTTTCAAAAGGGAAGAACTTAGACACAGTAAAGCCCAGAATTTAGCAACTTTTTCTAAAAGTTTTCAAAAGTCTGAATTCAAACTTACACCACCATGAAACTAGAACTTTTTTTTTATCATTAGCTTGAAGCAAACACTGGATGGAAGTGCGATGAAGGTAACCTGGCTTTAGAGAGGAAGAAATATGCCGCACCAATATATCCTTTTGCAATTCATTTTTATAAGCTATATCCACAGCTCTTTCTACCCAATTATATGGCTCTTCCAATTGCAGAGTTCCCTGAGAGAAGCTTTACAGCATTGTAGAAAGAGATGGCATTTTCTCCATGTGCCAAAATCTGAAGACATTTTCTCCTGTTACATTTTTCAAACTAAAACTCTTGTTCACGTCCAATAAAAGTCAAATCCTAAGAGCAGGCACGCTGTGAATGTTCTTCACTCTCTGTATTCCTTCAAATGATGATTCAGATTTGCAGCTGGACTCACAAATACGTAAGTCATGTGGAATCTTTAGGTACTCCTTCTGAGATCAGTAAAGAAGAGTAAGAAGGAGAGAAGGGCCCTTCACAGAGCGTGCCTGATCTAATCAGTATGGTAGAAAGAGCACGGGCTTGGGAGTTAGAAGATCTGGGTTCTAATCTAATCCTGCTCTTCCACTTTGCTTCTGCGTGTGACCTTCGTGTGACCCACTTAGTTTTTCTTTACCTCAGTTTCTTCATCTGTCAAATGGGGATTTCAGTACGTGCTCTCCTTCCTTTTAGACTGTGAGTTCTAACTGGGACAGAGACTGTAAATTCTGAATATACTGTATCCACACCAGCACTTAGCACAGTCCTTGGCACAAAGCAAATGATTAAGATTATTATTATAGAAGCAGCGTGGCTAATTGGAAAGAGCACAGACTTGGGAGTCAGAGGATGTGGGTTCTAATCCTAGCTCTGCCACTTGTCTGTTGTGTGACCTTGGGCAAGCCACTTAACTTCTCTGTGCCTCAGTTACCTCATCTGTCGAATGGGGATGAAGACTGTGAGCCCTACATGGGACAACCTGCATCTATCTCAGACCTTAGAACAGTGCTTGGGGCATAGTAAGTGCTTAAGAAATGCCATAATTATTATTATTAGTAGTAGCAGTGATAATAATAAGTATGATAATAATAAGGCCAGAGAGTGAGGCAAAGTAAGCTGATCAGAGAGAAGGAGCCCGGAGTGAAAGGTAAATTCAACAGAGGGGGCTCTGAAAGGCCCTGAAGTTTATAAGGAAGACTCTGAACCACTATATTGGATACTGAGGGGATCGTGTTTTAGGCCTGTAGGGTAGAGGAGGGGACTGAACCCCTGAAAACATGCCATTCTGCTCAACACCCCCTCCTCCCTCCCCCACACATACACCCCAAAGAGAATGTGCAGGAACCTGCCTTTGTCAAGCATCCCTTCAAAGATAAGAAACAAATGGGCCAATCGGAAGACAGACGGAAGATCATTATTCTTGGACTATTCTTCATGCAAACATGGTGTGTTGTGAAACAAAAGGTTTTGCATCACAGACATTTTAAAAATACAATGGGAAAAACAGTTTCACAGACTGCCTCATTTTAAAAGGGTCCTAATTAGACTATTTCTGTGGCATTTCATGGAAGTGGATTACTTAGAAGACAAAATTTTACAGAAGAGACTGAACAATTACTGCACTCTACACTGCAATTACTACATTAAAGAGAAATGACTTGGAATAGCTTAACTGACTATCAATAATGTGCAACATGAAATTTTCATTTTATAAAAACAAAGCTGCTAATGGGGGCACAAGGAAATGATTTGTGGATCACTTGGTGCAATCTAAGTTAAAAAAAGAAGAGTCATTCACTATGGTATCTATTATTATAAAAAAAATCAGGTTACTGAATTTAAACAGATAGAACCCAGAGATCATTGTTTACATTGATGGTATTTTCTTATATTGAAAGAGCCTGTGAAGGCCGGGGATTGGGTCTAATTTATCCACCATTGTAGCCTTCCCCTGTACTTTGTTTAGTGCTCTGCACATAGTAGCTAATCAATAAATATTATGGCTTGAATGATTCTAACAATTTCTCATGAAAAGCCTGTACTTCTAAAGTCATTCCATCTCATCACGTTCTGCATCTCACAGTATTCATCCAAGTGCTAAGAGATCCTTAAAATTTAACCTCATTCAATTAAATTTAATTTAAACTATGTGACATGAAGAACAAGATGCCAGAAGTCATTAATTCACATCAATCAATGATATTTAGTGAGTGGTTCCTGGGGGGCAAAGCATTATACTAAGTATTTGGAGGACTTCAGCCGGACCATTTTGAAAGAGATTACTCAGATGGTCACCTATCTTCTAAGTTTCAAGTGTCAGAGGGAAGTGTCAGGAAGAGTATAGTTGCCCCAGAAACGAAGCAAATTCAGAGGTGAGTAGGATGGTCTACTGCCATCTTGGAGAAAGCAAGTTGCTTCACAGTAGGAAAGAGATTGGGAACCTAACGTTAAAAATTCTATATCTTCTATGGAGGGACCGGAAAATTGGATAGCTGAAGGGGACTTAGCTCCACTTCAGGACAGCAGTGGTTCCAATTCTAAGTCGTCCCAGTTTTGAATCCACCAAGGTCACAGCTCTGGAGAGGACATACAACTCCAGCATTTAGGACAAAAATAAATTCCTAAAAAAAAATTCCAGTCACCAGGAAACCAAGTGGTTCTCCTCCTGTGATTCCAGGATCTGTTTGTTTTGCAATGTTTCACAATTTCAAGAAGCTTCTCAGATCACAGCCTGCGTCATCTGACAGTCAGGAAGGAAGTATTTCCAGCTTGTGTACTTCTGTGCCCACAGATTCCTTATTTCCTGAAAGTGAATAACATTTCTGCGTGAGGTAGAAAGTGCTTAGCAAAGACACATTTAGAAGGGATTCTGACTGTAGGGAAAAGCCCTCTCTGATGAAATAATCAAGAAGTGAGACCAGTGCAAATTCACTGAGAAGACAAAAGTGCTGGAAGTGGTTTGTGAATCAATGGAACACGCAGCACCTTTCTGAAGGGTCATCATCTAAGTATCACTTGGAGAATCTGTATCTATCCGAATCCAAGCCTGGGAGTCCAAACTCAAGGAGTGAAAAGCTCTGTGAACAAAACTGTGGAAACTGGTCATCCAATTCCATGCAGGGAGAAGCTATGAGCATTTTCGCAGCTTGACTTGTAAGGCAATTGGATCTCCTTGGCCTGCTAGTTCAGGGCTTCCTCAGGTCATTGCACTGACTGTAGCTGTCATTACTGACTCAGAATTACCCTACAGCCAATATCCTTGTGTAAAAATCACATCTACCTCCGGCTTGTCATCACTAGCTGTTGCACTCTCCGCAGGGGAGAGGTGCACCCTCTGAATTTTCTCCCAAACGCAACAGCCGCACTTGCTTCTTGTGAAGGAAACAGTAATCCCATCAAAATCGATTGTTAAATCACAAACCAAAATATAAAACAAATGACTCAGTTCAGGACTTTGCTTTGCCTTGGTTTACCCCTTAAAACCAGTACTTTGAACCTAAATTAGAGAAACTATGGACTTCCAGCTCATTATTTAAAATATCGGCATTTTCAGCAACCCCAAATGACCTTAATTTTTCATTGCTTACATGCTTACTCAAACCTAAATAGTGCAACGTGGTTACCTAGAATTAGAAGGACAAACATGAGCGTAGGCTGTCTGCAGTACGTATATGCAATTCATATCTTTTGCAAAGGCAATCTCATCTTTGCTACACACCCTGTTCACATACAATAGAATTCCTTCATGGGTCCTGGCCCACACAGACTCTGAGGTATGAAACAGAAGCATTAAGAAATAACTTGGTAAAGAGGTGGTTGTTTTGCAACCACAATGAAGCATTGATATTTGGGCTTTGTTTTCATTGAAAACGCCAGGCAATAAATGTACTTCCAAAACAATCAAAACACTCAGAACATAAGACATACTAGCACTGCAGTATTCATTCAGATGAGTCCCAATATTTATAACCAAGATTTATGTCAAATGAACACTACTTTCAGGAAAATAAAAGCAGTCACAGTGGTACCAAACTGCACAATAGAGTTCTGTGCAAAAATCAAATAAATCAGGTTAATCTGACCTTTACTGCCCAAGAATTATTTTGTTTTGTCTTTTTCTGGAGTTTTTTTCACGCAAAGAACATATTTCATAATGTATTCTAATCTCCCTATGTGTTTACTTAGCTGGAATTTATCATTTTCAAGATAAGACAAATTGAAACATTTAATTTATGTTTATATGGCCAAAGTAGAGTATATCAAATACAAATAAGCCATGCTGCAGTTTCAGGAGATGACAGTATGATAATTATGCAATTATCTCTTTCATCTAAAAAAAGAATTCAAGACAGTGTTTATAAATTGAAAATGTATCGCTTTATGTAAGATTGTGAAGTTCGTTATTAATTTTATACTTATAATACTGACTTTCATTTGCAGCATGCACTAGCCTATAGATTAGTTAGTCTTAACATTAAAGAGGGTCAATGGCAAAGATATGTTTATACAGACATACACACACAAACACACACACACACACACAAACACACACACACACACAAACACACACACACACAGTGCTTCCTTTAGTTGTTGAACATACAATTCCCATTGGTTACACCTTTCTGGATGAGTTAGATAATAATAATAATGGCATTTGTTAAGCGCTTACTATGTGCAAAGCACTGTTCTAAGCGCTGGGGAGGATACAAGGTGATCAGGTTGTCCCACGATGGGCTCACAGTCATCATCATCATCATCAATCGTATTTATTGAGCGCTTACTGTGTGCAGAGCACTGTACTAAGCGCTTGGGAAGTACAAATTGGCAACATAGAGAGACAGTCCCTACCCAACAGTGAGCTCACAGTCTAAAAGGGGGAGACAGAGAACAAAACCAAACATACAACCACAGTGGGCTCTTTATCCCCATTTTACAGATGAGGTAACTGAGGCTCAGAGAAGTGAAGTGACTTGCCCAAAGTCACAAAGCTGACAAGTGGCAGAGCTGGGATTTGAGCCCATGACCTCGGACTCCCAAGCCCGTGCTCTTTCCACTGAGCCACGCTGCTTCTCTCTGGGTGCAAATTAGGCAGGCAATTTCAGAATTTCTCGAATTCCTTCTCATTAACATAGTGAATCCCAACCCTTTGGAACCCGCGGACAGTAAAACTTTCCGCTGAGAACTGTGCAGGGCAGATCATTATGGTGTGAAATGTAAATAATGCTAAGTTGGTATCAAATCAATCACTCAGTTGTATTTATTGACCGCTTACTGTGTGCAGACCCCTGTACTAAGTGCTTGCGAGAATGCAATATAACAGTTGGTAGATACGTTCCCTGCTCACAACGAGCTCCATCCTCAAATAATGCAGAAGCTTTGGGAGTTAGTGGGAATAGTGGATGGATCCAGGGACAAGAATTTCCTCTCCACATCTCTTTCCCATCAAACTCCACATATAACTTGGGACATTTCTCTCCTCCAGAATGGGAGGGCTGGTGTCAGAATTAATGGAAATTCAGGAGGTGGGGAAATATAGGGAATAAATTTGCCTTATTGGTCCCTCAAACCTTTTCCAGCTCTTCCGTTTCTTCAGGTCCCTTCCAGAATTGATCATTTGGGGAAGGGCTGGAAGCCAAAGCCAAAATAAGAAAGAGACACATTCAAGTGCCAATAATGAGCTTATACTTTAATGGGGGAGATAGACATAGACAGTTGTTATTAATACTTATGAAGCTCTTGCCCATCAATAATCTCATTTTATTCTCAAAATCTCTGTGAGATAGGAGGCAAGCATTATTCTCATTTTACTTACGGAAAAACAGAGGCACAGTGAGTCTAAATGTTAGTATTACACAGTAGGCCATGAGCAGAGGTCAGACTAGAACTTAGAACCATATTACCGGACCTATGTTTTTTTCCACTAGATCATACTGCCTCTTTGATAACCCTGCAAAGTTTCCCATTTACTAATTCTTCATAAAGGCAGAGCGTAATTGCTATTTAGCGGGTGGTGGATTTTCTATTGGAAAATATAAGAGCTACTCTACTTAGCGTCATAGATCAGGATAGAGGCTTAGGTGCACAAGAAGATTTTTACAATCAGCTGAGTTCTTATCTGTTTTCACACTAGAATAGCTATTCTGGGAATAGAACTCTCTGAAGTCAATTAGGTATTTGCATTGGAGAAGAGATGTGTAGAGGTGAGAGTCACGGTAAACTGGAGAGAGATGCTGCAAAGCCTCTCCCTCTTTATCCTTAAAGTGTCCTTGTATCCCTATTTAAAATTAGAAGGATTTTATGGTAGTTGCTTACCACACAGCCTTCTCAGCACACTGCCACTGATAGAGTACATCTTTCTCCTCCCCTCAATCCCAAACTAACCTATGAAACATAAGCTGTCCCATTCTGGGGTCTGGATATGGGAAAGACAGCAGTGGCTGTTGACAGAATTTTAATGCTTGCACAACCCTACTTAGGAATGCGAGGCTTAGCCCAAAGTTATCAGAAAGAGCCTTACTATATTTTATGGATTCAGTGGGGAAGAAACGATCACTCAACAATAATGATAATTGGTACTTGTTGAACATTGTATTAAATGCTGGGGTAAGTACAAGATAAGCAGTGTGGCCTGATGGGTACAGCACAGGCCTGGCGGTCAGAAGGACCTGGGTTCTAATCCCGGCTCCGCCACTTGTCAGCTGTGTGACTTTGGACAAGTCACTTAACATCTCTGTGCCTCATCTCTTCTGTAAAATGGGGATTAAGACTGTGAGCCCCACGTGGGACCACCTGATTACCTTGTATCTACCAGTGCTCTGCACCTAGTAAGCGCTTAATAAATGCCATCATTATTATTATTACCCCAATGTGTAGAACAGTACTTGGCTTATAGTAATAATAATAATAATAATAATGGCATTTATTAAGCGCTTACTATGTGCAAAGCACTGAACAAATACCATCATCATTATTATTATAGTAAGTACTTAACTAATATCACAAAAAAGGTAATCAGGTCAGACACAATCCCTGTCCTACATGAGGCTCACTGTTTGAGCGGGAGGGAGAACAGAAATCCCCATTTTACAGATGAGGAATCTGAAGCATGGAGAAGTTAAGTGAGCATGGCTCAGTGGAACGAGCCCAGGCTTTGGAGTCAGAGGTCATGGGTTCGAATCCTGACTCTGTCACAAGTCTGCCATGTGACCTTGGACAAGTCACTTAACTTCTCTGAGCCTCAGTTACCTCATCTGGAAAATGGGGATTGACTGTGAGCCACAAGTGGGACAACCTGATTACCTTGTATCCCCCCCAGCGCTTAGAACAGTACTTTGTACATAGTAAGCGCTTAACAAATACCATTATTATTATTATTTGCCCAAGGTAGCACAGCTGGGATTAAAGCCTCTGACTCCCAAGCCTGTGGTCTTTCCACTAGGCCACACCTGCTTCTCGACAACTCTCAAGCTCATGGATGCCATCTCCTAACATGAAGAACAACATATTATTTTTCTTTGGCTATATCCTAGATCACTTATTCAGGAGGCCCTAAACACTGATGTCAGTGCTCTGGAAGCCCACACTCAAGACTCGCAGATAATATGAACAGCTTCTCAGAATCAGCTAAACACTATGGTAGGGACCGTCTCCATATGTTGCCGACTCGTACTTCTCAAGCACTTTATAAAGTGCTCTGCACACAGTAAACGTTCAATAAATATGATTGAACTATGGATCAACAATTTGCCTGTTGAAAACCAAGGCTATGTACCAGGTTGAAACACCCAACACAAAACAAGAATGACATAAATGACATAGAGTTGACTTCTTTTACCTGGGTAGGGTACTTTCCCATGAAGCAAGGAGAGACAAGGATATGATTAACGAAAACAAGAAGGCTAAAGTGTCCTTTGAAGCACACAAGGACAATATCTGGCATCAATGTAGCATCAGTATTCAGAATAAACTAAATTAAGGGGAATTATAATGCCTAAAGTTTTTATGGCTAAGAGAACTGCACATGGCACAGTTGTAGTATTTAATTTTCAAGGCAGTTCCATTAAAAGTAACTATTTTGCAATACTTAACATTGAATGGCAAGATGGGGGTTTAAAAACAGTGAGGTCTCGGAAGGAAATCAAACCACCAGGATCATGAATACCATAATCATCTTCCTCCTTTTCATCATCATCAACATTTGCCGATCAATTACTGATTGTACAATATAGAGGCTTGGGAGCATACAATAATTGCAGTTATGCGCTATCCTAAGCACATAGTACAGTACTCTGCCCTCAGAAGTGCTCAGTAAATACCACTGATTGATGATTCTCACCCTCAAGCAGTTTATAATCTAATGGAGTTGATGGGTAGACCCAGATTATGTAGGTGGTGTGAATAAGCAGAAAACTACAGCCAAGGCAGGTACAAGTGAAAATGGATAGCTAATTGATGTGTAAGCGGAATAAATAGCCCATATATAGGAAAGTGCTAAGGGTGGCTGAAAGAATGGGGCCAGAACAGTGTGAGAGGTTGGAGAGAGCAGTAAGGGAAAGGAAGAGGGTGGGAACAAATGTTTTTGAAAGGTCAGAGTGGTGGAACAGGGAAAGTGGCTACATTTTAAGAGTAAGATAGAGATTTCCGGGAATGAGGTAGGAGTGAGGTGAATGGGGAAGTGGGAGCAGGAGAGGGCAAGTTCTTGAGAGAGTTCATCTCTGATCTTCTCTATCGGTGGAGCCGCAGGCCCAGGAGTCAATGAGGGAGGTACAGTAGCACTGTTGAGTGGATAAAAGGGCAGAGATATTGTAAGAGAGGGTAAATTTCAAGTGGCAGAGGTCAACCTGGTTTCTGGCTTTCCAAAGCAATGCTTGTCACATCACACCTCCTCCGGATGGAACTTGTAAGGTGAATGGATGACCACAGCTTAGCCAAAAAGTTGTTCCTTGGAGAACAAACGGCATGTCCACCGATTTTCACAGTGTTGCAACATAACAAATCAATATTTTTCATGGAGATATTTGCTGAAAAATGAAATCCTAGATATGTACTAAGATAACAGAGCACAGGGTCAAAATGCCAATATGATAAGCATTATAGAACCAGAGCTGTCTAAAACACAAGATTTTTTTCTTTGATTTTTTTAGTCCAACCGGTTTACTCCACAAGCAGTTGAAGTCCCCTAATGAGGGAAATGCTAGACCAGAACACATTCTATTGGGAAAGAAATCAATCCATAGCCAGTCCTCCAGGTAGACCTGGCTACTAAGTATTGCAAAAAATTGGAATAATCTCAAATAAAGATGTATTCAGATTAGACAGCTTTTTTTCTTTTACAAAGAGGAAACAGGGATGTCTTTAGAATATGTGCGTTGAATTGAAATGACTGCCAATGAGACTGACAGAAGTAATGTTTTCAAGGCACAATGAGGCCAAACGTTCAAATGTTGTGGTAACACGGGGGTACAGTTGGGAAAGATCAGCGGAAGACAAGCCAGCCTGGTAGACAGTAATTGGATCTACAATGGCTCCCTTGGAGCAAAGACTTTGGGAAGTCTGTGACACCAAGAGGGAGAATCAATCAATCAATTGTATTTATTGAGTGCTTACTGTGTGCAGAGCACTGTACTAAGCGCTTGGGAAGTACAAGTTGGCAACATATAGAGACAGTCCCTACCCAACAGTGGGCTCACAGTCTAGAAGGGGAAAGCAGATATAGCTTTGGGCACTGGAGGTGACAAATAATAATAACGTTGGTATTTGTTAAGTGCTTACTATGAGCAAAGCACTGTTCTAATCGCTGAGGGGGATATAAGGTGATCAGGTTGTCCCACGTGGGGCTCACAATCTTAATCCCCATTTTACAGGTGAGGTAACTGAGGAACAGAGAAGTTAAGTGACTTGCTCAAGGTCACACAGAGCAGGGATTTGAACCCATGACCTCTGACTCCCAAGCCCAGGCTCTTTCCACTGAGCCATGCTGCTTCTCTGAGCCACGCTGCTTACGCACACTCTGGTGAAGGGAGTGTCAAATACACGTTGGTTTTATCAGCCACACTCATCTCAACTCGGTTTTGTAAAAAAATCTCAACCCAATTTTGAACCCAAAGCCCACTTTATATGATCTATAATATATTTATATAGCACAGCTATGCTCAAAGTACATTAATATGCTCAGAAGAGTCTTCTACATTCGAATGATTCTTTTCTTTCTTGGTGGGAGGTAAGGTCATGAGAGCCCATTCCCTCAAATGGACAAATTTACCAGTTTGAGGATATACAGGAAGATTATAAAATATCAGAAGTGTCAAACCTAACTCCTAAGTCAGTCACAGTAACATCGAGCTGCTCTCATGAAAGAGATCGTGATGTGAGAAACATCCTCCCTGCATAGTCTTAAAAATTCAAAATGGGCTATATTTTTTAGTCTTTCACTCATCAAGTCCCGTATTGCCATCCCGAGTTCTGCTAGTGGCATACCTTATTGCAAATCCCCCATTGCAAACACAATGATTGATAGCACCTTCTGTAAGGCTGCACAAGTTTTTTTTTTTGCAAGAAGTGTGGCTAAGAATCCAAAGTGAAGCGGCAAAGAAGTCAGCTGAACCGGGAAACAAGAACGTGTAGCGCGCGAGGGAAGTGGAAATGAGTGGCAGAGCTGAAAGAACATTTTCTAGATCCCCGCTCCATTCGAGAGGTAGTTGGCTCATCACTCAGTCCTCCCATATGGGAGCTGAAATTGCAGTCGGAGTAATTAGCGGTAACTTTATGTATCTCCGAGTGCCAGGCAAAGAGGTTAGTCCTCTGGGCAAAGAGAAGGAGAGAGTAAGAGGAGAAATGAGAAACAGTTACCCTGTTAACTGTTAGAAGAACTGTTAGAGAAGCAGTGTGGCTCAATGGAAAGAGCACGGGCTTTGAAGTCAGAGGTCATGGGTTTAAATCCCAGCTCCATCAATTGTCAGCTGTGTGACTTTGGGCAAGTCACTTAACTTCTCTGTGCCTCAGTTACCTCATCTGTAAAATGGGGATGAAGACTGTGAGCCCCCTTGGGACAACCTGATCACCTTGTAACCACCCCAGCACTTAGAACAGTGCTTTGCACATAGTAAGCACTTAATAAATGCTATTATAAATACATTTAAAAAACTGTTCAATCAATGCAAGGATGATGTTTGAATTTCAGGTTTCCTGAAGCAGCATCGACTGGCGCACTCAAACACTCAAACTAGTGCTCTCTAAAGAATATTACTCCTGCCAAAATGTACAGATCAAAAAATACAAATAAATGAAGTGATGCCTAGCTCTGTACCATAGTATTTTCAACTGGTTCTGGACTTTCTCATACCAGACACAAATAAGTAAGTCAACGGGGCTCTGGGAAGATGCAATAGTAAGCAGACATGATCGTTGTCCTCTAGGATCTTACGGTGTAGTGGAGAAGACAGAAACTGCAATAATTTACAGTTAGGAGGAAGAAGAAGAAGAGGCTGCCCTGAAATTCTGGTTGAGAATCACAGCTGCCCACGTGTATGCGCCAAGCACTATACTAAGTGCTGGGGAAGATGTTTATTTGGCTTTAGCAGTTTCAGCATTCATTCGTTCAATCGTATTTATTGAGCACTTACTATGTGCAGAGCACTGTACTAAACGCTTAGAAAGTACAATACAGAAATAAAGAGGGACAATCCCTGCCCACAACGGGTTGAGAAGCAGCATGACATAGTGGATAGAAGTCAGAAGGTCCTGAGTTCTAGTCCCTGCTCTGCCACTTATCTGTTGTGTGATCTTGGGCAAGTCACCTCACTTCTCTGTGCCTCAGTTACCTCATCAGTAAAATGATGATGATGGCATTTATTAAGCGCTTACTATGTGCAAAGCACTTGGGGATTGAGTCTGTGAGTCCAAAGTGGGACAGAGACCGTCTCTAACCCGATTTGCTTATATCCACCCCAGAGCTTAGTACAGTGCCTGACCCGAAGTAAGCACCTAACAAATACCACCATCATTATTATTATTAGCGGTGGAGCAGTCTGCACTTTCAAGAAGGTAGAGAATGGCAGCAGTACCCTAGGCATTGAGAGCATGGGCTTGAGAATCAGAGGACGTGAGTTCAAATCCCAGCTCTGCCACTTGTCTTGAGAGGAAAGGTGGTCTGTTTATCCAACCTATCATTTCCATTAGGGCTACTGTTCAGGAGCAGTGAAGCAGAATGCAGCGATACAGTTAACCATTACATTTCTGCATGGTCAGTCTTTGCCAATCCCTTAAGAAGCACAAATAATTTTGATTTGTGATGGGTTTACATACAATCTGCTTGCTGCCCCACAGTTACAAATTGCCTTTGCCTTATTAGCCACAGAGGCACTCTTTTTTTCCCCCTCAAATGAAGTAGTCTGACCTGTTCCTTCACTTATGTAAATAAGCCACCTTAAGTTCTTACTTACACATTTGCCATTCCAGCAACCAGTGTCATTTAGACAGTCAGTGGAGAATCAAAGGCTGCTTGAACTGCAGCGGCCTACTGCTATGATTCTAGGAAAATGGGCTCTTAAAAAAGGAAATGTCACACCACAGTGTGAGAGATAAACAGAGGTATATCTTTAGAGCAGCATGCAGGGACTATGGAAACACTGTCTGTAAATGACTTTGATCCCCTAGTGTGATGAATCATGGAGTTGCAAATCCTTTTTAGCTAATTGCTGTCAGCTTGTGAGATTTTTTCCTTCCATGTTCAATATCAATTTTCAGGGCCATAGGAGATAGGGCTTCTCCCCTGAGCCTGCTGGCGACTGGCCGATAAAAACTGCACTCGTGCCACTTAACAGTTTAAAGAGGGAAGTCATCTAATATGCAGCTGCAACTGGTAACTAAAGGGAAAAATCAGGGCCCTTTCCACAGAATGACAAATCTCTCCAATGTCTTCCTTCAAGCCAGTGACCTTCCTCGGAAAGGTACCCTTTCTGTGTCAACAGACTATCAGCATCCTTCATTATGGGGCAAACTTCTTACCCCGAAAGGCTAATTCTTATATGACAGAAGAGATGAAATTAAAATATATTTATCTGGTTTATAATCCTCGTACTGACTGCTGTGTCGCTAATACAGCAATCTGGCCATTCACTTAAAGACAAAACTATCGTCTTGTGACAGTCGAGCAGATGGATTCTTGTGTTACTCTGGAAAGCTTTTTTGGACCAACTGGAAATAAAATAAGCGAGACTGAGCACAGTTATGTCTAACAAAGAAATTCTTAGCGGAAAATCCCACCAATTGCATCCAACCTGAAGAAATTCTAATGAAATATCCCAGTGTGAACAGTTAAAAAATTCTGTTTCAGGGTATGTAATATGGAAGTTCAGAAAAACTACAGAGGGGTCCTGGGTGGAAATTTGTTTTTTTTTAATCTGACACATTTTGACAGGCCTTCAATAAGTTAAAAACAGACTAAAGAATACAATAAAATAATATTTAACTACTAAAATAGAAATTTACATAAATGTGATTTTAATATCTTGCTTTAACAGGGGACATACTATGATACTTGATTGAACTAAAAAATGCACCAGTTAAAATATGTTTGGTTCATTCCTAATCAGATTACTCTAAAAATATACTTGACTTGATTCGACCAACTAGCTTTTTAAAAAAAAAACCACACATGAAAAACTAAACAATTTGAAGCTCCAACTTTCCCCCAGCATTTAGATGAGGAAACTATTTATTTTTAGAAAACAGTTTAAGGAAATTTTGCTCTTCATTCCTATACTTTAAATTAGAAATTATTATTTTTAAAAAAACAAAAACAATGGGAGCTTGTATGGTTTCAAATTCCAAAGTTTAGGCTATTTTTCAGAGAGGGCATGTCATTAAACCATCGGGACCTCAACTTCCTCATATGGAAATGAGGGACAATATTTCCCAGGATGGACTGATGATATCAACTACACAATATAACTTAGTTACTGACTATTTTCTATGATACAAACTATAGCCGACTGGGCAAATTCCCAGTATGCCTAACTCCTGGTTGGATTTCACAGGGATTGATGTCCTCCTGTATCATATCACTTAGAAATGGGGAGTGGGGCCAGTAAGATAGTTTTTATTCTTTGAACCGCTGTGAAAATGTGCAGGTTGAAGCAGCATGGCTTTGTGGATAGAGCATAGAAATGGAAGTCAGGAGACCTTTCCCTTCATTCATTCATTCAATCGTATCTATTGAGTAGTATGTGCAAAGCACTGTACTAAGTGCTTGGGAGAGTACAATGTAATAATAAACGGATACATTCTCTACCCACCTGGGTTCTAATTCTAGCTCCACCACTTGCCTACCGTGTGACTTTGGGCAGGTCACTGAGTTCCTTTGTGCCTCAGTTTCCTCAACTGTAAATGGGGAGTAAATACCAGACTGTAAACTCCTAGAGGTCAGGGATTGTGTCCAACAATACTATAGTATTCTCCCGATTGCTAAGTACAGTGCTCTGACCTGGTAAACTCTCAATAAATAGGATGGATTACCTGTTCTCCCTCCCCATAAACTGTGATCTCCTTGTGTGACAGGGACTGTGTCCAATCTGATTACCCTCTAGACTGTAAGCTCAAACTCTAGATTGTGAATGTGTGGGCGGGAAAGTTTACCAACTCTATTACATTGTACTCTCCCAAGCACTTAGTACAGTGCCCTACACAGAGTAAGCACTCAGTAAGTAAGACTGATAAATTATTCTGCATCTATTCCAGTGTTTAAATACCACACTTACTATTATTATTACCCCACAGGCCACCGAGGAAATGATTAAATATCTACTGGGATTTCTGAGCCATCAAAATTGGCAATTTGGAGATACTCTCATCCTAAGCCCCTACTTTCCTTATTCTGTTGAGATAGGTAAACCTGGAGCCTCATTAACAGTGTTGCTCAAAGCTTATGAGCCCGTTGGGTAGGGACCACCTCTATATATTGCCAACTTGTACTTCCCAAGCGCTTAGTACAGTGCTCTGCACACAGTAAGCGCTCAATAAATACGACTGAATGAATACAAGCTAGTCAGGTTGGACACAGTCCATGTCTCTCATGAGGTTCACAGTCCTAACCCCCATTTTACAGATGGAGTAACTGAGGCACAGAAAAGTCAAGTGACTTGTCTAAGGTCACCCAGCAGACAAGTGGAGGAGCCAGGATGAAAACCTAGGTCCTCTGACTCTCAGGCCTGTGCTCTTTCCACTAGGCAACACTGCTACTTTAGAAAAATTGTGGAGGTCAAAGTTCAAGTCTATCCCCCAGCCAAAGGAAAATTTCTTCTCCCAAAAAAAGGCCACCCCCCTTTTGTCCTCTGTTCAACAAAGAGATGAGATGCATTTTGAAAGAGGTAGCCACTCAGAATATTCTGATGGAAGGGTTTCATTCCTATTAATTATTAACAGTTTGCTCTCTTTTCATATACTGATTATTTTAAATTAGGGGACTCATTTTGAGTAGGAGGTGCAGTAAAGCCACAATAAGGCTCATCTTCATTAATTAGCTGGTTAAAAAAATATCAAGTCCCTCGCTAATACAACTTGATCCTCTGGTTGCTTTATTTGGGTGATCAAGTAAAAAATCCATCAGAAGTGGGGCATGGGAAAAATCCCGAAATGAGGGTCGGAAAAGGCCTTGAACAAGAAGCAGAGTGGTCTAGTGTACATAGTATAGTACGGGCCTGGGAGTTAGAGGAACTGGGTTCTAATCCTGCTCTATTTATCTGCTGTGTGACCTTGGGTAAGTCACTTAACTTCTCTGTTGCCTCAGTTACCTCATCTGTAAAATGGGGATTTAGACTGTGAGCCCAATGTGGGACAGGGACAGTGTCCAACCTGATTAGTTTGTTTCTACCCCTGTGCTTAGTACAGTGCCTGGTACATAGTAAGCACTTATATGCTATTAAAAAAAAATAGCCAAGTGGCATGTCCACTGATTTTCACAGTGTTGCAACAAATCAATATTTTTCATGGAGATATTTGCTGAAAAATGAAATCCTAGATATGTACTAAGATAGCAGAGCACAGGGTCAAAGTGCCAATATGATAAGCATTATAGAACCAGAGCTGTCTAAAACACAGGATTTTTTTCTTTGATTTTTAGTCCAACAGGTTTACTCCACAAGCAGTTGAAGTCCCTAATGAGGGAAATGCTAGACCAGAGCATATTCTCTTGGGAAAGAAATCAATCCATAGCCCAGTCCTCCAGGTAGGCCTGGCCACTAAATATTGCATAAAATTGGAATAATCCCAAATAAGGATATATTCAGATTAGACAGCTTTTTTTTTTTTTTACAAAGAGGAAACAGGGATGTCTTTAGAATGTGTGTTGAAAAGACAATCCTGGGCTTAGAATCTTACTTTGAAGTTGTTATCTTGGGCAGAATTTGGTTAGGAGTCCCTAACACCCATATGTCTTTAAAACAGCAAATGTGATGAAAGCTCTTTTGCCAGGATCAGCAGAAGACTGTAGATAGATAGTTTTAATTAATCATCCAACACCACTTGTTATCATTACCTTTCCTCTCAATAAAGTGATCTGGGAATTTAAGTCTGGGAAAAAAAAACAACTTCAATTCCCAGAATTTGGACAATGAGTGTACTCAAGAAATGAGTGTTGAATCACATGGCATTGTAGGAATTTACTTAGTATCACTGATATTTAATTTCATGTTTGTTTAATTGTGCACTGCCCCAAATTGAAGGTTCTACCTCACTTTATATTTATTAACCAGGAAGACAATTATCCACTTAAACTGTTGGCAGATTTTCTTCAATAATATTGGACAATACTCAGCTCTCATTGGCTTTTCTTCCTTCTCTTTGTGTGTTACTGGATCAAGGAGAGGAACTGTGGGGAATCCCATTAGATAAATGAGGAGAATATTAGTAGGTGTGAGTTTTAAAGTCAGGTCTGCCCCTGATGTTCTTGAGTATATGGTTAGTCACCAGAACTCTAGTCTACAAGGGTGATTCTCAGAGCTTCTTGGGGTCGGCTTCCACTGTCTCATATTTCTTTATCAGCTCACAGGAACAGGCAAGGCACTCATGTTTGAACAAGTGGAAAATATTGTCTCAGACACTGGGAGGTGAACCCAGACTCACTGACACCATTGAAGTGATGGCTGGGAATCACACTTTTACTGGGGAACTGCGTCTACTTTTGGAGTGTGTGGCAGAGGCCTAATGTTGGTCCCAGAGGCCCTGGATTCTGTTCTGAGAAGAAGGCATTGTACATCTTTTACCCAGATGGAACTGTGACCACAGTCACTTTCTTATTTTTGAGATCAGAAAGGGCGAACATGCTTATTAGAAGCAGCGTGGCTCAGTGGAAAGAGCCCGGGCTTGGGAGCCAGAAGTCATGGGTTCTAATCCCAGCTCCGCCACTTGTCAGCTGTGTGATTTTGGGCAAGTCACTTCACTTCTCTGTGCCTCAGTTACCTCATCTATAAAATGGGGTTGAAGACCGTGAACCCCATGTGAGGCAACCTGATAATCTTGTATTTACCCCAGCTCTTAGAACAGTGCTTGGCATGTAGTAAGCGCTTAACAAATACCATCATCATCACTTGCCATTCGGTGGGATAGCCCAACTTGGTCTAAGAATTCAAGTATCCTCAATAGCGGTTCTAATTAGAAAACAATTGTGGTATTTGTTAAGTGCTCACTATGTGCCAGGCACTGTACTAAGCACTGGGGGAGATGCAAAGCAAATCAGGTGGGACACAGACCCTGTCCTATATGGGGCTCAGATTCTTAATTCCCATGTTACAGATGAGGGAACTGAGGCACAGTGAAGTGACTTGTCCAAGGTCCAGTGGATAAGTGTTGGAGCTGGATTTCAAACTGAGAACCTTCTGACTCCCAGGGTCATTCTCTATCCACTAGACCATGTTGTTTCTCTGTAACATGACTGCATGACCTCCAACACTTTATGTGGCTAACTCATGTGGCCTTTTTTCCCCAGATTTAATTGCATTTTGGGGGTGACTAGCTGATTGGCAAGTTATTTTTGGAGGACTTTTCAGTGTTAGGAACTGTAAAAGTGTTTTTGGTTGGACTTTGCAAAGAAGGGAGACAGAACTTCACTCTTCCTCTGCCATGCTGAAACCAACATTATCTGGAAGTGACAAGACCTCAGATTACGTGGAACGATATACAATCCATTATGTTAGCAAAAAGGCTTTATAACCAATTATTGCTTAACATTCTTGACAACCCAGGAGGATGATTCACATCTTTAGTAAAGACACTGGGACCAGGTGATTCAATAATAAACTACATATAAGGAGCAATAGAGCTGGGACTGGATTTCAGTCTCCTCTATTCCAGGCGTCACTTACCACAAAAGGGCCCCTTGCCACTTGAACGCAGAAATGCACCTAGTGCTTGCTCTCCTTGAAAGCCCTCCGGTGGTAGATTATTTTGAATCGACTTCTGAACCTCTCCATCTGCAAAAATACAATGAGGATTTCGAAGCTGAGCTTTGAAATTCCTGAACAATGCAATATCTTATGGTGCTGCATTAGGAATTCATGACCTAAACCTAAACAAAGTTAAACAACGCAGAGGTGAATTGTGATGTATAAGATTTGAAAGAGTCAAACACATTGTCTAATTCTTCCCCAAATTATGACTTTCCACAATCATTTGGTCTCTCTTCTTCTTCCATGGAGCTCATTACACTCCACTGTTTCTCCCATCTGTAATTTACTATAATTTCTGTTACTTCCACCAGTCTGTAAACTTCCTGAGAGCAGGTTTGTGTCAATCAACCCTATATATTATACTCTCCCAAATGCTTAGCACAATGTTTTGTACTCAGTAAGTGCTATCAATTGATTGACCTATCTTCACATAACCATCTAAATTCACCAAAAATATTATTCTTCCCCTTTCACAGTAAGTCTAGAGACTTGCCCAGCATCCCATTCTTGTCACTCCAGATCTTCATTCCATGGTATTTACTAAGCACTTACTGTGTTCAGAGCACTGCACTAAGCGCTTCCCCCCTTTGCTTTGCCCAGTCCGTTTTCCAGTTCCAGTAGAGGGTGAACTCTACAATTATGCCTAATGCATCTCAAACTTCACCAATTTAGAAACTTGTTTGTTCTTTTTAAATCCTTGCCCCAGAAATACTACGCCTCTGGGAATTGCTTTTCTCATTTTCTATAATTAGAGTAAGGAAAGGGGACCTCCAGATTGATTTAGAAGTTGCACAAATGCCAAAATCTCTAGAAAGAATGAGACAGCACAGCAGGAGTTCAACAGTGTATGCAAAAACCACCGACAGCAGAGAGAGGCTAAAGGAGAAAGGTTTGCCCCAGTTCCAGCTTTTAAAAACTGCATAGGGAGAATCTGAGGTGGTCACTGTTGTCAATCACATCTCCGTCCAGAGCACTGGAGAGTCAGCCCCACCCAGATAAAGATTACATATTAAACGGCAGCTTTCTGAGGGTGCTTTTCCTATTTATTCTTTTTTGCTGTTATTGTAAATGGCATCTTGTCTTTCTTCCTCAGGGAGATCTGCCGGCGAGGGCTCTCTGCCTTTGAACATCCTCAAGTCAAGCATCAAGAAAAGGTGATGAGGGTTAGGGAGGTTCCCCCTGACATTTGGGGCCCAGGCATCAGCCTTTGCAATTACGGGCCACCTTTCTAGCAGACGGTAATTGAAAAGTGTGAACCACATGGGCTCTAGTCAATAATGGCGTCAGCGTACAAATGACACTCGGAGCTTTCTGTGTTCGCCATCCACCACTCTTTGCTTTTCACCTTTTATCCTTCTCAGCATCATGACTTAATCCACTCTAATGAGGTGAACTCCACTGCCAAAAAGCAGCAGCCACACAGCTCTCTTCTGGCAGCGCTTTGGGTTTTTAAGGAGTCAGAAAAGAAGGGACTTTGTCAGCCTTCCAAAAAGGAAGACCACACACCCTTTTAAAAGTATGCTATATTTCAGCTCTCCGCATCCAATGGCAAGGTCTCTCTCTACCCAAATGGGAAGTGGGTCGGCTCCCCTAAACCTCTTCCACCATTAAACGTGTGCTCACGCAAGATGGTCGAGCATTTGAGTGATTGTATCCCACACTTCTCCTAGCTTGAAGGGCATTATTGGTGGCCACATGTCACTATTTACAAACAGCAGGTGAGTGCCAACGGGAATGAGTGTGCGAATTTCCCGTGCTTTGACTTTTCTTACCCATCTGTCCACATTTCTTGAGTTGTAAGCACCCTATGTGTACAGTCAGCTTTGGAAAAGCACAGTGATGAGATGGCGGAGTGGCTAAAATCATCAAGGAGAGAAGAAAACGAAACTTACATCTTCCAATTCAGGAGCCAGCATGGCCTAGTGGAAAGAGCATGGGCCTGGGCGTTGGGGACCTGAGTTCTAATCCCTGCTCTTCCAACTGCTTTCCGTATGACCTTGGGCACAACCCTTAACTTCTCTGGGCCTCGGTTTCCTCAGCTGTAAAATAGGGATGAAATACCTGCTTCCCTCTCCTACTTGGACTGTGAACCCCACGCGGGACAGGGACTGTGTCTGACCCAATTAAGTTGTACCTATCTCAGCTCTTTGAACAATGTTTGGCACACAGTAAGCGCTTAACAAATACCATTAAAAAATAGCGAGAGAGGAAAGATTGGGGCCCATTTCATTCTGTGAACGCTAAATGTTCCCTTTGCTCTGTCACACCGCATTGTAGCTACATTTGAAATGGATAAGAGATCAAATGTTATCCATATGACATTTACAAATACCCTACTGCTCTGCATATTCCATGGCAGCCTGTATTAATTATAAGCATCTTTTCTTCAACTGGCTACACACTGCTTCTCCGTGTGTATCAATCTGAAAAAGCTACAGGCTCATATCACTTCTGTAAGAGATTCAGGGCTCACCAACGGGGTCAAACGGTACAACTGGATGGAGGAGTTTCCTTTATGAGCCACATGCCTAGCTGCCGACGCTCCAGTTTATGAATCATTAAAATAATAATAATAATAATCTTAATAAATGGCTGTATTTGCTTAGCTCTTACTCTGTGCCAAGCACTACACAAAATGCTGAGGGAGATAAAATAGGAACAGTTCAGACACAGTCCCTGTCCCACGTGGGGCTCATGGGATTGGCAACATCCATTTTCCCTTTAAAATAACATTTTAGGCTTAAATAAAAAATGCTCAATGCAACAAAGGTCCATTGGAATAGACCACATGGCTTTAATAAATGTATATACACACAGCCAAGTGAGGGAGAGAAAATTTTGTCTCTGATTGCTTGAACCTCCCTCCCTTTTCTGCAGCCTTAATCTGATTTTTGCCAGTTCCTTTTGATCTACCAGGGGCAGGCAAGTCAGATCCACAAGTACAGATGGAGTAAATATGGAGATTAGTCCCCTCTCCTACTGCATTACCTCCTAATACCTGATTAAGTCTGGAATCACGCAATTGTCTCTGCCCCGGCTATCAGAGTGGCAGAGCTCAGAAGGAGGCAGGATGAAGGCTGATTTTGTAATGGATACTTATTTTATCCCAGTGCTCTAAGAAGATTAGGCCTACGGGTGTCACATTAGCCATGATCTCTGAGCCTTTGGTAGTCTCTTGCAGTTTTCAAACACCTCTGTTTCAGCCTTAGAACAAACAGGCGGCTTGGACTCAGTGGCCCCATGTTGTGGCATGAATAATTGCACACTGCAAACTGTTTGAAGATCACAAAGTGCTGTGTAAATTACCCAGTTTGGGCTTTAGTAGAAGTGATTTGTGGTGACTTATTGAATCTTTTCACAGTTCGGAATTAAACTTTCTCCGTTTTTTAACTGCAGACAAGGTGGAATGAAAGTTGAGTCTCAGAACTGACAGTATTCTCCTCAGATCAATCTTCGTAAAACCCACAGAATAGTTACATAGTTACAGGCCCTCTCTGCGACCGGGTGTTTCTGTGAACTCTTAGCTGAAACACCAAACTATATCTGCTCAGCATAAATTAGCTATTAAAAAAAAAAAAACCAAGGAGGGGGTCCAGAGGGAGGGGATTAAATTAAAAAAAAGAAATTTTGAGTCACCCCCCAAAATTGTACCAGAATGCTTTATTGAGAAACCTGTGGTTTAAACCAGCCTGTCTACCAACAATTCTGTATTTATTATGAAAAAAACATATTTCTTTAAATGGAAATGGGAGACAAAGTTAGAAACAGAAAAATAATTTTTCCACTATTTTGAGAAACTAAATGTGTCATAAACTGGGTTCAGTTAGGGAGCATTTTCCCGTAGCTCATGCAATTATACCTCAGCTATATTTGTTTATGGCTTCAATGTTAATTGCAGAGTTTATGATTTGTGGAGATGAGGTGGGGAACAGTTTAAAATTTAAAAAATCTGTAAATGTTTTCAAAAATATTTATCTTGAACATCTTTAGTGTCTGAAAGGTCAGTGAAAGTCCCCATTTGGCTAAACTTTACCATCTATGTTACCATCTAGAAGGCACCATGAAGAGAAAAGTTCATTACTAGCTGCTTTTCTCTGTTTCCAGCTGATCCAACAATTGCTTTATGATGTGTTAAAAATAATTCAAACAGAATATTGGGATTTTAAGTTCACTATCTGCCTTTAGCAAGTCTAGCCCCATAGTTTCAAAGAGCACTAAAAGGAATTGTTTAGTTTGATATTTGTGCCACTGTGTCTTGAATACAGTGTTTGAAAATGGTCATTGTCTACTTGAAGTTAAAGGAAACTCTGAAGAAAATGAAAGGTCAGAAGCAAAATAAACTGGAAACCATAATTTCATACTAAAATCCAGAATGAGATTAAAGGCATTATTTTTCTGCATCCCTCTTTTCTCGGAGCCAAAGTTCATAAAAAAATTGACATCATCATCATTATTATTATTTTGGCTTGTTTCCAAATCTGAAATCGGGATTTTCAGAGTGCCTTTCTGAAAGGGGGGGAAAAAAAGAGCAAGAGCCAGGTCTATTTGGCATCGTGGTTTCTCTCTGAATATAATATTTCTTCATAGAATTAGTGAGGTATTTATATTTATGAGCATCGGCCAAGAAAAAGGAATAAAGAATCATAAATGGATGTGCCATGTTTCAAAGGAATAAACATGATTAATAGAAAGAAAATGTCTCTGTACTTTACATGAAAAGGAACTAGCATTTTGGAATTTCTCAGGACTATGTTAAATTGTCTATGCTAATCAAGACCTTTAGCTTGACTATTGAAAAATACAAGTAAATGCAACCAGTGATAGTAGGAGTATACTGTACTAAGCACCAAACTGTGGATATACACATACACATGAGTTTTTTCATGCAGGGTAGTGTTTTTTTCCCTCTCACAAAAGGAGACTAGGCTGTCAAAGATGAAGAGGGATTCCCTCTGTTTTTGTTCTTTTATAGCATTTGTTAAGTACTTACTCTGTGCCAGGCACTGCATTAAGTGCTGGGGTAGATGCAAGTTAAACAGGTTGGACACAAACCCTGTCCCACATGTAGCTCACAGCCTTAATCTCCATTTTACAGATGAGGTCACTGAGGCACAGAGAAAGTAAGTGTCTTGCCCAAGGTCCCACAGCTGACAAGTGGTGGAGATGGGATTTGAACCCAAGTCCTTCCATCTCCCAGGCCACACTGCTTCTGTTTGTCTTGACTGTGTCACCCTTTCAGTGCTTGAGTTCCTTCAGACTGCAGAACCCAACTCCATTAAAGCCTAGGCAGGATGTGGCGGAGTGAAGTTGCCTTCTGTGTCTAAGCAGTATTTCTGCTACTCTGCTGGGGCAGTTATTCTGTTCTTCGAAACAGAGATGATTAATTATAAAACAGAACAATCAAGCTCTCATGTCTACCCATTGTACTGTACTCATCCAAGCGCTTGATAGAGTGATATGCACAAAGTAAGTGTTAAATAAATACCACTGATAGATTGGGAAGGTTTCCTTCTCTTCTATACACAAAAGGCTATGCTGCTCTCACGCACCAGAGGAAGTAGCTATCAATTTCACTGCAGTCAATGATCACAAAGTGAGCAGTGTGGTATCGCTATACCAAAATTCACGGTCCTGGGGATTGGGGTACCCAGGTTCCAATACTGGCCGTGCCACTTGCTTGCTGTATGATCTTGGAACTTGTACTTAACCTCTCTGTGCTTCAGTTTCCTCATTCTTCCTCTCCCTTAGACTGTGAGCTCCAAGTGGAATAGGGACTGTGCCTGACCTATTTTTTTTAACTGCCCCAGCACTTAGTGCAATGCTTGGTGCATGGTAGATCCTTAAATACCACAATTATCAATATCACTGAAGAAAGGAAAAAATGCCAGTCTCGATGCAGGACAATTGGATGGCACAGGTGTGCTCATAGAGGGTGCCAGACAAGCATCTGTTTGCCTTCATCCAATCCGACTTCTCAAAAGAGTCGCAGTGCATATCCTTGAGAGAATCGTTAGCATTCCACAAAGCTGCTCTGATTCTGACTTCACAGCAGCCTTTCCTTAGGGATGAAGGAAATGTTCCCAGAGGTCAGAAAGAAGAAAGGATGAGGGATTCCTTTAAAACTGCAAGGAGAATCTCAATAGAATTATACAGCTTAAACTGCTTCAGGACAACAGGATGCAGTTTTGCCAGCCAAAATATGCTACCGGTTTCTGTCACGGCACGTGGACCTAATCTGAGTTATCTGTCTCTCTCTGTCTATGACACTTGCTACCACAGCACTTAGCTGCTTTAACACACATGCCTTTCCTCTCACCTCATTTAGACAATGTAAGAAATGAAGGCCCCGGGGAGTTAAGTGACTTTATCTGGGGTCAGTTAGTGGCAGTGCAAGATTAACACTCTCATTTCCCAGGTTTCTGGCCTGTGCTTTGGCCACTAATTCATGCTTAGTTTTACAAGTACATTCTGTCAAAGAGATGAAATCTATTTTGCTGTCCTGCGTGATCTAAGAGGATGCCCCTGATGGGCATTACTTTCTCTGAGAAGGAGTGTATGGCTGAAAAGTTGGCTGTTATACCCATGATCCCTTCCACACTGAAAATGTACAAAGATGGCCCCTTGATTTTGATAGTGTTGGCTACTGTTGAGATTCGATACTTTAAGCTGTTCTTCTTAATGGATTTGTGCTGTCAGCTACTACATTTCAGATCCCTTCATATCAGGGTTTCCTTGATTGGTTGATGTTATAATGAAAATAATGATACTGCCACTCCTATGACTAATACTAACGACATTTAAGTGCTTACTGTGTGCTAAGCACTATACTAAGCATTGCAGATATTCAGATCATGCACAGTTCCTATCCCACATGGGTCTCCCAGAAAGGACAGGTACTGAATCTCCATTTAACAGATGAGTAGAAAAGCAGCATGACCCAGTGGATAGAACACAGGCTGGGAGTCAGAAAGACCTGGGTTCTAATCCCCACTCTGCCACTTGTCTGCTACGTGACCTTGGACAAGTCACTTCACTTTTCTGTGCCTCAGTTACCTCATCTGTAAAATGGGGATTAACACTGTGACTGTGTTCAACCTGATTATCTCGTATCTACCCCAGCAATTGGAACAGTGCCTGACACACAGTAAGTGCTTAATAAATACTGTAAACAAAAAAAAAAAGTAAACCTAGGTCGAAGGAAGTGACTCACCCAAGGTCACAGAGCAGGGAAGTGGATTTAGAACCCAGCCTGTGCAACAAAGCTGTTAAGAAGAGTCTAACAACTTTTTAAATCAGTGGCTGAACAAGACTTTTAATCCCTACTGTTACTTTAACTGCAACTCTGTCAGGTTTCCAAATATTGAAGACTCATGGT
Organism: Tachyglossus aculeatus; assembly: GCF_015852505.1. NCBI lineage: Eukaryota > Metazoa > Chordata > Mammalia > Monotremata > Tachyglossidae > Tachyglossus > Tachyglossus aculeatus. The sequence continues at coordinate 28,583,640 of NC_052099.1, read as the reverse complement.
TGTGTGATTTTTTTCAATCCACTTGTCATTTCACCTTGAGTGGGTCTCAGGTTACCTCATCTCTAAAATGGAAAAGCAGCATTACCTAGTGGCAAGTGCTTGGGAGTCAGAGGATGTGGGTTCTAATTCTGTCTCCGCCACTTGTCTGCTGTGTGCCCTTGGGAAAGTCACCTAACTTCTCTGGGCCACAGTTACCCTATCTGTAAAATGGGGAGTAGAACTGCGAGCCCCATGTGGGACAGGGACTGTGTCCAAGCTGATTACCTTGTATCTGCCACAGTGTTTATAATAGTGCTTGTCACATATGCAGCTGGTACTCAGAGAAGCATCGTGGCTCAGTGGAAAGAGCACGGGCTTGGGAGTCAGAGGTCATGGGTTCAAATCCCAGCTCCGCCGCTTGTCATTCATTCATTCAATTGTATTTATTGAGCGCTTACTGTGTGCAGAGCACTGTATTAAGCACCTGGGAAGTACAAGTTGGTAACATATAGAGACAGTCCCTACCCAAAAGCGGGCTCATAGTCTAGAAGGGGGAGACAGACAACAAAACAAAACATATTAACATGTTAGGGTTATTGTCAGCTGTGTGACTTTGGGCAAGTCACACTTCTCTGTGCCTCAGTTACCTCATCTGTAAAATGGGGATTAAGACTGTGAGCCCCACGTGGGACAACCTGATCATCTTGCATCCTCCCCAACGCTTAGAACAGTGCTTTGCACATAGTAAGCGCTTAACAAATACCATCATTATTATTATTACTCTGCAATCCACTAGCACTACAATCAGTTCCTTCTCTCAGGTTCTCTATCCTGGAGTCTTCATGACTAATCCAAGGATCATCCGCCAAGAGGACATTCCATCATTACTCTGCTTCCAGTCATTCCAAGAAAAGCAGTATGGCCTAGTGGATATAGCATGGGCCTGGAGTCAGAAGAACCTGGGTTCTAATCTCGGTTCCACCACTTGTCTGCTGTGTGAACACGGGCAAGTCACTTAACATTTCTGTGACTGAGTTAGCTCATCCATAAAACAGGAATGAAAACTGTGAACCTATGTGAGACATGGACAGTGTCCAACCTGCGTAGCTTGCGTCTACCCAAATGTTTAGTACAGTGCCTGGCACATGGTAAGTGCTTAACAAATACCATAAAAAAGAGAGAAAAAATAAAAAATATAAGAAACCTTACACATCCATAGCAGTGCCTGCTGTCTCTTCCTCTGGATGACACTCGGTCTTTAGGTTTCTGCTTTTCATTTTGTGTAAGTAGCATCTTTAGTTAACACTAAAAGAAAGGTGTGGAACATTTTTTTTCCTCTGAAATTTTTAGCTTCCAACTGAAACCAGAAATGTCTTTCTTCACTTAACCTTTGTGCTGGAAATAATCCTTTCACTGTTAGCAATCCCCATTTTGCTGTTAGAGTTGCTCCTGAAATTTCCTTAGTAAATCAGTTTTCCTTTTTCAAAATTCATCTTTTCAATTCTATTTATTGAGTCTTACTGTCAGCATAGAAGCAGCTTAACTAAAAGTTCCTCTCTACTTCCCTCATTTTCCTTTCTATGCCCTGCAAGAATTACCATATGGTTCTGTGACCCAGCTCTAACCTGCTCTCTCCACATAGCAAGTTCAACTCTTTTGGCTATGCTCTGAGGCCAAAATACTGCTGTTTTACTCTTTCCTTTTCTGCCTACCCTGTCAATATGAGGGGAATGTTAATTATGGACTTTGGAGTCTTTTTAGCCTGGATCTCTGGATGCAAACTCAGGTCTTATTAATTAGAGCACCCCTAAGTAATTGATGGCAACAGTACATGTGAATCTTTTTCTTTTGTTTAGACAGGTGAAGATTCCAATCACTGAATTTCATGTACAGTAAGAGACGCCAACCCACACCCTCACAGCAATATTCATGAAACTTCATTAGTCTAAGGTCATATGAAACTTCGGTTAACTGACTCCACCATCTACTGGGTTTACATTTGTGTAATCTGGTAGCTCAAGCTGCAGTTGCCTTTAAATGTGTTTTGATGATCTTTTTAGTTTCTGGAAAATACCCTAAGTCCTCTCTCAAAGCAGAGAGGACACTGGGTTCCCAGAAATCAGGGAAGGCAGTGCAAGTGTATATAGAGGTGGAAAGGAGAAAAAGATAAGCATGGCAAACACACAAAGAGAAAGACAGGAAAAAAGAGACAGAGACTGTGAGGAACACACTCAGTGACACACAGGAGAAGTGGCTTGGCCTAATGGAAAGAGCATGGTTTGGAAATCAGAAGACTAGGCTTCTGATCCCTGCTCTACCACTTTCCTGCTGCATGACTTTGGACAAGTGTGGCTTCGCGGAAAGAGTGTGGGCTTGGGAGTCAGAGATCATAGGCTCTAATCCCGGCTCCACCACTTGGCAGATGTGTGACTTTGGGCAAGTCACTTAATTTCTCGGTGCCTCAGTTCCCTCATCTGTAAAATGGGGATTAAGACTGTGAGCCCCACGAGGGAAAACCTGATAACCTTGTATCTACCCCAGTGCTTAGAACAGTGCTTGGCACATAGTAAGCACTTAACAAATACCATTATTATTATTATTATTATCCCCATCTGTAAAATGAAGATTACATCCCAATTCGGCCTCTACTTAGTCTGTGAGTCCCGTGTTCATTCATTCAATCGTATTTATTGAGCACTTACTGTGTGCAGAGCACTGTAATAAGCTCTTGGGAAGTACAAATCGGCAACATATAGAGACGGTCCTTACCCAACAATGGGCTCACAGTCTAGAAGGGGGAGACAGACAACAATACAAAACGAGTAGGTGTCAATACCATCAGAATAAATAGAATTATAGTTGTATACACATCATTAATAAAATAGAGTAATAAATATGTACAAATAAAATAGAGTAATAAATATGTACAAATAAAATAGAGTAATAAATATGTACAAATATATACGTGCTGTGGGGAGGGGGAGGGCAGAGGGAGGGGGGTGATGGGGAGGAAGAGGAGGAAGGAAAAAAGCAGGGGCTCAGTCATGGGACAGAAACTGTGTCTGACCTCACTCACTGTCTCACATCTACACAAGCTCTTAGTGTCACATAGTAAGAACTTACTAAATACCACAAGTATTATTAGTGATTCTGGAAGAGGCAGAGAGAGGAACAGAGACAAAGACAAGTAAACACACACACATACATTCCCCCAATCACACACCCAGGCAGAAACTCACCCTCATTCACACAGCATGCTTTTGAAGGAGCCAAAAGGAAGCAGGAAGAGGAGATAAGAAATTGTAGCAATTGAAGACAGCAGTCACTCCCACAGCTACTGGTTCTTCAAAACTCCTGGAAACCCAGTCCTTCATGCACCAGTACCAATCTCTCGGCAATGCAGGCCGCATGAAGAGCAAGACTCCTGGCCCATCAAACCTCTAGCTTTTTTTCTTGAAGAAGCTAATGGCAGTTTTAAAAAGCTGAACAAATGGCTAAACTGACTCTAATGTAAACCGAGTATCTGAATATTAATTAATCAATACTATTCAGGAGGGAAAATTCACCAAAGAGACAAGCACATAGTAAATCTTCCAAAGCACAGATGTGATTATTTGTAAATTACAAAAATTGATGCTGGAATTTAAGATCTGCCACGCAAAAGATTAATACCACTAATAAATCCATGGCAGTAGAAGGGATATGAAAGTATCACTGATTTCACAAGCATTATCATGGCTGAACTAGGCATAAATTACTTACTGAAGCAACTAAAGATGTGTTTAGGGAGAAATGTATAGATAAGGCTTTTTTTGGTGGGGGGAGGTGGAGGAGGGGAAAAGAGAGATAATCTATTCTAGACCTTGACAGTCACCAGAGGAAAATCATCTTGGAAACATCATTTTCAGAGTGCTTGATCCAGTCTAGCCCGAATGGTTTCAGATCAACCAAGGGTACTTCTTCAAGGGGAAAAATCAGCACTGAGAGGATTTGGCATAAACTCATATACAAAACAATCCTCAGTTTCAGAGAGAAAAGACTATTCAACTGAACGGGTTCTCAGAATGAGGTGTTGCGAAAAAGTTACCATGAGCTCACTGTTTGTTTTAGCAATAGCAGATTATAATAAAGCACGTATTAGAGAAATTGTTTCCACTGATAGACACACTGGCAAGATATTTATGAATTGTTCGTGGTTCTTAGAGAACATTCCTCAAAAACACCTTGAACCAAATTTCTGGTTAGTTCGTGAATAATTAGAAACAAAAGATTTAACATTTTACATGTATGGATTGCTATCCCCCCCTAAACTAATCTTTATATGAAGGGACTAAGGTACTCAATTCTTGAAGGCAGCATTTTTCAAAGCCAGGAACAGATTCTTCTTTCCTGATGCAAGATGCACTTAGTAGATTAACACAACTACCTATTAAAAAGTTGTTTAGGAGATCAGTAATCTTGAGGACGGTGGATCAAGATGATTTTTTTACTTTGGAAAAGAAAGTACCGAGTACTGTAAGTTGTTGACAGACTGAATTGAAGTGTTCTTTCACTCGCTTGGGTGGTACTGAATTCTATGTTGGCTGCGATTCTAACACTTTAAAAGCACTTCAATCTCAGCCTGTGTCTACATGAGGCAAGTGTTTCCAACCATCTGTTAGAAGGTATGTTGTTGTTTTTTTCTCCCATTCTATTTAACTTGTCTTCGTGTCAAGCAATAAAATCAACAAAATGGAGGGGGAAATATTTTGGCCCAAATATGACTGGTTCTTTTTTTTTTGGTATTTGTTAAGCACTTATTATTTCCTAGGCACTTTACTAAGCACTGGGGAACAAGCTAATCAGGTTGGACCCAGTCGACGCCCCACATGAGGCTCCAGTCTCAATCTCCATTTTACTGATTAAGGTAAATAAGGCACAGAGAAGTTAAGTGACTCAACCTAGGCACAGCAGACAAGTGGCAGATCTGGGATTAGAACTCAGGTCCTTTGCACTTCCAGGCCTGTGGTCTGGACTATATCGATTCCCATTTCCGTTCATTATGGGAATGCCCGGATTGAGTTTCAAGGTTCTAGGAATTGGTGCAAGTGACCTTAGGATTCTTGGAGTGTATTTCTTCAGAAAGAGCCTTTTCTCCAAGCCATAGTAAAGTCGGGAAATTGTGAGAAGGTCTGTAATGTATATTGCTTGACTAAATATAAGTGTGAACAAAGAGTTTAGTTATTAAGTGCCTACTTTGTGTAAGCACTGAGGAAGATAAAAGGTTATCAATCAATCATATTTATTTAGTGCTTACTAGGGGCAGAGTTCTGTACCAAGTGCTTGAGAAAATACAACAGAATTAGCAGACTTATTCCCTGCTCATAACGAGCTTACATGTTATGAGAGCAACACCGCTGAGCTCACAATCTATGGGAAGCAACGTGGCCTAGTGGATACAGTGTGGAATGATGAAACAAGAAGAGCAAATAATTAAATAATAAAAGATGAGTCCTAAGGTGCCGGAGGAGTTGTCATGAACAAGAAGTTAGGGATTAATCTGGGAATGCCTCCTGGAGGAAGTAGCTTTCAGAGGAATTTGAAAATAGCCAGAGATATGTTTTGGTGGATTAAGGGAGATTCCACACAGGGGGGGAAGGTGTGAGCAATGGATCAAAGAAGGGAGAATCACAGACGAAATTAAAAGACTAGTATAGGAGGAGCAAAGAGTGAGAGAAGAGAATAGTTATTATTATTATTATTTTATGGTATTTGTTAAGCGCTTACTATGTGCCAGGCACTGGAGTGCATAAAAACAAATCCGGTTGGACAGTCCCTTGTCCCGCCTGGGGCTCACAGTCTCAATCCCCATTTTACAGATGAGGTGTCTGAGGCACAGAGAAGTGAAGTGACCCGCCCAACATCACAAAGCAGACAAGTGACGGGGCAGGATTAGAACACATGACCTTCTGATTCCCAGGTCTGGGCTCTATCCACTAGATCATGCTGCTTCTATAGCTGAGAGAGCCAGCTGGTAGAGAGTCTTAAATCCTATGGCTAGGAGTTAGTAAAGGCTTGTTTGTCTTCTAGGAGGTTATGAATGCTACAAATGTAAACTCAGCATCATTTGGAAAGATGCACAACTTTCAATTTTCCTTTGAAGAAAAGGTGCTTTACCCTCATGCTGACCGATACCCCACTTTTTTTAGAAGCTTAGTATTGAAGAGTTTCCTACAGTGGAGAGCGGAAAGGCTTTATTTTGTTGGCAGAAAATTAAGCCTGTCAAGTGAGCAAATTGTTTTGTTTTTTAAGGGAGCTTGAGAACATTTCTTTAAGTTATCCATGTACTTGAGCCAGTGGAAAGCTTAATTACAGTGGATACTGACTTTGAAAGCAAGGAAAAGGAATTTGAGCAAACAAGAAAAAACATGTTAAATAGCACATTGCTCTTTATCGCTCTCTTGCTCACAAAGGGATTGCTCCCCCAACCCCTTTCGAAGAAAAGTATCAAAGAGGTGGTATTTTCTGCCCTGGTATATATGCAGCTGTGCACATTCTGCATGCAGATGGTGAATTTTAGATTTGCCTGCGATGGACACTGTCCCAAGATATATTGAAAGTTGCTATTTAAGCATGAATTATCTCTGTTATTTTAGAGCACTACAAGTTACTTCTGAACAAGTTTCCTATGTTAGTAAGGAATGTTTTTTGTGGGTGCTCTACTCACAGAATAGCCCAGGGGATTATAAATCTAAGATTGATCAAATTCTGAGATGGTAATTTTGATCAAATTTGCCTAGTAAGAACCGCTGTAGCCTACAGTGCTCCAGGCAGGTCTCACAATGGGGTAAGTAGGGGAAAATGTGCTAAACACTATGCTTTTTGAGAATTCCGGGAAAGGAAAGCAGAGTACTGAGTGGTCAGGAGATATGAAGGAGCTAGCTCCATAAAACAGTAGCAGCCAGAGCAGGGAGTCAGTAAGAAGCAGAAAGAACAAATAGAGAAAGAGCCCTCCTTCTCTATATATTTTCCAAGCACCATGTAGAAATCCAGTGCTCCACAGACTCTCAGATCGAGCCAGCTCACATTTCTTTCATTCATTGTCATATTTATTGAGCACTTACTGTGTGCAGAGCATAAGCTCTTGGAAAGTACAATTTAGCAATAGAGAGACAATCCCTGCCCACACTGGACTTCCCAGAAATGATTGAAAACTATCAGTTATTATTATCATTATTATCAAGCAGGCTTATAGCCTAGCCTGGCTGTTAAAATAGCTATGGTCTGCACAGCGGTAAAGCCAGTTTCTCTGGGTGGGTAGGGAGTACAACTACTGAACAGCACTTTTCTTAATTTACAAATGAAACAAATCTTCAGGAGTTTCATTTTTGGTTTACTTTAGGGAGCCCGACAACTAGAGAAGTCTGATCAATAACGCACGGGTTCCATTCTTTGCATACAGTCCTACAGCATCAAAGCAATGCTCATCACATCATGCCTTTGCTGAGCAGGACATGTGAGGGAAATGGATGACAGCAGGATACCCCAACAGCTGCTGTGTGGTGAAGTGAAGTGGGAAAACCATAAGAAAGACTTTTTCATGACACAACGAAGAAAAACCTTAGGTAACGTGGCATAGCCAAGGCATCTGGGAGGAACCACCAGAAGTAAACCAGTCTGACATAGAACGATGAGAACACTGGATGCCTATTGGAACAGAGACTTTGAGATCATCATAGCAGCAAGATGGAAAAAGTGCTGGGTCTTCAGAACCACAAATATGCTAGCCCTCAAGGGATGGTCCTTTGGGAACCCAGAACGGATGGCAATATAGGTCACACCTTGGAATCATCAGCCACATTTGCACACATGGTTAGAATCATCAGTAACATCATCTCTGAACTCCAAACCATAGCCTCTGAAGTTTCTTGTGCATCAGAATGTTTCTCCTGTGTCATCTCCTCTGGAGATGATGTCAGAACACTTAGGGTAAACCACGTATTTTGATAGAGTCCAACCATAACAACGAAAAGAGTGAAGTCCATGCTACAGTTTAACGTTGCCGTTACTTCCTCAGATGTAAAACATCATGACATTTAAAATATAACGGAAGTAAGCACTTTGATATTCACCCCAGCCCCACAGCACTTAGATACATAGCCTAATATGCTATTTCCCCTAACTGTAATGTATTTTAATGCCTGTCTCCCCCTGGAGACTGTAAGTTCCTGGTGGACAGGGACAGTGTCTACCAACTCTATTGCACTGTACTCCTCCCACGTGCTTTGTGCATTGCTTTTTCCACAATAAACGCTCAATGAATACCATTGATTATGTAGCGATTACCTGCCATGAATTAACTACCAAACAGTTATCCCAATACAGGTGCTTGGTTTCTTTGAAGTTTTCTCCCCTTCCTTTGACTCTTCTTTCCTCACTTTTTATCCTTCCTTTCCCCTTTTCTCTGCCACGCTCTGTCTTTTGTTCTAGAATAATGATAGCGTTTGTTAAGCGCTATGTGCCAAGCCCTGCTCTAAGCACTGGAGTAGATACAAGGTAATCAGGTTGTCCCACATGGGGCTCACAGTCTTAATCATTTGACAGATGAGGTGACAGGCACAGAGAAGTTAAGTGACTTGCCCCAAGTCACACGGCTGACAAGTGGCAGAGGCGGGATTAGAACCCATGACCTGTGACTCCTAAGTCTGCGCTGTTTCAACTAAGCCACTGTCATTTCCTCTATCATTGATCTCTCTAGACTTTCCAACCTTTTAGCTTTCTAACTTTTGCTTTCTCATCTTTTCCTTCTTCATTCCCTTCCTGTTTATTTCTTTGGAATTTTCCCCAGTGTTCATGAACATCTCACCATAAGTCATCTTTAACCTTTCTGGCAGGAGTCTACATTCAGGAGAGGAAAATCAAAAAAACAACCCTTCAGTCTAAAGTCTTCCATCCTTTGGTAAGCCAACTTCCCAAATGACAGGTATGGAACTCTGGAGAGAAGGGAAACTTATTTTCTTATCGCTATCTGGCTAGAGTTCCCAAAAGAAACAGTGACTTTTGGATTCCACCGTGATCTTGTCAATACTATAGGTACATCTTATAGTATGAATTTCTCTAAGGTTCGAATTAGGCTTTCTACTTTTATTGTATGGTGCCAAGCTCCTAAAGAGCTTCATTCTCAAAACCCACTCCTCCTCTCAGTAACTCACTACCAGGATATTTCAGGTTGTGAACTGACAACCTGAATGATGTTGAGAAATCTGAATGATGTGATATATGGTACACAAACATCCTTAAATTACAAAATCAGTGAATGTCTGTATATTCCTTGAGGTTTCAAATCTATAAAAAAAAAAGGCAGAATGGTATCCGAATGTATTATTTCACAATTTATCCTCCTTCATCTCCTATTCCGGAGATCTGAAGATTTGTCAGCATCAGACTGTGGAATTTAGATGCATTCCATAATATAATTTCTGCAATTTCAGTTACTAAGTTTGGCCTGAAACCCTCTAATTACTAAACTAAAACAAACAGAAATGCGAAAAAGAAACAGAAAAAAAGAGCAAGCCAATCTGAGAGAGACAATCTTTCTGCATATGGCATATCAGACTACTCATTACAGTCCTGAGCAAATTAGCTATCCTAAACAATTCACCAACATTATAAAGCTTTACGACTGCTCTGTTGTCTAGCAAATTCTGGCAATTGCTTGTCGTTTGGCATAGTGCAATGGGGAATCCATATAAAAGTGACAGTGATTAAAAGCTTTTGAAATAACAGAACCTAGATTTCAGTCCCATATCATAAAATCAAATTGCAGAAGGGATGAAGGATTTTCCTTGTGCTTTAATGCATAATCAATTACACCCAATATATATCTGTGTATGCATTTAATATAGAGAAATATACAGGAATCACTGTGTCATGGAAAGGGCCAGAAAAGATTGTTTATAAAGAACTAGCTCTTCTCTCTCTCTAGACTGTAAGCTCATTATAGGAAGATACGGTATCTGCCAACTCTGTCATAACCATACTCTCCCAAGTGCTTAGTACAGTGCTCTTCACATAGTAAGCACTAATACATACCATTAATTGATGGTTTGGTTTGGTGATCAGGATCAGGGGTGCGACCAACAGTCTAGGAGGGGATGATAGCGGTGACTACTGTCGTCACTACTAGGAATGGGACTAAGTGGACAAAGCTATTCATTCATTCGTATTTATTGAGCACTTACTGTGTGCAGAGCACCATACTAAGCACTTGGGAAGTACAAGGTGGAAACATATGGAGATGGTCCTTATTCAACAACAGGCTCACAGTCTAGAAGGGGGAGACAGAGAACAAAACAAAACATGTGGACAGGTGTCAAGTCATCAGAACAAATAGAATTAAAGCTAAATGCACATCATTAACAAAATAAATAGAATAGTAAATATGTACAAGTAAAATAGAGTAATAGATCTGTACAAACCTATATACAGGTGCTGTAGGGAGGGGAAGGAGGTAGGGTGGGGGAGATGGGGAGGAGGAGAGGAAAAAGGGAGCTCAGTTTTGGAAGGCCTCTTGGAGGAGGTGAGCTCACCTGCAGAGTTTGGGGGCAGAACGGCCAAATTGTATAGCCAGTTTGCCCTGATCCTTGCTGTTGGTTTGGAAGCCCGTGTTCACCAGAATGGATCATCAGAGATCCAGCTTCCAACCCCTCTAGCAGCGGCTGGCTCAGTTTCCCCTCGTGGATCATGGAAAGATCGGCTTCCCTTGCTCTCAAAGGCAGCACTGAAGCTGGATAGAGCAGCAGCCACAGTGGAAGAGAAATATAGAGTGGCAGAAGCAGCGTGATTTAGTGGCAAGCACCTGGGCTTGGGAGTCAGAGGACGTGGGCCCACTGTAGGGTAGGGACTGTCTCTATATGTTGCCAACTTGTACTTCCCAAGCACTTAGTACAGTGCTCTGCACACAGTAAGTGCTCAATAAATACGATTGATTGATTTGATCTAGCTCTGTCCCTTGCCTATGTGATCTTGGACAAGTTACAACTTCCCCATGCCTCAGTTACCTCATCTGTAAAATGGGAATACAATATGAATTCCCCTTCCCACAGACTGTTATTTGGGGAGTAAAGAAGTAAAGAAGAAGCACTGCCTGGTAGATAGAGCCCAGTCCTGGGAGTCAGAAGGTCATGGGTTCTAATCACAGCTCCACCACTTGTCTGTTGTGTGACCTTGGGCAAGTCACTTCGCTTCTCTGGGCCTCGTCTGTAAAATGAGGATTAAGAATGTGAGCTCTATGTGGGGCAGGGACTCCATCCAACCCCATTTGCTTGTATCCACCCCAGCGCTTAGAAGTGCCTAGCACATAGTAAATGCTTAACAAATACAATTATTATTATTATTATTATTATTATTAAAGGGTCTGTGATTACCCTGATTCCATAATTTCTACCCCAAAGCTTAGTACATAGTAAGCATTTAAGTACCACTTTACTTATGTCAAGCTGCTTTTTATGATTTTACACTAATGAACTTCCTCTTTCTCCCTCAGACAATTGTTCTGAAGCAACTGGTTCAAAGATTGTTATTTCTTCAAAAGAAATGACTATACCTTCCATTCACTCGTTTCTATCCATTGCAAAGGAACTTGTTAATTCTATCATCACTAAATTCATTACTGTTGCCCTCAAGATGTGTATTATGCAGGATGAATGCTTATGTTCCCACAGGAACATAAGATTTAGAAGGAATCCATAGAATTCCAGATTGTTGTCTCCTGAATGATGTCCAAAGAAGAACACTCCACATCGCTCCTCGGTAACTTACTACTCCCTCTCAGGATAGCACCCGGAGAGTTTCCAGTACTCCACCAACCTCAGCTATGGGAGGGAGAGTCAAGCAGAGGCCTACCCATCTCATTCCTAGCTTGGGTATTTGCTAGCGAGTGGAAAGCAATCTGCTACTAGTCAAAACTCCCCTGCACTGGGCAGCGGGAGAATGGGAGAGAGTCGAGGGTGGAAGCTCAGGTTTACCACCCGGAAAGAGGCACTGGTAAACCACTTCCATATTTTTACCAAGAACACTCTATGGATCCACTACCAGAACGACTGCAGGTGGAGATAAGCTGTTCTGGGAGTGATGTGTCCTTGGAGTCGCTACGGGTCGGAGACGATTTGACAACATAAGACAAGACGATTTTCTAATGTGTGTGTTCCTGCTGAAATTTCATCCTGTTCCTTCTCTTCTCCCTGTTTCATAAAAAAGCTGCTCACCTCCACCTAAGCAGTACGTTTGTATGCTTGAAAACTGATTAGATAGCTGTCAGTTCCCTCAATCGTTTCCATATCAAGTCTAAGTAACCTATGTGTGTTTGGTCTTAAATAATAATAATAATAATTACATTTATTAAGCACTTACTATGTGCAAAGTACTGTTCAAAGCGCTGGGGAGGTTACAAGGTGATCAGGTTGTCCCATGGGGGGGGGGGGGGCTCACAGTCTTCATCCCCATTTTACAGATGAGGTAACTGAGGCACAGAGAAGTTAAGTGACTTGCCCAAAGTCACACAGCTGACATTTGGTGGAGCCGGGATTTGAACTCATGACCTCTGACTCCAAAGCCCGTGTTTTTTCCACTGAGCCACGCTGCTTCTCTGTGCCTAGTTTCTTTCCCCCATCTTCATCACTGAATATCTATTTTACTAGATGCTTGGGGAATATAGAAAAGGAGTGATAATTAGCAGCCATACCCTTCTGGACCTTCTAATGAACAATCGACAATCTAATGGAAAAAACAACTTCACAAATTGATTTTTGCAATAACACAAGAATAGATAATAATAATAAGCACAAGTAGCTAAATGAATCCATTATGAATAAAGATAAATACCTAAGAGTGCTGGGGTGGCTAATTGGGTGGCATGACTAAGAAAGTAGTATGATGAAATCAGAAAATACCTCTTCAGTTTCTTCATCTGTAAACTGCTCTCTCTCCTACTTAGACCGTAAGCTTCACGTGGGACAGAGACTGTGTCAGATCTAGTAATCTTGCATGTACTGTAGTACTTAGTATAGGGTGAGGCACACAGTGATATTATAATATTACTTTATAATATTACTATAATATTATACTATAGTAATAGTAATATAATAGTAATACTATAATATTATAGTGGTATAATTATTACCTACTTTGCCATGCATTAAGTATTCATTGTAAGTAGTAACTAGCGTTTGCCTGTACACAGTGTTATACTAAACATTTGCTTACAACCAAAGCAAAAAGTATAGTCTCTACCCTCAAGGAAGTTAGAATAGATTTAAGAGGGGAAAGCCTGGGGAAAGAAAGAGCACTGAGGAAGGAGATTGACAAAATGAGAGCTGGAATCCCAGTGGTGTACATTTCTGATCCTCGAAATATTTCGTAGAAAAGACTGGCAATGTGCAACCCCTATAGTAATAATAATAATAATTACGGTATTTGTTAAGCGCTTACTATGTGCCGAGCAATGTTCTAAATGCTGGGGTAGATACAAGGTCATCAGCTTGTTCCACGGAGGCTCACAGTCTTAATCCCCATTTGCAGATGAGGTAACTGAGGCACAGAGAAGGTGACTCACCCAAAGTCACACAGCTGACAAGTGTTGGGGCCGGGATTTGAACCCAAGACCTCTGATTCACCAAGCCCAGGCTCTAGCCACTTCCATAATACCTTCTGTGCTGTAAACTTGCTGTGGGCAGGAAACATGTCTATCAACTCTGTTATACTGTACTCTCCCAAGTGCTTAGTACAGTGCTCTGCACACAGTAAATGCTCAATGAATGAATACCCACCTTCATCTTCTTAAGAAAAGCAGCAGAGCCTAATGGGAAGAGCATGCGAGTCAGACGACCTGAGTTCTAATCCCGGCTCCACCATTTGTCTGCTTTGTGACCTTGGGAAAATCACTTAATTTCTCTGTGCTTCAGTTCCCTCATCTGTAAAATGGGGATTAAGATCATGAGCCCCAGGTGGGACAGGGACTTGTGCCCAACCTGATTATCTTGTAACTATCCCAGCGCTTAGAAGAGTGTTCAATGCATAATAAGCACTTAGTACCATTAAAAAAATAACATTCTAGCCAGACATGCACTGCCAAAGGAACATTCCATAATTCTGTCATAGCTTCTATCCAAAACGTGCAGTGACTATACGATGGAGAATTAAGCTAATGAGCTGGATAATTTAGGTAAAATGTTTCTTTTACTATAATTAGCCAGGTAATTGAGATAGAAACGTTTTGGTTTGGCTTGAATTATCTGGATAATTAAGTATTTCAATGTGCTTTGTTGGTATGGACTGCTACCCAAGTACCTTCATTTCAAGCTTTAGATGACACTAACTACAGCAAATCTTTGAACTTTCAAAACAATAGGTTCCTGAAAAGTCAAACTACGTAAAGTCAGAACCAATTTTCTCATAGGAACATAGGAACAGAGATTGAGGGGAGCATGAACAAGATCATAAAACAGAATTTAAAAATGTCCACATGACTTTTGGATGATTGACAGTTTGATGATAATAGGGTACCTCATTTCTCATTAGTTGATGGTCTTAAAAAATGTAGTGTGATTCAACATTGTATTTCAGAAGGCATATGCAGCTTTTTTTGCATAGTCTCACCAGGGTCACTATAAACCATACCCAGTTTTAAATGTGAGAACCAGATTACCAACAATGAAGTAATCATCTCGTCAGCAATTCTGCAGTAAGTGCTCAATAAATACGATTGAATGAATCAATGAACCAATGCTCATAACCGCAGTGTCACTGCATTAATATACCAGTATCATTTTACTGCAGGATATGGATATCCAGAAGGGTAGAATAAACATTTTGAAGACATGGTCAAATATAATCCCAAAGCGTGATAGAGCAAAGGACTGTTGGAAAATGCTTAGTGCAGTGATCCGCACACAGTAAGCACTCAATAAAAACTACTGAATGAATGAAACTACCTCAGCTTGTAGAGCAACCTGTTGGCCAGCAATTGGGAGACAGATTGGACTCCATGAACAGCAGCTTTGTGATTTTGAGATTCCATGGATATCAGAGACAAGCTCTGAATGGGGCAAACACATCCAAGCACCCAGGCACTTAGTACAGTGTCTGGTGCATAGTAAGCATTTACCAAATACCATCATTAAATTAAATTACATTTTCAGGTGCACAGTGCGGGGGAGTGAATCATTTAAAAAAAATTACTGGTGACCACCGAATTGTGGTCAGTTCATTCATTTAATCATTTTATTGAGTGCTGTACTAAGCGCTTGGAAAGGCAATTAGGCAACCAATAGAGATAATCCTTACCCAACAACGGGCTCACAGTCTAGTCCCTTTAGACCGTAATCTTGTCATGGGCAGGGAACATGTCTACCAACCCTGCTATATCGTTCTTTCCCACTGTGCTTAATACAGTGATCTGTTCACAGTAAGCCCTCACTAAATATGATTGACGGATAAACAGCAGGAACTACATCTTCAGAAACAGCTGGAAAAATTGACAACTTTCTCAAGTGCAATAGATATTTTCTTGAAGGTCCTTGTGTTGTGGGGAAATCCCATTATACTAACCAGTGAGTCAGTGGAATTGAATTGGTTAGGGGGTAGATGGGTAAGGTAAGGTAGATGAAAAAAAAGTCATGCCACTCAGTTGATTCCTATACCACTACTGAAATAGAAGGTAGTATTTGGTTGACACTCACTATTTTATCATATTAAGTTTTGTATAAGGACTGTATTAAATACAAAGAAACACAAAGTACTATTTGGCATGGTACAGTAAGGCTGAAGTACAGGTTGGTAACTTGAAAGCATTTTGCCATAACCAACACCATACACCACAGATAACTATTCCAACCTACGCTGCTTCGGGAAGCAGTATGGCCTAGTGGAAAGAGTACAAGCCTGGCAGTAAGAGGATCTGGGTTCTAGTCCCAGCTTTTCCACTTGTCTGCTCTGTGATCTAACACACCTAACTCCTTTGTGCCTCAGTTTCCTCATCTGTAAAATGAGGATTCAACATCTGTTCTCTCTCCCACAGACTGTGAGCCCCATGGGGGGCAAAGATTATGCCCAACTAGTCTTGAATCTACATTAGTGCTTACTTAGTACAGGGCTTGGCACAAAGTAAGCACTTAAATGCTATTATTACCATCATTATATTATTATTATGCCAAGTCTACTTGCTCCAACTTGTGAATCATATCGTAGCCAGAATAGACTTGCACTGGGATAAGACCATCCCTTAATACTTCCATTGTCTTATGTCCAAATCATGTAATGAAAGCATGTGTTTTAACAAAACCAACTGAGAGTCAACATATATGCATATAGAATCACACATGCACATAGACCATCTATTTGGTAGTCTTATCAAATTTTAAATTGCTGATTTATTGAATCAAATTTACATGTAACCTCTATTGCATGGGTTTTTCAAAGGGTAGCTATTTTGAGAGAGACTATAGAAGCATCATAGCTTTTGATAAAAGAATGGTAGAACAACCCCCAGCATTTTAAATAAATCAGAAAATCGCATATATAATTATTGTGATATTTAACAAACAAAGGATTATTTCTATTTACTTGCTAGACTGTCTAAACTAATGAAAAAAAATTTAAAATCGGGGCCTATAAGTCATCTAAATAAGCTAAACCCAGGCCCATCCTGTGTGCATACAAAAGAGTTAAAAGAAAAAAGAAAAAGGGAAAAATCTCTCTAAAGGAGGATAATCTCAGGATTCAAAGCACAAGGGAATTGTCTTTACTGCAAGAACCAAAGAAAAGTGGAGAAACTGAATCTGAAAGCAATGTAGTGTAGCCAGAGGTGTCAGCAGTAATATCATTTGACTCTAGCTTGACAATTTAGTGCAGTGGTGAGTCTCTTCTAAAGTTCCCAGCTTCCCACATTTCACTGTGAAATCCTATTCTCCTGTTGTAGTTCGTAGACGGCATGTGTTTCTGTACACGTCTCCTCCTCTTTAGTTACTTTTATGGTTATGACCAGTGTGTAATGTGTTTTTTCTCAATGTTCACCACGTAATGATCCCTGTCTCCCACAAAGTCCACAGTGTAAATGAGATGTGACATTGCTGCAGTGCAGTAGTGTTTAAATTGAAATATTATAGGAGGGGTGACACTTCAGACCTTTGATGTAACAGTACAATGCTCATTGGGGAGTTATGAATACAGCAGGCATTGTTGACTGCTCTAAGTTAGTAATCATTTTCCAAAGAGAGAAGGGACAGCCAACACAGAAAATGGGAATAATTCAGTTGGGTATGTAAAGGAAGGCACAAAGGCTCACCAACTGTGGTATTCAGATCCATATCTTTAGGAAATAACAATCGAATAGAGTCTGTTAGACATCTTTGAAACTTAAAATGGACAAAATCATAGCTACTCCAGGTACTTGGGCATTCGTTTTGCCAGAGACAAGAATAGGGAGGAATTGAACTGGGAAATATTTGCTTTTTACCAAAGGAATATTTGGAAACATCTGCATTTAGCTGAGACCATTCTGAGAGGAAAGATTGAGAAATACTGAAGACAGCAAACTGTATTCTCTTACTGCAGCATAAAGTGGGTGAGATTACATGCAATTTAGTTTCATTTCTTTAATCCTCCTTTATAATATATGTTAAGGCTCACCTTTTAAATAACTACTAATAAATATTCATAACGGCATAAGAATAAACTGGCTAAGCACCTTTATCTACAGGTCCTTTATAAATAGGGTGAAGACTTTTCAGTGAATTCCTTCAAGACTGAGATCCTTATTAAAAAAATAAAATTCACAATGAGATGGTTATCTGATCAAATATATTAAAATCAACATTGTGCAGCTGCATTGCCACAAAACAAGTTAGATGCTGACATGCCTATTATTAGACCACCATTCAATATTAATTCAGTCTTTTAGTCCCATTTCTCAACTTCTTTTGAGAACTTTTGGACAACATCTTAATACTACAAAGTGGGCACCCACTGAAGTATTACGGTAACAAGTTTGGATAGGGGTCTTGGATTTCTCTGGTTTTCCAAAAATATGAACTTAGGTGATGCAACCTGGTTGAATGAGTGACAGAAGGGTGTTTTTACATGCTATCATTGACAAGAGCAATGTAAATCAGTCCTATTGCTGTTACTTGTCTCTCAGGTAAGACACAATGATTTTTAAGGTCCTCCAACTAGACCATAACCTCCTTGGGGTCATGTCTACCAAATCTCTTGTACTCATCAAAGAACCCGGTACAGTGATCTGCCCACAATAAGTGCTCAATATGTATCATTTATTGATTGATTTTTCTTCTACATCTTCACTCCCCCAAACTCCATTTCCTTTACAACTTCCACCTAAATTTCTAAACTCTCCACAACTTTCCCTCACCCCAATCTTCCCCTCCCTGGACAGACCTGCCCTGCATTCTGAGATCCAGTAACAGTTTTCTCCACACTTCCTGCTTTCTTATTTTGTTTTGTTTTTTAACTGCCCCATGCTCCCAAACCTGTCTCTTCACTGCTAAATTGGCCACATCAGTCCAAAGCTACAGTATGTTAGGATGGGATCGGGGGCTTCATTTCTTATCCCACTATTAGAGATTTTCTCAGTCTTGAGGGCTAATTTTTTTTTTCTCATCAATGATTCTTCCTTTCAAATGCTGAGTTCATTGAAATCAAAGATCATATCTGCTCATTTTTGTTTTCCCCAGTGCTTAGGATAAGGTTTGGCACATTATAAAGCATTAAATGACGACAAACATGATGATGATTGGTGTGACATCACTGTTGGCAAAGAAAAAAGCGTGGATTTGTTATAAAATCATTCAACCCAACGTATCTACTGTAAATTTTTTTGAAACTAGCCTGCAAATTCAAAATGGGTAGTCATCTAAATAATTTTTTCTATTTCGCCATAGATAGCTTCGTTAAACAAAACAAGAGCATAACGACTATCCATATTTTTTATAATGGCTGGATATTTGTTTTCATTTGTAATCAACAAGCTCATCTTCTCATATTAATATTTTATGGTAAGAATGCATTTTATTAACTTACATTTATTCAATGCCTTTCATCCCACAGCATTTGAATGCATTTTACACACAGACACAAACTCTATATGAAGAGATCATTTCATCTGCCACCTCTTGGGTAGAACTTGGCTGTTATTTACAAGCACATAGCAACCCCACACA
This sequence comes from Tachyglossus aculeatus, assembly GCF_015852505.1. Classification (NCBI taxonomy): domain Eukaryota; kingdom Metazoa; phylum Chordata; class Mammalia; order Monotremata; family Tachyglossidae; genus Tachyglossus; species Tachyglossus aculeatus. Next base: position 28,564,450 of record NC_052099.1, on the reverse strand, counting down.
CAACCATCAGGAACAGAAAGTCGTGAAAGATGACTTATTTAATCGAAATTGCAAGCATAATTTTTTGTAGGCATATAATCATTAACCAAATGAATGAACAGGTTTAGGATTTCTGATTACAGAGATGTTAGCGGCTAAAAGGAAAAATGATTCCAGAAATGTCTGAAATTCTGTGAGCCAAAAGAGAGCAGACAGAGGAACAGCTAAAGGACATCATTTGAAGTAGAGACAGACAGAATTACATTATTTTGATACCTGATTACCGATGAATATAGCAGCGTAGAATAGTTAGGAATTTGGCCAAGTCATACAGAGAAGTCAGTTACAGAGCTCAGATTATGGTCCCATATTCTCCCATACTGGTGTGAAAGACCAATTTATCATCACATAGTGACAGAATCAATCAATCAATCAATCAATCGTATTTATTGAGCACTTACTATGTGCAGAGCACTGTACTAAGCGCTTGGGAAGTACAAATTGGCATCACATAGAGACAGTCCCTACCCAACAGTGGGCTCACAGTCTAAAAGGGGGAGACAGAGAACAGAACCAAACATACCAACAAAATAAAATAAGTAGGATAGAAATGTACAAGTAAAATAAATAAATAAATAAACAGAGTAATAAATATGTACAACCATATATACATATATACAGGTGCTGTGGGGAAGGGAAGGAGGTAAGACGGGGGGATGGAGAGGGGGACGAGGAGGAGAGGAAAGAAGGGGCTCAGTCTGGGAAGGCCTCCTGTAGGAGGTGAGCTCTCAGCAGGGCCTTGAAGGGAGGAAGAGAGCTAGCTTGGCGGATGGGCAGAGGGAGGGTATTCCAGGCCCGGGGGATGACGTGGGCCGGGGGTCGATGGCGGGACAGGCGAGAGCGAGGTACAGTGAGGAGATTAGTGGTGGAGGAGCGGAGGGTGCGGGCTGGGCAGTAGAAGGAGAGAAGGGAGGTGAGGTAGGAGGGGGCGAGGTGATGGAGAGCCTTGAAGCCCAGGGTGAGGAGTTTCTGCTTGATGCGCAGATTGATCGGTAGCCATTGGAGGTTTTTGAGGACCCAGTTTGAGTTTGGATGTGAAAAGTCATAACGAAATTTCCAGAAATTGAGTCTCAGGAGGAGGAGACCATAGGGATAGACTAAGATTGGTCAATACTCTTTCACCGTTCTTGTGGGCACTGGGTGAAATCCAAAGAATGGAAGTAATGTCATTTTGGCTTAGGCCAATGGCCTCACTAGCCTATTATAATGTCTCTTTCGGTGGTGTTAAAGGATGCAATGTTATCCTCTGAGTTCAGTCTTCTATTAAGCCGTGAATTATCATCCACAAACACATGTAAATAATGATGGTATTTGCTAAGCGCTTAGTATGTGCCAAGCTCTCATCCTATCCCATCTGGACTACTGCATCAGCCTTCTCTCTGATCCCCCATCCTCGTGTCTCTCCCCACTTCAATCCATACTTCATGCTGCTGCCCGGATTGTCTTTGTCCAGAAATACTCTGGGCATGTCACTCCCCTCCTAAAAATCTCCAGTGGCTACCAATCAATCTGCGCATCAGGGAGAAACTCCTCACCCTGGGCTTCAAGGCTGTCCATCACCTCGCCCCCTCCTACCTCACCTCCCTTCTCTCCTTCTACAGCCCAGCCCGCACCCTCCGCTCCTCTGCCGCTAATCTCCTCACCATACCTCATTCTCGCCTGTCCCGCCATCGACCCCCGGCCCACGTCATCCCCCGGGCCTGGAATGCCCTCCCTCTGCCCAACCGCCAAGCTAGCTCTCTTCCTCCCTTCAAGGCCCTACTGAGAGCTCACCTACTCCAGGAGGCCTTCCCAGACTGAGCCCCTTCCTTCCTCTCCCCCTCGTGCCCCTCTCCATCCTCCCTTCTTACCTCCTTCCCTTCCGCACAGCACCTGTATATATGTTTGTTCATATTTGTTACTCTATTTATTTATTTATTTTACTTGTACATATCTATTCTATTTATTTTTTGTTAGTATGTTTGGTTTTGTTCTCTGTCTCCCCCTTTTAGACTGTGAGTCCACTGTTGGGTAGGGACTGTCTCTATATGTTGCCTACTTGTACTTCCCAAGCGCTTAGTACAGTGCTCTACACACAGTAAGTGCTCAATAAATACGATTGATGATGACATTCTAAGTGCTGAGGGGGATACAAGGTAATCAGGTTGTCCCACGTGGGGGTCACAGTCTTAATCCCCATTTTACAGATGAGGTAACAGGCACAGAGAAGTTAAATGACTTGCCCAAAGTCACACAGCTGACAAGCAACAGAGCTGGGATTTGAACCCATGACCTCTGACTCCTAAGCCTACACTCTTGCCATTAAGTTTCTCTATATAATTTACCTTGATCCTTCTAGAATCCCTAATTTCTCTAACATAGCTCACCTTTCCTGAAACGATCCACTGGTATTTTCTTGAACTTACTCACATTTTCTTCCTCAACTTCTTGTGATGAGTTCCACATTTTATTGACTGGTGGGAGATGTGTTTCTTTTTGTCTGCATTCAACTTTTTGTATCGTCTAGCTTCAATGGGTGTACCAGTTCTGTTGTGGAGTTTGGAAAATAACAGTGCAAGCATGGACTAGTGGTTAGAGCAAGGACTTGGGAGTCAGAAAGACCTGGTTCTAATTCAGCTCCGCCACTTGTTTGCTGTGTGACCTTGGGCAAGTCACCTAACTTCTCTGTGCCTCAGTTTCCTCTTCTAGAAAACTGGGAATTAAGATTGTGAGCCCCATGGGGGTCAGGAACTGTGTCCAGCTTGTATCTATCCCAGCACTTAATACAATGCCTGGCATACAGTAAGTGCTTAACAAACACCATTAAAAGAAAAACATCCACGCAGTCCATCATTTTGTAGATTCCTATTTATTGTAGATTCCCTCTCAGCCTTCATCTTTCCAGCCTTCAATCATAATTCTTTCAGTTTATTTTTGATATAGAAGCTACTCCAGTCCGTGAAAATTTAGGTTGCCTCATCTCTGTACAATTTTCTAGATTTGGTATCTCTTTCTTCCTTAGAGTGGCACCAGAGCTACATACAATATTTCGGTTAAATGTGCCTGAACTAGTGACCTATTGCTTTTCTTTTAAGAAGGGGAACTGGAAACCAGAGAGGAATGACTTGATAATCAGGATTCCCACCAACTCTCAGCACGCCAACTGGCTGCACCTTTCCAGGAAGAGGAGAATTGCGCCAGTTCTGCCTCTGCTGAATATACCTCCACAAGCATAGCAGCAGCAGCAGGAGTATCAGCAGTGGTGTCAGCAGTAAATTGTGGCCAATGGACTATTTGTTTTAACTGAGAAAAATGTGCTGAGTTCCATTTATTCTCCTTCACTTTTAGGAGAACAGAACCCTTCTCTGATCTCTATGCCACCTCCCCAAATTTACCCTGTGCTAAGAAATATCCCTACTCAGGCCCTCGTAAGCCCACCAAATAATCATTTGTATTTTAGGACCTACATCCAAACACAGCTGTGCCAGTCCATACATACGATAAGCACTAAAATCAATCACTGGGATTTATTGAGTGTTTACTGTGTGCAAAGCACTGTGCTAAGCACCTGAGAAAGTACTATACAACAGGTGGCAGACAGGATCACTACCCACAGTGCACTTACAGTCTACAGAAGACAGACATTAAAATAGATAAAAATAGACTAAAATTATTCATCTCCCTTCATATTAAACGGATAATAAAGCTTAGCGTATTATACTTTTTAACATCCGGGAATAGGACAAATCTTCTACCTAAGAACATATTCTATTATCCTTTAATTATTAACACATTAATTATTATTAATGATCTTTTTTTCCCTATACCATCACAACCTATAAACCTCAACTATTTGTTTGGAGTCCAAAAATGCCAGTGTTATTGAAGGCCCACTAGATACTATTAGTGGGATCAAAGTGATTTACTATCTTGATCTTCAGTTGATCAAGGTTTCAGTTTATTACCTCCAGGCTCCAGCCGTTTGCTGGAAATACTAATAGCTATTCCTATTACTGCTCAGAAATTTAGCTAATAGTTACAATAATAGTCCTTTTCCCCATTTCTAACAGGTACAGGAAATACTGACATCTTTAAATGCTGCTGACAGACCATGCCGGGGAGGCGTACTGAAAACATTTCAATGATTTTCAAATGGTCTTATGAGCGGTGGTTCAATTTACATCTCCCCGTCTTTCAATAGGTGATTAAGGGAAATAACAGTTCATTCATTCGTATCTATTGAGTACTTTACTGTGTGCAGAGCACTGTACTAAGCACTTGGGGGAGTACAATATAATAATAAAGACACATTCAAATTCAAAAGACAGCTACCTCTGCTTAACTAGCTTGCCTGCACCCAAGTTGTACAATTGCTACATGTTAGAGAAGGTAGAAGTATTATAGCCCTCATTAAATATTTTGCAATAATAGGTGTAGAAAGAGTAGGGACAGTCAGTAAATTGGGCTAGAAGAAAACTGGGAAGAGTGGTGAGCATTCCGAATAATAACAAGCCTGATTCAAGTATCAATCAATTATATTTATTGAGTGCTTCCAGACTCTAAACTCATTACAAACAGGGAACGTACCTGCCAATTCTGTTGTACTGTACTTTCCCCAGCACTTAGAACAGTGCTTTGCAGATAGGAAGCTCCCAATACCATTGATTGATTGATTGCGTGCACAGCACTTTAGTAAACCCTTGGAGAGTACAATATAACAGAGTTGGTAGCCATCTATCCTGTCCACATTAAAAGGCAGATTAGTGGAAAGAGCATGGGCTTGGGAATCAGAGGTCATGGGTTTGAATCCCAGCTCTGTCACGTCAGCTGTGTGACTCTGGGCAAGTCATTTAACTTCTCTGTGCCTCATTTACCTCATCTGTAAAATGGGGACTAAGACTGTGACGGGGGGCAAACTGATAACCTGCATCTGCCCTATTGCTTACAGTCTACAGAAGACAGACATTAAAATAGATAAAAATAGGCTAAAATTATTCATCTCCCTTCATATTAAATGGATAATAAAGCTTAGCGTATTATACTTTTTAACATCTGGGAATAGAACAAATCTTCTACCTAAGAACATATGGCTTAGTGGAAAGACCACGGGCTTTGGAGTCAGATGTCATGGGTTCAAATCCTGGCTCCGCCAATTGTCAGCTGTGTGACTTTGGGCAAGTCACTTAACTTCTCTAGGCCTCGGTTACCTCATCTGTAAAATGAGGATTAAGACTGTGAGCTCCCTGTGAGACAACCTGATCACCTTGTAACTTCCCCAGTGCTTAGAACAGTGCTTTGCACATAGTAAGTGCTTAATAAATACCATCATTATTATCCTTTAATTATTAACTATTATTAATTATCTTTTTTCCCTATACCATCACAACCTATAAACCTCAATTATTTGTTTGGAGTCCCTATTTCTTAGAATGGTGCTTGGCACATAGTAAGCACTTAACAAATACTATTATTATTACTATAATTATTCTCAATTTTCTTCAATTCAGAATCCACAAGGACACTGCAGGCTCCAAGGCATTTGGCGTGCCTTTGCCAACAAGATACCAGTTGCAATTCCATTTGCTGTGAGTGTGCTATGACATGACTGTCTTCTAGACTGTGAGCCCGTTGGTGGGTAGGGATTGTCTCTATCTGTTGCTGAATTTTACTTTCCAAGCTCTTAGTACAGTGCTCTGCACACAGTATGTGCTCAATAAATACGATTTAAAGAGTGAATGAAAGTGATGGTAGAGAGCTGATAGTGAGCATGATCTTAATAAATACGATTGATTATGGTCTACTGTATAACCAATGTTCAGCTGGATTTGTGTATTATCAAATTACATTCTGAATTTAGACTTTCGTGATAAAATAAATCATCTCAAAGTGCCTGTTTTCATAGTTGACTATATGTAGAATCCTTGCTCACTGGTTTAAGCAATCTTATTTTGTAAATTCTCTGTATCCATTCAGGCCTAAATAAATGTACCTGGAAATACAATGTATATCTCTTTAATTTTCTGATTTTTGATCTGAAAATGCTGGTTATCGACTGGCATGACATCATTTAGGTCAATGCTTTCAGTTCAAAGGCTCACTGTATTTGTTTGTTGCTTTTGAACCACAGAATTATTTATACAACCATCAGCATTTAGATCGCAAGAGGGGGTAATTGAAAATGGAGGTAGATAGACTTGACAATCCCGAGAGTAAATATTTGTTATGAGTACCAGTAAGTCACTACAGTTATTATTGTGCAACCATTGACCTTTGTCATATTTGAGCTTTCAATGACTTTTCTCAGATAAAAACTGAAAATATTAAGACTTCCTTTATTGAAAGGAATCCTGAGATTCTAAATATATTTTCTGGTGTTCGGTCTTATTAGAAGGCTGAAAACATGATGCATAATTGGCAAAAGGTGAATTCTCATCCCCATATCTCATCTATTCCCCAGATGGTAGTATTAGCATATCGTATGAAGAGGTCCAACGCCTACCCATTCAGACTAAATTTTAATCTCTTTGGCCAGACAACTTTGTTATTTTATTTAATCTATCATGCAGCTAAGAGAAACAATTGCCAGTTGTTTTCCCTCATGATTTTTCATTTACTAGTCAATATAAATTTTGATCAGATGATCCAAAAATAGTTTGAAAAAGAGGAAAAGGCCATTTCCCTGGAAAGGCGTGATGTAATCTCAAGGCTTCCCAAATTCGGCAACCAGAAACAGTATTCTGTTCTCCGATTGGTGCTAATTCCAAAAATTCCCCATTTGGTAAAACCTGTTTATAGCTCTTTAAAATGTTTCCGTGAGTGAATGTATAGAATCTGTTGCTAAACACTGCACTAGATAGCTGGAAGTTTAGGAATTCATTGATCATCGTATCAAATAGCGGGTTAGCAAATGGACGGTTGTGCTTTCAAAGTTTGATGATAAAAGTTGATATGCTTAAGATAATCAATCTCAGATGCACCCGGCCTTCGGTAATTTTGTTCTTTTCATCAAACAAACCTTACGGGGTTGGCTAAAGCAGTAGTTCATAATGAAGCACTTTATATAGAAGCAGCTGTCTCCTCACCTGTTTCCCAGACCATCTAGAGGCCTCGAGAAATTCTTCAATTTAGCAAGCAAACTTAAGTCATTATTAGAAATGACAGGGAAACCTGATGAAATTGTACTTTCAATTGGAAAACAAAATTGCAATCAGACCAACATGATTTCCTCATGGTCTGACCAGGCTAATGCCAAGTCGAGACATGGGCAAATGTATTTAAAAGTCATAATGGAGTATTACCATGCAATCTCCTTTTACTGGCCCTTATTAATATAAAACTTCAATTTGCATGTAAATGCGGTCAACTTTCATATCATCAAAATACATGAGGCCCGGGAAAGTAATGAATTGAAGTTTGATGCGGCAATTACTGACGTTTATAAAGAATTTTAAAGAGGTCATTCTAGCCTTGGCTGAGAAAATGAGGAAATCAACAGGGAATATTGTCAATATAGCAACAGTGGGAGTTGGATTCAGTCCCAGGTGTTAGGAGGCCAGATGATGATTAATAGAGAGGGAGTATATGAGCCTCTCACCCAGAAAGACTGGGCTGGATCTGCGCCTCAATAACAGAGCTTTCATGAAAAGGTTCTCACTGGGTTCCCACTTTAGCTGCCTCGAAATGTGTTCCAGAGGGAATAGAGTAGCAAGTGTTTATGAGAGAGAGCACTGCTGAAGGTTTAATTGGGCTCCGTCTCCTTTCAGCTCCCTTCAGTACTTGATATGCAGCTTAACCTTCTTTTCCCACCTCAGATATTTGAGGGCCACTGGGATTTTAATAAGGCAAGAGCTTGATGGCTTGGCAAAACATTGACTTAGTTGCTAAATTGAGTTAAACTACCTTATTGTGTTGTAATGGCAATTTATAAGTCTCTTGATTTTTTTTTTAAAGGGATATTTATCCTTGCTGCAGGTTTCATAAATCCACATGTGGAGTGATTTGGAGAACTTTCTTTCCCTCTTTGTACGAATAAGTTAACAGGGAACCTAATTTTCAACATGCCTGTGAAAAAGAATGCAGAGATAGAAATGCAGTCATAATATTGGGCTATTTCACTGCATTCACGACCTCTGCTTTTCATTAAGAACAGGAGAAAGGCTCTCACCCGTTACTATGCAGTTTGATCTATATGTCGCTGATTTGTACTTCCCAGGAGCTTAGTACAGTGCTCTACACACAGTAAGCACTCAATAAATATGACTGACAATGAATGAATAAATAAATAAGGAATTACTAGGATGGGAATTTTCTGCTTTCACTCAGGAGTTGAGTTATGGAAGCAAAACTGTTTATGGCTGCAAATTGTAATCATGACCAATGATAAGGATTGAACGTTAAGTAAATAAAGGAAGTAGAATCAATTCATCTGGAGAACCAGGTCAATGCAGAAGGTTATTGGTCTCTCTTCATTCTTTGTTATAATTTCTTGCTCTTTTTTTAAAGAGGAAAATGCTAGTTACTCATTCAAATAAATCACTGCATTAGTTGTAAATATTTTAAATGAGCAATGAAGCTGTCGAATTTAAGAACCTTTGGTCGTAACACAAAATCCTCTCAAAATTACATTCAGTGGGGGATTTTAAATTTGATGCAATGCTTCAATAATGCTCCCACTATACAGCACCCCATGTTGTGTGAAATCTGCCATTTTTACAAGTGAGAGAGATAAGGAACAATTGTTCATAACTCTTTTCTGCAATTACTTCCTCCTAGCTGTAAATGTACTCTAGTGTCTGTCTCCCTCACTGAATTGTAATCTTCTTGAGGATAGGGATGACATTTACTAATTCAACTGCACTCTTCAGAGCACTTAGTACAGAGTGAAACATACAGAATGGACTCAATGAATGATTGATTTGTTAGCACCACTGAAAGAGTGAGCCACGGAAAATTTAATTTAGGTATTTCCTAAGGAACGTATAAGAGACAAGTTGGACAGAGCTTGAAAAATCCAGGTGAGAATTTGCAGTCATTATTTTAATTTCTCCTTCACAGGACCTTCAGGCTATTTTTACTCATTCTCATTCATTCATTCAATCGTATTTATTGAGCGCTTACTGTGTGCAGAGAACTGTACTAAGCGCTTGGGAAGTACAAGTTGGCAACATATGAAGACTGTCCCTACCCAACAGTGGGCTCACAGTCTAGAAGTCAGTGGCTGTCTTCTTCACTTCATCACCAGTTCAAAGGGATGAACTTCATTGTCCACTCTTAGGTGTCTTGTATGTGTGCTGCATAGTAAATGCTTAATATATATATGGATGACAGTGAGAGTTCCGGTAAAGGTTGATACCTATACACCAACTGTATCCAGTCTAATAAGGCTCTGTGTACCCCAGTGCTTAGTACAGAGGTTGGAACAGCAAGCACTCAACAAATACCATTAAAAAAAAGAAAACAAATCAGTTGGACATAGTCCATGTCCCACATGGTGCTCACATTCTTAATCTCCATTTTACAGATGAGGGAACTGAGGCACAGAAAAGTCAAATGACTTGCCCAGGGTCACACAGCAGAGAGCAGACAATAGCAATAACAATAATAACTGTGGCATTTGTCAAGCACTGTGCTAAAAGTGCTGGGTTAGGAACAAATAATCGGGTCAGACACAGTCCCTGCCATATAAAGGGCTCACTAATTTTATTGTACTCTCCCAAGCAATTAGTACAGTGCTCTACAGTAGGCGCTTAATAATTACTATTGACTAATACCATCTTGAGAAGGGCTATACGTTGGGGTAGGAGAAGAAAGTCTGCCATGACTATGGTAATGCTACTCTTCCATCCCATCCCTGTAACCCCTTATGCCCCAGAGTGTGGATAAAGATTTAGTGTCTCTTCACCATTGACCTTTCAACTGCATAAAATATTTAGCTGTTGTCACTGGTGGCTAGGATTCTTCCGTCAAGCCAGGCAAGGATACGTTAAGCAGAAAGTGTCAGAGGAACACAAAATTCACAAGAATCAAATTTCATGTAGTCAAGAACCTGCAACGATTAGCCCAAAATGCTTTCTACTTCAACCCTGAGGATTGAACATGGGGAAATGAAATGCATCTAAATATCACAGTGGCATCAGATGATTAGAGACTTGAAATCAACCTAAATATTTCATGACATGAGCAAGTAAATGATGTGCCTTTTGACATCTTAAATCCTTTCAGTTTTGTGCAATGTAAGCAACAGCATTGTTAAGTAACGAGAAGAAACCCTCTAAGAGAATAATTTGTAGTAGGTGACCATTTCTTTTTCAGTTTTTGCAGCATATTGTTCTGACTTACATCATATGGAAGAAAAAACTCAAATTTACTCAGAAGCCAAATTCTCTTTTAGTGTAACTATATGATGTGTACATGTGTATAAATAAAGAGGACATTGGGCAAATGAGTTTGAATATGAAAAACCTTTCATGTGAGCTAGAATTCATATGCATATCACCTTTAACCCTGCCAGACCCATGCAGTGTACATCTGATCTCCAGACGAAATCTCAGTGGAACTAGCATCTTGGGTATCAAAGCTGTCCCATCTAGGCCAAAGAGAGTTAAGTCAAGAGGAGGCCACAGATAAAGGCAAGTCAAGTGAAAAAGGAAATTCTGCTCGCTGTGGCTGAAAGGATAAGTGAAAGGATTGACTGTCAATGCTTTGGGGACCTTCAGATTATAAAACATAAATTAAAGAACATCATCTCATGGAGTTTAGCTGTAAAACCTATAAAGCTTTTTTATTTTCTGGCCTATGTCTTGTTGGTAGTGTGTGGTGAAATTAAAATTGAGTAAATGCTTATCATTTTAAGAGATGGTCACAGTTAATTCTTTCCAAAAAATGGTTCCCTAACTAGACAGAAAACCCCACTGCCTTAATGAACCACATAAGCAACTTGAACTGTCCTCAATCACTGAATAATTATGCAACTTTGGGTAACCATCATCAAGATTTGTCATCCTATTGCCTTATCCAACTATTAGTTAAAAAGGTTAGTATTTCACTATTTCACTTTTGAGAAGCAGCTTGGCCTAGGGAACCACTTTGCTGTGTGCAATTTTGGGCAAGTCACTTAAGTTTTCTGTGCCTCAGTTTCCTCAACTGTAAAACGGGGATTTTTTTTAATGGCATTCATTAAGCTCTATGTGCAGAGCACTGTTCTAAGCGCTGGGGAGGTTACAAGGTTGTCCCACGGGGGGCTCACAGTCTTAATCCCCATTTTACAGATGAGGGAACTGAGGCCCAGAGAAGTTAAGTGACTTGCCCGAAGTCACACAGCTGACAATTGGCAGAGCCGGAATTTGAACCCATGACCTCTGACTCCAAAGCCCGCGTGAGCCCACCTAGAACAGGGACTGTGTCCAACCTGAGCATCTTGTATCTACCCTAGAGTTTAGTACAGTGCCTATATTATACCCTAGTATAGTAAGTGCTTAAATACCATTTTAAAAAACATAATTGTGTGAATCTGCATTATCAGCCACTAAAACACCAAAGACCTATAAATTGTGGGTTTTCTCTTACTCTAAATATAGCGTACTTTTCTGTCTAGTACTGTATTCATCCCTTATATCCACATTTTGTACCTGCCTATCCTTTAAATGTTAAGAAAGGATAATCAATTTTTGTCATTAGCCTGTAAACTCTTTACTATATACACCCAATGCGGATTACAGTGCTCTGTATACAGGAAGCATTAATAGCAATGATTGATTATCATCTGTATTTTATTCCGGTTGGAATAGGTAGACGTGAAGAACATCTATAACTGGTTAGTACTGAGGCTTTTTGTCATGGTTCTCTCGGGATATGAATCAAGCAATCTATAGCAATATTTATGGAGCACTTGCAGGCAGACCACTGTTCCTTAATGTTTGGGTGAGTAGAATAGCGTTGGAAGACAAATCCTGCCATCAAGCGGCATACCCATTTACCCTCTAGACTGTGAGCTCATTGTGGCCAGGGAATGTCACCATTTATTGTTATACTGTACTTCCCCGAGTACTTAGTACAATGCTCCGCACACAGTAAGCGCTCAGTAAATACGATTAAATGAATGAACAGAAAATAACTGCCAACAGGAGAAAAAGAGAATGGAAGGCTAATAGGCAGATGAGTAAGGGCTTAAATACAGAATGTAATTAGGTATGTGCGAAAGTACTGTGGGTAGTTGTAAGTGTGTAAGTGTGAAGGGGAAACAAAACTACTGAGATGGTAGTTGTGACAAGCGTATGACCTGGGAAGAAGAAAAATGAATTGGGGAAGTGTTCCTTTAGGAGAGGGGATTTCAGAAAATCTTTGAATATGGGGAGAACTGTGGACTGGTGGATTTAGCTGTGCATATAGCTTTAATTCAATTTGTTCTGACGACTTTGACACCTGTGTACATGTTTCATTGTCTGTCTCCCCCCTCTAGACTGTGAGCGCGATGTTGGGTAGGGACTGTCTCTATATGTTGTCAACTTGTACTTCCCAAGCACTTAGTACAGTGCTCTGCACACAGTAAGTGCTCGATAAATACGATTGAATGAATTTGAATTGGTGGCTAACTTTTCTTGATATCTGGTGCTGATATAATAATTGTCAGTAAATCCAAAGATTCCTACCTAGGGAGATCACTATTAAAAAAAATGTCTGAAATTCAAAGCCTGTGGGTGCTAACAGAGAAGCAGCGTGGCTCAGTGGAAAGGGCCCAGGGTCTGGAGTCAGGTGTCATGGGTTCAAATTCCAGCTCTGCCGCTTGTCAGCTGCGTGACTTTGGGTAAGTCATTGCACTTCTCTGGGCCTCAGTTACCTCCTCTGTAAAATGGAGATTAAGATTGTGAGCCCCACATGGGACAATCTGATCAACTTGTAACTTCCCCAGTGGTTAGAACATGGCTTGGCACATAGTAAGTGCTTAATAAATGTCATCATTATTATTATTATTATTAACAGGATTGAAAGCTGGATCTGCTGCACTCTAAACACTCACTCCACTCCAACCCCACAGCACTTATAAATGTACCCTAGATTATAAACCCACTATGGGACAGGGACTGTGTCCCAAGTGATACTTTTATCTATTCTAACACTCAGAACAGTGCTGGGCACGTAGTCCTTGTTTTTATTTACATCACTGGTATTTATTCATTCATTCAATCATATTTATTAAGTGCTTACTCTGTGTAGAAAGCACTGTACTAAGTGCTTATATCAATGTCTGTCTTTCCCTCTAAATTATAACCTTCTTGTGGGCAGGGGATGTGTCTACCAACTCTCTTGTAGAGTACTCTCCCAAGCGCTTAGATAATGTGCTCGGTACACAGTAAGTTCTTAACCAGTACCATTGATAGATTAATTGAATTGAACGGGCTGAAAGCAGAACTGAGAAAAACGTTTGTCCCTAGATCTATCATGCTCCCTGAGTTCCTATAATTTGTGCTTATCCCAAAGATCTTCTCCCAGCTTCTTTCCCTCAGTGGTAAAATACCCTCTTGCCCCTTTAGGGAAGCAGCATAGCCTAGTGGAAAGACCACAAACCCGTGAGTCGGAAGATCTGGGTTCTAATTCTGGCTCTGCCACTTGCACAAGTCACTTCTCTGTGCCTCATTTTCCTTATCTGTACAATGGGGGCTCAGTACTTATTTTCTATGGTATTGGTTAAGCACTTACTATGAACCAGGCCCTGTACTAAACACTGGAGTAGATACAAGCTTATCAGGTTAGACACAGTCCATGTCCCAAATAGCGTTCACAGTTTTCATCCCTATTTTACAGATGATATAACTGAGCCACAGAAAAATTAATTGACTTGTCCAAGGTCACACAGCAAATGAGTGGTGGAGTCAGAATTAGAACCCAGGACCTTCTGACTATTCTCCCTCCTACTTAAATGAGGGGCAGGGACTGTTTATGAGCTGATTATCTTGTATCCACCCCCACTGCTTAATATGGTACTTGACATATAGGAAGCACTTAAATACCACACTTTTTATTGTTATCATTTAAGACACCAAGTTATGAACCTGGAGAATGATTCAAGACCCCCTAATGAGAAAAGAATAAAACCTGAGGTAAAAATAGCAGGGACCAGGAAAAAAAAAGCAGAGAAACCAACTGATTAGACATCAGATCTCTCACTGCCTTATGACAGTGAGGCCCATCTGAGAAAAGAGGTGAAATCATGATGTGCTGTAAGACAATTAAGTTCTCCCCACCTTCAGTTTGTCTATTAAATTTGATATGAAGTTTGGAGCTTCATCATAAGCAGCAACAGAAACTGAGAGCTTGACAGTGAGGTCACCATAAAATGTATTAATCAATTGCCTAAAGGTGAAGCATTTAACCTTGTTATGAGGCTGATGGTTAGAAATTCCATTAGTACATTTCTCCATTCTTGAAGCACTAAAGGTGAAAGGAAAGGGCACGAATGTTTTAACCATTGAAATGAAATGAAACTACAAAGAAGGATCTTTACTTCAGGACTAATAATCATTACAAAAATAGGAAGAGGCAGAATTTATTGTTTGGGCAATACCGAGTCAAAAAAGCATCTTACTTTCTTATTTTGACATCGAATGAGGCTTAACATTCAACAAAATTATGCTTAGTAAGCATGGAAATAGAATTAAAAAACAACATTTATGTTATGAACGGCAGAGTATTTGGCGGATTTGAAGGCATATCTCTTTCTTTGTTAAATTTCAGGTCCTTTCTCTTTAGAAAGGCTCATGGAATTTAGGAAAGCATCTCTGTGTGATATTCCAGTTTGGATCTAGTACCAGTTGAATTTATTGACTATCCATTTGACACAGTGCACTCTACCCACAAAGATCTTATACTCTAATTTGTGCCTGTAGGGGAAAATGATAATTCAAATTAATGAGATAATTTAAAAATGTATGGAACAAATTTTTATTGTTTTGCATTTTTTTCAACATAGAGAAACATTTGGTGTCAAACTCGTACAACCGAATATAGGTTCGTTTTAATCCTTTCTGCTTTACACTTGTGATTTTGTCTAGACAATTGTTTTTAATCTATAGTTTTTCCTCTAAAGACAGCATGGCTCATCACTCATTCGAATCTTTATGGCTGAAGAAATGTCTTTCATTTAATATGGACTGCAGCACTCAGGGAGACAACTATAAGACTCCGAATTACTGAAACGATGGTTGCCTGGTTTTCTTCCATTTCCAAAAAAAATTCAATGTTGTGGAAAGATAAGACTTCTTCAACCATAGAATGACCTTAGGGAAGCAGCTTGGCTCAATGGAAAGAGCACGGGCTTGGGAGTCAGAGGTCATGGGTTCTAATCCCAGTTCTGCCAGTTGCCAGCTGTGTGACTTTGGGCAAGTCACTCAACTCCTCTGTGCCTCAGTTATCTCATCTGTAAAATGGGGATTAAGACTGTGAGCCCCAAGTGGGACAACCTGATCATCTTGCATCCTCCGCAGCGGTTAGAACAGTGCTTTGGACATAGTAAGAGCTTAACAAATGCCATTATTATTATTATTATTATTATCTCTACTTAGGTGCCCATCATGAGTCCCCTTCTTCTTCTTTTTTATTTTTAGATTGTGACCCCTCTCTGGGGCAGAAGCCATGATTAATTCCCACTGTGTATTCTCTCAAGTGCAGTATGTTGCTGTACCCAAAGTAGGCAGTTAATAAATACCATTATTACTACACAAAGATCTCCCCAAAATAATGGGTAATAGGATTATCGCTGAGTGGCTCTGGAAGCTCCAGGGAAAAACATGCTAGATTGTCTAGATTTTCCATGGTAGGGACCCTGGAGGTGATAATGACAATAATAATAACAATATTGGCATTTGGTAAGTGCTTACTATGTGCCAAGTACTGTTCTATGATGCAGGACTCATTACCATCTCACTCTTTTCTGTTCCATCGTATAAAGGCAGGTACAGACAGTATCTTTAGTGTAGTCTTCCTTTTCTAATCATGCGTACCCTCATTGCCATTAGAAGAAGTGAGGAGCAGCGTAGCCTAGTGGATAGAGCACAAGCTTGGGACCTCTACACTTAATAGATATACCTAATCACTATTTTATTGCCCTCTCCCAACTGTCCTGCCCACAGTGAGTACCCAATCGACTTCCTTGATTGATCGATTCTGTAAGCTGAAAGGACAATTGTCCTAGGCCTATCACCCTCCTTGTCTTTCTTCCTCCACACTTCTTTTGGGTAGGGGGGGATTGATCTTCATGATCCAACACACTCCTCCCCTTCATATCTGTCAGTGTGGTCTCATAGCTACTCAGAGAGCTGGGTGATGGTGAGGGAAGAGAGACAGTGCATCTAGAGATAGTGAAACAAATTATTTGGATGTAAAACTAGGTCCTTGAGAGACCTTATATAACCCAGCCTCCAGAGAACAAGGCTCTGAATATTATATCCTCTCATGCCCGGGGAGGAACAGTCTAGCCAGTACTATGGTTCACTCTAAATCAGCAAGCTCAGTGAGGAAATAAATATGTTTGTATATATTTTACATATAAAAAGTGTATTTTACCTGTATATATGTTTGTACAGATTTATTACTCTATTTTACTTGTACATATTTACTATTCTATTTATTGTGTTAATGATGTGCATCTAGCTTTAATTCTATTTGTTGTGACGACTTGAAACCTGTCCACATGTTTTGTTGTCTGTCTCCCCCTTCTAGACGGTGAGCCCGCTGTTGGGTAGGGACCGTCTCTATATGTTGCCAACTTGGACTTCCCAAGTGCACAGTGCTCTGCACACAGTGAGTGCTCAATATGAATGAATGAATGAAAGGAAAGAAATTCCTCAAACAAATGTAGAAAAATCCTTTGCTTTTACTACAAACCAACAAGGTGGTGTAGATGGGAAATGGGTGTCGGTCTCAACCTAACTCATTTACACTTTGACTCATGTGATTATAAATTCCTTCCTATGTCCATTCTGATGATAACATCAAGCCTCATGCAGTTTCTTAGAAATAAAGATCCTTCTTACCTTTCAGCAAAGAGCTCCATTTTTATTGTGCTAGTTAGTGGGACCATTATTGTCCTCCCCTGGATGATTGCAGATACGAATCCCTTGTTTTTCCCTAAGATGCTAAAAGATACTTGGTTTGGGATTCAAGCTCTGTACAGCTGAAGCCCCAAGCAAGAAAATAAAGTTGCACTTTATAAGTAAAAGTAAATAATGACTTTCTCTCCCGCTGACTAGTTTATCACTAAGGCAAGCTGGAGGGAGGGGAGGAATTGGCCTTATCAAGAATGATCTTGGCTGTAACAGGGGAGGTAGTTGATCAAAGAAAGTATTTTAATATCTTTCAATTATCCTGAATTTATTCAGCACAGTTTTGAAGAAATGATTCATGTTTCTGCATGAAAGCTGTTTGCAGCCTTGCAATAATTTGAAATAACACTCATTTTCTAAAAAATATGGCTTTCCAGGCAAGAACTCTCCAGAATTCAGGAGTTAATTTTTTAAAAATCTACTAGTGGGTTCACTGTCAAAAATTAAAACTTTATTTTCATGTCAGATAATTATATTGATATTTTTAATTTTTACTTCCGAGAAAAGAAACTCTCCAAAATGGTACCTTTTTTTCCCCTATTCTTGTCTACCTCTCTGCCAGAGTAGTCAGAATCATTCTCTACACATGGAGTAAAAACTATTTAACTAAATGGGAAAGTCATGTATTTAATAACTAGAAATCGCTCCGTCATGACCCAAACGAACAAATAATCTGATGTTGTAAGAGCCTGTACGTTAAATATTCTGTCTTCATAAATTTGCTGACTCAGTTTCTCACTAATCTGTGTATTTTTTTAATTTTCAAATCTCTTCCACAGAGACTATTTTCAAATCTCTATAATTAATTTACATATACTGTCTGAATCATGTACTGTTTCTTTGTAACTGCATGAACGATTCGTTGCTTCTGCTTATAGATAATACAGGAACAGAGAAGATTATGCTTCAGATAAGAATGAATGTCAGTTACCTTCTAAGTAGTGGTAGTAATATAATTTATTAATCCATCAGTATTAAGCATTTGCTGTATGTAGAGCACTGTACTAAGCACTTTGGAAACTACAATAGAGTTCGTAGACATGATCTCTTCCAACAAGAAAATGACACTATGTTCAAAACTTTTGGGAAAAACTGCAAGATCCTGGTTATACAGGGACTCAAAATTTAAGAATAAAAGGGGGAGGTGGAGGCAACAACAGGAAAGCAAGGAGAGTGAATCATTCCAAGCAAGCCTAGCCCTACCTGACACCGCGAGCCCATTGTGGGCAGGGATTGTCTCTATTTGCT
The DNA here is from genome assembly GCF_015852505.1 of Tachyglossus aculeatus. Taxonomy (NCBI): domain Eukaryota; kingdom Metazoa; phylum Chordata; class Mammalia; order Monotremata; family Tachyglossidae; genus Tachyglossus; species Tachyglossus aculeatus. The sequence continues at coordinate 28,546,088 of NC_052099.1, read as the reverse complement.
GCCAAACTGAACTTTCCAAGCACTTAGTACAGTGCTCTGCACACAGTAAGTGCTCAATAAATATGATTGAATGAATGAATGATCACAACAGGATAAGGATCTTATTAGGTCATTGAGAGGACTTTCTTGCATTCTCACTGATTAAAAAAATCATTCAATAAATCTTTGTCCTAGGCAACTGTTTGACTAAAACATTTAGGCACTTATAAACACTTTCATTCATCTTTTCCTGGTTATTCAATATTTGCATTTTTACTTGTTGATGTCACCTGTTGATGTTTCCAAACTAGAGTAATGATGTGGATGATGATTTCCGAACTTCTTACAGATTCTGCAGCTATGAAAAGTCATGGCCTGCCTTGGCAATATAATTCATTAATGTTAAAGATGGTTTTGGGTGGCTAGGAATTTGGGAGAAGAGTGCTGAGCCCATATCTAGTCTTCCCAAATGCTTAGTATGGTGCTCTGCACAGTAAGCACTCAATAAATACAATTGAATGAGTGAATGAATCTAGTCTACTAGGGAGGAAGAGTCTTTTACAAGCAAAGATGTCTGTTTGGCATATATTCCACTAACATTGATCTCCCTTCTCCTCTTGTCCACATTCCGGGAATTTTTCCCTCTTTAACTAGGCAACATAAGCTCATTACCAGCAGGAAATGTGTCTGCAAATTATGTTGTATTATACTCTTCTAAGTGCTTAGTTCAGGGCTCTGCACATAGTTAGGGCTCAACAAATACCATTGATAAATATGGAAAAATGCACTCAGAAGGGGGCATAACTGAAGCCAACCAAATCATAAAGAGGATAAATAAGGCAAACAAAGAATTACTGTTTCCTAAATCCCACAAAACCAGGATGAAGGAGGTTATTCATTTAAGCTTGAAGAAGGTGGGTTGAATCGAAAATGGTAAGTGTATGGAATTCATTTACCACGGGAGTATTAGTAGGTTCCAAAATAATTTGGTCCATTTTAGGTAGCTAGGAATGGATGCATACACCAATGCTATTGCATTGTGCTTTCCAAACCCTTAGTATGTTGCTTTGCACACAGTACATGCTCAATCAATTTGACTGGTTGACTGATTGATTAACCAATCGGTCCTTAACCAATAGGATGGATGTCAGAATGCAACCATCACTCAATTTTTCCAAGAGTCCTTTTTCCACTGCTGGAAACAGAATCACTTGGGTGCTTCCAATGTCCAGAATAGCACATTGCATAAAACAGGCACTTCAATTCTGCTACTCCTACCACCTCTTCTGGGCTGGATGGAACAGTGATCTGACCAGAAGAGACACTGCAATATTCTTGTGGGTCCCAACTAATATTGAGATTGGTCGATCCACCTCAACACCATTCTTCTCTCTGTGCCTATATTTAGTATGTGCAGGCAGAGAAGGTTGTAGCGGGATAGAGGATGGAAACAGGTTCTAGGATGCCACTGGTAACAGGAGAGCTGGGAAATGAGGAGAGAGACAGGTCAGAAAGACAAGAGGGAGAAAGGTCATGGCAGGGAGCCATGATGGCAAATACAAGAGCCAGCATAAACTGAAAGGACACAGGCCAAGGCCCAGATTGACAATGAGAAATGCTGGAGACCCCAGGGAAGACAGAGACACAAACCAGGTATGTCCACTGGTACTGTGGACCTAATTTGGACACTCCAGAAACACTGGGAAGGGAATCTGGGAATCAGGGAGAAATGCCAGACTCTTTGAAATAGCATGGTCTGACAGGCCAGAAAAAACTGGAAGTTAGGAAAAGAGAAGGGAACTGGATTGAGGAGAGAACAGAACTGAGATGCCAACAGGGTTGAGGAGGGAATATGGAGCTGAAATAACTTGGAAAAGAAGAAAAGAAGAACAAATCCCATTTGTGTTGCCTCTAAGCCCAAACCCATTGCCAGGGTAGGTTTGTCATCAGCTCTTCTCCAAGAGGTCTTCCCAGATTAAGCTCCACTTTTCCTCATCTCCCACTTCCTTCTGCATCACCCTGATTGTTCTCTTTGCTCCCCCCCGCCACAGCACATATGCACATATCTGTCATTTTATTCATTTATGTTGATGTCTGTTTACTTGTATTGAGGTCCTTCTTACCCCTCTAGACTGTGAGCTCATAGTGGGCAGGGATTATCTCTCTTTATTGCTGAATTATACTTTCCCAAGCGCTTAGTACATTGCTCAGCGTACAGTAAGCACTCAATACAATTGAATGAATGATTGAATGAATAACCACTGTTAGACTTCCATTCCTTTCCCAAATTCAGCATGGCCTAGTGGAGAGGGCATAAATTCAGAGATGTTGGATCTACTCCAGCTCAGTCATTGGCCTGTTTTGTGACCGTGGGCATATCAGTTAACTTCACTGGACTTCATGGATCTCATCCACAAAATTGGGCTAGGATACTGCTTAAATTGTGAGTCTATGAGGAACAAATCTGATTGCTTGGTATCTATCCCATTGCTTGATTAAGTGTTTGGCACAAAGTAGCTACTGAAAGACTATTTCTGACTGTTCCCACATTCTGTGAGCCCATTGTTGGGTAGACCATCTCTATATGTTGCCAACTTGTACTTCCCAAGCACTTAGAACAGTGTTCTGCACACAGTCAGCACTCAATAAATACAATTGAATGAATGACAATGGACATTTTTAGGGAATTAAGGAACAATTTCCTGAATCTTCCTCTATATTAGTAGTAGTTTCATTTTTTTCCTTAATATTTGAACACTAAATTGAATTCCTTCAGAAAGTCAGTATTTGAGTGAAAAATGTGTTTAGAGAAATTTCTGAGTTGCATTGATCTTAATGCCTTAGCAAACGAACCCTGACACCATTCATGTCTACTGCAACTTCAGTTAAGACTTCTCATTGTCCATTAACTATAACCTAACCACTTCTAACTTGTCACACAATTCTGTAATAATAATAGTAACAATTGTGGTATAAATTAAGCACTTGCTATGTTCCAGGTACTGTACTAAGGCACTGGGGTGGATGAAAGCAAAATGAGTTGGACACAGACCCTGTCCCCTGTGGGGCTCACAGTCTCAATTCCCATTTTACGGTTGAGGTAACTGAGGTACAGAGAAGTGAACTGATTTGCCCAAGGTCACATAGCAGACAAGTGATGGAGCTGGGATTAGAACCCATGGCCTTCTGAGTCCCAGGCTCTATCTACTATACCATATTACCCCATTCCTGGAATCTTTTTATCAAGAGGCCCATCATCACTTCCTTCACCAAGCCTTTCTACCTAGATTCAGTTATTCTTAAAACTGTGAATAATTGCCATTGGTTATCTTTAATATTTGCTATCGCTACCTGTCTTACATTCCCTTTCAGTTTGAAAGCTCTTGATGTAGTGGATAGCATACAGGCCTGAGAGTCAGAAGGTCATGGATTCTAATCCTGGCTCCACCACTTGTCTGCTGTGTGCCTTGGACAAGTAACTTTACTTCTCTGTGCCTCAGTTGCCTCATCTTTAAAATGGGGATTGAGATGGTGAGTACCACATGGTACAGACTGTATACAACCCAATTTGCTTTTATCCACCCCAGTGCTTAGTATAATGCCTGGCACATAGTATTATTATTATCATCATCAGTGACTGGGTCTTCTATTAACTTTTTAACTCGGCACAAGAGCTAATTAAGTGTACTGTACATAGTGGGTGTTCAGGAAATGATGATGAAATTAAGAAGAAACTGAGTTTGTGCTGAATTTTCTCCTTCATGAAATGCTTATTAAATTGCTAAAATGAAAATCAGGCATTAAAGGTATGTTTTTGGATACAATTTATGGGGAATATCAGTTGTCAAGTTGTTAATCAAGTAAATTTGCTGATTGAATCCCAACATAGGTAGGTCAAGTTTAATTGTTTCAGACAATAGCCAAGACCCACCCTCTAGTTCAAAACACACAATAGTACTCCCAATCTGTGATCCAGTGATGAAATTATGTGAAAATCATCCTGACCCTAGTGTTGATAGTGTCAATTCTTATTCCATACAGTTACCCAAGTCACATGACTCCAAAATGGAAGGCTATTTGACCAATTTTAGAACAATGAAAAACTCAACACAATTTAAAAGATGTTCAAGAGATGAGAAAATTTCAGTAACATACGGTATGCTTTCAAAATGCCTTAAAAGCTTATATACCAATAGTACCATGTGAACACCTCAGATGACATAGCACAGATTCTATAAAAAGGAAAACACCTAATTTTGTGTCAGTATTTAACATGTTTGAACGCAGTTCTAAAAAAAAAAATAGATCAGAGGATGGTTAATGCCAGATTTAAATAAATTATCTTTCAGTTTGTTGGAAAAACAATGGTCACATTTAATTACCACAACTGGTCCTATTGGAAACAAAGCCTTCAAGTATTTTTTTCTGAGTTTCCAGTGGGACCAACTAACCAAATGCTCAAACTGTAGTAAAAAGGTGAGGTTTCACGGGAATCTGACCTTGAACAAGAGCTGATTGATTAGATCTGAATCCAGCTGGATATCCCCAACTCACTTACACAATCCCAGTTCAATTTTTCTCTCCATTCTCTGCATCAGTCTTAGAAAGTACAGCTCTTAAAGCATTATTGCCATGGCAGAAGCTGACAAAACACTACAGAGACCCTCCTGGTAGGATGACCTGCTCAGGACCCTTAAAGAGAAAATACAGTGCCTGCTTCTCTAGAGCTAGCCATTCGGCTTGGAAGGCTGAGTTGATTTCCCGTGAGCTTAGCTGATTTAAAAATAACCAGCAATTGTAAATGCAAGCAAAGCTAACTGGTAATGGTCTGATTTAACAGGAAGCTGTAGAAAGAGCTGTGCACTGATGTCTTGGAAATCATTTCAATTCATCAGATAGGAGTTTGTTAATCTTTCCAAGATGCTTGGATGAACTACCTGGCTAGCTCATCGAATGTTCATCCTAATGAAACACTGCAGTGGACACAATGTAGCTCTACTACACAAGCACAGTAATATGTTTGCTAAACTGATCAATAATAAGATTGATCAGCCTTTTACTTGGTCAAGTTAATCTTACTATTGATCAGTTTAGCAAACATATTGCTTTTCTTGTTCACCACTCCTACAGGACTGTAGGAGCCCCGTTTTCCCATCCTCCACACGGGTTGCTGTTTCTCTCAAGAAGTGAAATACAGCAGCAGTTCCTACATTAACTGCTGCTATCAACTTCAGGATCATCTTTGCTAGTTACAAATATTTTCTAGGACTGAGGGATCACTGCCGTTCCTCAGACCCATTTTTCTGCGGGTGTTTAAATAACGAGCCAGGATTCTTCCCACTAACAGTAGTGCATAGATTGTAAATTACTAATAGTAATAAAATTGGATAAAGTACCTCTCTGATCACGATGCTGAGAAAATATAGCAATACCCCCAAAGCAGTGCAATATAAAAGCAGTCTTTTTTCATTCCTTTCTCATCAAGGAGGCATTGATAGCATTAACAAAGGAATCTAGGGAAAAGCCAAGAGTGAGTTAAAGGAAAAGGTTCAATTTTCAAACGAAAGTAGGTTTAACAGATTAACCATCTTCCAAAGATGCATGTTGAAAGGATACGAAGCTGAATGTTAACACTTATTTTAAGTCTGAGCCCTATCTGTACTTGCTATGTGAGTTTGTGAGCGTCACTTAACCTCTCATTGTCTCTGCACCTCTATCTGCAAACCTAGGGTGAGTGTACTGACCTGTCTCCCTGGGATGTTCTGAGAATTAATGACACTGTGATTCAAAAGTACTCCGTGGGAGGTAAAAAGAGGTGATATACAAAAATATGAGGCATTGTTTTTTTGTGTAGAGGAAAGGCAACTTTAATGCCTCAGGGATCATCATCGGAAACATATAATAGATCACCTGCCAACCTGAGGCACAAAGGGAGAACCTCTAAAAGGCAAGTCGTGTAAAGAAAACAGATAATCTACTAAAATGAGACTCAGAAAACCTAGCCGCAATGTGAAGTCTTCAGGCACCAGGAACCAGTACAGTCAATTGAAAAGCAATCTGTGATTTTTATAGGTAACCACAGGGTGGACTTCAGTATGATTATATGAAGCAGTGAACAGTCATGCTGTCACATCTTGCACAAACTCCCAAGAACAGAGAAGTCCTGATGAGGAGTTATGATAATCCAGCCCCACAATCCTGAGGGCATTTGTTTTAGCTGTAAGGTCTCCATGAGAAGAGTAAGAAACATCTAGGTGTAACTTGGACAAAGGATGCAGCTAGAGAAAAATAGTGCGCTCATTAAATAGGCCTTTATTCCAAAGGTTGTTTTAAAATTTGTTTCTCACTTCATCCATTCAATCTAGGAATGTTTGAGCTGGTTTTATGAAGCGGTTCATAATAATAATAATGTAGTGGTAAAGTGCTTTACTATGTTCCGAGCCCTACACTAAGTGCCAAAGTGGATGCAGGAATTCAGATTTGGTCCCCATCTGACCCACACTTGTTTCACTAAGGAAGAAGGTATGATCCTTGTCCTTCAGGCAGGCGTGGAGGCAGAGGACTGAACAGAACTGAACAGGACTGAAAAGAAACTCTCTTTAGAGTTCTCTTCTAACTCTGCGATTCTAGAGTCCCGGTAAGTAATTGCAGTAAATTAGTAGTAGCAACATTTTTTCTATACCCACGATGTGGTGCACTATACTAGCTACATGGGAAGTAGAGAATAAAAAGTGACACATGCCCTGCTCATGAGGAGCTTTTACTTGAATGAGGGAGACAAACAAAAATATTTGCAAAATAAACAAGTGCATATTAAACGTAGAAGGGCTCAGAGTACTGAAAAAACCTGCTAAAGGAAGTGGGATTTTAGGAGGGATTTAATGTGGACTGATATGGGGCCTGTCTGGTGGAAGGCAGAAGCGAGGGAGTTTCAAGCTGGCGTAACAGTATGAGCAGTCAGATTGATTTGGATGGTTAAGAGTGACGTACAACTAGAGAGCAGCTTGGAAGGAACTCAGGTAGTGATTTGGGGACTAGCGGGCGAACAGAACAGATAGGTGAGAAGGGATCATGGTGGAGAGCCTTGAAGCCAGTAGTGAGAAGTTTTTGTTAATATGAAGAGACACATGAACCCAGTGGCTGGTTCTGAGAGAGAGAAGAGAGATGAGGGCTGAGTGATGCTTCAAGAAAATGACCTGTGAATCCCAGCTGCACCACTTGTCTGCTGTGTGACCTTGAGCAAGTCATTCGACTTCTCGGCATCTCGAGTTCCCTATCTGTTAAAATGAGGATTAAATATCTGTTCTCCCTCCTAGACTGGAAGCCCCATGTGGGACTGGACTGTGTCCAACCTGATTTACTTGCATCTACCTCAGCACTGACTCTAGTGCTTGACACATAGTAAGCACTTAATACCATTATTATTATTATGAAAGGAGGGGGAACAGGTATTTAATCCCCATTTTAGAGATGTGGAAATTCAACTGACTTGCCCAAGGTCATCCAGCAGGCAAGTGGCAGATCCAGGATTGGAACCCAGGTCGCCTGACTCTGAGCCATGCTTTTTCCATTAGGCCAAGTGACCTGTATAAGTTTCAAAAGACAAGTGGAAATCTTTGTGCAAGAATAGCGGCGGTACTATCGCTTCTTGTTTGAGCTTCGGAAATACCTCCATGACACTCATCATTGCGATGCTCGGGGAATTGAAGGGAGTTTGCCATATAGTAAGCATTCACTTTCCGACTTTTACAAAAGCTCTAAAGAGGTTTTCACTCAGATGGGGTACGTGTCCTAGCTGCACTTTGCTAGGAGCAAAGTGGAGCTTGGTGGGTTATTTAAAGTCACTTCTGGTAATCTACACCTCTGATTTCTTGGAAACATTTTTGAGTGACAGGCAAGTCCCTATATTCCTTTTATTTCTGCAAGTTAAGTGAGGTTTCTGCACCTTTGCTGTTAAAGGTAAAAAAAAAAAAAAACCTGTTTGAACTCTGGGAAATTTCTCTGCACATCTGCACAAAGTGTTTAAGAATTAAGCCTTTTTACCTGTCTTTGGCAGAATATCAATACTTTATTCTGAATTGGAGATGCCCCTAGAGGACCAGGAAAAAAAAACACAAAACTTTTCTGTCATGAAAAAATTCTGAGTCTTTTCAGAGCAAATGTTGGGTTTGATCCACTTTTGGACAAATGCTCATTTAGAGGAAAACTTATTTCTTCTTTACAGTTAGTGTTATTTGGAGAATCATAACCAAGGTGTAGTGGATAGAGCATGGGCTTGGGAATCAGAAAGCCATGGGTTCTAAACAGGTCTCTGCCACTTGCCTGCTGTGTGGCCTTGGGCAAGTCACTTCACTTCTCTGTGCCTCAGTTACCTCATCTGAACAACGGGGATTGAGACTGTGAGCCCCATGTGGTACAGGGACTGTGCCCAATCCTATTTGCTGGTGTCCTGTGCTTAGCACATAGTAAATGCTTAATACCACAATTATTACTATTAAGGTCATGTGAAGTGAATGTGTCTCAACTTGCTTTGATTACTCACCTGAATTGCACTGTTTAATAAGCTTATTTCAGTCCAGTTCCCTCGTTACTGGAGAACGTGTGGTTGTTAAAATGTTTTAGCGTGGCTCAGTGGAAAGAGCCTGGGCTTGGGAGTCAGGGGTCATGGGTTCTAATCCCTGCTCTGCCACTTGTCAGCTGTGTGACTTTGGACAAGTTACTTAACTTCTCTGTGCCTCAGTTCACTCATCTGTAAAATAGGGATTAAGACTGAGTCCCAGGTGGGACAACCTGATTACCTTGTATTCCCCCCAGTGCTTAGAATAGTGCTTGGTACACAGTAAGTGCTTAACAAATATCATTATTATTATTATTATTATTATTATTATTATTATGGAGCTAAATAATAAGGCCCAATTTAGCTGTGTACAGTTAAAGAAATAGTAATTCAATTACAAGAGAGTTGTAGTTTGGAAATAACTTTAACCCAGATAGTGAACAACCAATGACGTAGAACTCATACAGCAGTATGTATCGTGTCATTTGCGCTGTTCTTATGAAAACTTTAAATAGAACAGTTTTATACCAAAATGACATTAAAGTCTTAAAAAGGTCCCTATGCTACTGGCATTGCACAACTACTATTCTGCCACTGAGGCAAAGTGAAGTAGAGGATTGGAGCATAATTGTTTAGATAATTAAGAATCCATAAAAAAGCCTCCAATATTGAGGAAAAACTGATGAGAAATGGAATTATATAGATTGGCTCTACAGTGATCATACTTAGTAACTTCATTTTCCTTGTGTAGACAATAGCCATTCTTCAGGATGGGAAAACAGGATTGGATATTCATCAGCTGGGATGGTGGACAAGAGCTGAGATTACAGGTAAAAGGGCCAAAGTTTCTTTAAATTTGGCCTTCTTACAAGTTTATTTTAAATGGTATTTATTAAGTGCTTACTATGCTTCAGGTACTGTACTAAGTGCTGAGGTAGATACATGCTAATCAGGTTGGGCACAGTCCCCGTCCCATATGGGGCTCGCAGTCTTAATCCCTATTTTACAGATGAGGGGCCTGAGGCCCAGAGAAGTAAAGTAACTTTCCCAAGGTCACACAGCAGACAAGTCGAGGAGTCAGGATTAGAACCCAGGTTCTTCTGGCTTCCATAATAGTAATAATAATGATGGTATTTGTTAAGTGCTTACTATGTGCCAAAGCACTGTTCTAAGTGCTGAGGTAGACACGAGGTAATCAGGTTGTCCCACGTGGGGCTCAGTCTTAATCCCCATTTTACAGACGAGGTAACAGGCACAGAGAAGTTAAGTGATTTGCCCAAAGTCACACAGCTATGTGGAAGAGCTATGATTAGAACCCATGACCTCTGACTCCCAAGCCCGTTCTCTTTCCACTAAGCCACACTGCTTCTCTATCCACTAAGGATCATGACAAGAGCCCTGACTGCAGCTTCATGAGGCTTGCGGGTAATATGCTGCTCTATTTCCCAAATAAAATTTTGCACTTACACTTTTCTATCCAAATGACTCACTTACATATTTACTGGTAAAGGGGTTAGTTGCCTACATATCTATGCAGGTTCAACCACTAAAATCTGTTAAGACATGACTGACTGAAATAATCAATCGATTAATCAATCAATTGCATTTATTGAGCACTTACTGTGTGCAGAGCACTGTACTAAGTGCTTGGGAAGTACAAGTTGGCAACAAGAATTAATTAATCTAAGAATTAATCTTGTACTAAGAATTTCATACAGCAGAGGTAATAGGTATGACCCTGATCCTTAAGTTGCTTAAGAGAAGCATCCATTTAAATAAATTCCAGGTAATAGAAGAAAAATAGTATAAAGATATGATCCTAAATGTTGGAATCTAAATACCCAAACGCTTAGATGGTGAAGAAGTACTCAAGTGAGGTAGTGGAGATTAGGAATGATTTAGGAAAGGCCTACTGTAGGACATGTGATTTCAAAAGGGCTTTGACGGTAGAGAGAACAATAGTCTGTTGGAGGTAAAGTGGAGGGAATTCCAGGTGTGGGGCAGGGTGTGTGCAAGAGGTATGTTGTGGAAGAGATGAGAGCCAGAACAGCAAGTAGCTACCTTGAAGTAATAATAATAATAATAGCGAGAAATGATGAGTATGAACTGGGGTGGAGTGTGAGAAGAGAGATGATTGAATGTCAAAGAAAATGTTCAAGCCTTTTTGCTTGATGAAAGTATGGACAACCACTGGAGGTTTCTGAGCAGTGGAAAGATGTGATTGTAAGCCCCCAAGAATTACCAGATCTAATTCTTACCTGTGTATTGTCCCAGTGTTTAGTACAGTGCTCTGCACACAGTAAGCAATTTATAAGTACCATTACTACTACTTCTGTGTGTTCAGAGTGACATTTTTAGAAAGATAATAATAATGATGGCATTTGTTAAGCGCTTACTATGTGCAAAGCCCTGTTCTAAGCTCTGGGGGGATACAAGGTGATCAGGTTGTCCCACGGGGGGCTCACAGTCTTAATCCCCATTTTATAGATGAGGTAACTGAGGCACAGAGAAGTGAAGTGACTTGCCCGAAGTCACACAGCTGACAACTGACTGAGCAGAGGTTTGAACCGATGATCTTTGACTCCCAAGGCTGTGCTCTTTCCATTGAGCTATGCTGCTTCTCTAATCTGGTCAGCACAATGAAGAATAGACTAGAGAAGACCTTGGGAGGCCAACAAAGAGACTGGTGCAGTAGTTAAGCCACTGCTTGGTCTCATGGAGGCCAGGTGTTAAATATCTAGAATCATTTCCCCATATGGGTTTCCTAGTAGCTCAGGCACAAGTGACAGCTGATGTCTAGAAATACTGAAAGACCCCCCCAACTCTGCCTCAGTGCCAGCTTGCTGATATTTAACAGGCAGGCTGAGCCTTCTTCTCACTGCCTGGCCAGAAGATTGGTGGAGGAACTAGATTAGGGAGAAAGAAGGCGGCAAAGTCTGCCAGGAAATTACTGTTACTTCTGTTCCATCTAGGCTGTACGTTTATTGTGGGCAGGGAACATGCCTACCAACTTTGTTATTTGTACTCTCATGCAGTGTGGCCTAATGGATAAATCACAGGCCTGGGTTCTAATTCTGCCTCTGTCACTTGTCTGCTCTGTGACCATGGGTGATTCACTTGACTTCTCTGTGCCTCAGTTACCTCATCTGTAAAATGTGTGCTCTAGGTCAGACTGGGACTATATCCAACCTCATTAACTTCTGTGTACCCCAGCGCTTAGTAGAGTGCCTGGCCCAGAGTAAGCACCTAACAAATACCTTTTAAAAAAAAGTGTTAAGTACAGTGTTCTGCAAACAGTAATGCTCAAATATGACCGAATGATGATGAATTCTGGACTAGGCTCAGAAGTGAGACCATCCTTCATGAGTATTTTGTTCAGGACAGGCATCCTGCCCTCAGGGTTAGGTATTAAGCATAGAGAGCTTGGCCTGGGAAGACATGATGTAAGGAAAACCAATCAAATTCATTTGCAATAACAACTCTGGCAAGCTGTTAAATCTAAGTGAAGGGTCGGTAGCAGGAGCTGCCAATGATAGATGAGATAGCACAAATATAGTCATATCACTCCCCTATATATTTCTTGAGCAAAGTATTTCATGCAGGACACCCTTCTAGACCCTAGGGAAGAAACAGGAAAGGAATCAGACACCTCCCATCTCCCACGTACACAAGGAAGGAGGCAAACCTACTGAAAAATTCTACTCTTCTGAATTCAGAAATTTCAACACTTCTTCACAATGAAAAGCAGAAACAGGAAGCAGAATGTCCAAACAGGAAACACTTGGGACCCTTACTGTCTCCAGCCTGAGGAAATTTGAACACTTAGTATTTTCTTCCACATTCAAAATAGCGACCTCACTGGCATTTAGACAATATACCAATATCATGACACTGAGGGAAAAGCTGGAGGAAAAATCGGTGGATCAAAAAAAAATGCACTCAATTTCTATTTTTCCCAGCTCAAAGGTCTTTCTTTTTTCCACCCAGAACCTTGAAAATCAAAACTGGTAGTCAGTTGCAGTTCTAACAATAAAGAAACTCAGTTTGAGAAAAATCTCTCAAAGGTTAAAGGAAATCCTCCACTTTCCCATAGACTCTGAATCAAACACCAAACCAACTTTGGTTTGGCCAAACCAACCGAGTTTGAGGGGAGAAAACAGAAAACAGACAAAAGAAATACACTATATATATAGATTTCTGTTACAGTACACAGTACATGGAGCTTTGTTGTTTTATAATGTCCTTTTTACAAATTCAAGCGGACCATGAAAACAAATAAAAGTTTCTGCTATTTATTTGCACAACAGGAACATTCTTACATCCAAGTCAATTCAGTAACAGCTCCTTCATTAGAGAAGATAAACTTTAAGAGTTCTATTGCCAAAAAAAAATGTTCCTTGTGGTTGCAGCAGTTTGATCTTTCATGGCCACTATCTTTGGCCTTACATATCTGGTAAAATGGTCTGTGGTAAATTATTCTTGTCCAACATGCTTTCTAAGTGAGATCATTAAAGGGCTGCTCATTTGAAGTATTCTGTGATTTCTGCTTTTTTTTTTTTTTTACTGCTGGAAGAGCTGGTTTTCACTTTGGAAAAGTTCTAACCGGTAACTATTGGAATTGGATTCAAGGACACAGAAGGATGGACAAATATTTTCAACAACTGTTTTCATAAGGACCTGTCGGTGCTTTTAAAATGTATGATTTTACCAGGCATATAAATCCTTCCCTCTGAGTTCTTAGAACTAGATCCATGGTGCTTTTCCCCAGGGCCAGTTTATTGGCATAATTTTTAGGCATGTTAACATTCATTGTTTATTTTTCAAAAATAAACATTACCATTCTTCAGAACCCCAAACTCTGTAGTTTTGCTTTACAGTGACAGTATTTCAGACTTTTTCAAAGAAATGTAGTTGATTGGCACTTGCTTTCTGTTGAATAGATTACAAATCCTGTGTCTTGAAAAAATGTTTATCTGGAAAATCTTTACAGCTTCCTATTGAATTTTTCCTATTTTTAAATATTAAGGCATAGGAATTCTATTTGGAAACTAGGAGTCACAAGGACTCTCTCTTACAAAATTTGGTTTTTTAAAGGTTCCAATATAGGGCAGATTGACTGGGTGTAACACCTACTTCTAATGAAACATTCTGTAAATTTACCAGCCAAAACTTTTGTTGACTGATTTATTTCCACCAACTGAACAAGTTCCACCTGGTTTCCCAATGACACACAAGTCAGTGACACAAGCGTATAGTAAATTATTCTCCCTCAAGTGGAATCCCTGTATTTGAAGTTGTTGGCTTCCCATTTTTATGAGTTATTTACTGTTCCAGACCTTCTGAACAGCCCATCTACCTTTCCATTGTTTCTTCTTGGAAGGTACTTTATTTCAACTCCTTTGGAGTCAAAATGTGACCCTCCTGTTATCCATCACAATCTACAAGCTCCCAATTTGGCTATGTGAAAGTGTGTAAGTAGGTTATTATGTTATTAGTCACAAATTTAGATTCAGACAACTATTTTCTAAATGTATGGGTAATTACCCATTTGAGAGCCAGCCTCCTTCATTTTTTTTAAAAACCCTCTATTCCATTATTTCATTCTCTCAGCAAGTCATCACTTTGAGCCAACCCAAACTATCCTTGACTTCATTTTTTTTTGTTGTTGAGCCAAGACAACAGTTAATCCAGATTTACATGCAGCTGAACAGCAAACAAAAATAATTTCCTTAATTAGCTTGTCAGAAATGGAGTTTTTCAGTTCTTTGCCATGCAGATTTCAGAAAGCATTTAAGAGACATCAATACTGTACCCCAGAACACTGCCCCCACCCATTTTATTAACCCCTCATCAGCTTGGCTTTATTTCCATCTTGACAAACTAATCAACTGGGTTCCCCACTGCTGGAGGAAAACTCCACTGCACCAGGATTTCCAGAAATTTTTCATAAAGCCACAAAAGAGGGATACCATTATTTCCACTACAGTTGGAGAAATGATAGAATGGCATCTTAATTAATACCACTATTATGGTATTTCTTAAGCACTAAGTGTCTGGTGCTGTTCTAAAGGCCAGAGTAGGTGCAAGGTTTTTTTTTTTTGTGTGTGTGTTTTTGTTGTTGTTTTTTTAATGGTTTTTGTTAAGCATTTACTAAGTGCCAGGCACTATATTAAGCCCCAGGGTAGATACAAGCTAATTGGATTGAACAGACTCCATGTCTCACATGAGACTCACAGTACTAATCCCCATTTTACAGATGAAGTTACTGGGGCACAGAGAAGTTAAGTGATTTGCCCAAGGTCACACAGAAGACAAGTGGTAATTATAGGATTTGAACCCAGATCCTTCTGACTCCTAGACCCACTGTGTATCCCCTAGGTAAGGCTGCTTCTCTACAAAGCCCAGGCTTTGGAGTCAGAGGTCATGGGTTCAAATCCCAGCTCTGCAAATTGTCAGCTGTGTGACTTTGGGCAAGTCACATAACTTCTCTGTGCCTCAGTTACCTCATCTGGAAAATGGGGATGAAGACTGTGAGCCCCCCATGAGACAACCTGATCACCTTGTAACCTCCCCAGCACTTAGAACAGAGCTTTGTATACAGTAAATGCTTAATAAATACCATTACTATTATTGCAAGTTAATGAGTTTGGACACAGTCCCTGTCCCACCCACTTGGGGTTCATAGCCTACGTAGGAGGGAGAACAGGTATTGAGTCTCCATTTTACAATTGATAAAACTGAGGCATAGAGAAGTTAAATTCCTTGACAGAGTCAGGAGTAGAACCCAAGTCCTCTGACTCCCAGGTTTGTGCTCTTTCCACAAGGCCAGCTGCTTCTAAATGATCCAAAGATCAATCCAATATAATGCTACTGTTTTACCTGCTTGATAAGCATTTTCCTATGCACGCCTGCTTGCCACAGAGAGACAGAGATAATCAATCTTCCCATATATTTTAAGTTAATCTCTAGTGGAAAAATATATCAAGCACCTTTCATTGCTACTTTGACACCTTCAGACCCCCAAAGTTTCAGTAATCTACTTCAAAAATCACTGAAAAACTCTGGTCCAAAGAGTTAAAATAATGGTAACAATAATGATGGTATTTATTAAGCACTATGTGCAAAGCACTGTTCTAAGCGCTAGGGAGGTTACAATAATAATAATGATAATGGCACTTATTAAGCACTTACTTTGTACAAAGCACTGTTCTAAGCACTGGGGAGGTTACAAGGTGATCCCCATTTCCCCATTTTACAGATGAGGTAACTGAGGTAATGACAACTAATGTTCTGCTCCTTCAATCAATCAAGCAATCCTATTTATTCAGTACTTGCCCTGTGAAGAGCACTTTACTGAATGCTTGGGAGAATACAATATAATAGAGTAGGTAGACACCATCCCTGCCCACAAGAAGCTTATATCCTTAATGAGGATGTGCACAGAAGTGTTCTAGGGCTGACTGGAGTGAATAAAGGCTACAAACAGGTACATGGAAGACAAAGAAGGGAGAGGGTTTTTCCAAAACGCAGGATGGAAAATTATCTCATTCAATTAATGATTTGCCTATGAACTGTAAAGCTCAAGGCAAAACTCCATCATTTTACGCTTTAATACATATTAACAATGGCACACACTTTCTCAGGCTTTTATTATTTTGACTTCAGCATAGGTACAAACTCTATGGATACACTACCAGAATGACCATAGACAGAGACAAAACATTTTGGAGGAGATGTGAGGCTACAGACAGGTACATGGAAGACAAAGAAGGGAGAGGGTTTTTCAAAACCCAGGATGGAAAATTATCTCTTTCAATTAATGATTTGCCTATGAACTGTAAAGCACTCAAGGAAAAACTCCATATTTTACGCTTTAATACATATTAACAATGGCACACACTGTTGCTCAGGCTTTTATTATTTTGACTTCAGTGTAGGTACAAACTCTATGGAGACACTACCAGAATGATTGTAGACAGAGGCAGAGCATTCTGGGGGAGATGTGTCCATGGAGGTCGAAGACGACCTGACAGCATAACACAAGACATTCTTTGTCTTATAACATGGTGTTATTACCTCATGCCACATGGAGGTTTCTGTTTGTTTGGTTTTATGGAATTTGTCAAGTGCTTACTATGTGTCAGGCACTGTACTATGCACTGGGGTAGATACAAGTTAGATTGGAAAGAGCCCAATCTAGTCAGTTAGTCAGTCAGTGGAAAGAGCCCGGGGTTTGGTGTCAGAGGTCACGGGTTCCAATCCCAGCTCCGCCAATTGTCAGCTGTGTGACTTTGGGCCAGTCACTTGACTTCTCTGGGCCTCTGTGACCTCATCTGTAAAATGGGGATGAAGACTGTGAGCCCCCTGTGGGACAATCTGACCACCTTGTAACCTCTCCAGTGCTTAGAATGGTGCTTTTCACATAGTAAGCACTTAATAAATGCCATTATTATTATCGGACACAGTGCACGTCCCACATGTGGCTCACAGTATTGATCCACATTTTAACAGATCGGGTAACAGCCACAGAGACGTGAAGCGACTTGCCCAGAGTCACCAGATACATGGTGAAGCCAGGAATAGAATTCTGGAGTCAGAGGTCCACTATGCACTAGACCACGCTGTTTCTCCCTGAGTTGCCTCATTAATATGAGGTGCAAGAAAACAAGGGAAATGCCTCTAATGAGTGGGTCACATGATGATACACCTACAATGCAAGGATGAATCGATCTGAAAGACTATCTGAAAGTGTAAGTGAGCGTTCACTTATGGGTGAAGCAGGATGCTGACCCGAGGCACGAGTGACTTCTGAGAGAGATGTGCTTGGGATACTTGACAGTGTTCCTAGGAATTCCTCCATCCCAGTGGTACTTTCCCACAGCCGGAAATTCTGAAACTGGCTGAGCCTTGGAGTGTGACTTTAGCTTCCGAATGAGACCAACAGTGGACGAAGAAATCTCCGAGTTGTTCAAACACTAGCACTCCTGGTAGGGTAATGGCTGCTTTTAAACTTCCAGTACTTATTCCACTCCCCTAGATCCAGGAGTTTAGCTTCTCTGCTTTCCCTGGGGCTTAGACCTTTGACTCCATAGCTGTGATATGAGTTTGAGTCTAGGAGTGTTAGAGATGAAGACCTAATTGATTCCCAAGGCATTGCTCTACCTGATGCTCAGCATATTGAGGTGGATAAACCCTGGAAAGTATTGGAACCTTTCTTAATGAAACCAAAGGGAAATGAGGAGCTAAGGGAGCATTTCCATATCCTTAATCTATTTCTAATTTCTACTAAGCTCAGGTTAAGGAAAGCCTCCCTGTCAGAATTCAATAAGCAGTGATACAGGTTACAGAAAATGACAAATCAAGTTCCTCCCTCCTAGAAAGTCCACAATAATTCTTCCAATTATTAACTAAATTGGCACTGAGTAGCCTTTGTTATTTTTGTTCCTTAACATGTAGGTGGCTTTGGATTTCTTGTCACACTTTTCTTGGTTATTTAGGAATATCATGGTACATACATTCACATGCAGATATTTGAATATTAAAGGATATAGTCAAAAAGAACAGGGCACATTCTTATTTAAATAAAATTGCATTTAAATAAAAATTGATGGAAGAGTTGTTGCTTTTTTCCTAGAGGAAACTTTCCTGAGATATAAACCACTATGACTGCACTACTGATTTAGAAGGAAGACAATTTCCTGGCTATAGATCTAACTTGAAACTGCCTCATTCTGTTAATAGAGCAGTGAGCATTTAGTTTGTAGTGCACTGGAGGAAATTATTAGGTTGCAGGTTCATTTCAATTCCCATCACATGCTCTTCATTTGTATTTGTACTATACATTTAAAGTCCAACGTATTCTTTTGTAAATGGTCATACAATCAATGAGCATTCAGATCACTATCAACAGGATTCCGCCACCGTTCTTGTCAAAGATCCATCATTTGGTTTACAAATAAACTCAAAATTAGAATGCCTATATTTATAAAACCTTATGGCTGAAGTGATCCCCCATTTTTTCTTTTACTATTAAGCATCAACAACTTACCTACACAACTACAGATCGGTTTACTGACATTTCACATTTTATCTGCCAATGAATCACATTACCTAAGAACATAATGACTTCCTGGATACTTTAAGCCACAAATAGCGCTTTTAGGCTACTTTATGTTTGAAGCTTCTAAAGGTAAAGTTAAAGCTACAACATCCAGTCCCTTTGCCAATTGGCAAGCTCTAGAAACTGAAATTCTAATTCATTCAATTGTATTTATTGAGTGCTTACTGTGTGCGGAGCACCGTACTAAGCGCTTGGGAAGTATAAGTTGGCAATATATAGAGACGGTCCCTACCCAACAATGGGCTCACAGTCTAGAATGCCTCGTCCCCTCCATTTCACTGAAAACTTTGGCTGATTGAACCCTGGTCTAGAAGCCTCTAGCCCACAAGCAGAGTTTACCACAATTAAGATACATTTAAATTCCCCCTGGTAGGGATGGTACCGGTAATATCAAGCCATCTGCTCTCCCCTGAGGCTTTTAATGAAAACCCTTGCCAGGAGTCTGATCAGTTCATCTTGGGCAAACATTGGACAGGCAAGATGTGAGGCTCTGATAAACTGAAGTGCTTACGTACATATCGGTAATTTAATATATATCATCTGTCTTCATCTAGATTGGAAGTTCCTTGTGGGCAGAGAATGTGTCTACCGACTCACGTTGTACTCTCGCAAGCACTTAGTACAGTGCTCTGCACACATCAATTGATTAGCAAACCATCCTCCAACAACCTTAGGTAAGCTGGGGTGGGATTGCAATTCCAAGGGCTGCAATCCTATCAACTGGTTGAACAGAAACACAGATAGAAAGAATTCACTCAGTGGGAAGTGTGTCATTATTTGCTTCTTGAAGACCTGGTCTTAGGTTAATGGGCTTCTTGAAAGCTTTATTCTTAATAATTCTTTATTCTTAACTCTGTAGTTCTCTTTAATCTGTAAGGCCTATGTCAAGTACGTTCCTAAGTAAAACTGACTCGACTAAGCAGAACTTTGGACTATCCATTACATTACTCTGGGAAGTAGCTGGAACTCTGGGAATAATCTAGTTCCATAATATTTAATTTGGAAGCAGGGTGGGGCATTGCTAACACATTTTGTTTTTTAAAATGTTTTCCTGAAAATTTGCTGCTCTAGGTTAGGGCCAATAGGTTAATTCAAAAAATTCATTCATTCATTCAATCGTATTTACTGAGCGCTTAATGTGTGCAGAGCACTGTACTAAGCGCTTGGGAAGTACAGGTTGGTAACATATAGATACGGTCCCTACCCAATAGCAGGCTCACAGTCTAGAAGGGGGAGACAGACAACAAAACAACACATATTAACAAAATAAAATAAATAGAATAGTAAATATGTACAAGTAAAATAGAGTAATAAATCTGTACAAACATATATACAGGTGCTGTGGGGAGAGGCAGGAGGTAGGGCGCGGGGAGGGGGAGAGGAAGGAGGGTGCTCGGAAATGAAAGCTATGCATTCATTTTCTTCCTGCTTGTACTAGCCAGAAATCATACTGTTAAACTTAGTTAATTTACCAAAACGATTACTGACTTGTTCATTAGGATTAGATATTTGGGTTACTCATGGATCATATTCTTTGAGTATACAACTACTTCCTGGGAGCAAGTTAGATGCTTTGATAGGCCACCTTAACTTTTTTTTGGATCTTAAAATGCCAGTTTGTGCTTACAGGAAGATCTGGAGACTTTAATCCTTTAAAAAGACTTTATGCTTGGTTGGGAACTAGTGACAGATAATAGGTAAAAAAAAAAAAAAAGTGTAATTTATATAGGATTTTAATTCCTTTTAAAACAAAATGTATTTATAGGGCTCATTTATATATGAAAAATTTAATATATATATACATATATATGTAAGGGTTTAATTTTGAAATGTTCTGTTAACCTGAGAGTTAATTTACCACAAGCTTTCTCTGAATAGATTAGAGTTCACTACCGTTTGGGGAAAGAAACCAAACCAAGAGACAGTATCTGGACTCTGTCTAAAATATATATGTATATGGCTTGGTATTGAAGTCTTTTTCTATATCTATCACCTTGACTCAAAGCTCATTCGTTTTGGGAAGGACATTGAAAATATTATGGAGAATAAGCTCTGATGTGATTTCCAGCCCCCTTGGGGTTTAATTTCAGACCTGAGTATATACAACAGAGATTGTTCTAGTCTTCACGGTTTAGGATATGAAAGACTTAAATGAAGGTCAAGTGGCTATATGCATTTCTTTTATATCAACCAGCTTCCCTTTTTGACTGGGGAGGGTTGCTTTAGTGGGGAAAGCTCACTTGCAGAAGAGAACAGATTCAGGTTACAGAAACTCCTTCATTTCTGCTTTTTAAATGGGCAACAGCCTTTAATCTTGGTCCTTCTGTTCAGTCATATTTTCCACCTAAAATGGGAAGGCTGGCAGGTGAGATATAGATGGGGACCATAGTTAATGTCTTAATTCAAGGATTTGATTCTAAGAGTTACTGAAATTCCCAGCAGCAGGAATATTTTTGAAATCAAAAATACACATATTCAGACCTTGCTTATTTCTTCTATAGCTCTTGCTCCTTTTTAAAATTCATTTCTTTTCCTAAGTAGCACAATCACTGTATAAATATGCTTTATATTCCTTGAGGCAGAGGGATGGTAGCTTTTACTATAAGATATTCAATAGTTAAGAGAATCCCAAAACCAATTTAAAAGGACAAAAAAAATGGAATTTGACAAACTCTTCGAGGATATAGTCTTCTTGGCTAGAGGAAAAATAGAAATAAAAGAATCAATTCTCAAGGGTGCATTTTCTTTTTTGAAGAATGGAATGAAGTGGGTGAATCCACAAAGTCTTTATTTTGGAAAGAAAGACTATATCTAGCAGAAAGCAGTCATCCATTCTAAAATAACATTCAGGCAAGTGTTTGAATTGCAGTCCTTTCAGAAGATCTAAAAGACCTGGAGAGGGATTTTATTTAACTGAGAGGTTTTATCATGAGGTGGCTTTGGCAAGCTTTCTTTGGTTATTTTCCTCAGCAGAAGATCCAGGGGAGGTTTAATTGCCAGTTGCTTTTGAGGGTTACTATAATAAGATTGCCTCATTTTTAATGGACATGTTATTTTCGGATACACAAGTAGGATGTTTTGAAAGGAACACCCTGAAGAAAAGATTTGGCTTCTTCTTCAGTAGCAAAGAGTATTAATTTGCTGAAGAAGAATGCATTATAATTGTTGTATTTGTTAATTGTTGTAAGCGCCGGGGTGGATACAAACAGATCGGACTGGACACATTCCCTGTCCCAGGTGGGGCTCACCATCTTAATCCCCACTAATCAGGTGAGGTAAAACGACTTGACAGCATAAGACACGAACTGAGGCACAGAGAATTTATGTGACTTGCCCAAGGTCAACCAGCAGTCACATGGTGAAATCAGGATTGTAACCCAGATCCTTCCGAATCCCAGGCCTGTGCTCTATCCCAGACTGCTTCAGTGAAGTGATTCTACTGTCTTTCATCTTTTGTAAAATTCCTAAAAGTAATAGTAAGATACGGCCACTGACACAGCATATCAGTGGGGATGCTTATTACGGCACAGGACTGGGAGTTAAAGGTCCTGGGTTCAAATCCCAACTCCACCAATTGTCACCTGTGTGATTTTGGGCAAGTCACTTAACTTTCCTGTGCCTCAGTTACCTCATCTGTAAAATAGCAATTACAACTGTGAGCCCCATGTGGGACATGGATTGTTTCCAATCAGCTGACTTTGTATCTACCCCAGTACTTAGAACAGTGTCTGGCACGTAG
Organism: Tachyglossus aculeatus; assembly: GCF_015852505.1. Taxonomy (NCBI): domain Eukaryota; kingdom Metazoa; phylum Chordata; class Mammalia; order Monotremata; family Tachyglossidae; genus Tachyglossus; species Tachyglossus aculeatus. The sequence continues at coordinate 28,523,693 of NC_052099.1, read as the reverse complement.
TAAACACTAAATACCATAAAAAATAAAGATAGTGGGAGATTCCCCTTGCCTGTGATGTAGCTAGAAGCAGCATGGCATATTGGATAGACCACAGGCCTAGGAGTCAGAAGGTCATGGGTTCTAATTCCCATTCCACCACATGCCTATTGTGTAACCTTGGACAAGTCACTTTACTGCTCTGTGCCTCAGTTACCTCATCTATAAAATGGGAATTGAGACCGTGAGCCCACGTGGGACAGGGTCTGCATGTGACTGGCACACAGTAAGTGCTTAAAAAAATACCATAATTATTATTCTTATGTGTGTTCTGCTTGCTTGCTTCCCTAAGACTCACCAGGAGAGGGGCTTCGTGTGGCAATATATTTCTACTTAAAAGTTATGTCTGGGGTATAAATGAAGCAAGTAAATTTGGTCGTTTATTTGGGATTTATTTTAGACTGAAATCTATTCCCCAGGCTTTTCCCCAGGTAAAGCTTTCAGGCTGCTGGATAGAATACATAGAATAATGCAGATTAAAATACTTTTTTAAAAATCACATTACATCCACTAAAGCAGAAGTATCATTTATGACTATATAAAAACCTTAATTTTAAGGAATATTGTATGATTGAAGCTCAACAGAAAACAAAAATGTCTCAGCTTCAAGGCTGCCAATCAACTTGCCCCATTTTATATAGCAGGTCTCTTCACCCAGTACCTCTGCAGCTTGTTTTTTTCTATTTGCCTTTTTTTTAAAATGGTATTTGTAAAGTGCTATGTGCCAGGCACTGTATTAAGTGCTGGGGTAGTTACAAGATCAAATTGGAAAGTCCATGTCCCACATGGAGCTCACAGTCTTCATCCCCATTTTACAGATGAGGGAACTGAAGCACAGCGAAGTTAAGTGACTTACCCAAGGTCACACAGCAGACAAGTGTCAGAGTCAGGATTAGAAGTCAGAAGCTCTGACTCCCAGGTTCTCTGTCCACTAGCGCATGCAGCTAATTTAACTGTTCCTTTACCTGAAACTTCCTGCCTTCCCAAATCTGGCAGACCACAGGATTTTGCACAATCAATGTCCTCCTAAAATCCCAAGTCCTCCAACTAGCATTCTCCAATCAGTTTTTAACTTGGAGATACAGATATATACATATCTGTTTAGAGAGATAAAGCTATATAATTTATATATATATATATATATATATATATATAGTGAAAAACAGGCACTAGAGGTATTTTTGCCTATGTGTTTGTTGCTAATGTAAAGGCTACTGAAGACAGTCATGAAAAGTAATTTAAAACTGATAATGTTTAGACTGGTTATATTATAGTAAACAGTTTGAATGCAATTTATTGATATCTACCAAGCGGAGCATTCTTCCTTTGAATCCAGTAGAAAAAAAATTGATATATTTGTATGCACCTTTAGACAAAACACCTTTATTGGCTGACTAAATCCATTGCATTTACCATCTTCAAATTTCAATAGTTCATCGCTGCTTCAAGATCGGCCTGGTGATAGCAATATAACATGCCAAAACAGAGAGAACAGGATGGATATAACAAGTCAAGCATTCATACAGGTTTAATGTTAATCTATTACATTTTATGAAAAAAAAAATTACAATGATCTCAGAAGGTCAAGAATTTATCTGACTTTCAACAACTCTAAAAACTGTATTTTGTTTGACATCATGACTAGCGATAAATTTGAGAGTAAGGTATTCACAGAAAACAAAGTTTGAATTTCTTAAGCACTATTAGCTAAGCCTAACAGTAAAGAAAGTTGAGGTGTTTGTGATACAGAGTCAGTAAGGAGAACTCACCTAAACACTATACAAGGTTAAGGATTTTTTAAAGAATCTCAGTACTAAGGAAATACAGTAAGACATATGAGCTCTGTTAACATTTTTACTGCACGTATAATTCAGGGCTAGAATTTAAAATCTTAACAGATTCGTGGAGATATAGATTGGTAAGAATCCAGTACATAGAGAGCATCTTCTTCCCTTAACTTCAGAAACAGAAGCAGCAGAATTGGGAAGAAGCCTACTTGGTTGCATAGAAAAGACAGTATAAAATGAAAAGGTTTCCCTTGTCACAGGGAAAGATTCAATACCTTTCTTTTCTCTTTACTGGGGACAGCTCTTTTCTATTAGTTTAGTAAATTGGTAACCTCATATCGCAACTACTGATTGGGACCTTGAAAGATTTGGACAATTATTCATTTCAAATAAACATTAGGATAAAAGTAATTAACCCCCATTAGCCTTCCGAGTATATCTTATCTTATCTCTTTAAGAGCACTTGCTACTCAAGTTATCATCATAATCCCATCAGAGGGATCTATGAAATCACCACATGGTGAAGAATAAAAGTAAACTGCAAGGAAAGCAGCTTTAGTAGCAGAAGATCCAATCCCTGACTTCAAGGAGCTTACAATTTAGCGAGACAACATTTAGAAAACTTTAAAACTGCGAATTAAAAATTGAATTATTCTCAGTAAAGAAAAGAAGAAAAACAGAAGATTAAAATCTAAATAGGAAATAGTATGAGTGGGGCTTTTTAGCCTAAAGTCTTGGACACATTTTTAACACAGGCCTCAAGGGTGAAAACACAATCATGGTAGTTTTGGGCCCTGAAGTGAGTTTGTTTTGTGAGACTGTGGGCTGGAGAAACAGTCTGGAAAGCAGAGACAAGCTCAAGTAGCTAAATATGTCAAATAAACCAGCCAATAAATACATTAAGTGATGGATTTGTTATATCACATATTCAAATGGCATTTACTGAGAACGATATGTACATTTTACTATGTTAGGTACTGAAGAAGGAAAATTTACATAGGAGAAGCAGCATGGCTCAGTGTAAAGAGTGCAGGCTTTGGAGTCAGAGGTCATGGGTTCAAATCCCAACTCCACCACTTGTCAGCTGTGTGACTTTGGACAAGTCACTTAACTTCTCTGGGCCTCAGTTACCTCAACTGTAAAATGGGGATTAAGACTGTGAGCCCCCTGTGGGACAACCTGATCACCTTGTAACCTTCCCAGCGCTTAGAACAGTGCTTTGCACATAGTAAGCACTTAATAAATTAATTATTATTATTGTTATTATTTACAGACTAAAAAATATAACCTAAGAAGTGTCATTTCTTGGTCAGAGAAGACAATATGGGTGGTTGTCTGTCATCTCTGCCCTCCAGGTGTTTGTAATCATTACTATCATCTTCAATAGCATTTTTGAACACCTAGTTAACAAAAGATGATGATGATAATAATAATGGTATTTGTTAAGAGCTTACTATGTGCCAGGCACTATACCAAGTGCTGGGGTAGATAGAAGCAAATGGGGTTGAACACAGTCCCTGTCACACATGGGGCTCACAGTCTTAATCCCCATTTTACAGATGAGGTAACAGTCACAGAGAAGTGAAGTGACTTGCCCAAGATTACACAGCAGGCAGATGATGGAGCTGTGATTAAAACTCAGGTCAATTAACTCGCAGGCCTGTGCCATTCCCATCGGTCCACGTTACTACTCATATCCCTGTGACTCCACATCAGAACAGATAGGGGTGAAAGACTTTCCTCTAGTACAGAAATAATGTCTGCTTACACAACCCTTTCAACTCAATCACAACAGATGGGCTATCATGGTTAAGATTTTTTCATCATCAACCCTTTCGTCATCATGAAGCAGTTTGGCGTGGCTCAGGGCTTTGGAGTCAGAGGTCATGGGTTCAAAACCCAGCTCTGCCAATTGTCAGCTGTGTGACTTTGGGCAAGTCACTTCACTTCTCTGGGCCTCAGTTACCTCATCTGTAAAATGGGGAAGAAGACTGTGAGCCCCCTGCGGGACAACCTGATCATCTTGTAACCTCCCCGGCGCTTAGAACAGTGCTTTGCACATAGTAAGCACTTAATAAATGCCATCATTATTATCTTGTAACTTCCCCAGTTCTTAGAACAGTGCTTAGCACTTAGTAAGCCCTTAATAAATGCCATTATTATTATTACTATTATAAAGCATAGACTTGGGAGTCAGAAAGACCCGGGTTTTAGTCCCGGCTCCACCTCTTGTCTTCTGTGTGATTTTGGGCAAGTCACTTAACTTTTCTGTGCCTCAGTTACCTCATCTGTAAAATGGGGATTAAGACTGTGAGCACCCTGTGGGACATGGACTGTGTCCAACCTGATTACCTTGTATCTATCCCAGTGTTCAGAACAGAGTTTGACACATAGAAAGTGCTTAAGAAATACCATAATAAGAGATCAAAAATCTAATATGTTACCCTAACTAATGAGTGTGAAACTGGGCAGCATCTGAGCATAGTATTCTTTCAGAAGCATAAAGTCTCAAATACAGTCCATGTTTTTCCAGCTAGCCCTCTCCCCCCCACCCCTTTTTTATTTCTGCTTAGTTTGCTGTTAGTTTCCTCTTTACATTTGTTCTTTCCTTATTTGGCCCAAGTGGACTAGAGAACGGTAATGAATTCAGACTCCTAGTAATTATGTCGTCAGCGGGCCCTGCTCCGCTTTCCAGGGTTTCCTTTCAGGGGGTGTGAACTAGATCACTTTCTCCATGCACGATTTTCCTTAAATCCTCGCTGCCCCCATTGACTGTCCAGCAATCAATATGTTTTGTCAGAGGAGGGAAAAGAACAGAACACAAATGACGCCCGCACAGCTGAAGCCCTCGCGTGAATAAGGCACTTAAGATGAAGACTGTATAATTAAGTGACGACTTGCACTCAGGTCTCCCCTTCCGCAGAGGCAGTTATTAAGATGAGTGAAACCCACTATCATTATCCAGTAAAGAGTATGATGATTGGCTGCTCTGTGTCAGGCCTCTGGTGGCCGGCTTTGTTACAAATGCGGAGAGGACAGTTCGGTTTCTGTCAAAAGTGGCTTTGCCAACTGTTATCATTTTAAATGCCGTGAAAGAGAGAGAGCTGGGCCTAGGGGTATACACAGCCCCATATGCTGGTGACAGTGATACAAGTGTAATTCTAGACTATTAGAGTGACACATAAGATCATTTCTGCCCCAGAACATGAGACAGCTGAGGGGATTATGCAGGACAGGCTGTCACGCAATAAAATTTTCAGAAATCTGTTAACCCCAGCTCAGACCCAGTGAATATTTTATTGCTTAACACTGAGAAAAAAAGTATATTTATTAACTATAGAAAGATATAGCCAAGAGGCTGGGCAGATGAAAGGTTACAGGAATCTGAACTTGCTTGACATCCTGCAGTAAAAGTAGCAGAATAATTGCAGAACAGAGAAAAGGGAAGAAAAAGATCTCTCACTGATCCAGAATTGCACTGACAAGGGCCAGGATTCACGGCTCAATATATGATGGTGAATTAAAATTATATTTGCACGCTATCAGGGTGAAGTAGCTCCATAGCCCTTAGTGCATTTCTGAGATGCAAAGACCTTAGAAAATTCTCAAAGCCAGTTTTCTTTAGGGAGGCTTAAAAGAGACACCATTCCCAATGGCTTTGTATATATTATGGCATTTTAACTGCATTCAGTATGAGTTTTAAGATAGCCTCATATAAATATTCTTTCTCTGAATGAAGAAAGGAAGAACTCAAGCAATATTTTATCATAGTGAAAGAAAAATCTCCAGTTTGGGAGGGGATAAAATACTGACCAATCACTCTTTGAAAATCATACACCTCATCACAAAGGATCTTCAAGTAGCTAGAAAGCAATTATTCTTTTCCTATATGTCATGACAAGACTTCCTAAACTGATGTGTACAACCCAGGTGGATTGTGTAGCATATTTAATATTGCTTTAATGGCTTGAATAAATTGCTAAGCTATAGAGTTATTTGTTACCAGGAAGCATATTGCGAGTATCTAATTGGTAAAAAAAACTGGCTATCATATTTGCTTAAATCCAGTCCCCTCCAAGGTTTTACAACACAATGTAAACTGTCTTTTGTATTTAAAGATGGGCATCTGGATGTGAGTGTCCAGAAAAATATTATTGGGCACCTTTTCTGGCCCTTTGCCCATTTGGTTTTTACTCTTTTCCCCGGTAGCAAGAGACGAAAGAATGGAGGTGAAGGGAAATTGACTACCTCTGCCAAAACTCCCTCATCTTTGGGGGCTTTACACTAAATAGAATTCCAGAAGGTGAATAGCTTACTTCAGTCATTTATTCATTCAATCCTATTTACTGAGCGCCTACTGTGTACAGAGCACTGTAGTAAGAGCTTGGGAAGTACAAGTCGGCAACATATAGAGACGGTCCCTACCCAACAACCATCTCGGTCTAGAAGGGGGAGACAGACAGCAAAGCAGAACAAGTAGACAGGTGTCAATACCATCAAAATAAATAGAATTATAGCTATAGACACATCATTAATAAAATGAATAGAGCAATAAATATGTACAAATATTCACAAGTGCTGTGGGGTGGGGAGCAGTGTGGGGGGTGGGGGTGATGGGGAGGAGAGGAGGAGCAGAGGATAAGGGGGGGCTCAGTCTGGGAAGGCCTCCTGGAGGAGGTGAGCTCTCAGTAAGGCTTTGAAGGGAGGACGAGAGCTAGTTTGGCGGCTGTGTGGAGGGAGGGCATTCCAGGCCAGAGGTAGGACGTGGTCCAGGGATCGACAGCGGGACAGGAGAGAAGGAGGCACAGTGAGGAGATTAGCGGCGGAGAAGCAGAATGTGTGGGCTGGGCTGTGAAAGGAGAGAAGGCAGGTGAAGGAGAAGGGGGCGAGGTGATGGAGAGCTTTGAAACCAAGAGTGAGGAGTTTGCTTCATTTAAGGTTGATAGGCAACTACTGGAGATTTTTGAGGAGGGGAGTGACATGCCTAGAGTGTTTCTGTACAAAGGTAATCTGGGGAGAGAGTGAAGTATAAACTGAAGCAGGGAGAGACAGGAGGATGGGAGATCAGAAAGGAGTTCCAACTCAGTTTGATTCGATGGCCAAGCTCTAGGACAGATCTAAGCTGGAAAGAGTTCAGGGCTCCAGAAGAAGATGGGGAGGGGGAAAGATGATGAGTAGGTCTGGAGTGACAGAGTAGATTTAGAGAAGCAGCACGGCCTAGTGGAAAGAGCATGGTGCTGGGAGGTAAAGCACCTGGGTTCTATCCTGAATCTGTGACCTTGGACAACTCACTTAACTTCCCCATGCCTCAGTCCCTCATCTGCAAAATGGGTATTCAATACCTGTTCTCCCTCCTACTTAGACTAAACCCCATGTGGGACCTCATTATCTTGTATTTACCCCAGTGCTCTGCACATAGTAAACACTTAGCCAATACCCCAATTGTTTATTAGCATCCCAGTGCTTAGTAAATGCTTGGCACTTGGAAAGCACTTAAACACCACAGTTACTATTGTTACTATTATTTAGGTAAACCAGTCGAAAGTATCCAGAATAGTTTTCATCAGTTTTAGAACTGCCCTAAGGAGTTTTGCCAGGGAAGGGGCACAAAAGGTAGCTTTACCCCTCTCCCTTCATTCTGGGCCAAACAATGATGCATAATTGAACTGAACTCCCAGACATATCCCAGCTCAATCATATTTATTGGGTGCTTACTGTGGGCAGAACACTGAACTAAGCACTTGAGACAGTACAACACTATTACAGCTCAGATCCAACACAACAAACAACAAATTTCAAGCAGCAGATTATCTCCTTTCTATGCACCTCAACCCAGTCCTTGTTTCCACCTAGGTGATTGCACATTTCAAAGAGAAAACTTAAGAAATTGAACCAAAGTGTACTCCTCTTTCAGATCCCTCCTAGCTTCATTTTTAGAAATAACAAAGCGTCCACCCCCACAGTTAAATACAGGTAGGTCTGTATGATTACTTGTGGCAACATTTGCCCAACTGTGTTACAAAGGTCAGAAGGGGGGGTGGGGGGGACACAAAAAACCACCAAACGATATGCTTTTTGCAAACTCACCCCATCTGAACACTGGGTCCAGAGTGTAAGCAGAGCTCAGGGGGTGCGTTTGGAGAACAAAAGCGGCCCTTCTGCTAATTGACTGAAAAATTAGTCAGATCCCCCTGTGGGGAAAACGCAAGACAGCAGCAGATGGAGACTGCTCGGACACCAGGACTAGAAAAGCTCCTCAAAACCTGCTGTGAATCTGCCCGCAATTATGGGTCACAACACTTTTCTTGTTTAACAGAATACCAGCAAGACGAGTGGAGGAAGTGAAATCTGCAAACGTCACACCCTGACTGTAAATCTGGGATTTCAGTCACTAAACAACTGAAGTTCCTTGAGGTGCCCAAATCCTTGTGTTTACTTTAGAGATTTAAATAACCTCCAGCCTAAACAGATGCTTTCCTTCTCTTCCCCTTGGTTGTGGTGATCAGAAATAATTTATGTTTTTGTGGTCTCTTTCTCTGTCCCTTTGTAGATGATAACAGTAGCTAATATGGTTATGCTGTACCTCATTATCACATGTTCTGTGTTAGTGAGTGTTTCTAAATAGAAACATCCAAGCAAAATTTAGACCCAACAGCCAGGATATTTGTTAGGCCAAAAAATCATACACTGTTGTTATTATGATTTAAAAAACATTGTAATTATATGAAACCTCTCTGAGGTCTTACCAAGAAGTATGAGGGTACTTTTTAGGAGAATTGTGAAATAATACACAAAAATAAACTGGCAAGCAGATCTTGTTTAAGCTGAAAGCAATAAATGATGTCTTTTTTTTTTGTTTGACCATTATTTCCTCTGCTATCTGCTTATTTTGAAAGGGAACAGTTTGCCTATCTGGAATCATTTCTTGTGGTACTGCAATATGACATTCAATTCTATCTGATATCATTAAGAAAACAACTAAGGAAAGGACCCATCGCCATAAAACACTGATCTAGGCACAGCTAGTTTCTGGACAAAATTCCTTCTGCAAATTGTGCCCTTGGAAGGAAAAACAAAAAAACAAAAACCCACTAAGACCTTGATATTGAAGCATCTAGAGATTTAAAAGCACATCCAAAGACAGAGAAAAATACTTTATCCACCAGTCTGAATCAGTTAAAAAATTGAACCCTTTGTATAAGTGATACCTCAGAGTTTCATAATAATTGTTTTATATTACTCTAGGATATGTATCATAGAGAAGCAGCATGGCTTAGTGGATAGAGCATGGGCCTGAGAGACAGAAGGTCATGGGTTCTAATCCTGGCTCCACCACTTGTCTGCTGTGTGACCTTGGGCAAGGCACTTTCCTTCTCTGGGCCTCAGTTACCTCAACTGTAAAATGGGGGTTGAGGCTGTGAGCCCCATGTGGGACAGGGACCGTGTCCAACCCGATTTGCTTATATCCATCCCAGTGCTTACTGCAGTGCCTGGCACATAGGCGCTTAACAAATACCATAAAAATAATAATAATAATATAAATTAGTGAAAATGTTTTAGTTTCTCCAGTTTAAGACTGCTTTAGTTGTCTTACAAATACTTTATGAAACAGGTCAAAGAAGGTTATGGATAACACATTCAATTTTATATTAACCAATTTACTCTAATTTTAAAATATGGTTTGATATTACATTTGCTCTACCTCATCTGACTCCTGAATTAGAGGTAATATCAAACTAAGAAAGATGATAAAATAAACACATATAATAACCTGTAACTGGAGTAAAAGTGTCTTTACAGGTAATGCATGGCTTTGTCTTGAATATTTCTTACATAAAGTCAAAAAAGAAAACTTGTGCTGTATGCGTATACTTGGAAAACGTATGCAAAAGTTTTACTTTGCCTAGGTCTCACCTACAAAAGCTTGTTTTTGAATGTGCTTTGGAAGCGCTTATGTAAGTCAGTGATCTTATTTTCTAGGGCAAAACTCCCCTAACAAAGTATATTTGTAAGTAACCACAAAAGCAATTACACTTAAATGACTCAGATTGAAGAATATTTTAAATGCAATTCTACTGTATTCTATTTTAAGCTTCTGGCTTCTATTTTCTCCAGCTACTCAAAAAGATAAAGATTTTAAAATGAATTTTTATAATTTGAAATCATGCCTTGGCTCTGTGAACATTTTTTTCACAGATAAGAGATCCTCTTTAATGTAAATAGCTGCTAATTTATCAGTACAATAGCGATTTTTCTTTAATGTGATCATGGTCTAGGGAGATTGAAATCAGTGGAGCAGATCCAGTAAATCCAAGTTGCTAATGAATCAGGATTTCTAATGAATCCAAAAATAACCTCCAGCCAAGTCAGTGAAGCCATTCTAATGATTCCTGATATCTACTATATTCAGTTTACTCACACACTTACACTAGGATCAGTTCAGCTCCACAGCACCTTATACAGTCTTTTTTTTTCATTTATCAAGTACCTAGCTTCATTTTGAGATCCCCCACAGTTGTTTTGGAGAGAAATATTTGTCCAAAAACATTAATCATCTTCTACAATATGCATATTTTGTCCCTTTAAGTTGTTGAGTGATTATTGGTGCGCATACCGGTCTATCAGAAAGTAAAATTATCTATTTAAATCTATGTCCATTTTCAGCCATAACTGTGGCTGGAAAGACTGATGCACAATTGACTTGAGTCCTTGTTAGGTTGATGCTTGTTGCCCTTCATAGGGCCTGTATATACTCCAGCATCTTTAGCAAACTGTTTCTCAGGGGGAAAAAATGAAGTACCTAACACCAACAGAAAAAAAGACATGGGGAAGCATGTGAAGAGAAATGGTAGAACCAAAATGCTGTTATCTAGGAACAAACTCACATGAGAGTCAACGTAGTGGGCCTTTATCCTGCTTTGAGTGTCCATCTGTCTGCATTAAAGTTTTTCTATTTGAATTTCCATACTAATAATAGCAATTATGGTATTTAAGTGCCTACTATATGCCAACTAAGCACTGGGATACAGAATAATCAGATCAGATACAAAATCTGTCCCATATGGTGTTCACAGTCTAAGAGGGAAGGAGAACAGGTATTCTCTCCTCACTTTACAGATGGGAAAACCGAGAAACAGTATTTCACTGACTTGCCCAAGGTCACACAACAAGCAAATGGCAGAGCCAGAATTAAAAGCCAGGTCCTCTGACTTCCAAGGATGTGCTTGTTTCCTCTAGACCATCACCTTTAGGCATTATTTTGAGCAAACACTGAGGACTATACTAGGTATCGTGGACCCCTTCAGTCAAAGTAGAAGATGCTAACTCTGCCCGTGAAGAGTTTACGATACAGTGGAGAAGATAAGAATAAGTAGATTTCCAACCAACTTGAACAGTTAATGGTTGAGATCATTTATTAGGAGGTAGCAGAATTCTTAGTGGAGAGATTACCAAGATGTCAATTTATGTCCTTAATCTATTTGTAATTTGTGGAAAGGGATGTAGATTGGTTGAGAGAGCAGTTTTCAGGAAAATCAGAAAGAAAATATCTATGCAGTTTGTCTAACAAGACTATTCACGTTGGGCGTGATCCTTATTGAATACATAGAAAGACTAGCTAGTGAATATGCAAACCACTGCTTTATATGTCCCAGTTTTTAAACAAAAGATTGTAAGCCTTCCAAAAGTAATACACAAACACACTTATAAACATATATACTGTATATATTCAAGTCTTTGTGTTGTCTTAAGGCTATGTGGCTTGTCACATTATAGGGAAAGAAAATGAAATCAATGCTCAGAGTGCTTGACAGGCCAAACTCTGAAACAAAAACAAGATGCATTTCTCTTTTGTCTCTTTCTAAAGGAAGTGAGCTGATTGAGTCGACTCATTGAAGCAGGATGCAAATGATGAAATGTCTGGAATAAAACAGCAACAAAACCTCCCAATGCATAATGAGAAAGGCAAAGAATCCTGGTTGTGTTAGTTGGTAAAAAAACTGTCCCTTTATGAGATAAACAGGGAGGATCAGTTCTGCAGCATGGGTTAGCATCTGAGGTAACATTTCAAAGAGCTAACCTTATTCAAATGTGGTTTTGACATTCAGGCTTGGACTTAAAATAATTTAATATATTCACAATTTGTTAATGGGTATATTAAATGTACACAAATTTATAAAAGATAGTGGCAATTAAGAACTTGTAATGATGTAATAAGCAGCAGTCATTTGAAGAGATGACATTTCCAAAGTCAGCCATGTTGATATGCTAAAATTCAAAACAGGGGTTAGCAGAGAAGGACAAACTCTAGGTAGAAAAGGAAAAAGCTGTGTGGCTTAGTGGAAAGAGCATGGGTTTGGGAGTCAGAGGACGTGGCTAATCCCTGATCTGCCACTTGTCAGCTGTGTGACCTTGGGCAAGACACTTAACTTCTCTGTGCCTCAGTTAACCCATCTGTAAAATGGGGATTAAGACTGTGAGCCCCACGTGGGACAACCTGATTACCTTGTGTCTAACCCAGAGCTTAGAACAGTGCTTTGTGCAATAGTAAGCACTTAATACTACTATTAGTAGTAGTAGTGGTAGTAGTAGTATTAATAAGAGTCTCCCTGACTATGCCCTCATTTCCTCTTCTCTGGCTCCCTTCATCACTTTTGCACTTGGATTTGCATCTTTTATTCCTGCCCTCCCTCAAACCCCACAGCACATATGTATGTATCTGTAATTTATTTATATTAATATCAGTCTCCCCCTCTAGAATGTAAACTTCTTGTGGGCAGGGAATTTGTCTACTAATTCTGTTGTATTGTAGTTACTCAAGAACTTAGTACAGTGCTATGCACACAGTAAACACTCAATACAATTGATTGACAGAATGGAGTGAACTTCCCTGAGAATGAAGGCAGGCCTTAGCAGATCCTCTATTCATTCATTCAAATTAACTGAGCACTTACTGTGTGCAAAGCACTGTACTAAGTGCACGATAAACAGACACATTCCCTGCCCACAACGAGCATACAGTCTAGAGGATTGCACTTGATTTCTAGATCCTCTAGGCCTACACTGAGCTCACGCGGCAAAGGTTAGGATGGCTCTGAAGCCTCTACAGGAGTTTGACAGGACAGAATGGGTCCAGATTTTGATCCTGAGCAACTAGTATCCTTTAATTTTGGCTAACTGGTAGGTTGCTAATGTTTTTTTCCAGTCCCTTAAAATCACATCTTTTAGTGTTTCTAGAGAACATGAGAAGTACTCCCAAGAGTTCCTGCCTGTTGATGTGATTAGGTCCATCTGATTTCTTAAAGGCCTGTCCAAAGTTTGTTCATAGCAGGGATAAGCTTTTTAACAATTTGAGTTCCCCCACACCACCCCTCCACCAGCTTCTCAAATAGCTTTGTGTACCCAACACAAAATATGACTCATTTGGCCATGAACTGGCTTTACTCGAGCTAGGTTGTGTTCTAACAGTTCTAGTATGAGACTAATTAAACTTCAGAAACCAGCTGATGACATACATTCTGGCTTGAACTGTGGATAGGTCACCATATTGAAAGGATCAGGTCTAAACTAAAACACTGTAAAGGTACTTAATGTTTTGCTCCTCTATCCACCTACACCTTGTCATTAATATGAATTTCCAAATGAAAGACTCACTAAAGAAACCCAGTTAATCACTGATTTTTCCTTATTAACAAGCTTGGCTAATGCTGGATATGAGGCAGTCGCTTGATTTGCATATATTGCCAGGAAAAACCCAGATGATTAGAGTCAATGGAGAAACAAGAAATAGCACTCCTAGATGATGTCAGTGTAGACATGTAACAAACTATCTTGGGGATGGCAGAGCTGCTTTTAAGAGCATTTTGTATTTCTCTGTTTTACTTCCCCATTTATTAAGGTCAGTATTCTTAGAGTTGTTGCCTTCTTTCTTTATTCCATGAAGCTACCAGATGGCCCCAGATTCCCAGAAAAAAATCCCTGATTTAATTAAGTGCTGTCTCCTCAACAGTCTCCTGTCTCAGGGTAGTCTGGAATTTGTAGGAGACTACATATTGGCCACAAAGCTGTGATTGACTGGAGAATTCAATGGCCTCATAATAATGATGGTATTTGTTGAGCACTTACTATGTGCCAAGCACTGTTCTAAGCGCTGGGGTAGATACAAAGTAATCAGGTTATCCCACGTGGGGCTCACAGTCCTAATCCCCATTTTACAGACGAGGTAACTGGCACAGAGAAGTTAAGTGACTTGCCCAAAGTCACACAGCTGACAAGTGGCAGAGCTGGGATTAGAACCCATGACCCCTGACTCCCAAGCCCGTGCTCTTTCACCTAAACCATGTCATGCCTCTGCTGGTATTTTGTTTGCAGTATAGGTAATTTTTGATCCAAGCTTCTCGGCCCTCCATACCTCCTTTCCACAGATTACCCAAGACTCCTTCCCTCCCTGTAGTTTGGAAGTTAGCTCTGTATTCAGATAGGTATAGCCCTAAATACTGGATTTTAATCATTACTACAGATGGTAGAAATTAACATCTCACAGAAAAGTGAGCATTAGTAATAATGACATTTATTAAGCGCTTACTATGTGCAAAGCAACTTGCACATACAGCGTTGTATATTTTACACCTCCCTCCAAACATCTCTGTACCCACCCTGAGCAACCTTTAAAAAGTTACGCATAACACAAGTGTTTAGGTCCTGTAAGTTAGTTGGAGAACAGAATATGAAGCCAAAATGGGGGACAAACAAGATGATTCCTGAAAACAAGTGAACACCCTCTTTTGTATACAACAGATCCCTACTCTCCCTATCTTCAAAGCCTACTATAATCCTATCTCTTCCAGGAGGCCTTCATAGACTAATCACATATCTCCCCAACATGTATCCTCTACCTCCACTACGGAGTCACTTCTGTGTTTGGGTCCTCACCCCCAAAACAATATTAGGTACCGCCCCATCCTCTCACTTCACAGCACTTACATACTTATGTTTACACTTGTTTGCTTCCCTTTCCTGTAATTCACTTAAAGGTCTGATTCTAAATTCTCCTAGGACAGGAATTGTATTAGTAGCTCTGTGATGTTCTCCTAGACACTCACTACAATGCTCGCACAGAGTAAGTACGCAAATACTATTAATTGGATCAAAGGAGACAGCCAAGAAATAGGGGCTGATAGAGATGTAGGAGCAAGGGTCATGTGTCTTAGCCTGACTTTGGAGACTTAAAACGTGGCGGTGAGGGAAGGGACCAGTTGCGACCAAAACGGCCTCTGAGCCTACAGTTGCCACCGACTCGGCTACTTACAGCTCTGACTCCGAGACTCGACTGTGGCCAGGGTTGTCTGATGCTGCCAGAGCCATCAGAAATCACAAAGTTCCACCTGCCTCATGCCCAGATCTATGCAGGCAGCTGAGCCTTCCCCACTGTTCCCACTGGCCTCCTGTTTTCCTCTCATCATATCCAGAGTCAGGTGTAGAGAAGGTTTACGATGCAGGGATCTCATTTTCTGCATTCCCCCTGTTTCAGGGTCTCCGTTCCCTGACAGTAACTATTGGATGCTCCCAATAGGAAGTCAAAGCCTCTTTAATGATGGGTGCCTGCATTTAGGCTTACGTTGAAAAGCAACTCACACCGAGCCAGGTGAACAGTAAACTTCCAAAGAAATGAAAACATAGGGGCTTGTTTGCTTTAGCTTACCACTCTAGAGGACAGTTTGTTGCACCTGTACTATCATCGTAGAGTGATTCAAATTAGCTTACTAACGCTTGACAAACCTTAGCCACAACGTTAATCACTTTTCCACTGCCAATGCAGAAGTACTTTAGTTTTGGATGAGGCAGGAAAAATAATTTTACTCCTTTTCAAAGACAAAAATAAAATGAACGAAAAGGGCTAAAACAGTTACCTGTAGCTAGGAACGCATTACAGAAAATGACCAAATCCTGACAAAATTGTGAAAAGAAGTACTGGTACTCTCCAGAGGGATCCCTAAAAGTGTCCACTTCAACCCCAAATCCTGGTCTCTTCCCATTTCAATCAAATGAATTAAGCACTTAGTCTGTGCAAAGCACCATTCTCTGTGCAAGGCAAAGCATTTGGAAAGTAATAATAATAATAATAATAATGGCATTTGTTAAGCGCTTGCTATATGCAAAGCACTGTTCTAAGCACTGGGAAAGATACAAAGTGATCAGGTTGTCCCACGTGGGGCTCACAGTCTTCATCCCCATTTACAGATGAGGTAACTGAGGCACAGAGAAGGTAAGTGACTTGCCCAAAGTCACACAGCTGACAAATGGCAGAGCTGGGATTTGAACCCATGATCTCTGACTCCCAAGCCCGGGCTCTTTCCACTGAGCCACGCGGCTTCTTTGTAATTAAAAGTCATGCTCCCTGCCCTCAAGGAGCTTACAATTTAGCAAGGAGAACAGACACAAAATCATAACGCATAGGAGCAAAATGAGAATTGAGAAATACATATTGACGAGACAATGTTTATAAATAATTGTGGCATTGATTAGATGTTCCCTGTGTGCTATGAGCAGGGGTAGAAACAATGCAATCAGAGCAGAAGCCCCGGTATCAGTCTAAGGTTAAGGAAGAACAGATATTTAATTTCCATTTTGCAGACCAGGAAACTGAGGCACAGAGAAGTCAAGTGAGTTGCACAAGGTCACACACACAGCAGAGGAATGGCAGATCTGGGTTTCCGACCCAGTTTTCCCGATGCCCAATATTGTGCCTTGACCCAACTAGCTCACACTGCCACTAGTGTAGTGTCAGCTGTGTTGGGAAAGTTATTGATGGAGGAGTGGATTTGGGAGGGAGGCTGAGGAACCTTTAGACCTTGAAGTGCTGCCAAGGTATCCATGAAAAGACATCCTGGGGTCAAGACGAAATGTGAAATTACAAAGGAGATGAGCAGTCAGGGTTAAAACAGTTCCTGATGGTCCAAGTCAAACAAATGTAAAGTGCTTATAGAAATGTAATAATTTGCTTCTTGTTTGATTTCATGTTTTGTTCATGTTCCATAAGTACCAGGGAGAGGAAGAAGAGAAGAGGGAGTGTTTCACTACTCATATATTTGTGATATTTGTTAAGTGCTTATGGGCTAAGCCCTGGATACAGAATTAACAGATCAGAAACAGGCCCTATCTCATATGAGGCTCAAGGTAAAAGGGGGAGAATGAAAAGGTATTTAATCCTCATTTTATAGATAAGGAAATTGAAGCAGTTTGCCCAAGGTTACATATCATGCAAGCATCAGGGATGGGATTAGAACCCAGGTCTCAAGACTTCCAGTCCTGTGCTCTATCCACTAGACTGCGCTACGTCTTAGCATAGCCACTACTTTATGGTATGGGAATGGTTTAGATGCAGCCTTGGAGGCAAGGTGATGGATTAGATCAGGAGTCTCCAACTCCTCCCTCTTTAAGGAATCAAGTCTTAAATTTGTCGGGGAGAGGGGCACGGAGTTGATAAAATCTTTAAAACAATCAGATTCACACTGACACTACATTCAGTTTTTAAGTGTTCAAATTGTACAGTTGGCACAAACTGCACATACATTTTATTTTCTTTGGCTCCTGAACAGAAACATAGACAATTCTTAGATTCTCTTAGAATCCTCCTAACCCTATCTAGTCCAGTAGGGTTGGGACTGTGATTGAGTCTATAAATCACCATGCCATTGATCGATAAATTCCAACCTTACCCAGGATCCTTAAACTCTTTGTATAAAGCAACCTTCATATTGTTATGATGATGATGCCATAACATACAAGGAAGTAGAAAACCAAAGCAAAAAGACACGAATGTGTCCTTTTAAAGACTCAAAGACAGTGAAGTACCTTTCTAGGCATCAAAATTCAGCCCAAACTGAGTGTGTCCAAGATAACTGTTACATCTACCAGTCATTACAGCTTTTAGACCTAGTTATGTTGTGGGCAGGGATTGTGTCTGTTAATTGTTGTATTGTACTCTCCCAAGTGCTTAGTACAGTTCTTGGAACACAGTAAACTCTCACTAAATACTACTGAATAAATAAATGAACCAGGTAAGCCCTTAATGAAACTGGACTTTGGAAACTAACAAAAAAAAACCCATACATTTTCAGTTAGCATTATAATCCTAATGCTTCAAATTCAGCTAGAAGTTTATATGACTCCATTCCAAAAATATGTCCAACTCACTTTTTGACTAGATGTGTACCATTTCAATTTGCTGTCTTTAGCAATTTGTTACATGTCCAGTGTCCTTTTCATAAGCAAGTTCTGCCTGAATATGTTAAAAACCTTCTTTGCACTCCTGCTGTAACTTTATAACTGAAATTTAGTTGGTTGTTAATTTTAAAAAGTGCTGAAACACTGATAATATTTTGGGTTTGCAACAGAGATTTTAATCAGTGACTTGCAAATACTTTCAGGGAATAATAGAATTCCCTTTTTTGTCATTTAGCCTCTACGAAGGACTGGCAACAATATTAAAAGAGTTTTAAATGTAAATAGTCACCCAGGTCTCATTTAAAGTACATGTTGCCAGAATAACTTTAGTCAGTGGGCTTTAGAACAGGAACTGTGCTTGTGTGATATAATAAACTGATTATACAGCATGTTTATTTTTAAGACATGACTTCCATCGACACATATAATGCATTTGTCAATATTGTACAGATTAAGAGGACCTAATAATATATCTTGACACCAAAAGCTACATATACTATGAAACAGTCATTAGGGCATATTATGGAAATGATCTATAGATTAGAATAGCGACTTACATTTCTACTGAAAGACTTTTTTCTTGTTTTCTAGGCAACTGGAGCATTCCAACCCCTCCCCGTGAAAAAATGAGTAAATTAGCACCCTGCTTAACTCCCACTGCACTTTTCAGTAACAATATATTCAGGTTTAAACTAGAGACAGGAAAGAAAACAAGGTTTTGAAGTTTGGATAAGCATCTATGAATTCAGACCTAGCCAAATTTCTGATCTGTCAATCTGTCTTAAAATCTTGTGGGAAAAGTCTCACTTGTTCCCCTGAGATTTCCATTCCTTGATGCCATTTGAATATGCTGTATAAACCAAAATAACTTTGCTCATGGGATTTCCGAGTTCATAACGTACTCCCACCCAAAACAACCGTGTAAACCAATTAACATTTTTTTTCTTTTTACTTTTAAAAAAGTGGACCAGACTCTCAGATTCTGTTTCACAACTGGGGGAAATGTTTAATAATAATGATGGTATTTGTTATGTGCGTACTCCATGTCAAGCATTGTTCTAAGAGATATCAGCTAACAAGCTAATCAGGTTGGATATAGTCCCTGTCTCACACGAGGCTCACATTCTCAATTCCCATTTTACAGATGAGGTAACTGAGGCCCGGAGAAGATAAATGACTTGCTCAAGGTCACACAGACAAGTGGCAGAGTCAGGACTAGAACTCAGGTCCTTCTAACTCCCAGGCCCATGCTCTATCCAGTAGGCTATGCTGCTTCTCTCCATCTGATTTTCTTTCCCCTTAGACTGTGAATATGGAACAGGGACTGTGTCCATGCTGATTATCTTGTCTTACCTAGGCACATAGTAAGTAGTAGAAATAATAGTATCTACTAAGTGTTTACTCTCTGCACAGAACTGTAGTGAGAGAAGTAGCATGGACTAGTGAAAACAGCATGGGCCTGGAAATCCAAAGACCTGGGATCTAATCCCGCTCCAACACTTCCCTGCTGTGTGACTTTGGGCAAGTCACCTAACTTCTTTGTGCCTCAGTTCCATCAGCTGCAAAATGGGGATTCAATACCTATTCTACCTACTTAGGTTGTGAGCCCCATGCGGGGCCTGATTATCTTGTATCTACTCTATCTCTTAGAATAGTGTCTGGCACATAGTAAATGATGTTATTTAAGTACTTACTATGTGCAAAGCACTGTTCTAAGCATTGGGGAGGTTACAAGGTCATCAAGTTGTCCCACGGCGGGCTCACAGTTTTAATCCCCATTTTACAGATGAGGTAACTGAAGCACAGAGAAGTTAAGTCACTTGCCCAAAGTCACACAGGTAACAATTGGAGGAGCCAGAATTTGAACCCATGACCTCTGACTCCAAAGCCCTTGCTCTTTCTACTGAGCC